>NC_044394.1:23457017-24057017 GCF_006542625.1 Nomascus leucogenys | reverse complement strand
TTAACTTACAGTTAATAATTTGAACTACATTATTGGCTTGCCATGATTGCTGTGTGGAGGAAAATCCTGTGGCTCTCAATTGCTGATTGGTGAAGCTGATGATCTCCATTAAATGAAATGTATCTAGGTTGCTCCCTATCTTTAGTGGGGAAACATTTTTTAACAGTTTTGTTGACCAAGTTTGAGAACATACGTTGACTTGTAAAAATTTCTAAAGCCTGAAACAACTCTAGTCATTGGGACATCTCTCTATCCCCAAAATAAGCCCCTTCTTCTTTCAAGTTATATTTCTGTCTTATACCTTTGAATCCTTCACTGTCACTCAGCATTGAATTTTTATCTTTCATAACAATATTATCTCTGAGTTTATGCCCCTTTGCACCTTTGATCTACCTGAAACATTTGAAGTGAAATTCACTCAAGCATAAAGTGCACATTCAGTGATTGGCAAATAAATAGTAATAGAATAGTAGGCAGTTTGGAACATATCTTTTTATAACAAACAAACTGTGCAATTAGAATATGTGAAGAAGTGCTGTTTCATCATGAGTTTAACACCTTCCTCTTTGACCCAACGGTCACTGCTCTTGATTATTTCAAAGGCAAGTGGCATTGCCTCCTCTGACTTTCTTCTGAGTTTGTTTGGTTCCCTTAGAGAACTTTCTGCTTCTCCATTCTCACCTGAGTCTTGTTATCTGTGCCCTTTCTTTATCCCCATTACATTAGTAAGTAAAGCCCGCTAAGGAAAAATATGAATCTCCTTCATTTATGTAGTCCCAGCAATACCAACATTCACCCTCCTTAGCATTTATAAATTAAAGAATCTGAATCATCATCATTTGATCTCTCTCCCTCCCTCCCTCCTTTCTTGTCTTTTGTTGGCAAAGATTAGTAGCTGCTACAACTGCACACTTAGTGAATTTAGAAAACGTAGTAAAAAGTATTAATACAAATTTGTTTGCTCCAAATCAGCTGCTAAATATAAATATTCTGAGGAAACACCTTACCAAACAAGCTCTGGATTGCAATTACACAGGAAAGAAGTCCATGAAAAATAGGGGGCTTGCGTCAGGTGTTCTTAAGGAATAAATTTCATGAAGCCACAAACACAGTACATGAGACTTTACAAAGAAGAAACCAACCAGGATATGTTTTCTTGTCTTACTGAAACTCCGTAAAAACAGGAATAACAACAACAAACAACAGCAGCAAACATCTTTTGATTATCTATTATTCGCCAAACCCTATTCTAAGTGTACACCATATTAGCTCATTTAGTCCTTACAACATCTTTTTTTTATTACTTGCTGTAAAACCAGTACCTATCACAGCACTCAGTAAGTTTTGAAGAAAACCCAAATTTATGTTTTTTATATTCATCTTTGCTAGGTAAATAGCAGTGTAAATAGCTCATTGAAATACTTTGAAATAATGTATCGGTTAGGTACTGTGCTATTCCGTTAGATACATAAGGTTTATGGTCAGTTCTGCCACAAATTACATGTAATTTTTGCCAGGAAACTTTGCATATGTGGACTTTAAGTTCCTCTCCTAAAAAATGTGGAAATTAGATTAGTTCCAAGATATGTTCTAATTCTATAAATGGGATAATTGTGAACTGATCAGTTAAACTTTTCAAGATAGGTTTTGATTTAATTCAACCTGGAGGGCCCACAGAGACCCAAGTCTTCTTTGGAAAGTCATTTATTCCACATGTATTTAGGTTCCTTTATAGACAATACAACTATTAGTAAAACTGTCTTTACTGTTTTTCCAAATCCACATGATGGATTCAGAACACTAGGGTATCACCTCTGTGAATCTCACACTGCTAGAGTTGACTCATTACTTCTTTTCCAGGAACTTCCTGATTCTACCCTCAAGCAGGATAGCCCTGTGACCTATTCTTAGGCTGGTAGCTGACTGTGTGCCTTGGAGAAAAAGCAAGCCAGGTTTCAGAACTTTCACACTCAGATGCCAGTCTACTTCTTGCCTGCCTAAACACCAAATCATGTTCATACTTTTTCAACTCAAAGCATGGATATCAACATTTCAAATATTCATTAGATGATTCAACCATTAATTGAATTTGAGCTGTTACTAATCCAAAGCTTGTTTGAGACATCTGATATATAAGAAAGACTGTCAAATGGGTCATGAACAACCCCTTTCTTTCAAATCTCTAACCTCTATTTCTGTGTTAATCTAAAAGAGTAGAGGGATCTAGACCTAAGCTTTATAGTCTCATACTCTTTTCTTTCTACTTCTGAATTAAGATTTGATATTGCTTCTTCAATGTTATAATTAAGAGAAATAAAATCTTTCAGAGCATTTATTTTACTGTATCGAATTAGAGCAGAGTAACTGTCTACTGCATTACCTAATCATACCTTAAAGATAAACTTGTAGGTGTTAGAATTGGAATTTAGAAAGTCTCTAATCATATTTCAAATAGGTGAAGAATATGGCATACAATTCAGGCTGGTTTGTGCAACATTTGTTCTTCAAGATGTTATTAATTGGTATTTGTTGCAAAAACTAGTTGTTCCCAAGAATACAATTCCTTTCCCTTTTGGGCACAGCTAGATTTTATTTTCTGGCTTCCTTTATTGTTAGGTGTGACCATATGGCTGAGTTCTGGCCAATGGCATGTGGGCAGAAGTGATGTACCTCTTCTGGGTTCTACATGGTTCATACTTTTTCTTCCCTTGGCTGTGTTTGAATATGGTTAGGCAATGCTAAGCCAAGCAAAATTAAAAACATTTCTTCCTTGGTATCATCCTAAAATTTCTGATATACTAATGGTCATCATCAATTTCTAACAACGCACTAGATCATTCAGAATTTCCCAAATTTCACCTCATCTCATTTTCCTCTTGGAACCAGTAAGCTAACCCAATGACATGGGATTTCTCCATGTTGGTCAGGTTGGTCTCGAACTCCCGACCTCCGCTGAGATTTTATGGTGACTTTTACATAGCATTATTTGGGCAATAGATAACTAATCTAAGATATTTGGTGGTTAGATCTCTGTCACAAATGTATAGTAATTATTAGCTATAGGCTACCAATACAGCATGTCAAAGAGATTTTAAATATTGAGTCGGCTTTTCAAATTACTTGACATTCATTCTGTATAGTGTGCCATTTTTAAATTGGATGAGCAGGGTGTTGAAATATTTCATGAAATAAGTGCAATTGGGATTAAAACATACAAACAATAAATGTATGTTCTGTTAATATCTGTCCTTTTAATGTTTACAAATAAAAATGTAGAACAATATAAGATGGAGGACAGAGTCTTACCACATACCACTAAAAAAAAGTTCCTATGCTAATGATTTCTCGAAGTCTATCCCCAGCTCTGGGCTCACTCATTCAACTTTCTGCTTAAGACCACAATTCAGGTGCCTCACTATTGACCCAACCATAACTTGTTCAAAGTTAAAATTATGATCCAGCTTGTTGTTTCTCTCATCTGCTTTCTTCTTAGTTTTTCACATATCAGTAAACACAATTATGGTTCTAGCTGATCAGTCACAACTCTAGGAATTATCCTTGGTGCCCTCCTTTCCCCATATAATCCTCACTTCTAACCCGTGAGCAAATTCACCAAGACCACTTTTAATATATATTTTTGAATTGAATCACTTTTCTCTCTTCCATGCCTTCCCTCTAGCCTGACCACCATCATCTCTCATCTGGAACACAGCTTCCAACATAGCTTCCTATTTCTATTCTTATCTCAGCCATCCACCCTCTATATAGCAGGCACTCTAGTTTTCTTCAACTTCAAATTGCAAAAAAATTTGTCTCGATTAAAATTCTTCTTTGACTATTAATACATGTATCAACAAACAAACAAAAAACACTTCTAAACCCATTCTCAAAGACTACAGGGTCCTCTGGGATTGCATCCTACCTAACTCTCCAGTTTCACTTGTTCCACTGTGGCCTCCCTAACCCTAACCCTCCAGTCACACTGGTCTCCCTTCAAATCCTTGACTCTGCCAATCATCTTTCTGCTCATAATCTTAACACAAATTGTCACTGTCTAGAATATTCATTCTGTGGTAAGCTCCTTTTCCTTTGGGTCTTAGACTCCCTCAGGATTTTTTTTAACCACACTAAAGTGGACTTCTTTTATTCTCTACTTCATGAAACTTGGAAATTTTTTGTTATATTTCTTTTTTTTTTCTACTTTCTTTGTCTTTTTCCTCTATTAGAACATAATCTCCTGGAGGCCAGGGACTTTATCTATCTTGTGCACCATTGTATCACCAGTACCTGATATGTGGTTGATGCTCAATAAATATTAGTTAATTGAATAAGTAAAGAATAATAAAATTCTATGCCTTTCTTTCTAATTTATTTGGACAGCTGTCACACTTTGCAACTTATTTTAATATTCCTCTTAACCTTTCTGTTTTGTTTTTTTTTTCTTTTTTTGAGACAGATCTCATTCTGTCACCCAGGTTAGAGTGTAATGACATGATCTTGGCTCACGACAACCTCCACCTCTCGGGTTCAAGCAATTCTCCTGCCCCATCCTCCTGAGTAGCTGGGATTATAGGTGTGCACCACCACGCCAAGCTAATTTTTGTATTTTTTAGTAGAGATGGAGTTTCACCATGTTGGCCAGGCTGGTCTCGAACTCCTGACCTCAGGTGAACCACCCACCTCACCCTCCCAAATTGCTGGAATTTCAGGCATGAGCCACCGTGACCAACTTCCTCTTAACCCTTTCTAACTTAAAGCTTAATTTCTCTAACCCCACACCTTTTTCGTATCTTAATTAGAAAATCTTTGCTTATGGACAACAGTGATCAAGGAGGCCAGACCAAGAAAACACAAAACCTTCTTTAGCTTCCTGAAGTGAGAAGTTTAGGTCAGGCTTAACACAAGTGATATTAGGCTAATAATATTAATTAAAAAGCAGAGAGACAGTTAAAAGAAAGTTGCAGTGTAGGAACAGAGTCTTCAACTGTTTATTTGAGGCAAGTAAGATCTTAACTTATTGTTTACCCTAAAGTTGTTCCATGTGTGAGCTGAATGATGTCATAGTTTCTTGGTGCAGAATATAAGAAGGTTCTATGAACCCCTTCTGATGGGTTTCTGTAGAACTCTCTGGAAGAGGAGAGGATATGCAATGTTACTACAATAAAAGAGAGAATCCATGAAGGGGAATGGCTCTTTATGGTTCAGTAGCAATCTGTATTAATAGCTGAAACACTAACATCTGATGCAACTTATTCTTTGTCAAACCACATGGTTTTAATTACTTATCATGGCTCTTATAGAGTTTCACCTAGGACCAGAAGTCACTGGATTTCCTTTATGCAAGTTTAAAAGACAGATGTCAATCCTAGTTCAATTCCCAAAATCTCAAATCTGCAATGAGGCCCTATTCCTTTCCCCTTGGCATTGGCCTCTCTATTTCTTCTGTCAGAGTTTGTTTCCATTCCATTTAGTTTTGCCAAAGTCTCAGAGGCGTCATGCTGCAAGGAGATGTCATCCAAGGATACTAAGGCAGAGTTAGAGTGTGATCATAAGAATTACAAGGTGCAAACAAACACTGCAGTATGGCTGGGTGTTTATCAGTAACACCCAGAGACCATCACACACAATCTAATCAGCAAATCACCTAAATACAAGCTGTCCCATTGGCCACCTTAGGTGAAAATGAAACAGCTGTTTAATTTAGCGTCTATGAAATTAACTCATTTCCTGAATCTTTGATATCTTTATTACTATTATAATTTATTTATCTTGTGGTTATTTTATCTTCTCTGGAATCTTTGCATTGTTCTGGAATTGTATTTCTTCAAGTGCATGACATGCATACTGGTGATGTGGGCAATGACTTTAGGGATATATTAATGAGTTTAAAATAATGTAATAGTGGTATATATTTTTAGGTGTATTAGAAAACATATACACAGCTATCAAATCCCTGATTTATATCTTAGAACAAGATTACGCAATAAAATGGGAGTTGATTTCAAGTAATTTTTTTAAAAAAATATATTCAGGGTCTCCCAGTGTTGCACAAGCTGGTCTCAAATTCCTGGGCCTCTCCTGACTTGGTCTCCCAAAGTGCTGGGATTACAGGTGTGAGCCACCGTTCCTGGCCCTAGTTTCAAGTAATTTTTATGAAAGAGTAAATAACAATAGAAATACTACTCATATATGGATGAAAATTATAAATGTGCTAAGTGGCTATCTAAATTCTGGAAAGCATGATTGTATTTCCTACTCATAATATATCTTGGTTTATGACAATTGATAAATAAAATAGATTAATTGCTTAACTGTTAAGCAACTTCCTTTAAATTTGAATACTTGGCCGTAAAGGAAATTTTTGCCTGAATGGGACCCAAAGTGTAAGTCTTTGCAGCAAAAAATTTTAAAGGCGAGAGTGAGGGAAAAAAAAAAAAGAGTAGAAATGGGAAAGCAAAAAGGGGAACAATCCTGACATTGGGGTCCTGGTTGTAATAGCACATTTTGGTGCCAGGCTGGTAAGTGGAGGAAATATGATTTTGGAACCTAGACTGCTCAAACCCTTAAAACCTCCCAAGAAAAGAACTTTGGTTGGTCTGAGGCTGTGCAATTGCCAGCCACAACTGAATGCTTTATTGCCGTCTGGAAGTGTTTATTTTCTGAACATAAATTCAGGGGACAGATTCAAGGCATGTCTAGAAATAAAGCATATCATCATGTGAGCTGAGCTGACAAGGACAATTTACTGTACACTGCATTTGTTCTGGGCCCATCGGAGGAGAGCCAACGATTAACATTCTAAAATCCTCACTGTTCAGTTCTGATTGTCCCTTCACTGAACTTTGGAATGGCATGGATTAACCCCTGAGGAACTGCAGTGCAGAGCCCAGAGCCCATGATGGGACATTTATTCCACCCTAGAAGTTTTATGCAGCCTCCAGATGCTCCTGTAGCAACAGGCTAGCTGCTGATCCGAGAGAGAGTAGCACTTACGGAAGCTATGATAATTAAATAAGCTAATGCACGTGAAGTGATTGGTTCAGTAAATATTGTGCTCCATAATTATTGTTACTTCTTCATTATCATTATTTTGTTCTCATCTTGAGTAATAAGAAGGAACTGAATTAGACATTTTTGTTATTTTTCTGGAGGTATTAGTGTTCTTTAACGCACCATTTTTAGAAAATCTGATCTCAGCTATAGGTGGCAATGTTTAATCCATTATGAGAATGTACAATTTTGAGATCTTTTTCAAACTTTAAGGACACTGATAAAGAAAAAACCTTTTTGTTCCAAAGCACCTCAATAGAGTAAATTTTAGAATGATATGAGGAGGCAAATTTAAAGTCAAATAGCTTGCAGTCATTCTGATGTGCAGCATATTGGAAAAACGAGACTTGAACTAAGTTTAAGTTGGTAACATAAATTGGGTAAGGCAGTTTGATATATTTGAGATGAAGATCTCAGTAGTGTTCCTTTCCATCACAAGAATGACTAAACACTTAATGTTTGCAAATATTTAGGAGAGAAAGGCTTTTTCTACTGCTTCCTTCTTGGGCTGTCTTCCCCAGCTCCTCCCTTCTGCCTCTGGCTCCAAGAGCCAGATCTATTAAGGAGCAAACAGCAACAGTCAGATGGGGGCAAAGAAAGACTCACAAGGAAGCTTTTACACATTGAAAGAGGGTGACTTACACTCTTGTGTAATTTCTCCTGAGATATCTGAGCATCTTATAGAGGTACTGGGTGGACAATAGGATTTTTAAAAGATGGGTTTTATCTTTGTTAACATTAGTGTTTGGTCCTTAAACAGTCATTGAGAGATAATAAACAGTTTAATTGAATTTAAAACACACACATACACAACTCTTCATTGTCTATTTTAATGGTTCTATAAATAGCTATTTTCATGGCAATTAGATCTATGAGCTGAGAGTACCCAGGAACCAGAGACTGCATGCCTGTCTTCCTCCCTCCCTTCTTTCTTTCCTTCCTTCCTTCCTTCCTTTTCTCCCCTTTCCTCCCTCCTTTTCTCCCTTCTGTCTTCCTTCCTTCCTCTTTCATTCTCTTTCACTTTCTCTCCCTTTCTTTTTTTTCCTCTCTTTCCTTCTCTCTCTATTCTTTCTCTCCTTCTCTGTTTCTCTTTCTTTCTCTTCTTCCTTCCTCCATTCGTTTCTTCCTTCTTTTTATGTATCAGGATTTTATCTAGCTGTGAAGATCAGTCTACATTTCAAAATTTACTGTAGTTATTCTTTGTTTTCAATTTCACCTCATTCCGAGTCATTCAAAACAAGGATCAAGGTACCCAAGTGGAATTCTAATTCTGACTTGTGAGTCTATTGACAATCTCTTATTTATGACATCTGAGTTGGTGATATATTTCTCAACTATCTAATAGCTTAATAAGGCTGTTATTAGAAATACACTAATGGGGAATTTAAAACTGGCTAAATGGCACATTCCATTTCTCTTTCAGATAATTCCATATATTACTACTTCTGTTCAATAATTAATGCTCTTGTTTTTAAGATATTAACAATTTAGTCTTTGTCCTGCTAAATCCACTTTCATAATGAAAAGCTCAGTGTGTTCTATGGGCCTTGTATCACTTCCACACTAATTGTGATGAAATGTTCAGTATAATGCACCAATAAATATTTGAAAATTGGGTGGAAGGAATGTGGGAAAGCACTTCGTGCCTTTAATTGATATGCTGAACAACATTGGTTGTAAATGGGACTAATGCATTTGATTTTTTCTTCCCTAGATGTGATTTAGAAATTGTGGTGTCTAAAATAACCTAGGTTTGTAATTCACTCTCGCCAGAGTGACTGGTTCTACATCAGCTGCCCTTGCTTTCCTTTCCTCCTTTACAGTAAGAAACAATTTACTAGTAATACATCCAATTTAGTGACTGGAGTTCATTCAGACTAATATAAAGGTTTTCCTAAAATCTGGTTCGTTGAGACTTCTTACCCTCTCTATTTTTTTTCTCCTTTTCTAAAATTTCCTTTCTCGTTTTGCCTGAGTCAGTTGTGTTTTCCTGAATTAATCTCAAGACTGAGGGACATTGGTATCTTTCACTTTGATATGATGTAAAAGTATGGGTTTACTTTTGAATCTTGGCACTGTGCTACAATTCAGCCACTGCATTTAGTTCTTGTATCTATGTAAGTCTTTTGCAGGTTAAGAAAGATTGGTCTTTTCTATAATTTCCTATAATTGGCCTTTCATGGCTTTCCTATAATTCCCATCAGCATTTTTCTGCTTGGAATTTTGGTGGCTCCATAACAGCTGTTGAAGTCTTTTCACCTCAGCCACAGTATTCTAGACGACCAAGGCTTTTCAGGATTTAACTGTCTACTTCACTGGCCTCATCTGCTACCACAATCTTCTCCAACCATCCCACCACCTTTTGCATCATGTGACCACACCAAGCTACTCACATGCTTGTGTCCTTGTTCTGGATTGCCACAGTTGCCTTTTCTTTTTTTAATGTAGCTTAGGAGATATCACCTCTCAATATCCTCCCCTGACGCTCCAAGGCAGAGTTAGGTTTTCTTGGTCACTGAGATTACCGGTCCCCAAGCATCCATCTCGTGCTACCTATCGCACTGGCTGTGCTACCTATCAATAGGCTGCAATAGCCTGTTTATTTGGGTGTCTTTCTCCTACTGGGAAATCCTTGAGGGAGAGATCCTGCTTTTGAGCTTTGTATCCTCAGTACTCAGCAGAGTGCTTGGGGAAAGCAGCATGCATTTCTGTGTTGAGTAAATATATGAATGAGCAAACTATAATTGAATGAATGAACTCTCCCAAGCTAACTCCACACTTCCAAAAACACTGCTAGATTACAGTGTACAGAATTTCCTGTCCTGGAGATTATTGCTTTCTTCTTCCCTTTCCCTAGAACAATAACAACAACAACAACAACAAAAGCTAATAATAATTTTCTGGTATCCCCTAAATGTTTTCAGAACTATTAGATGTTAAACAAAAGAGGAG
The DNA here is from genome assembly GCF_006542625.1 of Nomascus leucogenys. NCBI lineage: Eukaryota > Metazoa > Chordata > Mammalia > Primates > Hylobatidae > Nomascus > Nomascus leucogenys. Next base: position 24,047,015 of record NC_044394.1, on the reverse strand, counting down.
ACAAGAACGTTTTAAAGGGAACTTGAGCTTCTAAAATGTATCAGATTACTTGACATTATTATTGACACTATTAAAATTGGCACTCTTTGCTGAGTGTTTTGTGGGTGCTGAACCATCGTTTAAGAATTGAGTGGCTAATACAGAGTAGAGGTCATGAAAGTGATATGAAGGCCAGAAAAGAACTGAGGTGGTGATTCCTACTCAGTGTCTACAGTTGGGGAAGATACCCTTGGTTTAGGAAGATTGACTAAAAAGTAATATGCTCAGGCCTAACCTTGAAATTTGAAACCCTTTGCCCTCATTTCTCTTCTGTACACATATGAATACTTTATATTTTTCTCTTGCCTGTTAGGAAGTTCTGCACATGGAATTTTGGGAATTTTTTTAATGTTATAGTAATGTAGTACGGCTATCCCAGCTTTCTATCAGAAGTGGCAGGCAGCCAAAAACTAGAATCATTGTTTGCAAACTCTAAATATAGAGTCAAGATTTATATGAAGAAAACAGATATGTCTTGTTATAAAACCATGAATAAGCATTGGCACAAACATAATAGTTTATTCTTCCTTGATATCGCTTATTTTAAATAGCTATCTATCTTTTACCAAGATACTGTAGAAAGATACATTACAGAAACATTTGCTTCAGCTCAAAGTACCGTAGGGTTGCTCTTTTCTTCATGCAGTTACAACTTCATTATTTCTAGGAAGTGATGAGGGAAATAGCCTGAAGGTGATTTGATCTTTCTAAATTTCAGGCAGCCTGTGGGATTGTTGTTGTTAATAATGTATCATATTTATCTTTAGGTCACTGGTGATGTGATTTGTTTTCTTATTCTAGATTTGCTCTAACTTCATACAAAGGTTGCTTCAATCCTGAGACTTCTTTGGCCTTTGGTCTATGAGATGTGGCATTCAGCGAAGGGAGAAGCCTCCCCCATGCCCATCTGTGCTTCCCCCAGCTTCCTTTCCATCCTGCCCCCTCTCTTCTGATTTCTATCCCCCTTTAATCATTTCTGCCTGGTCCACAACAAAGGGGCAGCAGGGAGAAAAAGACTTTCAGAAAGAGTTAAAAAGAATGGATGAAATTCATGCAATGTACACCATATGGCCTGACATTTTCCAGATTAGCTAAACATTTCTATTGGGGATAAATAGTCCTATACATTGATGTAAAGAAATTGCACAAGACAAGGGCACATTCAGCATAGTTACACTATGGAGTAATGTTTTCTCAGTAAGAGAAATCTGAAAACTGAAGGGCACGTGGCAGGAGGGCCCTTGGTACAGTTCAACTTTTGGAAGAAGGGGTTAAAAACCATGAGTTTGTGGCCAAACTAAATACTGTCTTCTTGAAGTTGAGCATTAGTAATTGTTTTCAAATGCATGTCCACACACACACACACACACACACACACACACTCACTCTTGTAAGAAACTCTGACCATCCATCTCCAAACCTCTCTGAAGCAACCAAAGCACAACATTTTGTCAAAATCCATTTCTGAATGGCCCATGCCTGTGGAGAGACACTTGCAGTTACTAGCAAATTGATTCTAGGTGGGTTGTTGCCGGTGTGAGTGCCTACATCGGGTGTAGACTGCTTTGCTCCTTGGTGAACAGCCCCAGAGCCATAGATTTCATTTGATCTTTGCAAAGGCTAACATCTGTCTGCTGTCATTTTAGTAAGATTGATGACAGGCAAGAAAGAGGAAAGGGGAGGGAGTGGAGGGAACAGAGACGAGGAGAAGGAGCTCTGGGCGGCCCCAATGGCAGTGGCCAAGGCTGCCAGGGGTCACTGCTGCAAACCCTTTGGCCAATGAGGTCTGTGGTGGAAAGCAGCCAGGCCCCACACTGGCAGTAATTGCACTTGGTTTTTACAGCTGATAGCTAGAACTCCAAGACACAAAGGCAGCATTTTGCACCTTATATATCTTAATAGATTACTCACATTGCAAGCAGCACCAAGCTAAATGTTATGACAGCCATAAGAATGTAGTTTACTGTTATCTTAATGTAGCTGGCCAGTGCAGGGTAAAGCCATCAAAAAATATTATATTTTTTTAAAGTTTCCAAGAGAAACTAACTGATGCAGACATAGAGCTATTTTTACACAAAGCCCTGAATTTTGGCAAACGCCCTTCAAACCATAATTTTAAATATATACACACATATTTCACACATGCATATGTATATGCATGGATATGCACATTTGTGTATGCGTTTTCTCCATTTGCTAAATATCATTTTTCTTTCACTACTCCCTTTAAGTTGTTATGTAAAAACCATATAGGGAGGATTCAATTTAGATATTTTTAAGAGATGATACCATATTGGAAGTTTGTCTAGGAAATAGTAAGCATTATTTCTGAAGATACAAATGACATGCTTGGGAGATTTGGCATGAATGAATGAATGATGACATAGACCTTCTGCTAACAGCATAGTTTAAAGAGATTATTTGCATCCAGTTTCTTCAGGTACACACACCTGGCAGGAAGAAGCGTGGCCTGGAATGTGAAGCAAATGGAATTTGATAGGGTTAAGTACCACAGAACAGGGGAAATCCAGGGGTAGTCATAAGGCCTATCTCTGTGCATTTGCTTGTTTTTGTACTGGTGTGGTGGGATGTTTGATTGGAACTTGCTGAAGCAGTGGCCACAGGGAGTTTTAGACTAGTTTTGGCCTTTATCAGCAGGAGGCAGATTCCATGAATAGAATTTAATCCAGACACATACAACACTTTTTAAGTTTAGTTGGAAAGTTAAACAACTTTGTCTTATTCAGTGGGAGCCCTCAGGGCCTTAGGAGTCCTTGTGACATCATGGTAATGACATGATAGAGGAGCTCAGTTCCATGGGCCAATTTATGTAAATCCCAAGATACTCCAGAAAGCAGCCTTATAGATCAAATCATCTAGTCCAACTCATCAACTCGTTTATTCTAAAACTGAGAAAATTAGTATTTTTTTCTAAAAAGATAATTTCTAAAGGAAGTATTATGCCAGAATTTTTTTTAATTTGGCAAATAAAATGCATTGAATATGTGTTTCTATAGAGCTGATATCGCAATGAGAGAAAAAAATTGAACGTTTAAGCACCAAAAAGGAGTGAAAACGCAAATGAGTATAAGTTTCTCTTCTCACAGAATTAAAGAGATAATTTTAAAGTTGTGAAGGGTGATATCAGGTTGAAGTAAAAGTAACTGCATTTTTTTGTCATTACTTCTAATGGCAAAAACTGCAATTACTTTTGCACCAACCTTATAGATAACGTGATTGATCTTCATGGTGCCAAACAATCCATTTTGCTAGCATTTAGTTGCCTAAATTTTTCTGTTATGAGGTGGGGGGTGGTTAAAACATATGTAAATATATTCATGGAAGTTCATTATGCTTTGGAGGGTGGGGGAGAGTTTGATTATAAAGATTATCCGCTTTTTTCCTACCATGTGCCCAAATGGAAAATATCTCACTGTAATACAGCAGAAGCTCTGCCCCTTTGACTTTTTTATAGGTGCTTTCCCAAGTTTTAAGTGGTGAATTCTACTGAATGAGTCATGGAAGATGTACTCCATTCAGGGCAGGGTGGGCCGGGAGGGTCTCTGGCTGAGACTGGGAAATAATGTCATAATCTTGGTTGATAAGATTGTGTTTAGTTTTTCAAATGCATCCTCAGCACTGTAATATATAATTTATATTACTATCTTAGTCAGGGTCCATGTATACTGAAAATAATTAGTTTAATGCAAGTAGAAGAAAGTTTCGTGCAGCCATTTCTTTTCATAGCTCTGGGAAGAGTTAAGGGGGTCTCTCAACAGGGAATGATGAAGTATGGAGGACCTGGCAACAGCAGGGAGCCCAGAGGAGAGGAAGAGACAACAAAGACCAGGACTCGTCAGAGCTATAGTCATTTATAGTGGGTTGAATGGAGGATCCTTGACAGATATGTTCACCTGAAACCTGTAAATGTGACTTTACCTGGAAAAAGTCTTTGAAGATGTAATTAAGGTTCTCAAGGTGGGATCATCCTGTATTATCCAAGTGGGCCCTAAATCCAATGAGAGCTGTCCTTAGAAGAGAATACACGTGCTTAGAAAGGAGAGGAGAAGTCCACGTGAAGACAGAGACAAAGGTGGGAGTTATGTAGCCACAGGCCAAGAAATGCCTGGAACCACCAGAAGCTGAAAGAGCAAAGAAGGACTCTCTCCAGAGCCTTTGTTGGGAGCACAGACCTCCTGATACCTTGATTCCAGACTCCTAGCCTTCAGAACTTGAAAAGAGTATATTACTATTGTTTTGAGCCTCCTAGTTTGTGGTAATTTGTTGTGGCAACCCTCAGAAACAAATACACCATTGGACAGTGGGCTCCAGGGAAAAGCCATGGCCAACACAGCTCATGGAGAGGAAGCAAGGCCAACATGGAGCACAGCCTATCCCTCCTTCCACTCTCTGATTTCCCACTGGATGCCTCTCATTGGCCGAACCACACTAGAAACTAGGAGCAAGAGAGCCCCTATAAGGGAATTTGAGGACACCAGGCTTTGGGATATGGAACAGAGAAGAAAAGAATTTATATGCAAAATGGAGAATATTGGACACAACAGTGACACAATAAATATTTCTTTATAACTCAGTTTCTAAAAGTCAAAACTTTACAATATGTCATTATTGGTAAAGGGAGTGCAAAGGTAATTCGAAGCTTCCAGTTGTTAGGGATTTTGGTGGGGAACACACTTCCGAATGAAGGTATCGTAAATATGAATGTTGGAGTTTTTCTTAGTTCAAATGAATACATTTAGAATCATCAAAAGGCATGTGTGTTAAAAGTTTGAGAGAAAAATTAGAGCCACTGAGATATACATAGGAAACTCAAAGAAAAACAACATGGAACTTAAGAAATATTAACAAGATAGATTTCTTTTTTTCTAGTTGCTCTGCTACATTCTCTCCGTGCTGTATTATACTCTAATTATCTATAAATTTTAGTAAGTTCAGATTTCTAACCATGTTCAGTCAAGTGAGGATTTGTGCTTCTTTGTGAGAATTTCAAACTTCTGGTAATTAGAAACTTCTGGGAATTGAGAATTTTGGTAACTTTTTTCCTATCACTACCTGCTCACCCTGCATTTCAAAACTTCAAGCCGACTGTAGGACAAGCCATTCTTTTAAGTACGGGTTCCCAAATTTTGCGTGAAAACCTGGTATCCTAAAGTGGGATAGAGTAAACTCAATGCATTATTTTCTAGATTTTGTTTTTTTTCTGCATTCTTTACAATTAGGAACAGTGCTTGCTAGCTACGATGTGATGTGCAATCATGCCTATTTTAGCATGAAGTATACATTTATTTTGCATTTTCTACGTTAGTTTTTTGTTAGCTCACAATGAACATTCCTATTTTCAGGTGTTCTATCACATGAAACTTTTGAGAAATAGAGCCCCCCATATTTCCCCTGCTGGAAATTTCACAAGTGGTATTAAAATGAGCAGCCTGTTCTTCTGGACCTCCATCTCAGAGGGATTTTCCCCTAAGTGATACATTGTTCCAGCACTGGCTTTTCCATTAAAGTATTGATTAAAAATATTTCCCCCTTGCAGAAGTTGATGAGGCACTCTCTTACTATTTTTACTCTACTGGTATAGTGGAAAATGTATGAGCTTTGGAGTCAGACAAACCTAGAGCTAAATTATGACCTTGCCATTAACTAGAGGTGGGACTTACTTTTTTTCTAAACCTCAGACTTATATGTAAAATAGCCAAGCACAGAGGATTACTGCAAGAATTAAGCAAAATGGTAAAAGCAAAGTTCCTCTTACAGTGCGTGGCCTGTTGTAGGTGTTTGGTAAATGTTAAGTGATTAAATGATCTGTAGATTGCTATGAAAGTAGGAAGCCCAAGACAATAGCAGGGAACAAAGTGATGTCCTTTGAAAAGTTGTCTTTGATTTTATCACCTTGGATTTTCTGGTGCTTCCCTACCTCTGTCACCTTTTTCTTATCATACATTTCCCTGCAGCTTTGTCTAGCTTCATAACTTATATCTCCTCCCTGACTATTCTGCCTTACTTTTTACCCATCCTCTACCCTCTTTTGGCTGTCTGATGCCCTAGACAGAGCTTGGCAGGGGGATTTGGCCAAGTGTAGTCTCCACATTTCCCTCTCCAAATTAAATGCAAGCTCTGACTTGGCAAATCAGGTTCATTTTCTTCAGCTCCACGGGACCTGTGTGGGATAAGGAGCTGGTCTGTTGCTAATTAGAATCAATGACCCCAGTCTGATTCCAACATTTAGAAAAAGACAGAGCTACCCACCCTAGCATTGCTTGGTAGTCAATATTATTACTTTCTTCTGACTCACTTTTCTTCCTGAACTGAATGAATCCATTTGTCCAGGTCCTTGGTGTCCATCGGATCAACTGTCCACTAGGTGAGCCTGAGTGCACCCTCCTGAGCTTTGCAGTTTGCTCATGTTGGCTCAAATAGTGAGGTGATGAACAGAAACATGAATGATGTGAATGATGTGTAGCTCAGAGTCACTGAGCAAGAGCCAGATGAAAATATTTATCTGTGTCCTCCCTTTGGACAAGTGATGCAGTTTCTGTCTCTGTCAGATGTTTTTCTCAGGTAAATTGCTCAATCTTAGTAAAAAATCGCTTCTGGTGGGGGCAAATTGTCACATGCAGGACATTTATATTAATCTAGATACATTTGGCTGTTTATAATTCTGTCATAACAGTCACTTCCTGAAAGAAACGTCTCTTCCAGGGCTCCTTACAAAATATAGGTAGAAGAAGAAACTGCTGATGAAAAATATATTTTATAAAAATAAGGAATAAGTTTAAACAACAAAAGAACAGGACACATCTATTGCAGCGACACAGGTAAATATGATATGGATGCTATGGGTTATCGTAATCTAAATCCTACTTGGGGCAAGATGTTATGTTCAACACTGTAGCAGGTAGCATCCATAGTGTTTCAAACTTTGTTTTCTACTTTCTTTTATAAGGATTTTTAAAATAATTTTTTAAATGACTTCTTTCTGCGTTTAAAAAAATTAGAGTGCTTGCTTGCTAGGATGTGACGTGCAGCGTGATGTGCTATTTTAGCACGAAGTATACATCTATTTTTCATTTTCTGTTAGTTTTTCTTGTTAGCTCACAACAAACATGCCTCATTTCAGCATCACATGAAACAAGAAAATGACCTTTCTTTCATGAGGTGGATTGCATTAGAGTCAGTCTCAGTTGCTGAGGAGGGTGTTCCCATGATAAAAGTACTAAAACCTCTGCTCTTTCCCATGGGAAGGAGTCATTTATATGGACTAAAGTCAAAAAATATATATAACTGATAAATGTGAACAAGGATCAAGTACCTATATCCAGTTTAAAAATGATGTTCCAGAATGTAGAGAGACTGGGCAAAATTAGAAGAAAGGCTAGCTTGCTTTTCTGTTGAGAGAAACCCTACAAATGCTTTGTAAGGAGCAGTAGCCTCTTTGTATTTGCCACATCTTTAGAGGTTCGTATCTATGGGGGCAAGTTGGGGATTGTCCTGGAAATGGGGGTTGGTGAGGATGTGAAGAGGAGAAGCTTTAGAATGTGGGTGTGTGTAGAAATTGCAAATGAATGTGTCAGGGGCGGGGAGGGGTGGGTTTCACCACAGAAAGAAAAGCATTTCAATAGCAACACAAAGTAGGGCTAGTCAATCAGGGGTGGAGAAACTCTCTATCTCACAAAATCTGTATAAAATTATGAGTATAATTTCCTCAGAGTTAATTCCCCTTTCTCTGTTCCTATATTCTTAATATAAGAATAGGCCTAGGACTTGGGAGATACTTATATTTGTTGAATGAATGAGTATATGAATGAGAATATTCCAGGAACTGGTGCTGTGCCCTGTGTGTATTAATTCACTGGACCTTCTGTAGTAGTTTCCTTCAGCTGCTGTAACAAACCACCACAAACTTCCTGGTTTAAAACAACAGAAATTTATTCTATCACAGCTCTGGGGGCCGGAAGTCTGAAATCAAAGTATCTGCAGGACTGTGCTCCCTCCAGAGGCTCCCGGGAATAATCCCTTCTTACCTTTTCCAGCAGGAGTTTCTTGGCGTGTGGCTGCATCACTCCAGTCTCTGTTTCAGTCTTCACATGGCATTCTCTGTATGTTTCTGTCTCTTCCCTTCTTCTCTTGGTCTCTAACCTCCCTCTGCCTTTCTCTTGTAAGGTTACTTTCATTGGATTTAGGGCCCATCTGGATGGATAATCCAGGATTATCTCATTTTAAGATCCTTAACTGAATCACATCTGGAAATACCCTTCTTCCGAATAAAGTAACATTCACTGTTTCCAGGAACGTAATGTGGGTATCGTTTGGGGGACCATTTTCAGCCTCCTCTTTTTTTGAGATGGAGTCTCGCTCTATTGTCCAGGCTGGAGTGTGGTGGTGCGATCTCAGCTCACTGCAACCTCTGCCTCCCGGGTCCCTGCTGTTCTCCTGCCTTAGCCTCTGGAGTAGCTGGGATTACAGGCGCCTGCCACCACAGCTGGCTATTTTTTTTTTTTATTTTTCATAGAGATAAGGTTTCACCATGTTGGACAGGCTGGACTCGAACTCATGACCTAAAGTGATCCACCCACCTGAGCCTCCCAAAGTGCTGGGATTACAGGCATGAGCCACCACGCCCGGCCTAGCCTACCATACTTCTTAAGAACTCCATGAAATAATTATTAACATTTTCCCCTTTTATGGATGAGAAACTGGAAGGAGATCTCAATTTATATCAGTTATCTCTGGGATTCACCCGAAAGCCTTGAAAAGGAAACTCTTAAAGACAAATTCTAAAAACAAAGAGTATCCTATTTAAATTATAGACCTAAATATTCTTGAAGTATGTATATCCTCTTGTGAAACACAAACAGGAACTCAGATCAAACAATACACTCAAAACTGTAGTATTAAAAAGAACCACACACACACTAATCTATAACAGGCTCCACAAAATCAAAACTACCTCTCCATTGTTTATGGTAATGGGAAGTCTCACAGTTTTCTACTTGCACCAGGTCTTGTCTCATCCTCTTCTTCCCACTTTTCCTTTGTTTTGTACTTTTGAAAGAAGAATTTTGTTTGGGGTTTTGATGGGGTGTCTTAATGGGGAGAATAGAAACTATTAAATGAAAATACCAGTGGATATGTGTAATAACTGAAATACCATGTGCCTGGAACTGCGCTAGGTAATGGATTGCATTGGTGAACAAGACAGAGTCTAGCTGAGATTTTGGTGAGGGGGAATATCAAGGAATCAGATAACTACAAAATAGTAAGAGAATAATAATAGCTAACATTTATTTAGTATTATATGCTAGATAGAAATCTGAGTGTTTACTATGTGCCAAAGTATTTACTTCCTATAAAGAAATGTAAGAAATGTACAGAATGGTCCATATAGGCTGAAATGGGGGAACTTACTGGGGGATCAACTAACTCAGGCTTTTGGGGCACCGAACGTGCCACACTGAAGGTAAAATTTAAAGCAGCAGTTAATCAGTCCAAAAAAAGGCTAAGCAGTACACTCCAGGCAGGAGGAACCAGAATAGCAGTATTTCAGGAACTGAGGGCATGATATATATTTCAGATTGAAATTAACTAAAATACTGGATGAACTAACCGGTTGATGAAGGGGCTGTGGATGAGACATGAAGCTAGAGAGGTAAGAAGAGGTTGTTTGATTTTCAAAAGATAATAACATTCTTTGACTAAAGAAAACATTGAAGAGAGATTCTGTATTTTTCCCTCCTTCTCTTCACAACTGCTCAAGGGTCTGCCTCTATGTGAGATGCACAACTGCATCCCAGGGCTTTCGAAGGCGGAAGGAGGAGGTTCATCAGAGCCCTCTCCCTGTTCTCGCCATTCGCTTGTCTACGGGGGGAAAAAAAAACAGAAGTGCTTCAGCAGATTCTTGCTTAATCTTTCCAGCTAGTTTCAATAATGGCTTAATATGTCCTCTCAAGCCCCTATTGACTTCTCCTTTCCTCTCTACTCTTCTGCTGTTTTCTCCCAAACCTTATTGTAAGATACACAAAGTTAAGGAGTAAACCTTAGATTTCCTCTGTAACTCACCATAGTGCATGTTCTCCAGAAATACCCATTATTAGTTTGTTGATCACCATGCAAATGACAAAGTTCCTTATGAATTGATCTTGTTTTCAAGTGTATTTTAATGTTTGTTTATGCTAGCCTTTCAATACAATAAAGTTGTTTTACACTTTCTTTTGAAACACACTGGCCTAAAATATGAACATTGTGTTAAATGCCGAGAAGGCACTTGATAATTGCATTCAAACTGAGAAATAAATTTTGGAATTTAGGGGCTAGGTAATAATGTATGTTGTTTTTGAATTACCTGTAACAGACAGACATATATATGAAAGCTTTTTGAGTAAATAGACATTTTATATAAATAAACTATGTTATTATATTTACTCAGAAGTTATTAGTCTATGGAGATGGAGGACTACATAGGCCACTGCCCTGTTAACAACTCTTTTACCTTCTGAATTTCAGAGGCCATCATTATAAAATAATAATGAGAAGCAAATGTCTCATGTTTGGTTTTATGTTTCCTTTTTTTTTTTTTTTTTTTTGAGACAGGATCTTGCTCTGTTGCTCAGACTGGAGTGCAGTAGCCTGATCTTGGCTCACTGCAACCTCCGCCTCCCAGGCTCAAGTGATCCTCCCATCTCAGCCTCCCGAGTAGCTGAGACTACAGGTGCACACCAACACACTCAGCTAATATTTTGTATTTTTTCGAGAGATGGGGCTTTGCCCTGTTGCCCAGGCAGGTCTTGAACTCCTAGACCCAAGTGATCTCCCCACATTGGCCTCCCAAAGTGCCGGGATTACAGGTATGATCCACCACCACTGGTTGGTTTTATATTTCAAGTAACACGTGATTTTGAATATCAGATTTCACAGATCAAAAATAGCTAAAGACAACCAGAATCTGGAAAAGGGGTTGGGGCAGTTGAAGTCATTTAGAGTGCCACCTTGTACAAATGAACTTCAGGTTTACATAAAAGAATTTATCAGAAAACCTTATGTTCTCCAAACTGGAGAATATAATATTTTTACTTTATAGGTCTGGTATTTTAAATCACAGGTTTCAGGATGGGGAGTGGTAAGAAAGAGGGACAACAAGTAAGTGACTTCAGACCTTCCTTATATCTCAGTCTGGATAAGAGAGAAGGATATGCAGTCCTCTAGGCTAAGTTTTATGACCTCTAGTAAATACCATTTTCTTAAAATCTTTGTTACATATTTCTGAGGAAGAAGGTGAAGAAAAGAGTCCTCAACATTGTGAACAATGAGTCACCATGATAGCAAGAAAAATGCTTTCTAACTGGATTGTTGTTGTTAAATTGCACTTTGAGCATTTGTAAATGTTTCCAGTAGATAAATACTAGCAATATAGCTTGCCACATGAGGCTTTGGAAATTCAATCACATCAGCCTCAAGCAGGCCTAGAAGAGGATGGAATTAGCTAATTTTAGGGTGATGATCTTTTAAAAATATATATCTATTTGTATGCCTTGTTTTGAAATTCCACAAGTACTCTTTGATATGGACAGACTTGCAAAACAATTCTTATAAAGGTCCAGAAATTGTGATTTACTTTTAAACTACCAGAACCACTGAAATTTTCAGTGTTTCAAACCACAGGAGATGCAACGGGGCCCATTAAAGAGGAAATAAGTGGCCAGAATCAGCTCAGCCACACTCACCAAATGCACATCCTCAGATGGAGACCCACGGTCGGCTCTTTTAGATGCTATTTTCAAAATCTTCACAAAGGATTGCACGGTGATTATATGTATTCATGATGTGCATATCGTGTGCTCAGCTCAAAGGATATTTGAATGATGCATTGAGAATTATTCCTAAAAAAGGATTCAGCATCTGTAAACTGCTTCATCTTTGAGAACGAGAAGGAAAAAAATGGCTTGATTTTCTTTAAAAAAAAAAAAATACCAACTTATAAAGCAGAGCAGCTTATGTGAGCTGGTGTTAATGCCCCATTACACACAGACACACTGAGGCATAATCACATGCATTCACGTCCACACAATCACACGCACACATAAACAACCGTGTGGTATTGGTTCTTCCTGATTATTTTCATCTTGAAATTCACTTTTCAAATCAAGGAAGCCCTCAGCTCCAGCTCACAGCCTTTCTCTCTTTATACAGCTTTCTTGGCCTCCACAGTGAGGTCAAGATGTCTATAAGAACAAACCCAAGGCCAAGGATTTTTCAGTGTGTATTGATTGGTTCAACGTATATGTGTATAATGCGTGTGTGTGTGTGAATGTATGATGTGTCATGTTTATGTGCGTGTACATACACATTAAAATATAGGTAAGTTTGAATTGTCAGTTTCTTACTCCTCTTACCTGTCCTTCATGAAACGTGGAAGAGAGAACACCTGTCATAGCCTAGCTGTTCTCTGTCTTCATTGACCTGGAAATTAGAGGACCTGAGGATACAGGACCTGTCTGACTTAGGGCTCCTGCCCCCGATCTGGGCTGTCAGGTCAGTTATTGCTGAGAGGCTCCTATGTCGTACTAGTAGTGCTTGCCTTGTGATTAGGAAGGTCCATTAACTCGTGTTTTGACTCTGCCAGCTGAGTGCAACCCTAACCCCCTTAAAAAAAAAACAAAAACAAAAACAAAAAAAAACAAAAAAAAAAAACAGGAAACGATTACACAGGGAAGTTAAGTGTACCTATCAATCTCTCTTAGACATTTACATTTTCTTCATTTTTTAGCATATTCTAAACACTGAAGGATTGCCATCCAAAAACAGTCTAATAGTCTTATGGAATCTAAGATAATGTTTTCTGAAAACTTTATGCTTTGTTTAGCATTAATCCTACCACTGGCCAATAAATATTCATTATCTATAACAATGTGCAAAACACCATCCAAATGATGCTTGCTCCATGCAAATTCTTGAGATCCTGAACTATTTGAGAATAGGGGCTATATTTGAATCATATGTCTACCCAGTAGGAAGCTTGAATGTAGACAACTGGTAAATATCTACTGAATAATTGAATAAATAATTGTTTCTTCTCTCTCTCCCATTAGTTTTTAATTTATTTAAGAGGATCGGTTGCTCTTGGTTTGTTTGTTTTGTTTTGAGACAGAGTCCTGCTCTGTCACCCAGGCTGGAGTGTGGTGGCTCCATCTTAGCTCACTGCAACCTCTGCCTCCTGGGTTCAAGTGTTTCTCCTGCCTCAGCCTCCCAGTAGCTGGGATTACAGGTGCCTGCCACCACACCCAGCTAGTTTTTGTATTTTTAGTAGAGATGAGGTTTCACCATGTTGGCCAGGCTGGTCTCAAACTCCTGACCTCAAGTGATCTGCTGCCTTGGCCTCTCAAAGTGCTGGGATTACAGGTGTGAGCCACCGCACCTGGCCATTTTTTTTTATTTGTTGTAATTCCCTTTTTATTCACTGAATTGTTTAGTTAATGGTAGATTAGATTGATGGCGCAGGTTAGTGGCCTTGTTTTATAGATTTTCTTCCTTTGCAATGGGACTTGCACCTCCTCTCAGCAAAAGATGGGGTAAATTTCTTCATCCCTTGAATTTTGGTTGGTCTTATCACTACTTTGGACCAATGGAATGTGGTGTAAATGATGCTATGGGTGTGCCTGCTCTGACCATAGCCCTCAAGAGCACTTGTGTTCTTCTGTTCTCTCTTGGACTCCTATCCTGCCATGAGAATGTTTCCTGATTTTTCTGCTGGAGGAAGAGACACCACATGCACCAGAGGCAGGTCATCCCAACTGAGTCCCTGCTAGACTAGCCAGATCCTCAGCTGACCTACCTGCTGACTACAGGAGAAAAAGCAAGCCAAGCTCAGACAGGCAGAGGCACCTAACCAAGACATAGACTTACAGCAAAAATTAAAGTCTATCATTGCATGCCACCAAGTTGCTGTGCTGTTTGTTATGCTGTATAATTGCAATGAGAGATAACCAACACAGTTGTCCTTAAGTCCACTTGCCTCCTGTCTTTCTCTTTACTCTTCAGTGTCTATTAATCACACTTTTCTAAATTCTGCTCTCAAGAAACTTTCTGATTTCTGCCAGATTTAATGTGAATAGATACTAAGTCAATAGGCTACTTATTTGCTAGGAATTAATATTTTAAATATATACTCCCACTATGAAATGCCAGGCTTTATACTATCTTGAAGCAATTTATTCACATCGATGATCAGAAGGTAGACACAGCAATGTTATTGAAAAGATGGGAGCAGCAAATGGGCCACTTGGACAACACAATGTCAAATACGTCTTTTAACCCTGAGACAAGGTAACAAATCTTTACTCTGTCTAAGGGTAATTAAGGTGGTGTTCACAATCCCTGTCATCTGGAAACTTTTAATCTAAAACATCAACAATGGCTTAATAAAACAGAATAGAGGATAATGACAGCTATAAAAAATTGACCTATTCATAAAATTATTTGTATTTGTTCAAGCCCAAAGCATGCACTAAAATTGAACAAAATTTTTTCAAACTTTCAGACAAAAGTGAAGAACTGATCAGTAAAATGCCTAATATATATGCCTGCTTGACTGCACTAATTTGCGTACAAATGGACACTCAAGAGAAAGTGTAAAGGCAGCAGAAGGGCAGTGGGAAGACTTTATTCACAAAAATGTAATAAATGGAATGTTGAAATATGAAGATAAATATGAAGACAAAAAGTGGCTACAACATGCATGAAGCATCAAAGGGGGTACATAGTTTACAGAGTAGAAAAGACAAGGTTACTATCCACAAAGAGATTGGAATGAAGGAGTTCATTCATTCATTAGTTCAATCACTTAACCAATGAATGCATTCATGCATCTGTCATCCATCAGCCCATCTCTGGCAGATGTGAAAGGGCAGAGCCCTACAGTTTGGTTTCTCTCGGCTTCAGTCATGAGCTCACTTCTGGAATGTTAGTAGGTACCTAGTGGGTATTTCTTGACTTGATACAAGTGCTGCATGTATATTGACTGACTGACTGACAACTCCTTGGGATTTCTGCCATGAAATCAGGAAGAAGACATCTGAAAAAGAGTATTTTCTTTTTGTGATATCTGGACATCCCCTTAAAACTAACTCTTCGAGTAAGAATGACAATAGAGTTCATTTTAGGTTATTTGATTTGTTCCAAAAAACAGACTCAATATAACTCCCTATGCGTTTCCCGATTTTTTTGTCTTTATCTTTATAATGTTTAATGTGCATGTCTAGATCACAGTTAAAGTAGTTTAGAGGAAGGTTCTGATCACTGGTTATAATTTGGTTCAGATTTTCATTAGATCCCTTTTTAAATTATATTCTTTGTTTCTTGTAACATATTTAGTTATTAGGCCTGTGTCCCAATTTATTTGAATTTAGCAAACATATTTTCTATGGGCTTACCCCAGTCAGGTGCCCAGCCAAATAAAATATGTGATTTGCAGAGAAGTAATGAGCTTTTTCATAGATCTTGTGTTACTCCTTCTTCCTCACCAGTCCTTTCATTCTATTACATCCCAAAGGGCAAGAGTGGTGCCCTGAGGTGTTCTATCCCAAAGACAGATCTTAGGGATTAAACTGGGTCACAACAGACAAACAGATTACCTTTACATCCAAGATACAATGAATGAGCCATGTGGACTGGACCAGTTCAAGCAAGCCCCACAAGGAAATTTGTTATTGCTCAAACACTCATTAATTTGGGGTTAATATTTATAGTAAACTCTTGATGTCCTTACACAGATAATCTCAATATCCACCATCCTGTGCATGTTGAAGGCTTTCTACTGTAAGCACCTCAACTCTCTGCCCGAAAGCTTTCTCTGGCTGTTGGAGTACGTCCAGCCTTCCTATGGAGCAGGACAATGACTGACAGGAGTTGACGGATAAATAAGGCAGCTATTTTGTCCCTCAGGTGGGACAGCTCTACTTGTTCAACCCTGTCATTCAGTTGTCCCCAGCAGGCTTCAGCTGCAGTTGACCACAGGGGTAATAGGCTTACTAACACATCCTGTGTTGGCTTCTTCCCTTTCTTGTCTGCTTTTTCACACCACTCCTGGGCCTTTGTGGGATCACTTATTTAATAAATTCTTATTTCAGGGACTATACCCAGGGAACCCAACCTATTCAACTTAGTATGGATTTTGCATTTGGACATATATTATCTCAAGGAAAGTCTGGAACAATTCAAAAAGTTTCATGATGATGGCTGTTGCTTCCCTTTCTCCTTAGCTTATTCCATATCTAAATTTTAGGATAGCTATGACACATTAAAAGTATAGTTTAAAATATCAATCCTGCCTACCTGCCTGCCTGCCCTGCCTGCCTGCCTGCCTGCCTGCCTGCCTGCCTTCCTTCCTTCCTTCCTTCCTTCCTTCCTTCCTTCCTTCCTTCCTCCCTTTTCTTTCTTTTCTTTCCTCATTCTTTCTTCACTTCCTTCCTCCCTTCCTTCCCTTCCTTCCTTCCTTTATATTCAGTTCCTGGCTTATAGCCACTACAATGAATGTCTTACATCCATGAGATGAACTCAGTTCTATCCTTATTGACCTAGCAAGCCACTTTTTTCCATGATGACACGCTAGGATCACATCTCATAATGACGGTTGCAAGATTGTCTTGTTAGGAGAAGGGCTAAGGTGGGATTCTCTTTAATGACAGTGAAAGCACCTCATAAAACCTGACTCCTCAGTTTTACAGGCATGAGTCTGGAATTTTAGCAGATGTAGACTTACTAAATCAGTCAGTCAAAAATTATATCAGTTGAAGTGCAATGTTCCTGGCAGTCCAAAAAACCTTAACATGTAGGTGATTTGGAGGGCATTTCGTTAACTCTTTAATTGGTCGTTTCAGTGCTAGAGGCAGTAGCTAATTGCCTGTAGGTCACTGTAGTCCTGGAGCTTAGGTAAATGTATATTGTCATATGTCACATTTTCATATGGCTCCTTTGCACAGGTTGGTAAAAATGATTGCTGCATAATTAAAATTAAGACAAGGTGGGAAAAGTGATTCAATTAGAGCCCTGAAGCCATCACACAAATTATCTGATGTACCAAAAACTAATGAATAGTTATAACTAGTTTTATCTCTCGCCTCCTTGTTCTTCAATCCTACGTGCTTCATGGAATGCCAGGAACTCTTTTCAAGTTCTCTGCAGCTGGATGTTGGGTAGGCAACTGGCTCCAGGAACAAGTGCCCAAGAAAGCTTAAGCTTTTGAAATACACACATGAAGAAACTTTGTAGATGAGAATTTAAACTGAAAGTGACCAGATGAAAATTTCTGGTGGTCTCTCCATGGCTTAATATTATTTTGAAAACATCTGCAATATTTCAGTCTGCAGGGAGCAGGTATTATATACGAGGGTGAGTGATGACAGTGAAAATAAATGAGATTCATCATACCCAAAACATCCCATGTTTTTTACACCATTTATTTTACAAATCTTCCACAGCTTCTCAGGAAGCATTAAACTGGAAGCTAGGGTGAGAACTTTGTGATGCCATGTTTAACCATTTTAATTACGTGTTGACATAACAAATACATATTTTGCTTATACAAAATAAAGCAGGACCATTGTTTAAAAATACAGAATATGTCAGATAGGTTACGGTTCTTATCTCCTGAATTTTATGGGTGAAGAAAAAGATGTTCACATTCATCCATACTTTATGCAAACACAGGGAGGAAGCAGCCTCCGCAAACATGAATAGCAACTTAGGTTAAGACTTATGGTCATCAGGTTACCTATTTGAAATAAAACTCCCTTTAGGAATGTATCAGAAAACTAACAACCTCTAACTGCTTATAATTACTACCATTTATTAAAAAATTCCAAGAGTTTTGCATACATTGTAGCTGGTGCTTACAGCAGCTCTGTGAAGTACTACTACTGTCCCATGTTAGAACGGAGGAAACTGAGCCTTATGAAGGTTCAATAACTCCCTCAAGGTTATTCGTCTACAAATGTCAGACAAGGAGTTCCTATACGGATAGTCTTTCTATTGATGCATAACAACCTACCCTGAAACTTTGTGGCCTAAAACAATAGCCATTGTATTACCTCTCCTGAATCTGTGGATTGGCTGGATTGTGCTGAGCCACTGTTTTGCTTCAGAGTTGGAGTACCCGGGAGGCCCTCACTCTCATGTCTGGGGCCTTGGTGAAGTTGGCTGTAAGGCTGAGCTCAGCTGGGATGCAAGCAGTGCTGGGATTCTCTCCATGTAATTTTGGGGTCTCTCCTCTGCATGGCCTTTTCATGGGGTCTCTCTAGCAGGGTAGGTGGACCACTTACATGGCAGCTAAAAGTCCCCCACAGAGCATAAAAGCAGGACCTGCCAAGCTTTCTAAAGGCGTTGGCCATAAATTGTCATGGTGTTACTTTTACTATATTCTATTGGTTAAAGTGAATCATGGGCCAGTGTAGCCCCTATGTTGGGGGTAAATGCACAAAGGCATAAACACCTAAAGTCATAGTTGACTGGAGACCATCTTTGGAACTGGTGATAAATCAAAAATTTTTTAAATGAACTGTTACTGAAAGGCTAAGGAATTATTACACTATGAAATTGTCATAGGCACATGTTTGCAAGCTATTTCCCTGGGAATGAGTTAGAGTAGACCTGAATTAAATATGATTCAATGATATAAAAAATTTACTGATGGCTGGAGATGGGCCAAGAAAGGATAAATAATTCCTTTGTTCTTTAGCATGTCAATATCAGCAACAACAACAATAAAATTCAGTCTTTTCAAAATATTTCATTTGAATTAAGTAATTTAATCCTGAAAAACAAACAAAAAACTGCTGTGAAGTAAGTACTATTATTCCCATTTTATAGATAAGGAAACTGAGGCACAGAAAGGAAGTAATATGCTGAAGGTCACACAGCTACTATATGACATAGCTAGGAAATGAATCACTGCATTATCCTATATCTCTATATTGTCAGTCATGACTGTCTTGCATTTCAAAGGTGATTTTCTTCCAACTGAAAACTGGAAATGGTATATGTAACTTTCTGGTCAGGAGGGTAGAACCAAGACATTGTGCCACTTTGAAGAGTTTAAATAGGCCCAACTTTAAACATGAGAAAACAAAACAGAACTTATAGGCAATAGGCCTCCAAATCGGGGAGAGAATAAAAACTACCTTTGGAGTTACCTCAGTGATTCCCAGACTAGTATGTTCTTATCCAAGGAGGAGCCCTTCTTTGTACTCAGTAAGTAAGACCCTGATTTCCTTTTATTAGAATGCTTGAAATAAAAAACATACAGGTTGAAAATGTGGCTATTTTAAAAGTTATCTGTATTTTCCACCATCATTTTCTTTCATGGTTTTTATTTTACATTTTGGTAAAGTTTTGTTGAGAGCCTGAGGCTGCCTCTGTTGTGCTAAGAATATCCAGGAATCTTTGTCTATGGTGGGTCAGGGAGAAGGGCGGTAAGGAACCCCAGTGAGGGAGGAGAGCTGAGACCATTAGGAATAAGTGTGACAAAACCCTAGAGGGGAAAAGAAAAGTGTAAGAAAACCCAAGAGAGGAGATGTTTTTTTCTCTCAATTCCTTTTCCCAGAGACAATTGGGAGAGGTCAGATTTATGTTGTGTTTTCAAAATGAAGGCAGCTTAGAAGTAGATAACATAGTGACTAAAATAATAACGTGTGTTGTGTGAATAGACTGTGTCTGTTGAAACAGGCAGGGGTAGGTCCTCATCATTTTGTGGTTACTTCTGAAGCAAAAGATATTAAAATGAGGGAAGCAGAGAAGGAACATGATGGGGAGGAGGTGCGTTAGAGAAATTTCATCCACTTCATGGTTTTTCTATGTCTAATTGAACTCATCTAATCTTAGCATTGAGCAACTTTTTTTTTCATATACTTGGGGATGAAAAACAATACCAAACTTTCTGTTTATCACACACTCCTCTTTGAGCATTGAGAAGACTGAATGTAAGCACGATGCTTAAGAATTGAGAGACTGAGGTTACTGAATCTTAGAATTGAAATGATTATTTGAAATGATCCCAGAGAAAGAAGGGTAGATGTCTTGGGCATGGCTGTCAAGCTGAAGACAAAAGTGTTCATTCTTTCAGTTACAGGCAGTCATGAAAATGAAAAAATTAGACAGATGCAAAGAGTGGACCAATAGGAATGCTGAAAATTACAGATGTGGTAAATATTTATGGATTGGCTTTCTCAGCTCTCTACGAAGAGCTGAAAGTCACCATAAGCCAAGCTGGAAGAGCCTCACTATGTAAGATTAACAGGTAGAATTCCTAGGGGAGAAACACAGGTTAGATGTATACATTTGTGTCTTTACAGCCCTACAAATTAATCCCTAGCACATTCTCTAAAGCCATATATATATATATATATATATATATATTTTTTTTTTTTTTTTTTGAGTCAGAGTCTCACTTTGTCACCTAGCCTGGAGTGCAGTGCTGCAATCTCGGCTCACTGCAACCTCCGCCTCCCGGGTTCCAGCAAGTCTCCTTACTCAGCCTCCTAAGTAGCTGGGATTACAGGCACCTGCCACCATGCCTGGCTAATTTTTGTACTTTTAGTAAAGATGGGGTTTCACCATGTTGTTCAGGCTGGTCTTGAACTTCTGACCTCAAGCTATCCACCTGCCTCAGCCTCCCAAAGTGCGGAAATTACAGGCATGCGCCACCACACCCAGCCCCCTAAAGCCATACTTAGCTGAATTTTGCCTCTTTAACTTTAGTATGATAGAATAGGAATTGAATGCCCACAAAGTCTTTGATCATAAGAGCTAGTGATTAGCTTGACAAACTTTCATGGGGAATTAGATAAGCTGAGGGTATACAAATATATTAGGGCTGAAAACTGGAAATTTTGGTACATACAAAACCTTACCCTCAAGGCTGCTGGTTTTATACTATTGAAAGAATGTCATGGATTGCTCAAAAATAGCAGGCAACAGAATAGGCTATCATAAATCTTTGCTCTTAAAAGGTACCAAGACACTTTTTACCAAAAGCAAATATTATGAAAATCTGCTTCAGTCAACAACATTTATTGAGAAGCTACTATGGGCCAAGTCACGTTTTAAAGCCAGGCAGCCAAACCCTTATAAAAAGCATGAATATCTTCCTGGGGTTTTTCCAAGTCTTTCTTTTCCTTCCTTGTCTCAAAAAATAAAAACCAGAACATCTATTTGAAAAATGAAGTTGATTCTTTTATTGCTGATGGCAAAATCAGAGAAACAATCTACCTATCTATAGATGTCTTTCTGAAATAAGTTCCCTAGAACACTGAGATGTCCCTCAAAGGTGTTAAAGGTATATGGGAAAGGGATAATTTAATTATTCTTCATAGCTTTTGCACTGAGGCTAAATGATGGAAAGGGACTAAGAGTTACTCTGATGAGGGAATTTCAGATCTTTTAATTCATTGGGTAAAGGTCTCCAGAGAATACATTCCAACATATCAAAACCACAAAGAAACAAATAAAAAACTACTGTTTTGTTTTTTTTTTTCCTGGCTGCCCTTTCCTGACATGTCTACAATTCAGACATGGGAACCTGTCTAAGTTTGGTCTTTTTCTACTGAGAAGCCATGAGAGGTGAGGGGAAGGGGTTGCAGCAGTGGGACAGAGAAACAAAAGTAGCTCTCCATGCCATAATAGAGATTAATTCAGGATATGAAGGACAACCAGTCAATTAATCCATCAATGAATGGGAAAGTCTTCATGGAGAACATTCTGTGATCCTAGAACCATGCCACATGCTAATGGGGGAAAGAGCAAATATTTCTAGTTGTAGCAATAAGACAAAGGGTCATGAGTGTAAATTAACAGAAAATTCTGATAATAATAAAAAGTGGTATAAGGGGCCACATAAATATTTACTAAGTTTGTAAGGAGGCAAGGACACTAGGAAGAGAAGACGTTCAAATTAGGCTTTAGTTCTATTGGTCCTAGAATATAGAAAGAGAGAGGGTAATAACCTTCAAATACAGGTGGCCCTTCTCTCTTCCTCCTCCTCCTCCTCTTCCTTCTTCATTCAGGAAAAAAGTTATAAAAAATATTTTCCAAGTTTTCTTTCTTTCTCTTAGAACTTTTGTACTTTTAAGAGAGTCCTGAAATAAATCTAGCAGGAATTCCTGGAATCCTAATGGATGTCTGGTGTTTGCAGTTGAAAACCAGAGTTTCCATAGCTATTGTGGGAATTCTATCATATGGAGTACTTAGGGGAGAGGGGCCACGCTTGAAATCTGTATTTCTGAAATGGGAAACTGGAGGCTGGAGAGTTCGCATCTGATAAAACTTCCTGGTGGTCATGATAGTAAAGTAGCTGAGTACACAGGTATCATTTGCCCCTGCCATATCTGAGGCATTGACAGTTTAAAAAGTTCCCAGGGATGAGGCGGAGCTTGCAGTGAACCAAGATCAAGCCACTGCACTCCAGCCTGGGTGACAGAGCGAGACTCCATCTCATAAATAAATAAATAAATGTTCCCAGGGATTATCAGTTGCTCTCTGGACCATGTTTCTTTTCAGAATCAAGAACGGTTGTCTGCAGTTAGAGGACACATGATGCTGTAATGGCAGTGCTTCTTACTACTCAGCTTGAAATCTACTGATGCTACATTTTGACAGTGTCCCCCCCCCATTTTCCCTCTTGATTAAACTCCTATATTGTCCCTTACTGGAGTATGATAAATTGAGTTGGAGAGAGGTTGAGAGCCTTGGAATTGCTGGGTACTTTAAGCTCCCAGCTCACAGCTCAAACTGGAAAATTATTCTCAGTTATAATGTGACTTTATAATTAGATATTTTGGAAACTAAGTTTTCTTTTTTCATATTTGGGGAGAGAAAAAAATGTAACTTCAGAAAAAAAAAAACCAAATGATCACGTGTTAGTCTGCTTTTGCATTACTATAAAGAAATACCTGAGGCTGGGTAATTTATAAAGAAAAGAGGCTTAATTGGCTCACAGTTCTGTAGGCTGTACAAGCATGGCTCCAGCATCTGCTTCTGGCAAGGGTTTCAGGAAGCTTACAGTCGTGGCAGAAGGGGAAGGGGAACTGACATGTCACATGATAGGAGCTGGAGCAAGAGGGAGTAGGGCCGAGGGAGGGTGGGGGTAGAGGGTAGTGCCATACTCTTCTAAACAGCCAGATCTTGTGTGAACTACCAGAATGAGAACTTACTCATCACTAAGGGGACAGTGCTAAGCCATTCATGAGAGCTCCATCCCTATGATTCAAGCACCTCCCAGGCCCTACCTCCAACACTAGAGACTACGTTTCAACATGAGATTTGTGGGGGGCAACATCCAAACTACATTAAGCATGACCTCAATGACTTCAATCCTGTTGAGTTACACATTATGATGGTCAATTTCCCCAATTAAAAAATATAACCCTATTTAACCTGATTCTTTATATGTCAGGAATTGGATAAATTTATCAAAGATTTGATACGGTTCTTGGAGCCATTCCACATTTGTTGAATATCTGTATTTGGAATTTTATACATTTCTGTATGAATCAAGATATTATCAAATTGTGATAAATGTTCAACCCAGTTTTCTGACTCCTTTTGGCAGTTTTCAGAGTTGAATACTATAGCCCTAGATTTTAATGTCTCTTGACTTTGACCTTTTATCATCAGACTTTAGGTCAGAAAAGTCTCAGAACTCATGTTACTCAATCACTTATTTGGACTCAGGTAGAAGTGCTCATGATAGCATACATTTTGCTTTTGGTTTATTTACTAACATGTCTTCAAAATTTAACTTTTTGAGATTAAAGAAGGCTTAGTTTTAACAAAGGCCACTCACTATTTTCAGTCGTGTGGTCTAAAGCAGAAAATCACTTTATCTTATCAATATTATACTCTACTGGAGAAAACAGAAAATAAACTAATAAATTATTTCAGCTATCTATAAATGCTATTAAGAAAATCAGTCAATGAAATCAAAAGTTACATGGTTGGGAGGTGGTACTATTTTACAGGGGTTGGCATAGGAAGGCTTCTTGTACATTTGAGCTGAGAAGTCAGCTAGTTGAAAAACTACAAAAGATAATTCCAGGAAGAGGGAGCAGAAGTGACAATTATAAATCATAACTGAAAAATTGTTCAGTGAAGTTTTTTAATGAAAAAACCTGAAGTGAACATTGTAGATGAGGTGGTCAGGGGAGAGACTCTTAAGGAAATGATGTTTGAACTAAAAGATTAAAAAGACAATGGCAAGACCCAACTAGGTGAGGAATGGGATTGGAATGGTGGGCACCAATGAATGACTACCCCAAGTCTATTCTCAATTCCTTCTCCCTTGCCTCCTTTAGCTATAGAGGACAAAAGCTCAAAGTTTATCAGCCTCTCTTTATTGTAGGGATGCCATGTAACACATTTTTGGCCTATGAAACAAAAGAGGAATATTTCAAGGGACTTGTGGGAAAGGTTTTGTGTTCCTATTAAAAAGAAAAGAAAGAGTCTAGGCTGGGGCTATGTAAATATTTAAAAATATTAATCAAAGGCCTCTGTGTGATGAGAACTTTCATAACACTGGAGTTACAAGAGAACAAAATAGAGACTTGTTCCTAAGGAGCTTATATTCTGGTGGAGAGAGAAAAATAAATAGAAGGAAACCATACAGACACACAAACACATACACAAACACACACAGACATGCGATGTGAATGATAAATGCCATGAAAGATGAGGAAAACAGAGGGATATTATTTTATAATTTTATACAGGCAGTTAGAGGAGTCATCTCTAACCAGACAAAACTTGACGAAAAAAGGCCTAAACAAAATGAAAGGGTAAGACATGTGGCTATCTAGAGAAGGGCATTCTAATTTGAGGGATTAGCCAGTGCAAAGACGCTGATACAGAAATGCAGCTTGTCTACTGTGGAACTGTACGACAGTTTTTAAGGAGTCTAATGAGGTCATCCGAATGAAATTTTAGAAAGCTTACTTTGAGGAAATACATGTACCAAGATAGGGCCTGCAGAAGAAAAGCAGATTTGGGAGGGAAAGATGGTGACTTCAGCTTTGGACACACTGCATTGAAGTTGTCTGTGGGGAAACTCAGCTACTGCTACCTGCTATCCAGTTGGATATATGGGGCTGGAATTCTAAGAGGAAAATGTTGGCAAGGCTTACAGATTTTATAGTCCTTAAAATCTAGATGAAAGTTGAAATCATCTGATGTGCCCATCATATGATTGCCTTGGGAAATGTAGAGAATGTAAAGAAAAGAGAGATGAGACTGAACACATGATTTTAAATATGTCTGTGTCTTCCTGAACCACTGAAGACAGCAAATTCCTCTGCAGAACATAGCAGAGGCTTCTCATTTATGTCTCTTCAGAGACTAACACAGAGCAGGCCCTTGGGAAATAGTCATGATGTTGCTATCACCACATATTATACAAGATGAATTGTTGCTTTTCATACACTACAAGTTGGAAATAGGGCTTTGGGAAAGCTCCAATCCTATTCTGTACTCATCAGTGACTACTAGTGTGCTGGTTTCATCGTGATTGTAAGCTTTTGTGTTTCAAGGCTACAGCACAGCTGGAGAGAGGGAGGTAGAAATCAGGCAATTAAAAACACCATGAAGTGTGCTGGTCTTACCGAGATTCAGCCACTTTTCTTGAAATAATGCCTAGGAATTATTGCAAGCTTTTGGTTAACTTCCAGAGTACTGAGAGAGTTGATTTCGATAATTTTTCACCAGTGTCCTTATTGCTTTAATGAAGGAGAGGACTTTTAGAGGTTCCTATGCCACCAGGTCCACAGACTTCAACTCTCAACTGATTTTTTATAAAGGTACAAATAATTTAATAGAGGGAAGATAGTTGTTTTGACAAGCAGTGCCGAAGGAATTGGATATCCATAGGCAAAACAAATAAATAATTAAACCTTGACCTAATTCTCACACATTATGCAAAAAACCCTCAAAAATGTATCATGAACTTAAAAATGTAAAACCCTAAAAATTTTTCTAAAAGTGGAAGAAAACCTTTGGGATCTTATGCTAGGCAGAATATTTTTATACTTGCCACTAAAACAAAATCCATAAAAGGCAAAACAAAAACTTATAAAGCTGGACTTTATTTTATTCTGAACAAGACCATGTTAAGAGGATAAAAATAATAGGTGCAGACTGGGAGACAATACCTTCAAACC
The DNA here is from genome assembly GCF_006542625.1 of Nomascus leucogenys. Classification (NCBI taxonomy): domain Eukaryota; kingdom Metazoa; phylum Chordata; class Mammalia; order Primates; family Hylobatidae; genus Nomascus; species Nomascus leucogenys. The sequence continues at coordinate 24,020,766 of NC_044394.1, read as the reverse complement.
ATATATCCAACAAAGGACTCACTGCTAGAATACATAAAGAATTCTCAAAAACCACCAGTAAAACAAACAATCCAATTAGAAAATTGGTACAAGACATGAAGAGACATTTCACAGAAGAGAATGTACAGATGTCAAATAAGCAAATACATAAAAATATGTTAAACATTATCAGCCATTATGGAAATATAAATTAAAACCACAGTGAAACATCACTATATATCTATCTAATGTCTAAAATAAAAAATACAACACCAAGTGCTGGAGAGGATGTAGAGGACCTGGATCACGAATACATTGCTCGCAGGAATACAAAATATTACAGCCACTTTGGAAAACAGATTGGTACTTACTTAAAAATCTAAACAAGCAACTACCAAACAACTGGGCATGTATCCCAGAGAAACAAAAACTTATATTCACACAAGAACCTGTACACAAATGTTATAATAATTTTATTCATAATACTCAAAAACTGGAAATAACCCATATGTTTGGCAATAGGTGAACGATTACACAAACTGTGGTACACCCATACTATGGAAGTCTATCCTCAAAGATTATGTACTATATGACTTCACTTATATATTATTTCTGAAATGACAAAGTTGTAGAAATGAAGAACAGATAAGTGCTTGCCAGTGGTTAAGGGTGTTAGGGGGAGATAAGTGTGGCTCTGAAAGGGCAATATGAGGGATCTTGTGGTGATGGGAATATTCTGAATCTTGACTGTATCAGTGTCAGTATTCTGGTTGTGATACTGTACTACAGCTTTGCAAGATATGAGCAATGGGGAAAATGTGGCAAAGGATATATGGGAGCTGTCTATATTATTTCATATGTGGAAAATTATGTGACTGTATAATTATCTCAAAATAAAAGTCTTAAATACAGGATGGATGCCATCACAAGAAATGCGCTGGAAAAACTGCATATCTATATGGGCATAAATAGAACCTAGACCCTTGTCTCACCCATACACAAAAGCTAAATTGAGATAAGTTGTGGTGCTAAAGTAAAAGGCAAGACTATAAAGCTTCAAAAAGTGAATAGGAAAATATATTCATGACTTTGGGTTAGGCAAAAAATATTTAAACATGAGAGAACAAACAAAAACTATAAAAGGCAAAAATTAGAAATTGTACCTTAACAAAATTAAAACCTTTCTTTCAATATATAGACCATTAAGCAAATGAATCACAAGCCACAAACTTAAAACAATATCCCTAAACATTTACCTTAATTAGAACCTCATTCAGAATGTATAAAAACTCCAAAAATTAAGAAGACAAATATCCTAATTAAGAAGTGGCAAACAATTTGAACTGACATTTTACAAAGGGATATACACAAGCGGTCAATAAATAAAAAGTTGCTCAGTATCATTAGTCATTATAAAAATATAAATTAAACGAACACAATAATGCACAATTTTACGTCTTTTGAGATGGGTATTTTATAATGAGAATAATAGCCATACCAAAAGCTTCAAGGATGTGGAGCAACTGGAATGCTCATACAATGCTGATGGAAGCATAAAATGGTAAAACCACTTTGAAAAGTTGTTTTGGTAGGGTTTTTTAAAAGCTAAATATATAACTTCCTTCCAGCTCACCAATTTCACTCATAGATACTCACCCAAGAGAATTATAGACAGGTGTTCCACAGAAAAGGCTCATGCAAGAATGTCCACAACAGCCTCATTGATAACTACTAAAACCTGAACAACCCACTATATTCAACAGGAGAATAAATTGTGGTATATCTGCACAATAGAATACTACTTAGTTGTTAAAATGAACATATTATTGATACAAGTAGATGAATTTCTAAAACATATTGAACAAAAGCCAAATATAGAGGAATACATAATATATTACATATTAATTAGATCAGGACCAGGTAAAACTAAAGTGACAGAAATAAGAAAGTTCCCCATTAGGGTTAGAGGAAATTGACTAGAAAGGGATGGGAAGGGCTGATAGGTATGTTCTCTGTCTTATTTTGGTTGAGTTTTATGGATGTATGAAGTTATCAAATGCATAGAATTGAAGGGTTGAAATCTTTGTCTTATTATGTGTAAATTACACCTCAATAAAAAGTAAAGCTTAAAAATACATAAGCTTTTAAAGAAATTTCTTTAACAGCAAAAAGAGACTGTTAACTTTTGCCTAGAATTACTAATTAAACAAAAATACCATGCTAAAAAACATCAGTTGGGTGGGGTCCTGGTTGGACCTTCAAACCCGTGAATCTAAAAGGTAAATATTTTCTCATTATTTCTTTTGTTTTATTTCCCCAAGATCTAGTTAGTTGTCACAAACATAAAGGTGGAGAGCAGCTAAGAGACAGAAACAACTTTAAAAGAAAAAAGAATGCAAAAAAGCCCAGAGGTTTTTTTTCCCCATTTCCCTTAAAAATGTCCAAACAGATTTTCTCTTTCAATTTGTGAAGAAGGAAGTCTCTTTTCAGCTGAATCTTATTAAGGCACCAAAGCATTGTGCAGCTAGATGAGAAAGCTGTGAATCAAAGGGTTCATGACACCTATGCCAACAACCCTCCTCCCAGGACTCAAGGCGGAAAGAGAAAGGTGGTGGAGACCCGCCTCCGCATTGTCCCCCCACAACCCAGCCCCTGCTCCTCCAGCCTCCAACCCCACCCACAGCAGCTCAGATGTACCTTAGAACAAGGTGAAGGATGTGACTTTTAGGGGAGTCCAGTCCACCTCAATTCATAATCTCTAACTGAAGATACAATTGGAAACTAAGATGCCTTTTTAACTCTAGTGGGAGTTGGGTAGATTGAAAACCCCATTCACTTTACATTGTTAGCTGGCCAGCAAACATCTTCCCATTGATTGTACTTCAAGATAGAAAGGTGTCATGTATTCTGGACCTGACTTTCTCTTGCTTTCATGTTTATTCATTCTACAAATATAATTGAGCACCTACTGTCAACTAGCCACTGAGGTAGTGGCTGAGTTTGCTCTAGGGTATGAGCCAGAGACATGGAGAGGAGATAATAGGAGTATTTGGAGATTGTGCTTATGGGTGGTGGGGAGCTTCAGTCTAAATCATATAGGGAGGATAATAAGTAGAGTGAAGTTTTGAAACTAGTTAAAATATAAGCAGGAAATTTGTGCAAAGAGAGCACTTTGAGATCATATTTTGATGTGTTTGGTGTTTCACCAATCACTCAGCGTTAGACATTTCATAAGTCCTGTATATTAATCTCTGGATGGATAATTTAACCTCCCAACATATCTGAGGCTAGGTTTCAAGAGACAGCATTTTGTGCAGTTTTGTCACTTTCCTTGGATTTTATGGAGAGCCACCACTTTCTAGAATGAGAGTACTTATCCTTGTTCTGGGGCACATATGACCTGTCAAATGGCTTTATGTAGCAGAATTCCAATAATGCCCTTAACTTCATGCTCATTGCAATTTCGGATATATATTGGCATGTTTCCAGGGATGCAAATGATTCTGTTGGCATAGTCCCTAATAATCTCAGGGAGAATAATAACTAGATGCAACAACTCATCATGAGACCAAGATACTGAGAATCTAGGGAATGAGAACCAACCAACAATAATATGCTTCTGTAACAGCATAATTTATGGGGAAGAAAACTACCTGTGGGGATTTGAAAGAGGGAGAGTAGCTGGCTAGAAGACAGACTTAATTTGGATCCTGGTATTGTGCAGTATCACACAAATCTTTTGTCATTGAGTCCGAACTCCTAGGAACTTTGTTAGAACCCTGGTGGTAGTGACTGTCAAAAGCCAGTCAAATGTGGAATTACATCTGTAAGAATCTGAGGGCTCCAGCACCTCTGTTCATGATTTGCTAACATAAGGTGTTTAGGGAGAGTGTATTTTTCCTCACTTTGTTGTGATGCCTATTTGAGCAGGAAAAAAGAGAACCCCCAAATTAATTCTGAAGTAATGAGGCTATTCTGTGTAGCCTTGGGGATGGATGTCAGTAAAGAGACTGAACAACTTTTGGGGGTGCCTTTGGTCCAAGACAAGGCCTCTGAGAGATGAGCAAGAAAATGATCATGCGAAGAACACTCATGAGAAGCCTTGGGCACTCCTTGGGGAAAAGGTATGGATTTGGGTTCCAGAAATGTCACTGGTTTTGTTATTATGATTGGTGTAGTCTGACTCAGCTATATTTCCAGTTGGGGGGCCCCCAGAGCTAGCATGTGCTCCCATTGTGCTTGCTTGCTGTCCTCCTCCAGTTTCCCCATCCTTAGGCAGCAGCCCCTGAGAGAGGCTCCTCATGCCAGCGTGGGCAAAAGCTACTTCAAATCTCTGTGAGTCTCTCTGTTTTCATTTCTTCACATCTGTAAAATAGGAGGTGTCATCTCATGTATTATACTTTCTGTTTGTTGTTATTGTTCTAATTTAGATTCTACTGAATAAAAGGAGGCATGGGACTGGGTACGGTGGCACACACCTGTAATCCCAGAACTTTAGGGGGCCAAGGCGAGCAGATCACCTGAGGTTAGGAGTTCGAGATCAGCCTGGCCAACATGGCAAAACCCCGTCTCTACTAAAAATACAAAAAATAGTCTGGTATGATGGTGGGCATCTGTAATCACAGCTGCTCAGAAGGCTGAGGCAAGGAGAATTGCTTGAACCCGGGAGGCGGAGGTTGCAGTGAGCTGAGGTCGCACCATTGCACTCCAGCCTGGGCGACAGGGCAAGACTCCGTCTCAAAAATAAATAAATAAAAATAAAAGAGGGCAAGAGAGAGGAAAAAAGGATAGGAGGGAAGGAGAAATTCCATAAAAAGGAGTTTCTGAAATCAGATAGTGATTACAGTTAAAAAGAATATATTAGGTTAGTGCAAACGTAATTGCGGTTTTTGCCATTACTTTCAATGGCAAAAACCGCAATTACGTTTGCACCAACCAATAATCTTATACCAGATACATTATATAAAATTATAGCATCACTTTTATTTGTGGAAATGGTCTGTATTAGTGCTGCTATGGACTGAATTGCATTCCCCCAAAATTTATATATTGAAGCCTTAATACCCAGTAACTTAGAATGTGATCACATTTGGAGACAAGGCCTTTAAACAGATAATTAATTAAATGAGGTCACATGTCTGAGCCCTAATATATATAGCTATATTTGGAAATAGGGTCTTCAAAGAAGTGATTAATTTAAAATGAGGCCAATAAGGTGGGACTCTAATCAAATAGTACTGCTGTCCTTAGAAGAAGAAAAGGGGACACCAGGAATGTGATCCTGCAGAGAAAAGGGCATGTGAGGGCACAGAAAGGTATCACTGCATAGCAGGATTACAAAGGACTAGTTTCCTTCTTTATGAATTTCTGGGGTTTTTTTACATAATAATGTGCAATGATCAAGTGTTACATTGGTAGTTATTTTTTAAAAATCACTGAAATGTAAATTTAGAAAAACAAGCACACAAAAAAATTCACTTGCCACTTATTTCTATTAATCTACAGAGAGAGCTAGTTTTACATGTCAACTTGGTAAGGTATATTTTCTAAGTATAAAAGTTTTAGTGCTATGAAAAGTAATTTCCATATGAAATTTTAAGATTCAAATAACACAATTTTTTAGGAGTTTGAGCCATTCTTACCTTCATTATTTTTCTTTTATTTAAAAGGGAAACTATGTTTTAGTCTCTATCATTAAATTGGAAAGCAATAACAATAAAGGGAAGCAAAGGAGCAAAAAAACAAAAGGTCCCTCAAGGAGAAAGAAAGATCTTGCCAATTCTAAACTCAGAGAAATTGAACTTGAAGAATCAGTTTTTTAGTTACACTTCTTGTATTTGGTCAATACAGAATATTCTCCAAAGTACTAATACTAATCAGGGCAAGTTTTGCATTGATGACTTACAGGTTCTACCTTAGGCAAATTATTTCATCTCCCTTGCTCACCTGCTATAAGCAAAAAAGAAACATTTTTAATTATAAGAATTTTAAGTTACTACTGCATAACCATAGCCATCCTGACTGATAGACTACATTTCTTAAGAATTCCAATAAATGGGGCTGGGCGCAGTGGCTCACGCCTGTAATCCCAGCACTTTGGAGGCTGAGGTGGGCGGATCACGAGGTCGGGAAATCGAGACCATCCTGGCTAATATGGTGAAACCCCGTGTCTACTAAAAATACAAAAATTAGCTGAGTGTGGTGGCATACACCTGTAATCCTAGCTACTCTGGAAGCTGAGGCAGAAGAATCGTTTGAACCCAGGAGGCGGAGATTGCAGTGAGCCGAGATCACGCCACTGCACTCCAGCATAGTGATAGAGTGAGACTCTGTCTCAAAAAAAAAAAAAAAAAAAATGGAACTGCATAAATGCAGAGTTAAAGGACTTTAAGAAGCTGAAGAATCAGAACTTCTGGAGTCTGAGGAATGCTTCACAGAAGGGTGACACTTTAGAAGGATGGTAGTGAGTGGACAAGATTTAGATAAGGGGAGATGGGATCAAGGTCACTACGGATGCAGGAAAAAGCCGAACAAAGGTACACAGGTAAGAACATGTAGGGCATTATATTTGAAACAAGAATAATTTTGTTTAGCTGAGCAGAAATATAGAACGGGATTAGTTAGCAATTAATTTGGAATGGTTCTTGTACTAACAGTTTTCCCAGGAGTTCAAAAGGACTTAGGTGTTATCGTAAGTTCGTTCCCATCTGGGCATAGTAGAATGCCCCCAGCTACCACTCCACAATGACTGTATTCTGCAGAATGTAATTGATATTTAGAAATTTTAAGCAATCCTAGTTTATCTGAGGTTCTTTATTGATAGTAGTTACTCTTCTTGGTGTTAATAATATCCCTATGTGGCACCTAAACTCAACAGGCCAGAACAACATCATAAAACAATACCCAAATACGTTTATGCCATCTTTCATTTAAGAATCTCAAAGTGCTTTGCAAATATTAATTAAGGTTCAAAATTAATTAGGTTGTATTAATTTTTCATTGTATAGAACAGACTTTGCAGTTTCATTGATTTTTAAGCTTTGCCTAAGTCTCTTTCTTTATTTCCCCCTCTCTGTGTGTAAATGGGTGTAAAGAGGAGAGAAAAAAGACTTATGGCATTTGGGAGAGTAGAATTTAATTTGAATTTGGACTTTTCAGTCTGTGTGTTTCTTAAATGCTGGCCCTATCATAGCAAGGACTGATTTTGTGTGTTCAGGTCTGAATTTCTCTGTGTGACGCAGTAGGACTGAACTATAAGATGAATTTGAGCTCTCCCATGGCTGTTTCCTTTCTTCCTGGCATGCTGGGTTTTTAACATTTTGCTATTGCCTTGACCTAGATTCATATGGAAATAGTGATGCTGATGTCTGGACAAGACATGGACAGTTTATGATTGTGTGGCTTAAGTTCCTATAAAATATGACCTAAGTATCTGAGAGGGGAAAAATGCTGACAAAACAGATCTTTTCATATTAGAGATTGGTTGTTTGAATAAATGCACCTAAAGACTGGAAACGTCTCTTCCAACAGTAGGTGCAAAAGTAAAAATAAACAGCAAATTAGTATTATGCATGGGGAGCAGGAATTGGAACATCCATCTCAAAGGATTAGGGTTCTTTTTCTCCTTTCGTTTTAATTGTACGAGCTTCCAGCAGTAGAGCAGGATTTGAAGTTTGTTTGTATTTACTATTGGTGTCTTAAAAGATTCATTATGAAATGTGTTACTGTTTCAGAAGAGGAAGCTGGGGCCCAAGCTGGTGTGTCCTGGCTGGGCAAATGGAGACTCTCCCATCTGCGTTCTGTTAGGGAGAATCCTGACCCTATGTGTGAAGGAGCAGGTGGGGGTGGTATTGCTTATACATGTGTCAGGGAGCTGAGCTGGTCCTCAGCTTATGAAGGTTTCCTTCTTTCAGGGTCAGACACAGGCCAGCACAGATTTAGCCATGCTGGCCCTGATGTACTCCACATGGCTCACATTCTCAATCCATTTACCCTGGCTGTGGCTGAGCTGCCAAGTCCCCAGCTCATTCCTTCCTGTTCTCCAAGCTGTTCAGTCCTGCCGCAGAGAGTCCAGCACATTTTCCTATCTGCACACTCCTCAGTTAGGGAGTTTTCTTGGATTGGTAGCTCCACAGAATGCAACAGAAGCAAAACTTTCAAGGGTCTGATTGTTGGCCTAGCAGCTCCACCAGTTGCTGACATTGGAGGAAGTGCCCCTTTGGCCAAGGTGAATTTAAAGGCAGGCAGGTAGAAAAGAGATTGGTGTAAAATGATACAGATTGGTATAAAGTCTTTTCTTTGGGAAGCCAAAGAGCATTTTCCCTTTGAGATAAAATGCTAAATTATTTTCTGCAGACTAGAGCATTCTTTATTGTCCCTTCTATCCATCAAGCATCCTTCTCAGATCTTGTGCATCTGGGCTCTAAATATTTCCCTACCTGACTGCTTTTGTTCATGGTCATTCTCAAAGTGGAGAGCTTCTCACTTACTTCTTACTTCTGTCTGGCTGTGCAAATCCTAATCATTCTTCAAGCTCCAACCTCTGTCCTCACTCCTTATTGAAGTTTCCCTGTTCACCCAGCCCTCGGCTCTCTTCAGCCTCTGAACTCACATAGTGTTATTGTGTGAACTGTTTGTCGATTAATCATGTATAGCACTGCCTTGTGACATCTTCTGTATTATATCATTATTAAACTCACAGGATTTAACTTTTCAGGTGTCAAACGTTTTGTTATGCTTTCTGTGGCAGGGACCAAATGTTATACTGTTTTTGAATTGTCCTCAGCACATGTCAGAGTCTGGGACACATTGTCTAGGTGAGAATGTATTGATTGACATAGAGTACTCAGGGCAAGAGGACTGAATTATTTCAATTACTTATTTATGGGAAAATATATAAGAAAATATCTGTGGAGTTTTATTTTTTGTGTATTACTATATGTATATATATGTTCTTAGATATTATATTTTTATTGAATGTGAAGTTTAAGAAAACAAGTTAATTAGAGAAAAGGGAAATGGTTGGAAGAATGCTGGATTCTGGAGTATCTCTATGAAATCAAAGGCAGTGAGGCTTCTGGAGTATTTTACGTGGAAACTAAACAGTTCTGGCAAATGCAGGCAGCTGTTGTTCTCTGTCAGCATCTCCTTCCTGTTTCTCTCTGCCTAGCTGCCTAAACTGACTTCCTGTTTGCTTCTTAGAGGGGACAGCTCCACGGTTTGAAAATTTGTGTTACCTCAATATTAGCCACATCCAGAGACTGACTAGGTATTAATCAGTTTCAATTCCAAATTCTAAAGAGAGTCTGATTGGCTCAATTTGGAATAGATGACCATTCCAGAATCAACTGGGTAAGGCTAAGGGACCTGGTTACATAAAAAATACAGTAACTAGGGGACCATCTTTGTGAGAGGGAGCCAATTCAAAGGAAAGAAAGATTTTCATAGTCTAGTCAGACTCCCCCAAATTTTATCAATTACAAATTTTTTGGCGCGTCTGTTGATTTTCAAATTTAGTCAAGAATGTCATCATCCACTCAGGTTGCTGCATTAGAAACCTAGACCTAGGCCAGGTGCCATGTTCCATGCCTATAATCCCAGCACTGAGAGGCCAAGGCAGGAAGATCACTTGAACAGAGGATCACTTGAGCCCAGAAGTTCAAGACCAGCATGGGCAGCATAGACCTCATCTTTACAATAAATAAATAAATAAAATAAAATATTAGCTGAATATAGTGGCATGTGCCTTGTAGTCTCAGCTACTTGGGAGGCTGAGAAGGGAGGATCTCTTGAGCCTGTGTGATCAAGGCTGTAGTGAGCCGTGATCGTACCACTGCACTCCAGCCTGGATGACAGAGCAACACCGCATCTCAAAAACAACAACAAAACCAAACAAACAAAAACGAGACCTGGACCTAACACTTCACTCTTTTCTCTCTGCCTCCCCCTAAGATCCTGTCGATTCACCTCCTATCTATCTCTTTTACCTCCTCTTCATGTCTGTCAATGTTGCCTTAACCCAAGTCCTCCCCACTGGTTACCTGGATTAGTACAATAATAGTTTTCAAATTGTTCTCCTGGCCTCTAGTCTCACCCCCACTTCCCAGTCGTACTCCACATAGAGGAGCACACATGGAATGAGGTCAATCTCCTGTGTTGGAATAGCGAGTATTTTTCACTATCACCTGCATTCATTCATTCATTCATTCATTTATTCAATCAGTATTTAGTTAATATTTGTTGACAACTTAGTGTGAGGCATACAGTGTTTGAGAAGATGAAAACAGAAAGATAAGTAAGATGCAAAAGGTCACAGGGGATCGTGAAGGAAGACAGATGGAACAAAATTAAACTACTTTAGACAGAAAGAATTAAAATGAAATAAACAGGTTGGTATGAAAGAGAGTACACAGGAAAGTGGGACTAATTAGAGGAAGTCATCCAGAAAGTCTTTATGAGGTGATATTTGGAATTAAAAAAAATCAGAACATGAGAAAAAGGCATTACTATGAAGATGTGGAGGTTAAGATTCCCAGGAGAGGGAAGAGAAGGTGAGGTGCTTTGAGGTATGAATCAGACTGCTTTGTTGCAGAGAAAAAAGGTGGGCAGTGTGGCTTGAGCAGGGTGAGCAGGGACAGGGTGGCATGAGTTGAGGTCAGAGAGGGGCAGGGCCTGCACACTCTGGGCTTGGAAGTTCTAAAAGCCCATGTTCTTCTAGGTTCCATGGAAATCAAGTAGGTGGGTGAGGTGTTTTAAGAGGGGAGTCACTTTGAAAAATTTCAAAACTTTTAACATTTACTGTAATTGCTATGAAAATGGTTTGCAGAGTGTCAAGAATGGATCAGGGAGGCCAGTTAGGAGATGTCTCAAGTATTCCAGGCAAAAGATGATGGCGTAAGTCACAGCAGGAGTTGTGGGCAGGGCAATGGAAGCAGAACTGATAGAACTTCTTGATGGAGAAAACATCAGGAAGGTGAAGGAAAGGGAAGAGTTAAGGAGACTCCTAAGTTAGGCAGATATTGGTACCCATCAGTCCATTTGGGCTGCTATGACAAAATGCCATAAACTGGGTAGCTTATAGACAACAGATATGTATTTCTCACAGTGTGGGGCCTTGGGAGTCCAAGATCCAAGTCCCAGCAGATTTGGTGTCTGGTGATGGCCTATTTCCTGGTTCATGGAAGATAATACCTTCTCCCCACATTCTCACATAGTGGAAGGGGCAAGGCAGCTCTCTGGGGCCTCTTTTACAAGGGCACTACTTCCATTCATGAGGCTTCCACTCTTATGACCTAATCACTTCCCAAAGACCCCACTGCCTAATGCCATCACCACTGAGTTTAGGATTTTAACATATGAATTTGTGGGGGGGTACACAAACATTTAGACCATAGCAATACCTTTTTCTAAGGCAGGGAACACTAGGGAAAGAACTGAGTAGATGTGGGAGTAGGAGGTGTGTGGGAGAATCAAATTTGTAAATTCAGAGATGCTCAATTCATGTCCAAGAAGAGAGGTCAATCTGGAAGCCAAACATTATGAGCCAGGAGAAATGAAAACTAGAGTATATTAACTTGGGAATAATTAGTATAGAGATGGCATTTAAGGCTTTGTTACTGGATGACATGATCAAAAGAGAGTACAGAAAGACAAGAAAGAGGATGAAGCCGAATTGAGGCCCAAGACACTGTAGTATTTACATAGTAGGTAGAGGAACAGCCAGCAGTAGAGACTGAACTGGTCAGCCCCAGGTACCTGTCAACCTAAAAATTCAATGAGCTTGAACAATATACACTGCCTCAGTTTTCTGGTACCTGGCAATGAGGAACCATCTTAGATTCCTTCTCCTAAAGAATGCAGAAAATTGGCATTTGCACAAAAATGTGTGTTTGCAAAGCAAGGATAATATAAAGCTGATATCCTCAGTGGTATGCCTCCCAACCACCCTCCAGGACAGTCGGAATGAAAAAATGATTATGTGCTTAATGTCCACTGAGCACCCTGGAGAGAAAAAGAGCATACTATAATTGCAAAGTATTATTTTTACCATTATTAATACATGAATCATTCATTAGAAAAAAAAGAACTAGGAATTGGAAAGTCAGGAGATAGTAGGCTGTGTTTATAATGGTGCTCAGAAGGAATTGCCCATATAAATCCCCTCCCACTAGGATGTGTAGTCAGATTAACACTTGCTGAATATGTTCTTGTAGTACAGAGACAAGCCCTTAGCAATAGCCCTAGAGAGCTAGCTAGGTATTTGTAGCAAGTGACCATCTACCCGTTTCACCTTATTTCTCCCCCTTGACTGTTGTCCACTCTATAGAGGGACTTCTGGATGGAAGGTCCCAGGAAGAAGTAAACTACTTTTGTAGACTTTTAGAGAGGCATCACCCTTCTCAGAGAGGTGAATCTTTTCAAATGTAGTGGCTAGTTTTAAAAGAATGAAGGAATTTACAGAAGCTTGAAAAGACCTTAAAAATACCAAGCATAAGCACCAAAATCTCAGATTATCTGCCAGGATTGCCTGCCCCCTCACCTGAAGATTTTATCATGGAGCAAAACAAGCAAACAAAACCCCAAAACTAAATACAAAGATGATGTGCATTTGGATAAATCTTTGGAAACACAAAGCAACAAAGAACCTTGAACTTGATTTGCAAGCCCTTATTGACTAAAATATTTAGAAAAAAAAGACAAAAATTGAAATAGGTTGTTTCTATCTGCATGTTTTGTAAAGGGGCATAATTTCCCTCCCCAAGCAGACTCTCTGGGCTTCAAGAACCAAAGGCAAAAATGGCTGTTTGAAATTACACATTAAATATCTCAAATGGGACGTTCAATTTAAATGGAGTAAGTTTACTGGAATAGGAAACAGACAATAGGGAATAAAAGAAGAAGACTAAGTTTGTTTTTTCTTTATGGACAAGAAATAAAAGACAAAAAGAGTAACTGGCAGAAATGTGTGCACGTCTGTAAGGAGTGTGTGTGTGTGTGCATGTATGTGTGTGTGAAAAGTGGAGAGATGATAGAGTGCAGGGGAGAGAGAGAATTATTGTGTCCCAAATTTTTGATGGAGCACTGGAATGACATTCCTTTTCACAAACAGTGCTGAGATGTTGGAAGTGGGGGGATGGGGTGATGTGAGTTCCATGATTTTATTCAAACATCACATAGCTCTAAGACTCAATCATTAAGATGCTTGACTTCATGCAATTCTGTACTTTAATAATGATGTCAGATGGTACTTCCAGCTCCTGATTATAAAGATAATTTTATTACCGTGTCCTCTTATCCATTTGATCATTCTTCATTTCTTCACTATGAACTGTGAATGGCAATTGGAACATCTACAACATTGGTTATCATGAGTTAGAGGTGGTTATTAAGCAGTAATCTTTTCCTTTTTAATTGGTTTACAAGCCACATGCACAAGCAGTCTTATTTTTGACCAAAAGTATTAATACCAGCTTAACCAACCATCTTATTCGCCAGACTTTTAGCCAAATGCTTTTTGGCAACATGAAGAAATCAAATTTACTCTAAAAAGAAAAAAAGTGTCACACTTGAATATGTGTAAATAGATGTGCCCTGAGCTCTGAAGGCTAATCTAAAATACTACACATTTTTTTTGGGCGGGGGGGGGGACTATGAGAGTCGGAATGAGAGTAAACTTCCCCCAATGATAACTTTTGATAGGAAAGGCTTCATTGTCAATTTTTTTGGTTATGCATGTTTTAATAAATTCAGCCCTATTATTTTATGCATTATAATTTGAACTTCCAGTAGAACAAAGACATATTTAATCCAAGGCACTAGACACACTTGTTTTTCTATTTTGCTGTGTTGATAACTTCTCCCCTAAATTTGTTCTTGAATTATATATCCACCAGCTAAACAGCAGATCCTTTCTTCCTACCCTACCATCCTGTTCCCTTCAAAGTTCAGATTGCCTCTGAAATCTTTAGCTAGTCAAAATTTATGTTTCTAAAACTGACTTGTTAGCTGTTTGAACACACACATTAAACAAATCTAAGATCACAGTTGTGTCTGCATCTGCTGGTGTGCCTTCAGCAGCTCTATGTGGTGACATTCTGTTCTTCTAAGATGAAGTGGGGCACACATATACCACTCTAAGCCATACTAGTCTCGCTTATGTGATGAACGCCACACAGGAGAAGTGGCAGATTAAACTGGTAACATGATTTGGGTCAGCGCTTATAGACTGGAAAATATTTTGGTTCCTGTAGTTATGCACAATATCTGGTGGTGCCAAATTGTTCAATGAATGAAAAAAGAAAATAAACACAAGTTGACTGAGGCCAGAACTCAAAGGCTTGACCTCTTCATGACTACTCGTTAATTCACAGAGCTGAGACGCCCGGATAATCCTCTTCCCAGGCAAGAAATCCAACTTTAAAAGTTTCTCTAAGAATAGCTGTTTGCCCTATAATAAGTTACCAAACCTGCACCTTCTTTTGCCACAACTGTCTCTAATCTCAAACTTTGTTGGAGATAAAACTGGAAAAAAAAAATCGTTCTTGGAGGTCCTTTTTTTCATCTGTGGGGGTTGTATATTTCCTATAGTTAGGGGCCTTTTGTGGTCTATCAGTTTCCATCTGCTAAATATCTTCTAGATTTCCTAACTGATCACTCATCTAGGACCCTGGTGGGCTTCCTACAACTGGTATAGATTTATTTTTATATTTCTTTTGTCGTTTCGATGGGATTTGAGGAGAGAAGAGAAGAAAGTCGTTTGTTCAGTCAGCCATCTTGATTCAGAGTTGATAACCTTTTATCAGGGCAGGCACAGAGGGACAGAACTCATGCCCCAGATCCTTTAAAAAGTAATTTTGAGAGACATTTAGCACGTTCAGAAGACTAGCAACCTGACCTACATTCTTTCAGTATATTGATTTGCAAAATCCAAGTCTTTACTCACATATTTTCTGTGCTTCAGTTCTTTAAGGGAAAAAAAAGCAAATAGAGAAAAGAGGCTATTAATTACATCAACTTTTAATTCTCCACACATTATAAACAGAATATGACAGTTTTTACTTATGAGAGTATATATTTTTACTTATTAGCTCTGTAGTGTGCAGAGTAAAACTTGTTCTTTCCTCTAATCAGAATTTTTATGTGTTATTGTATTATTAGAATGAGATGTAGTGTATTTCGTATTGTCATAAAAAATTTGTTTAATAAGTGAAACAAATCAACAAAATGGACATAGTTTCTTCTCTGAAAGATGAAAACATGAGACAAAGATATCACTCATTTTAGTCTCATAACTGGTGACTATGGTGGTGGTGGTGGTGTCTGTGTGTGTGTGTGTGTGTGTGCACTCATGCATGTGTATGTTTAGCTCCTGTGCAAGACTTCAACTAAAATAATGTCTTGATTAAGTATTTTTTCCCTGAAACCCAATGCGAAGATGCCTAGCAGGGCATTTGAAGGGGTGGTGGCTTGTAAGAATGTGTAGGGTCTAATGGAGTAGGAAGAAAAGAAGACAATAGCAGGGTAAAAGAGGATCTATTGAAATGGATTCTAATTTTTTATGTGCTAAGTATCATGGACTATGTTCTGTGTGTCCTCCTTTCGAAGCACACTTCTTTGACACCCTTTCTCAGTACCCACTACCCTTCCATTGCTAAGCACCTGCTCAGAGATCATACTATAGTGCTTCCTCTGAGACATCCCTCCCCAATGACTACTGCATGTTCCTGACTTGTCCTTCCCTGTCATCATTAACCTACTCGAATGATTTTTACTTCTTCCAAAACATACCTCTAATTTCTTCCTCTCACCCACGAATTTCCTCTGTTTATTTTTCATGCTAACTCTCTCTTCTCTGATTTAATTCATCTCTTAGACTTTACTTTTCAAAATAAAATTAACTATTTTCTGGTCATAGTAGAAGTGGAAAGAAGTAATAATATCATCATCCAATCTTTGTATAAGGCTTTAAAGTTTCCATTGTGCCTTCACATTTTTAATCTCACTGTATTTAAGGGAGTCATTACAAGCTCATTTTAATGATAAGGAAATAGAAAGTGAGACGTAGTAAGGGACGGTCCAAGGTTGCTCAGCTATTTGTTGAATATCAGAGCTAGGAGAGAAGGATAATAAAACTCTAGGGCTCACCTAGAATTCTGTTTCATTCCAGGCAAGCACTTAGGACTGTAGAGTGAAAGTGCTTTGGTCCTAGGTCCATATCTGGGCTCTGAAACTTACCAGCTGTGTGACTTTGAGCAAATCGCTAGTCCACTTTGACCTTTTGGTTTTTGTTCCAAGTACCACCAGTGCCTGTCATGAAAGGAAATGAGATGCAAGGATAATGTTATCTGTTAAATGTACAGCTCTGTAAAAATATTAGCCACGATAGGACTGTTGGGCCTCACAGCTTCAGAAGGCACTATTCACAGAGCATGAAATGCTCTAGGGCATAATCACATTGTATTGCATTTCAGTGGTATTCCATTGGAGTTCTGAAATCCCTGTGCCTCTGCAAATTGTTTGCTGTTGTTGTTTAAATTTACAAAACAAGAAAACGAAAATTGGTTAAGTCCCCAGAATAAGTTGTTTAAAGTCTACACTTAGACTATGCACAATGTCTGGCTATCTAATGTTGTGTTATCTATTGTTTTTTGGTTTTAAGCAACAATTTATTGTTCTGTCTCAGGTCTGGACACTGAAAGCCTGGCTGGGGTTCTCAGTTGGACCCTTCATATGGTTTCAGTGGGAGGGCAGCTGAGGCCACTGTAATCTGAAGGCTTTTTCCTCAGCACCAGAGCTGAATTGACTGAGACAAGTTAAGACTGATTTGTTATTGCTGTCTCCAAGTAGCCTCATCAAATGAAGAGCTTGGGCTTTCTTACAGATTATGGTCTCAAGGTAGTCAGACTTCTTGTTTGGAGGCTGGTTTATCCCAGAATTCGACTTCTAAGAAACCAATGGGAAAACGGTGAATCTTCTTTTGACCTAGATTTGGAAATGAGGAACATTTCAGCCGCATTGAGTTGGTTAAGCAAGTCATAATTCATGCCAGCCCAGATTCAAGAGGAGGGGAGAATTAGATTCCATTTCTCAATGGAAGAATGGCATGTATGTACTGGAAAGAAAGGAACTGATGGCAGTCATCTTAGAGATAAGCTACCATAGTGAACTCTTTCTTCTATCCTCTTTTTGCGGATCAATGTCTCAAAGTATGCAAACATTGCCAATGTTCTACCTGTCACTCACCCCAGCACCAAGCTCCTCACTATCCCTTGCCCATCTGGGTTGTGTGTGTGCATGCACACACACAGCGCATCATTGTCTGCTGATTAATACCTGTCTCATTCATACACTGATCCACCCCCTCCACCCCACTGAACCTTTGTTTTCAAATTGAGCTCATCGCTACTAAGATAAAAGTTTAGACTTTAGTACTAAATACTCATATAGAGCAAAAAAAATCTGGTCCTTAGTCATCCTTGTCTTCTTAAGGCTAGCGGCCATGGCATAATATACATATATGATCATAAGAAAAAAACAGGAAAAAGTGCAGGTAGCTAGGTTAATGTGACTATATCTAAGAAAGTAGCAGGTCAATATCAGTGTGTGTGTGTGTGAACACATGCATACCTATGTGTATATATGATGTGTGTGTGTGTGTATGTGTGTGTGCGTGTGTGTATCGGACTATTCAAGGTTAGTGGTATGGGCAAAACAGCAGTAGTATATTTAAATAGAACAATAAACCCTAAAATTCTGAGACTATAATTCTTCCATAGGTCAATATTAATTTTTCCTTGACCCTAAGTTGGTAGGTAATTTCCTTATGGGCTTTCATCATAGGCTGCACTAAAACTATTTTAAGTGTTTGCTTAGTTGCTTAGGTTTAGTTTTTATACATGTCTAATTTTTATAATGAAACAAGTAGGATGCACTTTTATTCTAAATATTAATGGTAATAGCCCTAATGAATTCAGGCTGCTTCCATATTATGTACTGGTGAAAATTCAGTGACAGATATGAAACTTCCAAGCATATCCTGCCAAGGAAGTGTACATAAGGGAAGTATATGGAACGACTATTTGCGAAGCCATAGGAACTCCCCATATCTCCTTAATATGGTATTAAAACGATTTTAATTGTGCACACACACCCACAGACCTCCAAGGGTTAACTGCACACAATGTAATGAATTCAATAATGATGAGTTAAAAAAGGTCTAATTAGCAAGTAACCACTTTATTATGAAAGAAAATGGTAATGAATTTAATAGCTCAAAATCATTAACAATATTTAGTTTGCTGGTACTTGTTCTCTATTATCCTCATTAATATGAACATTTAATATGTTTTAAAATGGATTTGTAATACTTTCTGTGCCATGAGGTTACACTGACAGAAAGAGTGTAATTATTCTGCTAATTGTTATCACTGTATGTTTGTGCTTCGAATAGAAGTGTATTTAGGTGTTAATACCAGAAAAAAAGTAATTAAGAAAGGAAAGATTTAAAACCTAATTAAACAAAAACTCAAAAAAAAAATCTTAGGCCACTATAAGAAAAGAATTTCTGAAGTAATTGCTTTTGAAGGTACTTTTTCCTCCTTACTAACTCAATTTTTCTATTGTTTTGAATTTCTTGAAGAGGGGAAATAAAGTTATCTAAATTAAAACTGGGACAAAATGAAAGAAACAGAAAAACATGAAGATTCACCTTGTGCCAAGTGAAGTTGATTCTTTACAATGTTCCTGACTGCCATGAAGCCCTTTCTCTGCCATGGGTCCCTTTTGATGATTGACAGCCCGATCTTACACATGGAGTCTCTGTGGCTCTGTTCCCTTCCCTGCCCTTACCTGAGATACCCCCTGTTTCTGTTGTGCCCTAAAGATCCACACACATGCCCCACTGAGGGCCATTTCTACTGAGATTCATGATAGCTTTTTGTTCCTCTGAGTATCTTGTAGTCACCAGAGCCACTAAAGTTAAAAAAAAAAAAATAGTTTTAGCCAGAAATCCTCAGACATGGAAAATATCACAGGGCAAAGAAGACAAATGTTACTTGAACATCATCTAACATTGTCAGAGATGAAAGAGAAAGACGGAAACATGCAAGCAAACAAACAAGCAGCTTCCTCCCAACAAGGACTCTGAGACCCTTGATAAACGGGCAGTTCAATATGCCACTGATAGCTGGTGGTAGGACATTCTTCTTATTTTTGCCCTCTTGAAAACAGAAGTTTGATCATTTTCACCTCATTTATAGCCAGATACCACTCTACCAGGCTCAGTATTCTCTTGCAACTTTAAGATCCAACTCCATTTGAGGTTTTCTTTTTTCCTTCTGGATATACATAATCACAGCTATGCTTCTCATTCATTCTTTTGGCCAATATTCATTGAACAGATATTATTGTTGTCCTCTGCAAACTCCTCCATTGCTTTAGGAGTACTGTTTGTGATTTCACTTTGATGTTGCAGAGCCAGACCTTATCCCAGTGCTCTGTTGACTGACCAGCCATGACGATGCTGATAGGCCAGGGTTAGCTCCTGTATACGCCGCTTCCACCTTAGTGTCTTAGCAACCTGCATCTCCATCCGGTTTCCTATTGCTTTAGGTTCAGCCTGTTACCTTCCTTGGGGGTTTTGCTGGCAACAGGATACCCCCAAGTTGTCAGTATTTTACTGTGTATAAAGTTTTAAAATCTTAAAATATATAGTAGGTAGATGTTTTAGGTACTTGGGCCTATAAAGATAAGCCATAGCAGAAATAACCTCAGATGAGTCATTTCATTCCAGGTGAAAAAGACAAGGAGAATTGAGAGAAGGACTCTTAATAAAATGTTGACTTTTCTGACCTACAAACATAGCCAGTATTAATATTCATGAACTGCCTACAGAAAGGTCTCTCATCTCAATTTTTACCCACTTTTTTTCTTTGCTTTAAGATAATTATCAGTGGTGTTTACTAATTTTAACCACACTTGGATGACTAAAAATTATACTCAATTTGGCGGCTCAACCACCATGTTGGTCAAAATAGACACCAAGAGAAATCTTACCTAATTTTGGAAAGATATGACTAAAATTACCTAGGCATTTGTAATAACTTTCTGGACTAGTAGCATACTTTCAGTTAATTCTTAATTATTAGCAGTGATATAAGAAGTGGGGCTGACAGTAAACTACAGCATGATTTTCATAGTTTGACATTTTTTTCTTTAATACTTCAGCAAAGTTTGAATCTTTTCTAAGATAGTAAAGACAAACAATGAAGATCTTTTTAAAAAATACTAAAAACTTCCAGCAACTTTTACCCTATTCCCCTAATCCTCTTCTTTTTTTACCCTCACCCCTGCCCCACCAACATGCACAGACAACTCTCACAGCTCACACCTTCTCAGCATCCTTGACTTTTGGTGTCATGCCAACATGCCCCAACCAGATTTTGCACGAAACAATTTTCATGAAAAAAAAAAAAATTAGAGATTTCAAAGGAACTTCTGCATTCCATTTGCAAGGTACATAGAGTTTAGATTCCCAGAATCAATCAGTTAATATAGTGTGTGTGTGTGTGTATGTATGTGTGTGTGTATTTGAAAACATTCTCTTGAACTTGAATATATTGAACACAATATCAGCAACATCGGGGCTCCAATAAATATTGGCTCATTCATTCAGTCTCTCAGTCACCCTATTAATATTGTAATATATTTTGTACAGAACTCGGGTATTGTATGAGCTCTGACTTCAAATAACACATCTGTCCAATATGGAGAAATTAGTCAATGAACAAAGTAAACTATAATCTATTTTTGAAGTCATTACCCTGCAACCACGCTCTGCTCTGGAATAATGCTATACAAACACCTATACAGAAACATAAAAGAAGCATCCCAAAGAGTTTGGTGGTAGATATTAAAAAGAAATTACTTCATAAGGCCTGAGATAAAAAAAAATATACAGGTTATCTGACTGCCTTGAGGAGTAAGTCTCTGAAAACAGTTTTTAACCATCCGGGCCAAAAAATAGCTAAGGTATCCAGCCAGTTTACATCAATGCAAATAAACATAAGGGAGAGTATATGACAAAAGTGACAAAAGAAAAAAGTACTGCAAGTTATAGTGGGCTTGTTATTCTGTGCAGCTGATGTGTTTGATTTTTCTTTTTATTTATTTTATTTTATTTTATTTTATTATACTTTAAGTTTTAGGGTACATGTTCACAATGTGCAGGTTTGTTACATATGTATCCATGTGCCATGTTGGTGTGCTGCACCCATTAACTCATCATTTAGCATTAGGTATATCTCCTCATACTATCCCTCCCCTCCCCCCACCCCACAACAGTCCCCGGAGTGGGATGTTCCGCTTACTGTGTCCATGTGTTCTCATTGTTCAATTCCCACCTATGAGTGAGAACATGCGGTGTTTGGTTTTTTGTCCTTGCGATAGTTTACTGAGAATGATGATCTCCAGTTTCATCCATGTCCCTACAAAGGACATGAACTCATCATTTTTTATGGCTGCATAGTATTCCATGGTGTATATGTGCCACATTTTCTTAATCCAGTCTATCGTTGTTGGACATTTGGGTTGGTTCCAAGTCTTTGCTATTGTGAATAGTGTTGCAATAAACATACGTGTGCATGTGTCTTTATAGCAGCATGATTTGTAGTCCTTTGGGTATATACCCAGTAATGGGATGGCTGGGTCAAATGGTATTTCTAGTTCTAGATCCCTGAGGAATCGCCACACTGACTTCCACAATGGTTGAACTAGTTTACAGTCCCACCAACAGTGTAAAAGTGTTCCTATTTCTCCACATCCTCTCCAGCACCTGTTGTTTCCTGACTTTTTAATGATGGCCATTCTAACTGGTGTGAGGTAGTATCTCATTGTGGTTTTGATTTGCATTTCTCTGATGGCCAGTGATGATGAGCATTTTTTCATGTGTTTTTTGGCTGCAAAAATGTCTTCTTTTGAGAAGTGTCTGTTCATGTCCTTCGCCCACTTTTTGATGGGGTTGTTTGTTTTTTTCTTGTAAATTTGTTTGAGTTCATTGTAGATTCTGGATATTAGCCCTTTGTCAGATGAGTAGGTTGCGAAAATTTTCTCCCATTCTGTAGGTTGCCTGTTCACTGTGATGGTAGTTTCTTTTGCTGTTCAGAAGCTCTTTAGTTTACTTAGATCCCATTTGTCAATTTTGGCTTTTGTTGCCATTGCTTTTGGTGTTTTAGACATGAAGTCCTTGCCCATGCCTATGTCCTGAATGGTATTGCCTAGGTTTTCTTCTAGGGTTTTTATGGTTTTAGGTCTAACATGTAAGTCTTTAAACCATCTTGAATTAATTTGTGTATAACGTGTAAGGAAGGGATCCAGTTTCAGCTTTCTACATATGGCTAGCCAGTTTTCCCAGCACCATTTATTAAATAGGGAATCCTTTCCCCATTGCTTGTTTTTGTCAGGTTATCAAAGATCAGATAGTTGTAGATATGTGGCGTTATTTCTGAGTGTTTGATTTTTCATAATGATATGAGTATTAGAGGCACTTTTGCCAGTACAATTTCCCACTTCCCTTTAATTCTTACATAATAATATGTTATCTATTGACTGTATATTGGTTTTGGTTTTTGACAAAATTGAAACTACGTGTATCATTCTATAAGCTGATGTTTTTTGTATTGCAATAGATCTTGCACATAGTTCCATCCATGCCAATAAATAGAGCTATATATCACCATTTTAAATGATTGAGTAATATTGTATTTTATATAGTGACTCTGTCCAATTTTTTTTCTTACTAGACATTACGTTTTTCACTTTGCCCTCATCTGGGAAGGAGGATTCATTTTCATATACTTGTCTGATATTTTTCCTTGATATAAAGTTCCTCCAGAAAAATATTCTCAAAGAAATACCCAGTTTAAAATACACACATTATAAAACAGCCATCTGGAATATTAAGTTAATGTATACTTCTACCAACGATGTGAATGAGAGTGACTGTTTCTTCTTATCTCTGTCAACACTGGAAAAAGTTTATCTGCTTTTCTGCAAACTAGTAAAAATCAAAATGTTATCTGTTTTTATGTTTATCATCATTCTACTTAGATTTATACTGTTATTACCAGAAGCTTCTTTACTTAGCTCACCCCCACCCAGGGTCTTTCTTGTTTGTTGAATAAATAATTTTAAAACTATAATTATTTTCTAAGTACCATGTTCCTGAATACCATAGATTTCTTGTGTAGTAAAATTGCCATTAATTGTAAATCTTTTTAAAATTTCTAACATGATAGCTTTTTTACTCCAAAGGTTACTTAGAGAAGTTTTTCCACATTCTTAACTATCAAAACACATACTGCTCTTTATTTTCTTTTAATTTTGTATTCAAAGTTTTAGGCATTATCAGAAAAATTATTTTGTACAATAGATTTTTTAAAAATATTTTGAGTTTTTCTATGGGTTAAAAACTTCCAGCATTTTGTCTGCTCAGACCATCATTTAATAGTTGATTTCTACTAAAGTCTCCAGATCTGTGGTTATATGAATTTCCTGTTGTAAATCTTTCAGGTTTTGCTTTATATATATTAAGATTATGTGTTTTAGTAATACAGGTCATAATTATTATTTATTTTTAGTTGTTTCTTTTTTCATGTTGCAGCATTCTTTTTTTGTCGCAGTTACTGTGGGGCTTTGCCTTGATCTTTGTTTTTGGTCTGGAATTCATTTTATCTAAAATTGTCGAGTTTCTATACCAGCTTTCTTTTTTATAAGTTATATATGTAATATTTCTTTTGGTTAGTCATGCTTCATATATTTCCTTTCATATCTTTATCTTTCTACACTGTTTAGCTTTAAAAATAACACTTATAGCAGAAGACAGCTGGATTTGTTTTTTAAAAATTTAATTTGATAGCCTCTGCCTCTCAGTGAGATTAATCCATGTTAAATAATTCTTATTATGTATCTCTATCATGTATATAATCTTCTAAAATTCTTTTATCATTCTATACACTGACACAGAGGCAAAAGTAAATGACTGAAACTTAAATGTGAAAGAACACTTCACATTTAAATCCACAATATTATACATTTATCTTACAAAAGTGAAAAATCATTAACTATTATAAAAACAAGACAAATTATACCACAAAATAACCAAAAATAGGAAAAAATGTGTAAATATATATCCGGCTCTGAAAAGTGTGGCTCTCCAGGTGTCTTCACATCCTTCTCTCCTGTGTACTGATGTGCGACATGCTGTTTCCTCACACAAATGCATACCCATACTTAGTCTTCGGTTGTCCACTTATATATTCCTCTGCCTTCTCAGGGCTATATTCAAGCAGTCATCCAGGCAAGCCAGGTCCCCTCAATAATTCACTCTAGGATTTAATTTTACCATAACTTGTCTTCTGATGATATGCTTTAAGAAGGCACTGGAGGTTTGCTTCCAAAGGTTCATTTTAACATTCTTAGGAGGCAGGAAACCTGAGTTCTAATCCCAGTTCTGCTACTTAATTAGTTGCATGACTTGGATAACTCATCATTTCACCTCTTGTGGCCCCAGGTTCCCCATCTCCTGGCTGGGATCCAGAATTCTTACTCCAGGCACTATGCAATCCCAGCTTCTACAGATGATCCTTATGTATATATTTAGACATATTTTTATTTTTGCAATGTTATTTTGTTCTTCAGCATGCTTTTTTTCTTGCTTTTCTTTTTCATTTTAATCTTTTCTAGACTTCCATTGGATCAAATGATGTTTCACTTTTCCTCTTATCTACAGTTTTAAATTTATATATTCTATTACTACTCCTTTAATAGCTATTTTTTAACTTTTATTTTTGCTTTAGAATAAGGAGGTACATGTGCAGGTTTATTACAAACATATATTGCTTGATGCTGAGATTTGGGGTATAATTGAGCCCATAACCCTGGTAGTAAGCATAGTACCCAATAGGTAGATTTTTAGCCCTTGCCCTCCTCCTCCCCTCCCCCATCTAGTAGTCCCCAGAGTCTCTTGTTCTTATCTTTATGTTCACATGTAACTTATGTTTGGCTCCCACTTAGAAGTGAGAATGTACAGGTTTAGTTTTCTGTTTCTGCATGAGTTCTCTTAGAATAATGGTCTCCAGCTGCATCGATGTTGCATCAAAGGATGTGATTGTATTCTTTTTTATGGCTGCATAGTATTCCATGGTATATATGTAACACATTTTTTCTATCCAGTACACTGTTGATAGGTACTAGGGTTGATTCCACATTTTTTTCTATTGTGAATAGCATTATGATGAACATACAGGTGCATGTGGCCTTATGGTAGAATAATTTATTTTTCTTTGAATATATACCCAGTAATGGGATTGCTGGATTGAATAGTAGTTCAACTCTTAATTCTTTCAGAAATCTACAAACTGCTTTCCACAGTGGCTGGACTAATTTACACTTCCATCAGCAGTATATTAGTGTTCCATTTTCTCCACAACCTTGCCAACACCTGTCATTTCTTTGACTTTTTATTACTAGCCATTCCGACTGGTATGAGATCTTATTGTGGTTTTAATTTGCATTTTTCTGATGATTAGTGATAAACATTTTTTCATATATGCTGCATGTATGTCTTCTTTCATAGGTAGCCTGTTCACGTTGTTTACCCACTTTTTAATGAGGTTGTTTTCTGGCTGTTGAATTGTTTAAGTTCCTTATGGATTCTGGATATTACACTTTTGTCAGATACATAGTTTGCAAATATTTTCTCCCATTCTGTATATTGTTTGTTTACTCCTTTGATAGTTTCTCCTCCTTTGAAGAAGCTGTTTAATTAGGTCTCACTTATCAGTTTTTGGTTTTGTTGTTGTTGCTTTTGACAGCTTAGCCATAAATTCCTTGCCAAAGCTGACACCAAGATCTTTTATGTAGTCTTCCTCACCTCCTGATTTCCTCTCCCAAATCAATCATATGCAAAATCTTCATGTTATTTCTGTTTTTTATTCCAATCTATTTGGAAAGCATCCTTATTTACTTACTTTCTTTCAGTTTTCTAAGATAATCTATTGAATTCCAGTTTGTCAAGTAAGAATTTTACACTTTTATACTACTACTCTCCCCCACCCTACACATTCATCTCAATTGTTAAGTTACCTCAATATCTCAATGCTTAGTGTTTATTTAATGTGGCTAGATACATCATGTTCACAGCCAAGACATCTGATAGATGATTATATGATTTCCTATATAAGCTCCCTCATTAATAATTTGATTTCTTTTTTTATTCATTTAGTTTTCTATATATTTCTGCCCTCTATTTGGCCCTTTAGATCCATCCTCCATCCCTTCCCACCCTCTTTCTGCAGTTAGAAACTGACCGTGCGGAAAACATTGAAGGTTCTCTTGTGTTTCAAATTGGGTTCATAAAATTGTAAATGCTGTCAAGAGATTAGAGGGAGGAAGAAGAGTGTGATAGTTGATTTGGGGTGTCAATTTGAATTAAGGGAAACTCAGATAGCTGGTAAAGCAGTTTTTTTTTTTTTTTTTTTGAGACAGAGTCTCCCTCTATTACCCAGGCTGGAGTGCAGTGCCACAATCTCGGGTCACTGCAACCTCTGCCTCCTGGGTTCAAGCAATTCTCCTGCCTCAGTCTCCTGAGTAGCTGGGACTACAGGTGTGCGCCACCATGCCCAGCTCTTTTTTTTTGTATTTTTAGTAGAGACGGGGTTTCGCATATTGGCCAGGCTGGTCTTGAACTCCTGACCTCGTGATCTGCCCGCCTCAACCTCCCAAAGTGCTGGTATTACAGGCTTGAGCCACCGCACCCTGCCATTGGTATTTATTCTCAATCATTGCATTATTTTCATTGCTTCATCAGGCACAGAACCTATCCCTCTTCTACTGAAAGTGAAACCCAGGTGGTTTGGCATTTGATTAGAATAATTGGGCTGCCCCATGTTGTGTCTTTGAGGGTATTTCTGAAGGAGATCCGTTTGTAAGTTGGTAAACTGTGTGAGGAAGAGCCATCCTAAATGTGAGCAGGCACAATCCAATCATCTGGGAACCAGGAGGGAACAAAAAGGCAGAAGGTGAATTCTGGTTTTCTCTTTTGAAGGCTGAATGCTCTTTTTCTCCTGCAGCTGGACGTCAGAACGCCAGGTTCTCTGGCTTTTGGACTGAGGACTTGCACCTGAGTCCAGAAAGCAGCCTCCCCGGGGTCAGGCTCTCAGACCTTCGTTCGGAGGCCTTCGCACTTGGACTGATCCACACCACTGGTATCCCTGGTTCTCTGACTTACAGATGGCCTATCGTGGGACTTCTCAGCCGCCATAATAGAGTGAGTCAATTCCCCTAATAAATCATTTCTCATATATATTTTTTTCTGTCTATTCTATCAGTTTTTTCTCTCTGGAGAACCCTGAGTAGAACAAAAAGGGTGGTATAAAAATTTATTCTTTTGGCCCCTCCTTGCCGGTCCTTGTCTAGGACTGGCTAGTCTCTCGGCCAAAGGCTTTCTCAGGGTAGCTTTTCATTTCATGATGTGATTCTCTCCTTCCAGATTCTACTAGCCCTTCTATGCCACTATTGTTTTTGTTTGTGTTTTATTTTCATGTGATGGGTAATGATGGGTCTAATGTTACTACTTTAGGTCATGACACTATCTTTTGCAATTCTCCTACATCCCAGCCACACCTTTGTAAGTAATCCCTTTATTATATCATTCTCCAATTATGCTAATTTGAATGTATTTTTTTGTTGAAACCCTGTTTTATATATTTTTCCCCAAACTCTCTGCCAGAAGTAGAAACCATTCCATCATAATGGCTAGCACAATTGATCTTATCAGTTCATTTTCCAATCTCTCCCTTTTTAAATTAACTAAACTTTAAACTGAAGTGCCAAACACATATAGAAGAGTGGGTAAATCATTAGTGGATTTTTAAAAAGTGAATGCATGTGCATAACCACCACCCAGATCAAACAATAAACCTTCCTGTCACCTGCAGAAGAGTCTATTATGTCTTTCCCCATCATCGTTCCTGTCTTAAAGTTAATCCATATGCTGATATCTATCACCAAATTCGAAGTCAGGTTGGCTTTTTATTTAAGTAAATGAAATCCTGTAGTAGAGACTCTTTTGTGTTTGGTATCTTTTTTCAACATGTGTTAGTGAGATTGATCTATATTGTCTCATGAGCAACAGTTAATTGGTTTTCATTGCTATATAATATACTATTGTATGACTATGCCACTATTTATTCTACCATTGATGGACGATTAGTTGTTTCCATTTCTATCTGCTATACTTGTAGCTGGCATGAATGTTTGTGTGTGTGTGTATATATATATATATTTGCACATATATATGTTTATTGGTTAGTTATATAACTAAAAGTGAAGTCATGAGGCTATATGGTATGCATATGTTCAACATTAGTAGCTACTGCCAGTCTTCCAAGATAAATTTAACAATTTAGACTCTCACTAACAATTTATGAGATTTCCTTGAATATTTTGGTATTGTCAGGTATTTTCATTCTGATGAAATGAATGGATGGTTTTATTTTCATTTTCTTAATGATGAATGAGGTGATGCCCCTTCATTTATTGGCTATTAAAATGATTTATTGGCTAAGTGGGTATAATCTTTTGTGAATTGTTTATTCAAATATTTTATTATTTTTAATGGTTTGTCTGTATTGACTTATTTGTAGGAGCTTTTGGATACATGTAGGAATTACTGTACTTGTGTGTATGTGTGTGCGTATTTGTGTGTGTGTGTATACACAGATGGTTTCTAATTTATGATGGTTTGCTTTATGATTTTTTGGCTTTACAACGGTGCAGAAGGTGTATACTCCTTGACTTACAATGGAGTCACATCTGGACAAACCCACTGTTAAATTGAAAGTATCATTAGCCAAATATTTCTCTAAGTGATTTGAAAAGTGACTTTTATTTTGTACTAAATTGATATGGACTTTACTGTTGTCTTTCTCTGCTCATGGTCTAGTATCACACTGTTTTAATTATTGTAGTTTTATCATATATTTTTATATTCTCCCTCTTTTTCAGCATAGTTTTGTTTTATGCCTATTTTTAATCCAGGTGAATTTCTTTGAAAATATTACTAACTGAAGTTTGATTTAAAATGCACTATATTTAAAGGCAAATTAGAAAACTGGTATCTTAACAGGACCCATAATATAAAACAGTTCCTTTGATGTTTGTTATGTTACCACATTATTATTATTAGCTTTTTGATATATTAAAGAGAGAGAAATAACTGTTTGGTTTGCACAAGGTTTGATTTATTAGCTTTATAAAACAAGCTGATATTACAGGAAAAGAAGATGTCAATTATCAAGACCCACTTAAAAGACTAAATTTTCCCAAATATTCTATAAGGCATAAATGAGTAGGCTTAAAGATCCTTATAGGTCCTTAAATGAGTATACTCCCCCTTAGATTGCAACATCATTCACACCCTCTGTCAGCTCATTCCTCTTCCCTTCACCGTAACGACCCACAAGTCATAAACAGTAGGACGCACTGCCAGGAGAGATGGGAGCCAGCAATATGTGCCCCTTAATTGTAGGCACCTTTCCTTCTAAGGCACCTTTATCTTCCCCTTAAGAAACCTGCATGTACTCTGATATGTAGATCAATGTAGTCAGAACTTGAACATTTTTATTTGGATCCTAGGCTGACTTAAAGCTGTGCATCAGACTCTTAGGCATGTTGCTGAGGCTTCTAAGTTAATGTCCCCAAATTGGCCATCAACAAAGGGAAAGCATAGGCCTTTCCTTCTTTTTTAGTAGACTTTATCTTTTAGAGCAGTTTTAGGGTTACAGAAAAATTGAGCAGAAGGTACGGAGATTTTTCATATGTTCCCCATCCCCACATATGCAGAGACTCCCCTATATCAACATCTGGCACCAGAGTGGCACATTTATTACAATTGAGGAAATGACATGGACACATAGTTATCACCCAAAGTCCATAGTTTATATTGGAGTTTATACTAGCCCATTGCACACTGCTGATAAAGACATAACTGAGACTGGGAAGAAAAAAGATTTAATTGGACTTACAGTTCTACATGGCTGGGGAGGCCTCAGAATCATGGCAGGAGGTGAAAGGTACTTCTTACATGGTGGCAACAAGAGAAAATGGGAAAGAAGCAAAAGCAGAACCCCCGATAAACCCATCAGATCTCATGAGACTTATTCACTATCATGAGAATAGCACAAGAAAGACCAGCCTCCATGATTCAATTACTTCCCCCTGGGTCCCTCCCACAACATGTGGTAATTCCAGGACACACAATTCAAGTTGAGATTTGGGTGGGCACACAGCCAAACCATACCATTCTGCCCCTGGCCCCTTAAAACCTCATGTCCTCACATTTCAAAACCAATCATGCCTTCCCAACAGTCCCCCAAAGTCTTGACTCATTTCAGTATTCATCTGAAAGCCCACAGTCCAAAGTCTCATCTGAGAAAAGGCAAGTCCTTTCTGCCTATGAGCCTGTAAAATCAAAAGCCACCTAGTTACTTCCTAGATGCAATGGGGGTACAGGTATTGGGTAAATACAGCCATTCCAAATGGGAGGAATTGGCTAAAACAAAGAGGCTACAGGCCCCATGCAAGTCCACAATCTAGTGGGGCAGCCAAACCTTAAAGCTCCCAAATGATCTCCCTTGACTCTAGGTTTCACATCCAGGTCACACTGATGCAAAAGGTAGACTGCCATGGTCTTGGGCAGCTTCACCCCTGTGGCTTTGCAGGATACAGTCTTTTTCCCAGCTGCTTTCATGGGCTGGTGTTGAGTGCCTGTGGTTTTTCCAGGCACAAGGTGCAAGCCATCAGTGGATCTACCATTCTGGGGTCTGGAGGATGGTAGCCTTCCTCTCACAGCTCCATTAGGCAGTACCCCAGTAGGAACTCCAACCCCACATTTCCCTTCCACACTGCCCTAGCAGAGGTTCTTCATGAGGGCCCCACCCCTTCAGCAAGCTTTTGCCTGGACATCCAGGCATTTCTATACATTTTCTGAAATCTAGGCAGAGGTTCCCAAACCTCAGTTCTTGACTTCTGTGCACCTGTAGGCTCAACACCATATGGATGCTGCCAAAGCTTGGGGCTTCCACCCTCTTAAGCCACAGCCCAAGCTGTACATTGGCCCCTTTCAGCCACAGCTGGAGTGGCTGGGACACAGGGCACTAAGTGCCTAGGCTGAACACAGCATGGGGACCCTGGGCCCAGCCAATAAAACCACTTTTTCCTCCTGGGCCTCTGGGCCTGTGATTGGAGGGACTGCTGTGAAGGTCTCTGACATGGCCTGGAGACATTTTTTCCACGGTCTTGGGGATTAACATTAGCCTCCTTGCTACTTATGCAAATTTCTGCAGCCAGCTTAAATTTCTCTTCAAAAAATGGGTTTTTCTTGTCTACTACATGGTCAGGCTGTAAATTTTCTTACCTTTTATGCTCTGTTTCCCTTTAAAAATGGAATGTTTTAACAGCATCCAAGTCACCTTTTGAATGCTTTGCTACTTAGAAATTTCTTCCACCAGATATCCTAAATCATCTCTCTCAAGTTCAAAGCTCCACAAATCTCTAGGGCAGGGGCAAAATGCCACCAGTCTCTTTGCTACAACATAACAAGAGTCACCTTTGCTCTGCTTCCCAACAAGTTCCTCATCTCCATCTGAGACCACCTCAGCCAGGAACCTTATTGTTCATTTTACTATCAGCATTTTTGTCAAAGCCATTCAACAAATCTCTAGGAGGTTCCAAACTTTCCTACATTTTCCTGTCTTCTTCTGAGCCCTCCAAACTGTTCCAACATCTGCCTGTTACCCAGTTCCAAAGTTGCTTCCGCATTTTTGGGTATCTTTTGAGCAGTGCCGCACTTTACTGGTACCAATGTACTGTATTAGTTTGTTTTCACACTGCTGATAAAGACATATCCGGAAGTGGGAACAAAAAAGTTTTAATTGGACTTAGAGTTTCACATGGCTGGAGAGGCCTCAGAATCATGGTGAGATGTGAAAGGCATTTCTTACATGGCAGCGGCAAGAGAAAATGGGGAAGAAGCAAAAGCAGAAACCTCTTATAAACCCATCAGATCTCAAAAGACTTATTCGCTATTACAAGAATAGCACGGGGAAGACCAGCCCCCATGATTCAGTTACCTCCCCCTAGGTCCCTGCAACAACATGTGGGAATTCTGGGAGATACATTAAGTTGAGATTTAGATGGGGACACAGCCAAACCATATCAGAGTTTATTCTTGTTGTACATTCTATGGGTTTGAACAAATTTATAATGACATGTATCTACCATCACAGTATCATACAGAAGAGTTTCACTGCCCTGAAAATCCTCTGTGCCCTGCAGAGGCTTTTCTTGATAACTGTTGGGAAGACCTCAAGTTCCAATTCTGATATACTTCAATCCCATAGCAAAAAAATCATGTTTTAAATTCAAAAGGAATATAAGTTATCAATCAAGGGCATATTAACTATGACAAATGGGGCATCAGTCAAAAGAGCCAAAGTTACTACTCAAGTAGCAAAAGGTGGAAGAATTCAGAGCAACATGAAAGAGATGAGAGATAGATGCTGTAAGGACTGACCATTGGTGCTCACCTCAATTCCTTCTGTGAGTCCATTTTTTGAAGCCTCTATAGATACTCCCCAGAATTCTCCCACTTACTCTAATTATGGAATCCCACTTATATTCCTTAGAATTAATATAAAGCTCATCAAATCCTTTCTGCTGCTGGTTACAAGCATTAACCCATGGCTGTATGTCTCAGGCTATGTATGCATGGCTCAGAATTCTGGCTCACAAAGAATTTATTTCTGAGCTTTTATTTAAATTTCCTTTGTACCAAATTCTTTTAAAGGAAAGTATTTAGATGGAGTTTTTTGTTGTTGTTTTGGTTTATTTATTTATTTTTTTGCTTTCTTTATTTTTTAGCAGAGCTGTTGCATAACACAATTGGTTTGCCTGCTTTATAGGAAAGCAGGCCACCTTCCCTTATAAAGGGTGAGGGCACTGATGTGCCTTCCAATCACTTGGTTCTATTGTTCTAAGTAGTCCTTTCAGTGTTTTTGGCAGGCTTGGGCATCTGTGCTACCATGGCCTTATTTTATTATTGTGTGGAAGGGAATGCAGTGTGATTATCCATTCTTCCTTCAGGCAGAGCAAGCCATCTGGAATGTTTATTAAACCCACCGGCTGATCAAGAGGCTAGAACTCTAGTGATATACATGGACATGGGTTGTTCTACATCATCATGGCTTTGTTCCTCTGATGATGTAGCATGCAGAGAGGGCCCTGTTAATGGATTTAGAGCACTTCACAGTGGAGGTGCCATGGGCTGAATGGGGGAAGAGATATTTTTGGCCTGTGGGTAATTGACTGAAGGATGGTAGAAAAATGTTTCATGTAAAGCAAGAAGGCTTCAAAACTTTTAAATGTTTAATTTGGGGTGGTAGAAGGGCAGGTGATCAGCAAGAGGTTTGAGGAGCGGCCTTTGAAGACCAAATCTTTGCAATGAGGTCATGCCCCCCTAAGCCTGTCTGTCGCTCTGTGTAAAAAGATCAGTCGAGCTTGTCCAGAAATAAAATGCTACTATTCTAATTTTAAAATTTAGGCATTTCCCAGCCTACACTAAGCAGTACTTATATTTCTTTCCTTTTATTAGTGTCACTGCAAAGAAAGAGGAACGTTCTTCCTTTGCTGTAAATTTTGGTCTGTAATTGTTGAACATATTTTTTGCAGGAAGGCAAACTTTGTCTCTTCATGCTTTTGCTGTTTGTAAAATGAGTGTTTGTGGAGCTGGGAAGAAAAATTTATAATGAGGGTTTGGGCTTCTTTTCAATTTAATTTGAATTTTACACTGAGTCAACTTTTCAGTCAATTATAGAACTATGATTAGTTACCCATCACTTAAATAAGCACCTTTTAAAAATAGACCTATAAAAATGATACAGGGACTAATCACTGATGTGAACAAATCTTACGCAGGGCCACCCAAACCGTAATAAGAGGGAAAAAAAGATGGGTGAGCAAATAAAACCCGTGTTTGGCTAAATCAAAAGATACGTTAGTTACCCAACCTACTCAATAAATCTGCTCTGGCCAAGTTTATGCCAGTGCACAAGATATACTCTCAATCATGCCTTTAGTAAATCCTCAATGACAGAAATGAGTAATTTACCTTTATATGAAGATGAATGTATCAGGTTGAGAAGCTCTGTATAAAGCATCTTGTCTGATTTTACAGTTTGTGTCCATTAATCTAGATATAGGTAAATATATATGTTTAAAGTTAGAGCTACAGATGTGATTATATATATCACATATATATGTGTCTTTCTATATATACTGCGTGTATATATATATGCACATGCACATTTAGATGAATATACAGATATATTTGTATTTGTATTTATATCTCTACATTTTTCTCCACAGTCAAATTAGGGACATCTAATCTACTCCACCAGAAATCAGAGCCATACTAATGATATAGAAGGAGCTAGTTCCTTCAGAAATATATGTCCCTGTATCAGTTGTCTATTATCACAATAATGACACAAGAACAACTACCTCTACCCCAAAAGATGTTACTTAATATAATAAGCATTTATTATTAATCTTGAGGCTGTGGGTTCATTGCCAGTTCTGATATCAGTAGGGCTCACTCTTGCATCTGAGTTCAGCTTCAGGTCAGCTAGGTTGTTTTGCAGTCTTAGCTGGTTCAGTCACATGTCTGGGTCCTTGGCTGGGAAAACTTGGCAGAATTTCATGCCCTTTATGGTCTCTCCTCCTCCAGCAGGCTAGACTGGGCTTGTTTTCATAGCAGGAGGTACAGAAAGTAAGAGAGAGAGAGAGCAAGGCTTCCTGAGGTCCAGGCTCTGAACTGGCATGCTGTCACTCCTGCCATATTCCATCAATCAAATCCATTGATCAAAGGAGTTACAAAGCCAGCCCAGATTCATGGAATAGAGAAGTAGACATCATTTCATGATGAGAAGAGCTGCCAGGTACTATTAAAAAGGGCGTGGGGACAGCATATCCCTCTCTGCAGCTTGGGAAGTTTGTGGAGAGTCAGGACAAGAATACCTGCCTTCTAGTCTGGTACTCTTCCTAACACACTTGGCTCAGTTTCTCCTAATATCAAATAATGATATTTAAATACTTGTCCCTGAACCTCTATAAAACATCTACAAATTGCAAATATCAATGTTCCCATAACTAGATTCAGTGTATATAATGACTACCACAATCTTGGTCCTATGTATGCTAACTAGAAATCAAAGATTCACCCATTGAAATTATTTTATATATACTATGCCCAGAAAGTCTAGGAAATGTCATTAAGTCCAATTGTCTCCTCTGAAGATTCTCTTAAACTAATTAAGCTTCTACCTAATACTCTGAGGAATAATATATTGGTTTTACTTATAACCTCTCTGTTCCCCTTTGTCCTTGTCTATAAAAATTAGTGCATTTGACTGTGTGATTCAAGGAGTTAAGCCTTCTTGCACTAAAACTCCAACTTTTTCCTATAAAAATTGAGATACTTTTCTATCAGTAGTCTTCCTCTAGATTTTTTTCCAGGGTCCTCTAGCTGTGTTCACCATTCTCTTTCCTCCATGTAGTGTGTGGAACAGTGCTGATTAGATATATCAGATGGATGAAAACAAACAAAAAACCCAAAAGTGGGTGGTAAACTATCAAGATTTGACTTAACCCATTTATGCCTGAGGTTGCAATTTTTGAATTTTTGAAATCAGACCTTGGCGATGATTTTGAGAAGTAGGATATAAATAACTCCCACATGCTTAGCGTTCCAATAATGGAACACAGGCATAAGTTTAATCTGTGACTATATATTTGAATTGGAAGCAGCACACCAATTATCCAATTAATATGTAAGCCTGCATATCTGCTTCACACTTAGGGTGGAAGCTCAGCCAACTTCCAGCTTACTTTGACTGACATAAGCCATTTAATTTCAGTTTCATTTTCTGGAGAGGTATTCACATGGCTCTCCTACTCCTCGCTTCTCCTAACCTCTTGCTCTTTACTTTCTTTCTTTGTGTGTGGTATGTGTCACATATTTATTCAGTGTTTTGACATTCATGTATATGGCTAGGTGGACAAGAGTGCTGTAGCTCAAGAGTAGAATCAAGAAGAAGTCACATGACTTTTGTGTCCACTGATTTCAAAAAGGTATAAGAGACTCCTAGGAGTAAGAGAATTTTAGAGGCAGAGAGGCAAGCAGAGAAAGAGTCAGACTTGGGTAGAATTATATGTGGAGGCCGGAGCACAGAGAGAAGTAATGGGCCCCATGAGACACTGTGTCATAACCAAAGGTAAGGTCTGGCACCCAAACAGGCACAGTAACAGAGGCTGAGCCAAGTGTGAATTAATGGTCCTGGGTACAACATGGTGGTAGGTGCCAAGACTGCTCTGTTCCAGCTACTCTGGTGGTCTATCTAAGAGCACTGAGAGAAGGAAGTCATAATTTCCCAATGGAAAAGACTCCAAGATTAAAAGATATAATACTGTAGGCTTCAATCAATTTTATTGTGTTATCCTGCTCTCCCTTCTCCAATTCAAACAAACCTCCAAGGAGGAGCCAGTTTGCTCCTGACTCTGAGCAAGGAGATGCAACTCATTGGACCCATGAGTACCACTGGCTTTAGATGGAAGCACACTGGAGGGCCAGATTCACTGGCACTATGCCATGGCTCTGGCTCTTACTCTATTGGAGAGACAGTGAGGTGATTTCTATCTCAACCATCACCTCAGCTGTAATGTGAATAAAGAGAGGAAGGCTTCAACTCAGAGCATGACCTCTTGGGGTACTTTCTAAGTTCTATGGAATCTCAGCTAAGCTAATTATAGCAGAGATGGAAAATTAGGGCAGGTCAGTGGAAGGAGGAAAACCACCTTGGGGTTGGAAATATTTGAGGAGGAGTAACTATGTTAGGTCCCGTCCTTCTGAACAAATTAGGTTGGATATTGGGGCAACAAGATTTGTGTATTAGGGTTAATGAGAATGCACTTGTTTATATGCTGTAGCTATTACATGCTGAGACTCATTTTATTCTGTGAGGTATTATTACTTCCATTTTACAGGTAGAGAAACAGGCTCAGAGAGGCTTCATGATTGCCCAAGCCACACGGTTGAACTTTGAGGCCAGTTCTCTGTGACTCTGATGGCTAAACACTCTCTTCCATTCCCAAAGACCTCTTCCTTTTGCTTTGGGGAATTTCTGTTGAATTTTGAGCTACTTGGTTTGTGTCAGTCCTAGTGTCCTCTTAATCAATTGTCTGTGTATATATGTGTAGCATTGCCACCTGCAATTTTTAACTTGATAGCCAAAATATATCATCATCTGAATTAGAAACAACGTCTGAACTTTTGCTGCCTTGTTTGTAATAAGTGAATATTGGTCTTCATAATCTGTAAGGCCATTTCTTACACTGTAAACCTCCCTTGATCTTCTCTTGGTAATGAAACCAACATCACCTTGATATTTAACTTTCAAAATGAAAGAAATGATTTCCTGGAAGTCATGAAGCCTAAAGCATCCAG
This sequence comes from Nomascus leucogenys, assembly GCF_006542625.1. NCBI lineage: Eukaryota > Metazoa > Chordata > Mammalia > Primates > Hylobatidae > Nomascus > Nomascus leucogenys. The sequence continues at coordinate 23,983,172 of NC_044394.1, read as the reverse complement.
CTGGAAAGAATATTGGATGAATTGACCTATGATTACAACCTGGCAGATGTGTCTCCCCTCAGCCTAGTCTAACTGAGAATTCAGTGTCGGCCAAGCATAGTTCTAAATACACAAAGCACATTACTGTCCTTAAAACGGTTATGTGTCTCATTAGATACACAGCAATACAAGCAGCAATGGGTTTGACGGAATGTTCAAATGACCCACTGTCAATTAAATACTATAACTTCTGTGAGATATAAAGTCTTTAGGATCTAGGACAGTGATAAAAGACTTCAGAGCAGTTGGTGGGGGGCAGACTTAAGTGAACCCTGAAGGATGAATGGGTTTTGAAGTGAAGAGCCATGGCAGAGGATTTTCTGAAATGGATTCTTACTCTTGTAGATTTGGGGAAGGTGAAAATTGGAATCCTTGCAGGATAGTGGTGTTTATTAAAGTGAGGGATCGCCAGACCAGAGTGCTTCTAGGTGAAAAGGTATGGAATAAGGGGTGAGAAGATGCTCTTTAAGGACAAATTTTATATGTCTATGTTATGGCCACTTACCATTTCATGTGAATAAAAAGCTTTTCAGCCTATGTAAGTAAAGAGATCATTTGCTATCTTCCAAAACATGAAGGGTTTGTATGTAACCCAACAATTAGTTGTCCAACATTTGCATGGTGGAAAAGCAAGGATCCAGTGAGAAAATGTATGGTAGGAGGGAAGCCCTAAGATCTGAGCTCTTGGGATCAATTTCTTTATGTATTAACTCAGGACAAATTATACTGATATTTTCTGTTCTAAGGACCCAGAATTAAAAATAAACTACTATTGACTAAATGTCAAATTAACTAGGGCCTCTTGTAAGTTTGTAAATCTCTGTTAAACAGCAAGGAGTAGTTTCTACCTCTGAAAAGGAGAATCTACAGGCTAGAAGTTGAAAGATAGTGGAGGTACCACGGACTTACGTATTACCCCATGAGAGTGGAAGTGAAGCCTCTATTTCCCTAACATCTCCCTATTTTGACACTCACCCTTTCATTTGTACCCCTCTCTTCAATACTCTCTAAGCATTTTGCTGCATATATGTAAGACAGCACGGCAAAATTAAGAGACTGACTCCCTTTACAGGAGTAGTTAATTGCCAGAGAACATTGGGTTTCACCTACTGGTCCCTATGGGTAAGAAAGATTTGGAGGAGTAGCCTGTGTTCTATTTCAAGGGCTTCCAGATAAATAATGTTGATCTGAATTTGTTTGGTGGCAATGAGACACCCACTTGCTAGCTAGATTAACTCCGGGTATGCATTCCTTCTATCTATAGGATTAATCCAGCCCATATTTTATATGCAAAGGTGGCTATTAAGCAAAGAATTGATGTTGTCTAATAGTTCATAACCTCTTCACTAGAAACTATGAAACGCTTCCTCTGGCTTTAGAGAGTATTTGTCAAGATTAGAAAAATCAGTCTTGAAGCATTTCTAAACAATTGCATTGAAAATTGACCCTGAAATAGATGAGTCCCTCTCTTTCCATCTATATTAATAAACCAAGAGCAAGGGAGTTGACTAGAAGGGATTTTCACCCTCAGCGGAGGTTTGGGAGGATGAAATGCTAATTTGTTGATATCATAGTAATTGCATATGTACTTTCTTGCAGTTGACAAATCTGTTTCTTTAAAAAACGATTAAAGAAGTAAAGCTCAGAAAAGGGAAAAATCTGGATTGAATTTGTCCTACTTGAGACATGATAGGGTAGTATGGTCGCAATCCTATCGTGGCAGGTCTTGGGCAAATGATGTTGCTGAGTAACTGACTAAAGTATGCCAGTATGAAGTTCTTCAATGTATCTAAAATCCACCTGCTCTAATTCAAATTGAGAATGTGCCTGTAGTTTTGGATCATTCTATGCTTCTAAAGGAGCAATCCCAAATTACTATGGAAGCCTGAAACTTAAATTTCAGTGAGAATGCAACTTCTGTAAAGAAATAGAACTGTGGTCTAGATGGAGAATGAGAGGCTGGGTGTACTTAACTCAGCCTGGGTGTCCACAGCATTAACAGTCCTGCCTGCTCCTCAGGCCAACAACGAGGCTGCAGAGATTAGACAAACAAAAACAAAAATGACATTTATATTCCCTTTACAGGCAAATGAAACTTAAAAGATCTGGATCTTTGAATGGATTCTGTAGTCATAAATAGACTTCAGGGTAAGCTGCCTATATTTCCTCTCACCAGTGAATCCAATCTGCTGTGAAAAATTTTCACTGTCTCCAACTCATCATGAAAACATTCTCAGCTAATTGAGACATTCCCAAACAATTAAGATAACCAGATGTGTCTGTTATTTGTAATTACCTGAACATGCATTCCTTTCTTTGAGAATAGTTCCGTTTTTTGAGCCTTTTGAACTACTCCAGATAATGAAAATGAAGATGACTGTGTGTGCATTTTTCACTTGGCCTAATTTTGACATGGAATTACCTGTTTCCAAAACGAAGCAGCAAAACTAGAAACATATGTGTGAAAACAAAAACCAAAAAAACCCTTTTTCATTTTGCCTTATCCCCAAATACCGTCTCTTCCTATGCAAATCATATCTCTAACAATTCTAATATTTAAGTTAGGACAGATTTAAATGTAAAACATGGAATCCAGAAATTAAGGAAAAAATAAACAATTTATAATTACTCATGACTTGCCACATTGAATCTTTTAGATTCATGGTGAGTCTGGAGCATCACATACAGTTCTTGGTAGTCGATGCAGCAGGTTTTCTCCAGGTGGTAACTACCACCATAACTACTACTGTTAACTACAATTACCACTGCTATTATTCCTGCTACTCTTGATAAGGATATACAGTTTCTCCCGATGAATATCTTCATTAGTGCTTTGGGGTTTTCTTAAATCATTTTGTTATTGATTTGTTTAATAAACAGAGAATTGATCACAATAATTTGCCACTTTGATCCAATGATAATCCCACTGTATTTTTACTTTCCAAAGTATGCAAATCCTCGTAAAATTTCCAGATACAATTAAGATTCTGTCTTCTCTTAACTTTGCATTTGTCTTCACTATTTATGTGTAAATTAATCTTAAATTACTTTTAACTTTTTCTATAATTTCCTTGAGCCATTACTTAGTTCGCATTAAAATATAAAATTCTGCACACCCAATCTGAAGACAAGGCCTGCCCATACTTCTTTTCATTCTCTACATACTACTCTAGCCCTTGCATATAGAAGGTACTCAATAAATGTTTGATTTGTTTTTATTTGAAAAGGTCTTATGCCTTTCTGATATATTTATTCCCTCCAGCAAACACTGTGATTTAGTGTTAAACAATTTTGGATTTTTAGGTTTTAGAGTGTTATAATCCACATGTAATATAAATAAGTTATTCTCCTAGGCAGTGGAGCTGTTTTCATTCTAAGTCCATCTATTAAGGCTAAGCTTCCTACTTACAAGATCAACACAGGAGAAATGTCTCTGAAGGTAGACAAGGATATGAGGAGACATGTGAAATGGGAAAAGGGGATAAAAAATATAAGGAGAAGAGGAAGAGGAGACGGAGAAAGGAGGAGGAAGAAGAGAAAAAAGAGGAAAAAGAGCAAGAGTGAGGAGAATAAGAAAAACAATTGTTTTCCCTATACAATTCATTTCTTTTTTTATTTGAGATGAGGTCTCACTGTCACTCAGGCTGGAGTGCAGTGGCGCTATCTTAGCTCACTGCAACGTCTGCCTCCCAGGCTCAAGAGATCCTCCCATCTCAGCCTCCCAGGTAGCTGGAACTACAGTAACATGCCCAGCTAATTTTTGTATTTTTTGTAAAGATTATTTTTTTCTGTTTTACCCAGGCTGGTCTTGAACTCCTGGATTCAAGCAGTCTACCTGCCTCAGCCTCCCAAAGCGCTGGGATTACAGATGTGATCCACTGTCCCCAGTGACATTTCTTAATAGTGAATATTTTATTAAAAGTGGGGGATAACATCTCATATATAACAACCCTAAGTTCAAAGTAAAGGGTTGGAGAAAGATCACACAAACAGAAAACAAAAAGGAGCTGGCATCACTAATCTTATATTAGATAAAACATTCTTTAAACCTACGACAGTAATAAAGGACAAAGAAAGACATTACATAATGATAAATGGTTCAATTCAGCAAGAAGGCTTAACTATCCTAAATATTTAAGAAGACTTAAATATTGTAAATATATAAATATATGTGCACTCAACATTGGAGCACCCAGAATCATAAAATAAGTACTTTTAGACATGAAGAAGACTTAGATAACTGTACAATACTAGTGGGGGTATTCAACACCATAATGAAAGTGTTAAATCATCGAGGCAGAAAACTAATAAGGAAATTAATGACATAAATTTAACACTTGACCAATGGAACCTAATAGACATCTACATAATACTCCACCCATCAGGCACAAAATATGCATTCTTCTTATCTGTACATAGAGCATACCTCAAGATCAACCACATGCTCAGCCATAAATCAACTCTCAGTAAATTTTTAAAAATTGATACCATATCAGCCATACTCTTGGACCACAGTGGAATAAAAATTGAAATCAATACCAAAAAGATCTATCAAAACCATACGATTACATGAAAATTAAACAGCTTGCTCCTGAATGACTTTTGAGCAAACAATAAAATTAAGGCAGAAATTAAAAAATTCTTTGAAATAAATACAACCAGAGACACAACACACCAAAATATCTGAGATTCAGCTAAGGCACTGTTAAGAGGAAAATTTATAGCACTAAATACCTACCTCAAAACGTTAGAAATATCTCAAGTTAAAGACCTAACATCCCACCCAGATAAACCAGAAAAACAAGAACAACCTAACCCCAAAGCTAGCAGAAGAAAAGAAGTAACTAAAATCAGAGCACAGCTGAACAAAATTGAGAACAAAAATGCATACAAAAAATAAACAAAACCAAAGGTTGTGCTTTTGAAATATAAATAATTGATAAGCTGCTAGCTAGATTAACAAAGAAAAAAAGGAAGATGATCTAGAGAAACACAATCAGAAATGACAAAGTTGACATTACAACCAATGGCACAGAAATACAAAAGATCCTCAGAGATTGTCATGAATATTTCCATGCTTGCAAACAAGAAAATCTAGAGGAAATGGATAAGTTCCTGGAAACACACAATCTCCCAATACTGAATCAGGGAGCAATTGAAACCCTCAACAGTCCAAAATTGAGTTCAGAAATTGAATCAGTAATAAAAACTTACCAACCAAAAAAACCCCAGACTGGACCAGATGGATTCACTGTCAAATTCTACCAGAAGTACAAAGAAGAGCTGGTACCAATTCTACTGAAACTATTCCCAAAAACCAAGGAGGAAGAACTTCTTTTTTTTTTTTCTTTTTTATTATTATACTTTAGGTTTTAGAGTACATGTGCACAATGTGCAGGTTTGTTACATATGTATCCATGTGCCGTGTTGGTTTGCTGCACCCACTAACTCGTCATTTAGCATTAGGGATATCTCCTAATGCTGTCCCTCCCCACTCTCTCCAACCCACAACAGTACCCGGAGTGTGATATTCCCCTTCCTGTGTCCATGAGTTCTCATTGTTCAATTCCCACCTATCAGTGAGAACATGCGGTGTTTGGTTTTTTGTCCTTGGGATAGTTTACTGAGAATGATGGTTTCCAGTTTCATCCATGTCCCTACAAAGGACATGAACTCATCATTTTTTATGGCTGCATAGTATTCCATGGTGTATATGTGCCACATTTTCTTAATCCAGTCTATCGTTGTTGGACATTTGGGTTGGTTCCAAGTCTTTGCTATTGTGAATAGTGCCGCAACAAACATATGTGTGCATGTGTCTTTATAGCAGCATGATTTATAGTCCTTTGGGCATATACCCAGTAATGGGATGGCTGGGTCAAATGGTATTTCTAGTTCTAGATCCCTGAGGAATTGCCACACTGACTTCCACAATGGTTGAACTAGTTTACAGTCCCACCAACAGTGTAAAAGTGTTCCTATTTCTCCACATCCTCTCCAGCACCTGTTGTTTCCTGACTTTTTAATGATGGCCATTCTAACTGGTGTGAGATGGTATCTCATTGTGGTTTTGATTTGCATTTCTCTGATGGCCAGTGATGATGAGCATTTTTTCTGTGTTTTTTGGCTGCATAAATGTCTTCTTTTGAGAAGTGTCTGTTCATGTCCTTCGCCCACTTTTTGATGGGGTTGTTTTTTTCTTGTAAATTTGTTTGAGTTCATCATAGATGCTGGATATTAGCCCTTTGTCAGATGAGTAGGTTGCGAAAATTTTCTCCCATTCTGTAGGTTGCCTGTTCACTCTGATGGTAGTTTCTTTTGCTGTGAAGAAGCTCTTTAGTTTAATTAGATCCCATTTGTCAATTTTGGCTTTTGTTGCCATTGCTTTTGGTGTTTTAGACATGAAGTCCTTGCCCACGCCTATGTCCTGAATGGTATTGCCTAGGTTTTCTTCTAGGGTTTTTATGGTTTTAGGTCTAACATGTAAGTCTTTAATCCATCTTGAATTAATTTGTGTATAAGGTGTAAGGAAGGGATCCAGTTTCAGCTTTCTACATATGGCTAGCCAATTTTCCCAGCACCATTTATTAAATAGGGAATCCTTTCCCCATTTCTTGTTTTTGTCAGGTTTGTCAAAGATCAGATAGTTGTGGATATGCGGCATTATTTCTGAGGGCTCTGTTCTGTTCCATTGATCTATGTCTCTGTTTTGGTACCAGTACCATGCTGTTTTGGTTACTGTAGCCTTGTAGTATAGTTTGAAATCAGGTAGCATGATGCCTCCAGCTTTGTTCTTTTGGCTTAGGATTGACTTGGCGATGTGGGCTCTTTTTTGGTTCCAGCATCATCTTAATACCAAAGCCTGGCAGAGACATAACCAAAAAAGGGAATTTCAGACCAATATCCTTGATGAACATTGATGCAAAAATCCTCAATAAAATACTGGCAAACCAAATGCAGCAGCACATCAAAAAGCTTATCCACCATGATCAAGTGGGCTTCATCCCTGGGATGCAAGGCTGGTTCAACATATGCAAATCAATAAATGTAATCCAGCATATAAACAGAACCAAAGACAAAAACCACATGATTATCTCAATAGATGCAGAAAAGGCCTTTGATAAAATTCAACAACCCTTCATGCTAAAGGCTCTCAATAAATTAGGTATTGATGGGATGTATCTCGAAATAATAAGAGCTATCTATGACAAACCTACAGCCAATATCATACTGAATGGGCAAAACCTGGAAGCATTCCCTTTGAAAACTGGCACAAGACAGGGATGCCCTCTCTCACCACTCCTATTCAACATAGTGCTGGAAGTTCTAGCCAGGGCAATCAGGCAGGAGAAGGAAATAAAGGATATTCAATTAGGAAAAGAGGAAGTCAAATTGTCCCTGTTTGCAGATGACATGATTGTATATCTAGAACTTCTTCTTAACTCATTCTAGGAAGCCAGCATCACCCTGATATCACAGCCTGGCAAAGGCACTATGCAAAAAGAAAACCACAGGCCAATATCCCTGATTAACATAGAAGCAAAATTCCTCAATCAAGTACTAGCAAACTAAATCCAGCAGCATCTCAAAATGTTCATTCACCGTAATCAGGTAGGCTTCATTCCTGGAATGCAAGGTTGGTTCAATACACACAAATCAATAAATCTGATCCACCACAGAAGCAGAATTAAAAACAAAAAGCATACGATTATGTTGATAGATATGGAAAAACCTTTTAATAAAATCCAACATCCCTTTGTGATAAAAATCCTCAACAAACTAGGCATCAAAGGAACATACCTCAAAATAATTAGAGTCATCTATGACAAACACGCTGTCAACATCATACTGAATGGGCAAAAGTTTGAGGCATCCTCCTTGAAAACTGATATGTGAAAAGGAAGCCCACTGTCTCCACTCCTATTCAACATTCTAGTGAAAGTCCTAGCTAGAGCAATAAGGCAAGAGAAAGAGATAAAAGGCATATGAATAGGAAAATAAGAGGTCAAACGATCTCTTTTTGCTGACAATATAATTCTATACCTAGAGAACTGTAATGACTCCACCAAAAGACTCCTAAATATGACAAATGACTTAGTAAAGTTTCAATATACAAAATCAATATAGAAATATTAGTGGCATTTCTGTACACCAATAATGTTCAAGCTGAGAGCCAAATCAATTATGTAATCCCATTTACAATAGTCATAAAAAATAGAAATATATCTAACAAAGGAGGTGAAAGCCCTCAACAAGGAGAACTATAAAACATTGCTGAAAGAAGTCATAGATGGTAGAAACAAATGGAAAAGCATTCCACGCTCACTGGTTGGAAGAATCAGTATAGTTAAAATGGCCACACTGCCCAAAGCAGTCTACCAATTCAATGCTATTTCTATCAAGCTAACAATGTCATTTTTCACAGAACTAGAAAAACTGTTATAAAATTCATATGGAACTCAGCAACAGGCCAAATAGTCAAAGCAAAGCAATCCTCAGAAAAAAGAGCCAAGCTGGTGGCATCATATTACCCAACTTCAAACTGTAGTATAAGGCCACAGTAACCAAAACAGCATGGTACTTACAAAAAAACAGAAACACCAACCAATGGAACAGAATAGAGAATCCAGAAGTAAAGCTGCACTTCTACAGCCATCTGATCTTTGACAAAATCAAGAAAAGTAAGCAATAGGAAAAGGACTCTTTATTCAATAAATGATGTTGCAACAGCTGGCTATCCATATGCAGAAGAATGGGATTGGACCCCTACCTTTCAGCATATACAAAAATTAACTCAAGATGGATTAAAGGTTTAAATGTGAGACCTCTAGCTATAAGAATCCTAGAAGAAAACCTAGGAAACACCATTCTGGACATCAGCCTTAGGAAAGAATTTATGACTAAGTCCTCAAAAGCAATTGCAATGAAAATTGACAGTTGGGACCTAATTAAACTAAAGAGCTTCTTCACAGAAAGAGAAACTATCAAGGGATTAAACAGACAGCCTATAGAACAGAGAAAATATTCATATCCAACAGAGGTCTAATATACAGAATCTATAAGAAACTTAAACAATTCAGAAACCAGAAAACAAATAACTCCTTTAAAAAGTGGGCAAGAGACATGAACAGACTACCTCTTGAAAGAAGACGTGCATGAGCCCCCAAAAATATGAAAAAAAATGCTCATCACTAATCATCAGAGAAATGCAAATCAAAACCACAATGAGATACTAACAATCAGTCAGAATGGCAATTATTAAAAAGTTTAAAAGCAACAGATGCTGGTGGGGATGTGGAGAAAAGGGAACACTATTGGTAGGAATGTAAATTAGTTCAGCCACTGTGGAAAGCAGTTTGGAGATTGTTCCAATAACTTAAAAAAGAACTACCATTTGACCCAGCAATCCCATTACTGGATACATATCCCAAGGAAAAGAAATCCTTGAAGCAAAAAAAAAAAAAAAAAAAAAAAAAAAATCACATGCTCTTGCATGTTCATTGCAGCACTATTCATAATAGCAAAGATGTAGAATCAACCCAGGTGCCCATCAATGGTGGATCAGATAAAGAGAATGTGGTACATATACACCTTGGAATACTACACAGCCATAAAGAATAAAATCATGTCCTTTGCAGCAACATGGATGCAGCTGGAGACCAATATTCTAAGTGAATTAATGCAGGAACATTAAACTCATACTTCATTTTCTCACTTATAAGTTGTGGATAAATATTGGATACTTGTGTACTTAAAAATGGCAACAGACACTGGGAACTATGAGAGAGGGGACAAAGGATCCTAGGCAAGAGTTGAAAAATGAACTATTCGGTACTATGTTCACTACATGGGTGACAGGATCAATTATACCCCAAACCTTAGCATCATGCAATATGTCCATGTAGCAAACCTGCATGTGTATATCCTGAATCTAAAATAAAAGTTGAAAATTATTTAAAAAAAATAAAAAATAAAAACAAAAGAGGGGAAGTGATAGTTATGGAGCAGTTGCTAAAAGATTTTCTATTTTTGATGAGCACTTCTGAGCTAGTGTAGAATGCTTTTTATTCTTATGCAAGTGACCAGTTGTCATCATAATTAACAGTAACTTCATTAGATTCCTGGCTGTACTGTAGAATTACTGTTAAAGAATAAGGGCCACTGAAGGTCAAAGCTGCAATGAGCCATGATTGTGCACTGCATTTCAACCTGTGTGACAGAGCAAGTCTCTGTCTCAAAAAAATAAAAAATAAAAAGAGAATAAGGGCTACAGGTCAACTTTTCCCAAACTTGCTATTTTTGTTATTTCTGTGTCTTTTGTTCATTTTTAAATAGAAATTAAAACTATAAGTATCTTACTTCAAATCTTTGTTCTGCAACTTAGTAATTATATGACTTTGGACAAATCATTTTTTCTCTTGGAATATATTTTTCAATTTTTAAAGTGAGAATAGTAATTAATGATATATGTATAGTAGGCATTTCAGCAATGGTAAATTGTACTACTAAAATCTTTATCTATTTAAAATTTATATAGAAATGGAGTAAAGTGAAGAAAACTTTTGTATAACCAAACATTTTCATATGCTCCATTGTCTTAAATTGTTTTTTTATTATATTTTAACAAAGTATGTGCAAACATGCTGTAATTATTATAAAAAAACAGAGCTTCACATCAATACAAATAAAAATATGTGGTTAAAATTATTCAAAATATTTCAGTGTGACAGATGATATGTTATTTTGCTGAACTGAAGCTATCTGGGTTTAATTATTAAAGAATACTTATAGGCATTTGTTTTATTTTTTGTTAACTTGTATACTTACAATGTTAGGCCTGTTGGACCATTCCTTTATATCATAGCCATCACTGCAGCCATTTAAAAAAAAATTTGAACAACAATCCATTGTGTAATGGGCCAATTCTTGTTGCAATCCACCCAAAAATTAACACCAATAAATATTTTAAAAATATAATTTAATAGAAAATTCTTTATTATTTATTACTGATTAGTCCTTATGAACTGCTGCAGGTTGTGCTGTATAAAGATACATCTACACAGAATACTCATGAGAATATGAATAGTGTCTACCACTGTGCATGTTTTTTTGAATCTTGTGTGTTCATACTATTATGTACCTTGTGATGATTTAATTATTCAACCGGAATTCTCTACTTGAACAATTATAGAATCTTTGTAAGTTTGTACCATTTGCTCTGATGTCATTTACTGTTCATTTGCTACAAAATTCCATTTATATATTAAGTCTGCTTCTGCTCTTTTCTCATTAGCCTGTGACAATTAATGTAGAACATTATTCTACCACATTGTCCTTTCCATCGTATCAAAACATTTATTAAATAAAGTATGAAGCTAAAATCCTAGTCTGTGAAAATATCTTTCAATTGTAGTTGATCACTGTAAAAGAGAAGTTTTGTCTTTATAATTAGTAAAAGAATCCAACAAGAGTACAATAACAGACGTATGATGATGCCTGTCTCATTAACATCAGGACATGATCACCTAATGCCAGCCAAACATGCTCTGACTGGGATGTGATCATTTGGTATCAACATGACTATAAATTCACATGTAGGCTGGATGCAATGGGTCATGCCTGTAATCCCAGCATTTTGGGAGGCCGAGGCAGGCGGATCACATGAGGTCAGGAGTTTGAGGCCAGCCTGGCCAACATGGTGAAACCCCATCTATATTAAAAATACAAAAATCAACTGGGCATGGTGGTGTGTGCCTGTAATCCCAGCTACTAGGGAGGCTGAGGCAGGGAGAATTGTTTGAACCTGGGAGGCAGAGGTTGCAGTGAGCTGAGTTCCTGCCACTGCACTCCAGTCTGGGAGACAGAGTGACACTCTCTCTCAAAAAATAAAAATAAATAAAAATGAAAATAAACAAATAAATAAATTCACGTATAAACCTGAACAGTTAAATCTTCTGGCAGTACTAGGTTATAAGATGGGATGCTAGATGATTCAGAATATGTTCTGTCCTTTCATATTTTAAAAATTATAACCAATCTGAAAACGTGAAATTAAAGACAGAAAATATGTTATTGTGGATTGCATTGACTTTTTGTAATGCTGCTACAGACCCTCATAGGTAAGTAGACATAGCAAATTAACACATTCAATACCAAGAGATAATAATTGGATACGTTTGTAATGTTGAGCCTTTCATATTCTATGAGTGATTTTCTTTTTGTGATCTTTGTTTTACTATGTAAAGTATAATAATTGTATTATGACTGAGATGGGCATTGGTTATGTCAGGGGCATTTGAACCAGAGCAACTCTATCTTGTATAGGAGCTGGGTTAAATGAGGCTGAAACCTACTGGGCTGCATTCCTAGATGGTTAAGTATTCTAAGTCACAGGATGAAATAGGAGGTTGGCACAAGATACAGGTCATAAAGCCCTTGCTGATAAAACAGTTTGCAATAAAAAAGCTGGCTAAAAACCACCAAAACCAAGATGGTAACAAGAGTGACCTCTGGTCATCCTCATTGCTGCACTCCCGCCAGCACCATGATAGTTTACAAATGCCGTGACAACAGCAAAGAAGAGTGGCACACCCGTCAGGGAACTCAAATGTGAACTCTCTTCCTCTCTGGATATATCAGGAGTTCAGGTGAGGAAAATAAGATCAATGGAGGAATTCTCGAGGGACTACAGTCTTTCCATTCCTAACTGTTCTCAACCCTTTTATGTCTCACCATATGTGAAAGATGGAATTTGCCTACAAATTTGCATGAGTAAATGCAGATTTTGATGAATTCAAGAAAGAAAGAAAACACAACTATTACTGTAAGATAAAACATTGTATAATAATTCATGATCATCAATAACTATAAATGGTGCACAAAATAGTAGGTAGTATTATGCCCCTTTTTCAGAGGCGAAAACTCAAGCTCAGAGAGGCTAAATAACAATTACTGAAAGGTAGATGCCTCATTTAGTCTGCCATGTGCTTATGCTCTGGTTTCTCAGCCCATTTTAGGGAGCAATTGCATAGTCTTATATAAAGGGATTGATTGAAGAAGAGGCCATCATTGTTGCAGAACAGGAATTGTATAAGAAAATGTGGCAGAGTCATGCCTCTTGCAGAGACAGGCATGAATTTGACTGCCTCTCACTTATCATTCTAGACCCTGAAGGGGGAAAATCTGGATACAAATTCAGACTAAGAACATATTCATGCAAGGGACAGCTGAAATTTTTTTTTCTGGTTTTAGTTTTTCTAAAGTTGATAATAACTTTAGGATGACAACGAGAAAACATGTTAGAAAAAATGCAAACACATGCAAAAAATGACAAGATAGTTGGATCACTATTTTTAAAAAATCTGTGGTTAATAAAAACAGTTGACATATAAACACATTTTGGATACAAATGGGATTCAAGAAAAGCCACTGGAGGGGGCTGCTTGTTATTATTAACTCCATGTGGAATACACTTCCCTCCTTTTTACAACCTAGTTTAACTACTGTCAAAGGAATTGTTCTACTCATTTATATACACTACATTTAACTCTCATGACAACCTTATGTGTAAATAGGGTTGTTATCTTCTTTGTTCAAATAGGGAGACTGAGGCACTGAAAATGTCTGTAAATTGCTCAAGGTCATACATAAATTAAGGGGTGGATGTGGAGTTCAAACCCACACAACTGGCCCAGAGTATGTTTTACCACCATTACCCTCTGCTGCCTCCTTTCCTCTTCACTGGTTTCTTGGCAGTCCTCACTTCTCATTCATTGTGGGGTTGGGCTTGGGCAAACCAATCACTGCAGTAGTGAGAGAAAAGAAGAAGGACCAATCCTTTTTCTCATGCTCACATCTTCTTATGGAAAAGCTTGGAGGTTATAAATACACAGGTATTAGCCCATCTCCTCACAGCATCCAATCTCAGAGGTCCACTATCAAAACAAAGAGGTCTTCCCAATGCCTTTGATAAAACTCCATAGGAAAGCCAGAAACCATGTGCTCTGAAACATAACAAGAGAACAATGAAAACAATGATAGCAACGAGAAAAAAACACCAAGTGTTTACCAAGTTACTCTATGGTAATCACTAGGATAAGTCCATTGCAAAGACCAATTCATTCATCCTCTCAACAATTCTTTGAGATAGGTATTATTACTTTTATTGTAACAATAAAGGAAGGGCATAAACTTGTGAACATGGCAGTCCTACTGTAGAATCCCTCATTGTGGCAACTATGTGGGAAATATCTCGAAAATTTGCACTGGAAATCTAGATATAAATATATAACATTAGGGATAAGAATATTTATTAGAATAACTTAAAAGATACAGTCTAAGTCACTGATATTTTGTCCTCGTATGTATTGCAAATTTATGGATTAAATATTTGTGAAATTACAGAATGATACACATACAGCCCAGGGATGGGTGGGCATGACAAAGAATCCGTTTTTTCCTGGTATGATCTTTATGCCAGAGGACAGGAAAAGGTATAACTCAGTCAACCTTAGCACTGCAGTGTGCTGGCTTCAGGAATGGAGCATGAAGAGGAAGCCCTGGGCCTCTCTTCTGCCCCACAATGTTTCTGGTCAAAGGGAAATATGAAGCAACAAGTGATGATTGCAGAAAGGAGAGATGGTGGCTCAGCCCCCAGGGCTAGCAAGTGTGAAGAAAGTAGGAACTTCTCCCTAGGGCTCACCTGGTGGAACTCTCAGGCTCTCACGATAGCTTCTCATGTCAACTGCATGGTTTCTCCTCTCTGTAGGATGCCCTCTTGGCTCTTGCAATCTCCATCCCTCTGGAACCCCTTCCCCAGACCATAAGATTCCACTTGAATGCTGTCCTGATTCACTGCAGTGGTTGGAGACTAGTGTTTTGATTTGTGTCCTAGACATCCCAGAACACATTTTATTTGAACTATAGAGACATCAGGGCACCTGGTACTGCACACCAGGTATCTACAGCCACACTTTTTCAATGGGCATAAACTCTTAATCTCATTACACGAAGCCTCCCGCCACATGAAAACCTGGGTCCGCTATTCTAAGTAACTTCCTTCAAGAGAACATTTGGAAGACAACCTGTTCGTGGTTTGGGGGCTCTAAGCCCAGTAACTGTCACTGCATTCTTCGTGTCATGTGTTCTGTTCTGTTATCACCAGAGCATGGCAATGTTTAGTCTCTCTCACTACACCAAAGAAAATTCAGAACAGTGCTCTTGTCCTTAGCTTCTGACATCAGTGTTAGCAGGGGTCTCTACAAAGAAAAACATGAGCTGCATTCCACATTCCTAGTTTCTTTTTCCCTCCCTTTGACAGTTGCAAAACAATCAGATAAATAAAACAAAGTGTACAATAAGTATTTGATGCTGAGTATAAAGTTTGCCATAGTTTTTTATTATATATTCACTATCTGAAACTGGAATTGGCTTCTCTAAACAACAGCTGTGATGGAGGAGGCAGCTGTTTTAGAAGAGAAATGGCTTTGGATTAGGAGACTGGGCACCTAAGGCTGAGTCCCAGATCTGCCCTCCCCAGATATTGGAATCTTCTGGTGGTTGGTTTTACCATCTGTAAAATGGGGATAATGCTGTCTCTCAGGATTAAAATTCTATATCTGTATCTGTTTGGATAATTATGTTTGTATCTATCAAACAATACTTTGTAAACTACTGAGTGAATAACAGTTCTTAAAATTGTAAAGTTGGAGAGTTATAAACACTAATGGATTAGGTCAAATGAAACTATTTTAGTTAAAAGATATAGATGTGTTTGGCACTTCTTCTGTTTTATATCTTATACACATATATATACATATATGTATACAACCTCTCCCTCTCTTTCTCCCCTCTCCCCCATCACACTTCAGAATATTTAATTAAATGAAGACCCATAACTGCAAATAAAGCTTTGCAAAGCTTTAGGCACAGGTTTGGAGAAAATACAAATTGTTGGTAATACCGTAAAAAGCCACATAGCAATGAGATTGCATCATGAGAATACCAAGAAAATGCCTGCTCCTTAAAAATCCCACCAGCATGCAGGGTTCAGTTTGAGAGATCTCCTTTCAGAACAAGTGAACAGAACAGCAATGAGAAGAACTCCAGGCAAGAGAAGCAAGATGATTAAGCCCATCGAAGAATCCAGTTATCTGAGTGGATTAAAGAAAAATGGACAATTCACTGAAGCTATTGCCAAGATGGGAAATAATTACTGTCTGCAAACATTTCAAAGGAAGAAAAGCAAAGGAAGGAGAGAAATTGTTTAACTTGATCCAGAAGATGATGCATTATAATAGGAAGGGATGAGAGAAAAGGAGATTTTGGAAAATGATTTTTGGTGATTAGAGAGCTCGTATGAAGAGTCCCTGAAGAACACCAAAAATGTAAATAGGAGTGGGGTGCGGGGTTCTGCAGAGCAGTGACATACGAAAATCCATTTAAAAGCCTTCATCAAAAAGTCTCCTCCCCTAATGCGTAAGAGAGCCCTCTTTATCTCAAAAACTTTATTGCACATAATCGTCAGCAACTTGATAATTCTTACACTCATTTGTAAAATTATGCATGTAATACGAAGCCAATTTTCCAGGAAGAAAAGTGGTTGAGAATTTTGAAACCTTATACTTGCCAATGGAGATCCAAAATATGATAGCTGAGAGTCATCATCTTCTCATGTACAGAAAATATTTAGTTATTCATTTAACAAATATTTGTTGAGCACCTAATAGGAACCAGGCATAGTGCTAGGGACTTCATTTATGCCCTGAAATACGGCGCTTTGAATTTTTCTACTATTTGCCCTAATTAAATCCTGTCTTTGGCCTTTTTTCATATTTATCTATTATCTAAAAATAATAATAAGCTCTGTGAGGGTAGCGATAGGGACAAACAGGACTTCTCCCTCACAGCAGCCAGCCCCTTGTACTGACTGTATAGTTGAATACTAAATGTATCTTGCCTCTGCCCAGCACGATGCCCAGATGAGGGCTGGTAGCAAAATATATGATTTCTACAGGGAAATGAATCTTAGCGCTCCATAATGCCATAAATCCCCAGTTTTCTCTTAGACTCACAAACATGTCATGAAATACTGTTCATTTTAAAATGTAAATGCATTATTTTCTAGGATAGTCAAATTCTAAAGGAGCAAATAGTGTCAAAGTCAAATATGTATGATTGAGACAATCCTAGGCCCTTTCAGGTATACACATACCTAATAATGAAAGACAGAGTCATTAGCCAGGCTGACATCAAGCGCGCTAAATACTGATGACATTCTAAGTCAGGACAGAAAATGGTGATGGATTTCTCTTGTCCTCCTTCCCTTATTTTATGTGCATAAGACTTCTTTATTTCTAACAGTTGATCAGCTATAAGCATCTATAATATGGTCAATACCAGAAAAGAGACACCATTAATTCTGTCTTTTAGTCTAGAAAAGACCCACTAAAGAGAAGTTATTTTATTAGTACTCCCCACTCTATGCCAAATATCCGCACATGTTCTCTACAGTGTGTGCTTTAAATTACTTACTGAAATGGATATTTGTCTTTACAAAGAAATAATGGGTTCCTCGTGTCTCTCAGTAACAAGAAAAATGTCCATCCTTCCTGGGGTAAGATGAAAAAGCTAATCAGCATTGCGGTCTCTGGGAGTCTGCAGATGCATACTCCCCCCAAACCACAGCGTATTTGGGTTACCTGGTGATATTTGACCTGCCCCTTTGGCTCTTCTTGTATATTTGTCTCACAGTTTGTTCAACTGTGTTTTTAAGTAACTTTGACAGCTCCTAACTAAGGAACAGTATGCTCTGGCTAGCTGTTTGGGCCAAGGGTTTTAATGATTTAAAAATAATTTTGTATTCACTTTGGTTTTACTATTGAAATGTCTGCAGATGGGAGGAGGTCCAAATGAAGAGTAGAGGGCAGTCTATTGTGGAGGCGGGGCCAATTTTTGCAGAAAGCAAAAGTAGTCTTCCCTGAAGTGAACTTAACATAGTCAGCCACCTACCTTCTAATTAAAGAGAGGCAGCCTTTGGGTTGTGGTTATCCATTTACATATATTTGAAAAGTGAATTTTTCAGGGGAAGCAGAGTCATGTCAAATTCTTTTCAATCCCTAAGTGTTACTGTCATACTTGGCACATAGTAGGGATTTAAAAATTGGTAAATCAAATTGTATTTCTCACTACATTGTAAGCAACTTGAGGTCAAAACTGTGACAGGACCTGGTGTCCTGAGCGTTGCTGTAGGTCTTCAACCAAAACTTGCTGAGTGATCAAGAGACAGACTGTTTCTCATTCTACTCTATGCCAAGCCATCGAAGAAGTAGTAAACAGAGTTAACAAGAGATGAAAAGAAGGATTGCTGAGCCACAGTGAGGGGTTAGAGAACACGAATTTGTGGCAAAGCCAATCAGCATGTTTTCAAAAGTATCTCTAACAAAACTTGGCAGCCTGGGAGACAGAGAGAAAGTGAGAGAGAGCAAGGAATAAAACAAAACAAAATGTAACAACAACAAAAAAAGAGATGGTGGTGGAGTTCCTGGGGTAGGGCTTTGGGTGGTGGATGGAGCCACAATCTCCCTATCCCTTCTCTCATTTATCCTTCGGGTGTCCTGGATGGTGAGCTGGACTATCTTAGAATAATTCTAAGAATGCAAGGGACACTTCAGAGTTAAATGAACTCAAAGAAACTGTTCAAAAGTGGCCATAAGTTTTGCCATAACTATTGGTCTGAAATAGACATTTACCTGTAATTTACTTTCGATTTGAGAATTTCTATCTCCCCACATCTCCCCATTTCTCTCTTCAACTTTCTCAGATGCAAGGTCAGCACATAATTTTGCTATTAAAACCAAGACTGTTTTGAGAGGGGTGAAAGGAAGCCATGAATGATTACACTCAGGGCTGCTTTCTGGTTTCGGTAGGCTCCTGGGCATTTGGGCCTCCATGGGCTCCTTTTTCTGCGTGGCAGGGAGGAATTACAAATTCTATTTTATGACTGTGTAGGTATAAAGATGATGTAATCCAGGCTTGATTCAATTTAACATATTTATTTGTATTACATTTATTTTTTCTTTCTGATTTTAAAAGAAAATTAAAACACTTTTGTGGACTCCTAAAATTATGATGTACCCTAGGCCCTGTGCCTACTGTGCCTCCTTTTCAGGAGGTAATGAATTACCTAAACTATTATATTCATCATATTGGAGTAGGGGAAAAATAATATGTGGGGGGCATCAGGGAAGTGGGTTCAACTGTCTAAGGCAGAGACTAGTTGTGGAATGTGGTGGGTGAAAGGCAAAGGCAGATTTCAGAAGGATTTGCTGGAAATCCCTTGAAGTTGTGGTGGGTAGAGGAGGGAGGCTTTCTGATGCCCAAGGCTGTGCTTCTCTCTCTGCAGTAAGTCTTCCTTAGAGTAAGGCAGTGGTTCGGGCTTGTAGCTTCCTTGGGAAGAACATCCAGCTAAAACAGCGAGCTGGTTAGGGAGCTGTGACTGGGCGGCAGTGACATTAGGTGATCATGGGGCTTCTTTGTTTCTCCATAATGAAAGGTGGTGACCTTAGCATGGAGTTCCTGTCTGAGATACATCTGTAGCAAGAATTTCTTTGCTACCCACTTAACATCCACAATCTCCTATAGTTAGGTCACTCCTATTTTTAACTCTTTTTGTATGGGAATGTAGCTTATCTCTCTAACTTGGTTGTAAGCTTCTGGGAAACTCTGTGTCTTAGAGGTTCACAGTTACTAGCTCTATAAATAATCTGAGTTCAAGTCTTTAACTTTCTTTCTTTTTTAAAATGTTAAATTGACAAAGAATAATTATGTATATTTTTGGGGTACAATATGATGTGTTGATCTATATACACATTATGAAATGATTAAATCAAGCTCATTAACATATTTATTATCTTACATACTTTTTTATAGTATAGATATTTAAAATATATTCTCACTCAATTTTGAAATGTACATTACATTATTAATAGTTATAATCACCATGTCATGCAATAGATCTCGAAAAATTTATTTCTCCTAACTGAAACTCTGTATTATTTTACTAACATCTCCCCATTTCCCCCACACCCCAGCCCCTAGTAACTACCATTCTACTCTCTAGTCCTATGAGTTTGACTTTTTTTAGATTCCACATATAAGTGAGATCCCTTTTACTAGGAAATCTAACTTACTTAGTGGCAGAGCCATGCTTTGAGGTCAGATTTATTAGATCCCAGGTAAATGTTCTTTGTTCTGAAATTTTTGAGAATTTTTGTTATGAAATTTTATGTTCTCTATCTTTCAAAGGTCTCTTCAGAGCCTTGAAACTATCACCTAACCACTAACTTCATCTTCCATGAAGTTCTACTGCTGTTATTGTATTATATTTTTTCTCCCTTAATTCATCTATCAGCTCAATAATTTGAGAATCTTTCTTAATGTCTAAACTCACACCTTTTACAACATTTTCTTAGTACCTTCAACTCATGTATCCTTGATATTAATGCTCTTCAGCCAACCTTCTACTTCTACTACTTTGGACCCCCTTCTCTTAAGACTGACTCAACTTCAATAATCCCCATTGAAGAGCTCCTCTCTCCTATGACAACCACTGTATCTTCCAGCTGTTCTGTTTCTTTCCTTCTCCTGCATCTAATTTTTGTCCTTATCACAGCTCCTGTTCCCAACTTTGTCTCAATTATTCCAGTTCTTCACTCTATCAGTTTTATGAGCCTCCTCCAGGCCCAAGACTCTTCCATGTGCTCTAACACACTGGAATCACCCTTTATAGTGGCCTTAAATCATGCCAAATCCCAAAAGTGAGTTACTCAACCACCATTTGTAGGCTACACATTCACTCCTAAGCAACCGAGCTTGGCTTAATGGATTTATCAGAAAGTTAACATGAGTCGGCTGAGCTCTTGTTCCCTTACCTCACTTTTAGACATCTTATTCCTCAGGATCTTAAGTATCTTACTCCTCTCTGAATGGTATATCTTTTTCTCTCAAGAAAAAAAAAATGTTCTAACATTTTTTTCTACTTTTGTGATGCCTCATTCTCAACCACGCCATCCTTACTCCAAACAGATGACCTTCCTTCCAACTTTACTGAAAAAGCAGAGGCCATCTGGTAAAACCTCCATAATCTTTCCTCTTCTCCATCTGTCACCATGCTTCACTTTCTGAAACTTTCTCTGGTATCTTTATCTTTCCTTCTCTTTTCTCCTGTTTCCATCTTTAAAAAAAATTCTTAGATTTTTAAGAATAATAGTTAATATGTACCAAGCACTAAACTAGATTGGGTGTGCATTGCATATCTAGATCTCTTAGTAACATTTAGAAATTGATCACTAATGCATCATATCTGGAAACCAAGAATTACAGAGTTAGCAACACCCCCAAGGCCACCACCTCGTGGTCCCTACTGTCTGGTATCTCTAAGAGCTGTAGAATACACCTCTTCTTTCTTCAGCAGCTTCAATATTTTTTCTAATTGTTTCGGCCTACATAAACATATGCAAGAGCATCTAATTTTCCAAACAAAATTGCTTTTATCCTGATTTTTGCAATCAACATGCTATCTCCTTATTATGTCCTTTGCCATTAAATACATTGAAAAAAATGCCCATTCATTGCTCCTATTTACTAACATTTATAAATCACAGAAAATTATCTCCCATCTGCAAATTCTGATGGTGAAGTTAAAATGAAATTTTCTGAGTCTTCTTTAGTCTTGCCCTCTATGTAGTATTTTAAACTATCTTTAATGACCCCTGCCTCTTTGGTATACTCTTCTCTCTTGGCTTCTCTAGGCTGGCAATATCCGATATTTTTCCTCCTTTTAATGGTCCTTCTCTGACTCTTTGCTGTTTTCTGACTCTAACAAGTGATAAATCATTCCTCAAAGCTCTACTCTTATCCTCTTTACCTCACTGTACTCCCTCTCCTTAAGATATCGCTTATACCCTTTTCTTCAGCAACGATTTCTAGGCTAATAAGTTCCAAAACAATAACTCCTTCACCTTCTTTTCATGAAACAGAGCCCTGAATTTGCAAATAATATCAACAAAATATTTGCAACTGGTTCTAACACTGGTATCCCAATATAAATTTAAAATTGATTATAAAATAGAATGTACTGGGCTTTCTCCCTAAATTTGCCCCTCTTTTTGTCTTTCCTCTTTCTGTCCTTTTACTCCTCCCTCAAGAAGCCATGAAACCACCTTTGAATTTCCTCTTCTTCATCTGTCCCAACTAAATTGTGGCCATCTCTTTGATCTCTAGAATTCAAGTTATCTAACCTAACATCTTAAAACTTCATTTGTACTCCTCTTGTAAGACTGTCATTTATCATCTTCTCTTATACGTGTTTTTGGAGGAGGAGGAGTCGAAGTATATTTTATTCCAGAAAAAAATTATCTTTCTAAACACCTTTACTTAGATATAATTCACATATTATATACTTCACACATTTAAAACATACAATCCAATAGTTTTTAGTATGTTTACAAAGTTGTGCCACCATCATCACAATCAACTTTAGAACATTTTCATCATTCAATAAAGAAACACCAGAACCATTACTATTTATTTCCTGTTTCTCTCCCCCACCTTCTAGCCTCTCCCTCCCACCTGCCAGCCCCAGGCAACCAATTGTCTAGTTGTTGTTTCTATATGTTTGACTATTCTGGACATTTTTAACTCTTCCTATGTAAGTGTAATTGTATATCATTTGATCAACATCTCCCCATCCTCCCTACCTTCTCAACCCTGTGATAAATACCACTCTGCTCTCTTCTATGAGATCAGCTTTTTTAGATTTCACATATGAGAGATATTGTGTTGTATTTGGTCTTTCTGTGCCTGGTTTATTTCACTTAACATAATGTTCTCTAAGTTCATCCATGTTGTCACAAATGATAGGATTTCTTCATTTTTTAAGAGTGAAGAGTATTCCTTTGTGTATGTATGGTACGTTTTCTTTATTCTCTTGTTGATAGTTACTTAGGTTGATTCCATGTCTTGATTATCATGAATAGTGCGGTGATAAACATGAATGCAAATGTTTCTTTAACATCCTGATTTCAGGTTCTTTGGATATATACCCTTTAGTGGGACTGCTGAATCATATGGTAGTTCTGTTTTTAATATTTTGAGGAAGCTCCATACTGTTTTCTATAGTGGTTGTACCAATTTACATTCCCACCAAAAGTGTATAAGGGATTCCTTTTCTCCACATTTTCACTGACACTTGTTATCTTTGACTTTTTGATAGTAGCCATTCTAGCAAGTGTGAAGTGATAATTCTTTGTGGTTTTGATTTGCATTTCTCTTATATAAGTAATGTTGAACGTTTTTTATATACCTGTTAGCTGGTATGTCTTCTGTTAAGAAGTATCTATTCAAGTCTTTTACCCATTTTCAAATGGGTTTGTTTTCTTGCTGTTGAGTTATAAGTTCCTTATATATTTTAAATATTAATCCCTTGTTATACAGGTAGTTTGCAAATATTTTCTTCCATTTTGTAGGTTGTCTTCTCCCTCTGCTGACTGTTTCTTTGCTGTGCAGAAGCTTTTCAGTTTGATGTAATCTTATTTGTTGAATTTTGCTTTTGTTACCTGTGCTTTTGAGGTCTTAGCCAACAATTCTTGCCCATGCCAACATCATGAAGCATTTCCCATATGCTTTCTTCTAGGAGTTTCATAGATTTGGATCTTACATTTAAATGTTTAATTCATTTTAAGTTGATTTTTGCATGTGATGAGAGTAAAGGTTTAATGTCTTTTGTATATGAATATTCAGTACTACCAACATCATTCATTTAAAACACTGTCTTTCTCTCAATGTGTGTTTTGGCATCTTTGCTAGTATCAGTTGATTGTAAATTCCTGGATTTCTTTCTAGGCTCTCAATTCTGTTCCATTGGTCTATTTGTTTTTGTGTCAAATTAATGCTGTTTTGGTTATGATAGCTTTATGGTATATTTTCAAGTAAGATAGTGTGAGGCCTCCAGTTTTGTTCCTTTTGCTCAATATTGCTTGGCTATTTGAGGTTTATGTGGTTCCATACAAATATTAGAATTGGTCTTTCTATTTCTGTGAAGAATGTCTTTGATATTATGATAAGGATGGCATTGAATCTGTAGATCACTTCGGCAAGTATGAACATTTTAACACTATTAATGCTTTATTATTTATTTTATTTATTTATTTTTACTTTAAGTTCTGGCATACATGTGCAGAGTATGCAGGTTTGTTACATAGGTATACATGTGCTATGGTGGTTTGCTGAATCTATCAACCTGTCATCTAGGTTTTAAGCCCCCCATGCATTAGGTGTTGGTCCTAATGCTCTCCCTCCCCTTGCCTCCCAGCCCCCAACTGGCCCCAGTGTGTGTTGTTCCCCTCCCTGTGTCCATGTGTTCTCATTGTTCAACTCCCACTTATGAGTGAGAACATGTGGTGTTTGGTTTTCTATTTCTGTGTTAGTTTGCTGAGGATGATGGCATCCAGCTTCATTCATGTCCCTGCAAAGGACATGATCTCATTCCATTTTATGGCTGCATAGTATTCCATAGTGTATATGTACCACATTTTCTTTTTTTTTTTTTTTAATCCGGTCT
This sequence comes from Nomascus leucogenys, assembly GCF_006542625.1. Lineage (NCBI taxonomy): Eukaryota > Metazoa > Chordata > Mammalia > Primates > Hylobatidae > Nomascus > Nomascus leucogenys. The sequence goes on along the minus strand of NC_044394.1, from coordinate 23,958,514 downwards.
ATCATTGATGGGTATTTGGGTTGGTTCCAAGTCTTTGCTACTGTAAATCGTGCTGCAATAAACATACATGTACATGTGGCTTTATAGTACAATGATTTATATTCCTTTGGATATATACTCAGTAATGGGTTTGCCAGGTCAAATGATATTTTTGATTCTAGATCCTTGAGGAATCACCACACTGTCTTCCACAATGGTTGAACTAATTCACAATCCCACCAACAGTGAAAAAGCATTCCTATTTCTCCACAGACTCACCAGCATCTATTGTTTCCTGACTTTTTAATAATCACCATTCTCACTGGCGTGAGATGGTATATCATTGTGTTTTTGATTTGCATTTCTCTAATGATAGTGATGATGAGCTTCTTTTCATATGTTGGCCTCATAAAGGTCTTCTTTTGAGAAGTGTCTCTTCATATCCTTTGTCCACTTTTTGATGGGGTTGTTGGTTTTTTCCTGTAAATTTGTTTAAGTTCCTTGTAGATTCTGGACATGAGCCCTTTGTCAGATGGGTAGATTGCAAAATTTTTCTTCCATTCTGTAGGTTGCCTGTTCATTCCGATGTAGTTTATTTTGCTGAGCAGAAGCTCTTTAGTTTAATTAGATTCCATTTGTCAATTTTGGCTTCTGTTGCCATTGCTTTTGGTGTTTTAGTCATGAGGTCTTTGCCCATGCCTATGTCCTGAATGGTATTGCCTAGGTTTTCTTCTAGAGTTTTTATGGTTTTAGGTCTAACATTTAAGTCTTTAATCCATCTTGAATTAATTTTTGTATAAGGTATAAGGAAGGGGTCCAGTTTCAGTTTTCTGCATATGGTTAGCCAGTTTTCCCAACACCATTTATTAAATAGGGAATCCTTTCCTCGTTTCTTGTTTTTGTCAGGTTTGTCAAAGATCAGCTGGTTGTAGATGCGTAGTGTTATTTCTGAGGTCTCTGTTATGTTCCATTTGTCTATAGGTCTGTTTTGTTCCACTACCATGCTGTTTTGGTTACTGTAGCCTTGTAGTATATGTTGAAGTCAGGTAGCATGATGCCTCCAGCTTTGTTCTTTTTGCTTAGGATTGTCTTGGGTATATGGCTCTTTTTTGGTTTCATATGAAATCCCAGGCCAGGTGTGGTGGCTCATGCCTGTAATCCCAGCACTTTGGGTGGCTGAGGCAGGCGGGTCACTTGAAGTCAGGAGTTCAAGACCTGCTTGGCCAACATGGTGAAACCCTGTCTCTACTGAAAATGCAAAAAAAGAATTAGCCAGGTGTGGTGACATGCACTTCTAATCCCAGCTACTCGGGAAGCTGAGACAGGAGAATCACTTGAACCCAGGAGGCGGACGTTGCAGTGAGCTGAGGTTGCGCCACTGCACTCCAGCCTGGGGTGACAGAGTGAGACTCCATCTCAAAAAAAAAAAGAAAAGAAAAAAGAAAAAAAAAGGAATCCCATAGCCACTATCATACTGAATGCACAAAAGCTGGAAGCATTCCCTTTGAAAACTGGTGAAAGACAAGGATGCCCTCTCTCACCACTCCTATTCAACATAGTATTTGCAAGTTCTGGCCAGGGCAATCGGGGAAGAGAAAGAAATAAAGGGTATATAAATAGGAAGAGAGGAATTCAAATAGTCTCTCTTCGTAGATGACATGATTGTATATTTAGAAAACCCCATCTTCTCAGCCCCAATTCTCTTTAAGTGGATAAGCAACTTCAGCCAAGTCTCAGGATACAAAATCACTGTGCAAAAATCACAAGCATTCCTATACACCAACAATAGACAAACAGAGAGCCAAATCATGAGTGAACTTCCATTCACAATTGCTACAAGGAGAATCAAATACCTAGAAATACAGCCTACAAAGGACGTAAAGGACCTCTTCAAGGAGAGCTACAAACCACTGCTCAAGGAAGTAAGTGAGGACACGAACAAATGGAAAAATATTCCATGCTCATGGATAGGAAGAATCAATATCATTAAAATGGCTATAGTGCTCAGTTTATAGATTCAATGCTATTCCCATCAAACTACCATTGACTTTCTTCACAGAATTAGAAAAAACACTATTAATTCTTCTAATTCGTAAGTATGAGATAGCTGTCCATTTATTTGTATCTTCTTCAATTTCATTTTGTAAGTGTTTTATAGTTTTCAATGTAGAGATCTTCTACTTCCTTGGTTAGATGTATTCCTAGGTATTTTTTGTAGTTATTGTAAATGCAATTTTTTGTATTTCCTTTTCAGACAGTTTGCTATTAGTATATAAAACTACCACTGATTTTTGTATGTTAACTTTGTATCCTGCAATTTTACTGAAATCATTGATTGGTTCTAACAGATTATTTTTTGGTATAGTCTTTAGGGTTTTGTATGTATAAGATCATCTTCTCTTCAAACAGGGATAATCTATTCATTCTTTCTGAATTTGATGTTTTTTGTTTCTTTCTCTTGCTTAATTGCTTTGGCTAGGACCTCCAGAACTATGTGAAATAGAAGTGGTAAATGTAAGCATCCTTGTATTGTTCCACATCTTGAAGTAAAAGCTTTCAACTTCACATTCAGTATTATGTTAGCTGTGGGTTTGTCATATATGGCCTTGATTATATTGAGGTACATTCCTTCTAAAGCTAATTTGTTGAGAGTTTTTATCATAAAGGATGTTGAATTTCATCAAATGCTTCTTCTACATCTACTGAAATGATCATATAATTTTTGTCTTTCACTCTGTTAGTGTAATGGATCATTTTTATTGATTTGCATGTGTGAAACATCCTTGCATTTCTGTGATAAGTTCCACTTGATCATGGTGGATGATCTTTTAAATGTGCTGCTGAATTTAGTTTGCTAGTGTTTCCTGAAATTTTTTGCATCTGTGTTCATCAGGGATATTTGCCAGGTGTTTTCTTTTTTGTGTGTCCTGGTCAGGTTTTGGTATCAGGGTAATGCTGGCCTCATTGAATGAGTTTGGAAAAATTCCTTCCTCTTAAATATTTTGGGATAGTTTGAGAAGAATTGGTATCAGTTCTTTAAATGTTTGATAGAATTCAGCAGTGAAGCCATCAGGTCTTGTATATTACTTCCATAGGAGACTTTTTATTACTTATTTAATCTCCTTACTTATTATTGGTCTGTTGAGATTTTCTATTTTTTAATAATTCCCTATTAGTAGATTGTACATGGCCAGGAATGTATCTATTTCTGCTAGATTTTCTAACTTGTTAGTGTGTAATTATTTATAATAGTGTCTCTCTCATGATCCTTCGTATTTGTCTAGTGTCAGTTGTACTGTCTCCTTTTTCAGCTTTGATTTTATTTATTTGGGGTTTCTTACTTTTTTCTCAGTTAATCTAGCTAAATGTTTGTCTTCTCCTCTACTTCTAATGGTAGCAAGTTCATTCCTCTATGAAGCGGTCTGTTTCATTTGTGGACAAGTATGTCTATTATATGTCGCTCTTCACCTACTGATCATCCTTGGGCAAAATGAAAATAAGTCTTCATCTATCAGAACTTCGGGCAACCATAAAACCTTCTCATTTCCAACTTTTTCAAGTGTTTTTCCTAAAATGTGTTTTCTGAATATTTGGCCATTCTGATTGCCTTCCCCTAAATAAGCTGTAATTTATCCAAGTTCAAGTGCCTCTCAGGTTTTCCATTTAAATAAAGGACTTCATGTTTATGACTAGGTTGTGTTTTTGTTTTCATCTCTCATTGTTCTCTCTTCAGTATTTCTAATTTTTAAATTCTTTTATTCCTTCATAGCATTATTCTCTCCAACTTTTTACTATTTTCAAAGGAGTAAATTATACTGGTATTTCTTCATAAAACTATATGAATGATTTATAAAAATGTAGAGCAATCCAGACCCTTGCATAATACCACTAGAAACCGCCAGCCAAAATGATGATTCTCATTAGGGTCACGATCTTGGACTTGTTATTTTGAGAGACTGTGAATGTAGGAGTATTATTTAGCCACACTAATTTGTTTAGTAATTGGGGAAATTTTAAGAGATCTCCTCAAGTCCATTAGTCTAGAAACTGAAAATCAGGTGGTGAATTTAATCACAGAGAGTAAGTCTCCTCAACTCCCTTTCATTTAAAATTTTTTATTTCAAAAATGCTAAGTACTTTCTTTACATCCAGTTTCTGACATTGCTGTCAGAGGTAGAAAAGTTGTTATTCACTTTTAAGACAAATCCCTCTAAAAAATGGACCAAAAATAACCCCCTTCAAATTTAATGAATGCTGCCTCATCAATTGTTTTTTATTACTTAAGTGAAAAGAGCTATGATGTCTTTGGGAAAAAACAGGCATACGCTGGTATTTCAACACCTTTACTTTTAACTGTTACTTGGGCATGTTGCATAAAAAGTTTAATAATGCTTATCTTAAATTGTTATGATAAGTATGCAAGATAACATATGAACTACTCTTAGCATGAAGTCTGACAGAGTAAAACAACTCAGTGAGTTTGAGTTCAATTGCCTACGTGCCCCATGTTTCCTTAATCCTCAATTTTGTTCCTGTTGCAGAGGTTTTCAAATCAGTTCTGGTTCAAATTCCAATCAAAGTAGATTTACAGTAGCCTTCTTTTCTTAAAGTCTCCTAAAAATTTTAAAAGTCTTCTTTTCTTAAAGTCTCCTTATAGACAAAAATATCTTTCTAAACTTAACAGAATCCTAGATGTTTATAAATCATTAAAATTAACATTACCCAACCAATTGATATATAATTTATGTACAATAAAATGCACGAATTTTCAATAAACAGTGTGATAAGTTTTGCTATATGTGTACATTTGCATAACATCCATCACAATTAAGATACGGAATACTCTCATAACACCAGTACAATCTCTCATGACTATTTGTAGTCAATTCCTTTCTCCACCCCAACGTACCAACCCAGTTACCAGGCAACCACTAATCTGCTTTTAGCTTCTATAGATTATTTTTGCCTGTTCTAGAATTTTATATAAAAGCAGTTCTACAGTTTGTAATCCTTCATATCTGGCTTCTTTCATGCAGCATAATATGATAAAGTTTATCTTTAGTATATTTCCTTTTATTGCTGCATAGTATTCCCTTATATGGATGTACTACAACGGTTTATGCATTCAACTGTGTATAGACATTTATATTATTTCCAGGTTTAAGATATTATGAAAAAAGTTACTATGATTATTCATATAGAAGTCTTTCTGTAGAAATATGTTCCATTTCTCTCAGGTAAACAATTTAAAGAATAGAACTGTCTGATCATAAAATAAGTAAATGATTTTGAAGTTATCAAATTGCTTTCCAAAGTGATTATACCATGTTACACTACCACCAGCAATATGAGAATTGCAGTTCCACTTATTCCACATCCTCACCAGCAAATACTAGTCAGCCTTTTTAACATTAGCCATTGTGATACGTATGTAGAGGTAGCTAATTATGATTTCAATTTTCATTCCCTTGATTATTAATGATGTTGACCATCATTTATGTGCTTATTGGCCATTCATGCATGTTTGTATGTGAAGTTTCTGATCAACTCATTTTTCCCATTTTTATATTGATTGTCTTCTTATAATTGAAATGAAAGATTTTTTTTTACATTTTTGATACAAATTATTTATCAGATATATGTGTTGCAAATAATATTTTCCAGCCTGTTTTTTGTATATTCATTTTCCTAATGTGTTTTTCAAATGACAGTAGTTGAAATTTGTGGAAGTCCAATTAATTTTATTATTTTTTAATGGTCAGAGTGTGTGTGTGTGTGTGTGTGTGTGTGTGTGTGTGTGTGTGTGTCCTAACGCCTTATCTAGGAAGTATTTAGGATGTCTTTTTCAACCACAAGATTGCAATGATTTTTTTCCTCTAATCTCTTCTAAAAGATTTAGCTTGTTTATGCTTAGTTCTATTATCTAGAGGTATCAAGATGTTATCTATTTTCTAGGGGTAATTTCTGTATATGATATGAGGAAAGGGTTGAGATTAATTACAATTAAGTAAAATATGTAATTAAAATAAGCTTTCAGTCAAATGGTATGGGTTCTTCATATTTGTTCTTTTTCTTCAACATTGTTTTGGCTTTTCTAGTTTTTTTGCATTTCTGTTTAAATTTCTCATATAAATTTTGTAATTAGCTTGTCAATTTTCATCAGATAGCCTGCTGTGATTTTTACGGGTTCTGATTAGAACTGTATAGAATTGGCAAACCAATTTTGTGAGAGTTGATACCTTAAAAGGATTGTCTTCCTTCCAATTCACAAACATTATGAGTCTCTATTATATTTAGATTTTCTAATTGCTCCCAACAATGCCTTGTCATTTTCAGGGCTCTGGTCTTAAACACATTTTATTAAATTTATCCCTAATAATTTTATGATTTGGAAGACAGGATAAAATGAAATCCTTAAAATCTAATTTTGAAGTGTCCTTTTCTTATATATAGAAGTACAATTAATTTTTGTGTATTTACCTATTTATCTTCTTTTTTAGTTTTTTGTTTTTGTTTTTGAGATGGAGTCTTGCTCTTTTGCCAGGCTGGAGTGCAGTGGCGTGATGTCGGCTGACTGCAACCTCCATCTCCCAGGTTTAAGTTAGTCTCCTGTCTCAGCCTCCTGAGTAGTTGGGACTATAGGCTCAGGCCACCACGCCCAGCTAATTTTTTGTACTTTTAGTAGAGATGGGGTTTCACCATGTTGGCCAGGATGGTCTCGATCTCTTGACCTCGTGATCCACCCACCTAAGCCTCCCAAAGTTCTGGTGGGAGCCACCATTCCCAGCCTGTATATTTACCTTCTATCTTACAACCTTACTAAATTTATTTATTACTTCTGGAAACCTTTCTGTACATTCCTTAAGATGTTCTCATGCATAATGATGCCATCTCTAGATGAAGACTGTTTTACTTCTTTATATTTAATGTTTGTTCCTTTTCTTTTATTGGCTTATTTCATTAACTAGGACTTCCAGTAGTGAAGCCAATAGAAGTAGTAATCAAACTTGCCTTTCCCAAATATTGGAGAAAATATTCATTCTTTCAATTGTAAATATGATGATTGCTTTATCTTTTTTTTACATATACCTTTTATCAGAGAAAGCTTCCTTCTAAATTTGCTGGGAGTTTTTATTATAAATTAGTGTTTCAAATTATCAAATATTCTTTTGTATCCATTGAAATAAGCATATATCTTTTTTTATTTATTAAAATAGCAAAATACTGCATATTGATCGGTATGCAAATTTTAAAATAATTTTGCAGCTTTAAGATAACCCATTTGAAATATTTCTGCATTGTACTTACTAGAATTATGTTAGGTGTTTTCGTGTCTATATTCAGGAAATACAGAGTTTTTTTGAAATAATAATTTTGCCTGGTGTTATTATTTGAGTAATGGTGACCTCATAAAATGAGCTAGGAAGTATGGCTTCCTCCCTTGTATTCAGAAAGAATTTCTGAAGAAATGGCATTATTCCTTAAGTATTTTGTAGAAATCATCAGTCAATCCATCTGAGCCTGGAATTTTGTGAGAAGATTGTAATCACAAATATCCATAAAGCTCTTTAGCTTTTTTATTTCTTCTTGTGTTCTTTGTTTCAAGCAATGTGTTATTTTCATTTTCTGGCCTAAAGTCTTTTATAATTTCTCCATAGTATCTCACTAATGTTTGTAGGGTCCTTAGTATTCTTTCATTTTTCATTCTTGATATTGGTAAATATGTCTTTTTTTTTAACCTGATAACTCTAGCTAAGCATCTAACAAAGTTATCAATCTTTTTAGTAAGATAGCTTTTGATTTTATTAATGTTTTATTGTTTACATATTTTCCACTTTCTTGATTTTTACTCTCAATTTTATTTTTTTCTTCTACTTAATTTGGGTTTAATAGTTTCTTTTTTGTAATAAGGAAGGCCCAGATTTTTCAATTTAGATTTTTTCTGTTTTCTAATATAAACACTTTAAGCTAAAAAATTTCCTCTTATAAACTACTTTAGCTGCATCTGGTGCATTTCGATATGTTATTTTTTTAGTTCACAATATTTTTAAGGTTCCCTTGTGATTTCTTCTTGAGTTATTTAAAAATATGTTTTTCCAAATAATTGTGGTTTCCAGTTTGTTTATAAAATTGAATTCCATTTTAATTTTCTTATAGTCAGATAACAAACTTTGCATCCTTTAATACTTGTTGATTCTTCTTTTATGACCCAGTATATAGTATATTTGAATGAATAATCCATTTATGTTTGAGCAGAATGTGTATTTGCTATTGTGTGTCATGCTTTATAAAGGTCAATCTGTTCATGTAGATTGATAGATTAGTCATCTACTTATTCTGTTAAACTCAGGGAGGGGTATTAAAATTGTCAATTATGATTGTGGATTTGTGATTTCTTGTTGTAGTTCTGTGACTATTGTTTCATATATTTTCAAGCTCTGGTACAATTGCATACATATGTAGGATTCTTATATCTTTTTATGAATTGATCACTTAAAAACATCCCTTTTTATGCCTCAACTATTCCTTAACTATGGTCTACTTTATCTGGTATTAATATAGGAACACGATCTTTCTTTAGAGTAGTGACTGCATGGTATACCTTTACTGTCTTTGAAATTTTGTTCTATCCCTGTTCTTATAGTTAATATCTATTTCTTGTACATAGCATATAGTTTAATTTAGCTTTGGTTATCTGATCCCTCAATAGTTGTATTTTAATTATAGTGCCAAACCATTAAACTTAATGAATTATTGATGTAGTTGGGTTTAGGTCTACTACTTTACTGCTTTGCTGTGTTTTGCAATTTGTTTAATCTGTTCTTTGTTCCTTTTTTCTCTTTTTCAACCTTCTTTTGGCTTACACGAACATATTTTTTAATACTTCATTTTATCTTCTAAAACTTTTTAGCTGTATCTCTGTTTTATTTTTTTAATAAGTGGATATTCTGGGGTTTACAATATGCATTTGAAACTTGCTAAATCCTACATTTAAATAACATTAGGTATACAGCAGCCCCCCCTTTGCAGTTTGCTTTTCTATGTTTTCAGTTACCTGCAGAACAGTACAATAAGATGTTTTGAGAGAGAGAAACCACATTCACATAACTTTTATTACAATATATTTTTAAAATTGTTCTATTTCATTATTAGTTATTGCTATTAATCTTTTACTGTTTAATAAATTAAAAGTTACTGATATGTATGTATGCATAGGAAAGAACATAGTGCATATAACATTTGGTACTATCCTCAAGTTTTCGGCATCCACTGGGGGTCTTGGAATTTATTCTCCATGAGTAAGGGGGGAAATTTAAGTATTCTATAGATGCATTCTAACAATATTTTTATATTTTTCTGTACTGTTCTTTGTCTTGTTATTGTCATAAAGTTTAAATATACCTATCTGTAATTTCCAAAATACTGTAGTATTTTTGCATTAAATGGTAAATTATGTTTTAAATAAATAAGAAATGAGAAAAAAGCATTTAATAGTTTCTCACATTGTTCTTTCCAGTCCTTCTCATTTATTTGTTAGATTTGAATTTCTAACTGATATTATTATGATGACTTTGACCTAAAGAACTTTCTTTAACATCACTGTGCTTCAAGATTGTTGGTGATAAATTCTCTCTTACTATTTTTGACTGAAAACGACTTTTTTATTTAAACTTAATTTTTAAGAATATTTTTGCTGGATATTTAATTTTAGTTTGACAGTTTTATTCTGTTTTTCACTTAAAATGTTGTTTGATTGTTCCAGTCTTGCATTGCTTCTGATGAAAATGTAGTTCTTATTTTTACCTTTGATGCCATGTAATTAATATGTTTCTAATTCTAGCTGTTTTATTTAAGGTCTTCTTATTTCATCAGTTTATAACTACAGGTGTACCTTATTTTATTGTGCTTTGCTTTATTGCACTTTACTGATATTATGTTTCTTACAAATGGAATGTTTGTATCAACTCTGCGTCCAGCAAGTCTGTGGGCACCATTTTTCTAACAGCATGTAATCACTTTGTATCTCTATGACACATTTGGGTAATTCCTGCAATATTTCAAACTTCAAAGTTGTTATTATATCTATTATGATGATGTGTGACTGGTGATGTCTAATGTTACCATTATAATTGGGCGTGCCACTAACCACAGCTATATAAGACAGCCAACTCAATAGATGTTGTGTGTATTCAACTAGTGCTTCACCAACTGGTCATTCCCTCATCCCTGTTTTTCTCCTCAGGCCTCCCCATCCCCTGAAACACAATATTGAAATCATGTCAGTTATCCTATAATAATCTCTAAGTATTCAAGTGAAAGGAAGAGTTGCATGTCTCTCCCTTGAACTTGAAACTGATTTAGTGTAGTGAGGAAGATATGTCAAAAGCCCAAATAGGCGTAAAGCTAGGCCTCTTGTGCCAAACTGTTGGCCAAGTTGTGAATGGAAAGGAAAAGTTCTTGAAGGAAATTAAAAGTGCTCCTCTAGTGAATATGCAAATTATGAGGGTGATGCAGCCTTATTACTGATATGTAGAAAGTTTGAATGATCTGGTTAGAAGACCAAACCAGCCACAACATTCTATTAAGCCAAAGCCTAATCCAGAGCAAGGCCCTAACTCTCTTCAGTTCTACAAAGGCTGTGAGAGGTGAGAGCTGCAGAAGAAAAGTGTAAAGCCAGCAGAGGTTGGTTCATGGAGTTTAAGGAAAGAAGCCACCTTTTTTTGTTGTTTTATTGTTTTGTTTTGTTTTGTTTTTGAGACACAGTTTTGCTCTTCTTGCCCAGGCTGGAGTGCAATGTCTTGATCTCGGCTCTCTGCAACCTCTGCCTCCTGTGTTCAAGTGATTCTCCTGCCTCAGCCTCCCAAGTAGCTGGGATTACAGGCATGTGCCACCATGCCTGGCTAATTTTGTATTTTTAGTGGAGTTGGGGTTTCTCCATGTTGGTCAGGCTGGTCTTGAACTCCTGACCTCAGGTGATCTGCCTGCCTCGGCCTCCCAAAGTGCTGAGATTATAGTCGTGAGCCACCACACCCAGCCAAAGAAGCCACCTTTATAACATAAAAGTACAAGGTGAAGCAGCAAGTGCTTCCGTAGATGCTGCAGCAAGTTATCCAGAAAATCTAGCTAGGATCATTAGTTGACTACACTAAACAACAAATTTTTAATGTAGGCAAAAGAGCCTTCTATTAGAAGAAGATGCCATCTGGGACTTTCAGAGCTGCAGAGGAGAAGTCAATACCTGGCTTCAAAGCTTCAAAAGGCAGCCTGACTTGCTTGTTAGAGGCTATTGCAACTGGTGACTTTAAATTGAAGCCAATGCTCATTTCTGCCCTAAAAATCCCAGGGCCCTTCAGAATAATGCTTAATCTACTCTCCATGTGCTCTATAAGTGGAAGAACAAAACCTGGATTACAGCACTTCTGTTTACAGCATGGTTTATGGGATATTTTAAGCCCATGGTTGAGACCTACTGCTCAGAAAAACAGATTCCTTTCAATTTTCACAATGCACCTAGTCACTCAAGACCTCTGATCGAGAGGTACAAGAAGTTAATATTTATTTCATGCCTGATAGTAGTACTACATCTACTCTGCAACTCATGGATCAAGGATGTTATTAAAACCACTTGTGATTCATGGGAGGGGGTCCATATATCAAAATCAACAGGAGTTTGGAAGAAGTTGATTCCTATCCTAATGGATGACTTTTAGGGGTTTAAGACTTCATAGAAGAAAGTAATTGCAGATGTGGTAGAAATAGCAAGATAATTCAAATTAGGAGTGAAGTCTGAAGATGTGACTGAATTGCTCCAATCTCATGATAAAACTTGAGTGGATGAGGAGTTGCTTGTTATGAATGAACAAAAAAAAAGTGGATTTTAAAGATGAGACCTACTTCTGGTGAAGATGCCGTGAACAGTGTAGAAGAGACAAATGATTTAGAATACGTCATAAACTTTGTTGATAAAGCAGTAGCAGAGTTTGCAAGGATTGACACCAGTTTTGAAAGAAATCTACTCTGGGCAAAATCCTGTTAAACAGCATTGCGCATGCTAGGGAGAAATCTCTTAGGAAAGGAAGAGTCAATTGATGTGGTAAACTTCATTGTTATCTTAAGAAAATTGCCACAGCCACCCTAAGCTTAAGCAACCACTACCCAATTACTTAGCAACCATCAACATCCAGGCAAGACCCTCCACCAGCAAAAAGGTTATGACTTGCTGAAGACTTAGATGATCATTAGCCTTTTTTAGCAATAAAGCATTTTCAATTAAGATATGTATATTAATTTTCAGACATATTGCTTTTGCACACTTAATAGGATACAGTATATTTTAAACATAACTTTTATATTCACTGGGAAACCAAAAACAAAAAATTCATGTGAATTGCTTTATTGTGATACACATTGCAGTGGTCTGAAACCAAACTTGCAACGTCTCTAGGGTATACCTATATTTGGTTACAACATTTGGTCTTGGCATGATTTTAATTGTGTTTATCTTTCTTGCGGTCAGTAGTGGGGAGTTAGAACTTTGAATTTATATTGTTAACATCAATTTTTGGACACTTTTCTGTTATTACTTCTTCAATATTTTTCTCATCTTCATTTTGAGACTCCAATACCACTTACTTTAGAATACTCTAAAATGACCCACAGATCAGCAATTTTAGTTTAAATGTTTTCCTCAGTTATTTTTCCTTTTAGTTTTAGTGTTTCTATTGCTATGTCGTCAAATTCACTAATCATTTCTTCCTCAGTGATTAATCTGCTATTAAGATAATCTACAGATTTTTTATACCAAATATTATATGTTACAGCTCTAGGACTTATATTTTATTCTTTTTTTATACACTAGCCCCCCTTATCAGCAGTTTCACTTTCCCTGGTTTTAGTTATCTTCAGTCAGTTGTGATCTGAAATACTACATGGAACTTAGAAATAAACAATTTGTAAGTTTTCAATTGTGCACAGTTCTGAATAGCTTGATGAAATCTTGAGCTTTCTTGCTTTGTCCAGCCTAGAGTATGAGTCATCCCTCTGTCCAGTGTCTCTATCATATATATGCTACCCACATGTTAGTCACTTAGTAGCTATCTTGGTTTACTTGGATTGACTTTTGTAGTATTGCAGTGCTCATGTTCATGGTCAGCAGTAGCTTAACACTAAGTAAGAAGGCCTAGGTTATTCACCTCACTTCCTCTCATCGTGTAGACCTTCTTATTATCTCAAATCATCCCAAGAAGATGGGCAAGTACAGTAAAATCAGATAGTTTGAGAGAGAGAAAGATTACATTCACATAGCTTTTATTACAGTACATTATTAAAATTATTTTTATTGTTATTAATCTCTTACTGTGGCCAATTTATAAATTAAACTTTGTCATGCATATGCATGTATAGGAAAAAAACACAGGGTATATAATTTTCAGTACTATCCATAGTTTCAGGCATCCACTGAGGGTCTTGGAATGTATCGCCCATAGATAAAGAGGGAGTAACGGATCTTCTACTTTTTTTCGTTATCATCATAGTTTCCTTTAAAGACTAAGGTATATTTAGAAATCTCTTTAAAAATATTTCTCTGATATTTTCATCATTTCTGTAAATACTAAGTCTTGTTTCTATGGAATTATTTTCTATCCGATTATTGGTCACATTTTCCTACTTATTTACATGTTTAGTGATTTTTTTGAATTGAATACTGAAAATTATCATTAATTTTTTTTAGTGAATGAATTTTCTTGTATTCTTTTAAAGAGTGTTGAATTCTTTTCTTTTTCTTTTTATGGCGGTAATTTAAGTTACTTTTGTATCAGTTCAATCCTTTCGACATTGGTTTTGAAGCTGTTTTATGGCCAATTTAAAGAAACTTCTACTTTAGAATTAGCCTATACTATGGCTTTTCCAGGATTTCTGCCATGCTTATCATTCAAGATCTTTTAACATTTGATCCCAAACTTCTATTCCAATCTTATCATCCATTGCCCTTCTAATGCACATTGTGCTTGCATCAACCAGGTCCCTTGTTTTGCTTGTTCTATTGGTTCTTTTTGTCTTACAAGTTTCTTGGTTTGGTTCTTATTTATTATACCTTGCATTATAGCTATTTGTAGCCAAATCATTTTACGTTTTTTGACCTTAGCTTGCTCATCGGTAAAACAGGAAGATGGTGGTGGCTAGATTTCTCAGATAACTGGTAAGCTTTGTCTACTACAATGAAATAAGATATTTTATATGGGAAGTTGTTGTTGTTGTTATTCTGATGATGATCTTGTCACCCTTATAATACTGAAATCTTCTTGAGAGCAACATCTGATTGTCCTGAGCATTTTGTAATTCTTTGTATTTAGACCTTACTTTTCAGATATTATTACCCTTTTATTTGTCCACTTTAAATCTTCTAAGCCATAGCCAACTCATTTATTCTGTATGCATGAAGAAATTGTGAACAGATAAAATTACCTACATAAATTCCCAAAACACATATTTCTCAAGAATTTTTATCTGTAAGGTAAATTATATTTGGCTTGAATTATTTGGATACTTACTTAATATGCTTAATTTTTTCCCTTGTACATGTGAATTAATTGGCAGAATGACCTGAAGCTATTAGTCAATATGCATTTACTAAGTGCCTTTCAGTTTTCCAATAACATGCTAAGTATGTTAGGTCAAATAACAATAATGACCTGAACCATAATGATACTAACTAACATTAGTATTTTGAGCATATACTCTGGTCCAGGTATTATGCATAAGGCTTTTACATACATGAACTCTTTTCGTCCTCCAGGAAATAGGTGGTTGCTGTATTATCTCCATTTCTTGCAAAATGAAATCAAGGCTTAGAGATGTTAAGCAATCTTCCCAAGATCAGACTGGATCCTGGCTGTACAGCAGAATCACCTGGGGGAGCTTTTAATAAATTACCATAACCCATTGTACCCTAGGCCATTTAAATCAGAATCTCTGGGGTTGCAGCCCAGGCGTCAATATTTTAAAATATCCTTCCAAGTGATAGTAATATGCAACCAAAGTTGAGAACCACTGCTCTAGAGCCTCTATTTTATTCTTAATAAGAGTTTATAAAAGTTATTGCTCAATATGAGCTTGTAAGTTAATTGGGTAGACATACACAGATAAAACAATAACTAGTACAAAGAAACCAGGAGATTTCAAAAGTAAACATTGAATTATATAGCCTACTGTAAGAGCAGCAGAATCTCAGAGAATGTAACTCAATTATAATTCTTAAGTGTGAAAGGGTTTGAATATAAAGAGCCAGCCTCCAAATGCTTTTTCCCTAACAGAACAGGAGATGCTTTTAAATTGCAGACGAGATCATGCCTACTCTAAGAAAGGGTTTCAACATTCAGTTGGACTGAGGGGCATAGGTTGTCTTGAAGACTCTTAACATAGGGTATTTTAGAAATGATTCTAGTGAAAGGCAGGGCGTTGGGCTGAGTGACCCCTCACAGCCTCTCTCAGCCCAGGAATTTTGTGACATGCATTGGAATGCAGACAGCTCATCACTGCGAGGAAAATGAAACAGCCATTGTGTCTTGTTAACCAGACTGCTCTCCTCCTGCAGCCATCTCCATAAAGTTGCCCTGTGCCATCAAAGCATGTTTCAGTTCTGGTCCCCCGATAGAAAAATTGTGAAAAACAATAGTGCAATATCTGAGAATAACAACTCACTCTATGCAGTACTCATCATAAAAAAATCTGTTTAAACATTCGACATTATTACAAGTTTGCACCCCATCAGAATAAATAAGTTACGCCTAAGACGCTGAGTAATCAATGCCCTATTGACAAATTGATTTAAAAAAAATGGTTTTAAATGAATGGTGATGATCTATGCATGTTGGGGAATGCATCCATTTCACTGGGAGTGATAAACCAAAGGATGTGTTACAGTGGATAAAAGCAAAAAGCACCCTGGGCATACTGTGTAAAAGTGTGGCCCTTCATGGTACCCTTCACTTTTACTAGCATTGACCTTATTGTTAGGGAATGATAGCTAGTCTATGGCACACTTCTCTCACTACATTCTCTCTCCTATAACAGCTGGCCACCTAGTGCCAAAAGAGCTAAGAGCACACAGGAAGGGCAGCAATGACTGCTGAAGGAAGGCGTGGGAGGCAGAAGATGAGGAGTACGTATAGGAAATGACTGTAGACACATCTGATCAAAATGTAAAATCTGACATTTATCTGTTTGCAATGCTGCAGAAAGGTGGTCTTGCCAACCATGGATGGGCCAGGAAGCAGTGGTTTTTCTATTAAGGGTAAATAAAATGAGGGTAAAATTTTAAGTTGAGGAATTTTTCTGTTGCTAGAAGGCAAATTACTACATGCAGTAGTACAAAAGAACAGGGGTAAACAATACAATATGCTGTGCATTGCGAATGCATGTGTGGTAATGTCATGCATATATTAACTTCCTTCATTGTCAAGGCAAGTGACAGAGGCTGCCTGAAATTCAGAGAGGAGCCGGCTGTCACTCTGCAGCTCAGACACTTGGAGTCACATCTCTCCTAATAACAAAGTCTATTCTGTTTACATTTGACATGGTGAGCAAGGGGTGGTGGGTTGCTTTTTTATAAGGAAATGAATGAGGGCATGAATGAATGAAGGAATGAATGAATCGATGAAGACTCTACGCAGTCTATCCTGAAGCCATCAGTCTTCCCTGTTTGGATGCAAACAAATCATCTCCGACAGGAGCACATTTAGATGAATTTTTTAATATTTCTGGCAATGGGCTGTATTTATTTATTTTAACTATGTCAACATACTGCATATTTCTGACTCTAGGTCCCAGTGGTGTTTAATAAAAGAAACCCGAAAAGCACTACAGTGTCAGAATCTGGAAATGAGAAGATTCTATATGTACTAATGGAGAGAAAGGAATTTAAGGATGGTGCCAGTGAGGGTGGGTGACAGGTTAACATTAGTTCTACTTGGATTGGGGGTCTGGTTATCTGACTGTTTCCCTTATCTTAATGCGTAACTGAGGTAAGGAGGTAAATATCCCACTGTGCTTAATAGTAGGATCCTGAGAAATGTTCTCAGAGTGAGGGAGGGAAAAGAGCCGGAGGCAGATTATTAGGTTGGAATTAAAATGCAGACGAGATTCATTAAATTGTTGACCCTCCTCCCCACTCCAAAAAAAAAAAAAAATCAGGTTGCCATCTTAAATTGACAGCATTAGAGAGGAATTATGTGCGCTGATTAATAAGTGAATGTTTTTACCATTATGATCACGGCACCTGCTAGTTATGTCGACATTGAAGAGGCTCTCAAACTACAGTGTTTCCAATAATAAAGGTACCATCAGCTGAAAGTTGTGCACAAGTGTCAATGCAGGGACACATCATTTTTTTATACCGTTGTGATGTTTAAAAATATTGGCAAAATTCTCCTTGCCAGTTTCCTCTGCACCCTTCCTCCCAACTCTTACCTGTGTATTGTGTGCAAAAGCACATAATTTACTCACATCAGCAAAGCAAATTAAAAGAAAATTTAGTAAAGAAAATTTAGAGTCAAATCAGAAAATGCCAAAGACAGTGAATTCCAGAGCAAGACGAATATGCAGCTTACCATTTAGAGCTGCATGATATGAAGTGGTTTCAAAACATGTGTTATTCTTTACAGGTTCCAAGAAAAATGGCAATTTTATCCAATTTGGGTGTTTGCCAAAGGTGCCATTTCACCAAATGTAGCTACGGTCATAAAAAAAAAAAAGGAAGCTTCAGAGTAGATTAACTGGCTTTGCTGTACTATAATGGTGCTTTAAATGAGCAATTTGAGACAATTAACCTGGAACAGGCACTTCTGAGTGCTTTATCCCTTTAACAGTTTTGGTGCTTCAAACAAGAACAGAGAAAATGAAAATTGGCTCCTTCCCATCGTAGAATCTTCTGTACAACTTTGTGAATATGCATATGATCTATAAGGAGCATGTAATGGGAAATCTAAACTATGTAATTTGAAGATGTAATACTCCATCAACCAAATAAAATCATTTAAAAAATTAATGGGTATTTATGTGGCTGACTTAAGATAAAACTCTTCTCCATCTTTTGGTAACACTTAATAGCTCTTCCCTTGGATACAAAACACATATTTTTCATCTATGTGCTTATTATTTATTATAAAGTATGGGAGGAAAGTGATCATTTGGAATTATATGAAATTATTAAAGTATTAAAATGCTTTCACACACTATCTGGAGATACTGGTCTCTCATTATATTTAAAAATAGCTAGGCAGAGGAGAAAAGAAATAAAATAAATCTTATTAATCAATAGGGAGGAAGAGATTTAAGAATGCTTTTAGGAAAGTAATCAAACTCCAAGCCACATCACAAACTACTAAGTGCCTACTATGTGCATGAGATTGAGGTAAATAAGACACAGCATATTAATTGTAGCTATTATCATTATACATATGCTGTTCTGGAAGGGTTGATCTAGAGATGGTGCACAGGATGGAATGGAATCAGAAAGAGAAGAGACTTTTATGGTATTTAAGCGCCCTGATTGTTTTCTGAAGGCAAGCCAAGCTGAAGAGAATTGTCCTAGGGAAAATGAATGTTTAAAAATCATTGCTGAGAGATTTGGAAATCTTAACTGAAACTCCAGGAAGCCAGAAGGATCTTTCTAATATGGAAATGGGAGAAGATTCCTCTGCTGGATGTTTTCTCATCTTCTCAATCTCTAAATTTTAGAACGTTCCAGCTCCCAGTCTTACCCATCTCATATGGAAATGGGAGAAGATTACTCTGTTGGATTTTTACTCTTTTTCTCAATCTCTACATTTTAGAACACTCCAGCTCCCAGCCTTACCCATGTCCTCTGTCTGCATGCATGCCCTATGCCATCACACCCATTCCCATGCCGCAAATGCCATGCTGTTGTTGACTCCCCAGTTCACATCTCTAACCTCAACCGTAACCCCTCCTTTGAGCCCTGGATTTATGTCTCCAGCTGCCTACCCCGTCTCTCCCTTGAATGTCTAATAGAGTTCTCAAAATCAACATGGCCAAATTTAACTGAATCCAAACCATTCTTCTCTAGCTTTTCCATCTTGGTAGATACCACCACCTACCCTCAGTTACTAGAATAAAAACCTCAGCATTTGCTTTTTCTCCCCATGGAGTTCTATTTTTGTTCTAAATTGGGAAAGTGTGCAGAGCTAAGATTATTCTTTGCATAAAGAGAATCTGAACTATCACCCCTACCCTACAGGTTATTTTTCTTCCTCCTCTCAATAATCAGTGGCCTAACCCATCCATTCATTTGACAAATAGCTGTTGGGCATGGTACACATGGGTGGATTCAGACCCAGATGGAGAAGACACACATCTTGGTCTGGCGGAGTTTACAAAGACATACCTAAGGAAATAACTACTACTGCTACTTCAAAGACTAACCAGAAAACTCATGAGTTCTCCAACTAACTCAATAAAATCCCCTTCCCCCATGCAAATTTAATATCTCAAAGATAATGATTGGTCTCTGTTTTTTATCCAATCCGATGCTAAAGCATATGCCCTGAGCATTCATCTTCAGGTCTTGAAATCACTCTGAGGAAAGGAGGGGCAGACAGAAGGTTAGTATTCTAAATGCTTATTTTAGATAAGCAGGGAGAGTGTAGTGGCTCCACTGATTTACATTTCTTTCAGACTGACTGTGAAATCAGGTTGAGTGGGGTTTTCTCTAGTCTTCTAGGACCCTTTTAAACACATTTCTTTCCAATCTCCTACCTTCACTCAACATTCAAGGAGTACATACTTATTTGCATGGACCTAGATGCTAGAAATAAAATAGCCATTAAGAAGACTCTCTATTCTATAGGAGTTTAAAAGTCTAATCAAGGGAGAAAACTGAGAAAATAAATTGTGCAATAGCAGGGCTCAGATGCATTGAGTGAAGTTGGGGAACACATGCTGACAGTGTGGACTGTGCCACCTGGTGGGCTCAAGGCGGGTCTCTAAAGAAAATGATGTTTGTCCTCTGTTCTGGGCAGCAGGGAAAGCGGGGACAAAAGCAAGAAGGTGTGAAGCAGCAGGGCCTATTCATGGAACTGCGATTCTCTCAGCTTGAAAGGAGACGGTGAGGCAGGCATGTTCAGAGGTAAGATGAGGATTAGGTCACAGGGCTCGAGTGTGCCAAGCTAAAGAACTTGGCCTTTATCCTGTACAAATAAGAAAGCTGGTGAAGGCTTTCACAGAAAAGATAATGTAATTAGATTGGCACTTATGCAAATCATTGTGACAGCTGTGTGCAGGTGAACTGGACATGATTAGTAGGGAGGCAGTCTTCCTCACAGTGTGACTAAGCGTAGCCAAGCCTGGAACTAAATATTTAGTATTTAACATACATAATAGGTCTTAATCTTTGTCTATTTGCTTCGAGACCTTTGTATGGTTTTACATTATTAGTTTGCTCTTGGGATTTAAAAATCTATGGTCATTTATTTATGGTTTGTCTTTGATCAAGTTTCTTACCTTGTCTGTTTTGGTTTGCTCCTCTATAAAATGAAGAAAATAAAATATTACCTCTCTTATAAAGCTTTTGGGAGGCCTAAATAAGTTTTATCATGTAAAGGGCTTAGCCATGGCATGTACATCATATACAATTAAGCATAAGTTAATATTATTTTAACTAAACAGTGAGGCTCATCAACAATCCCATTTTTTACTCCACCCAGGGCTGAGAACATGGCTGTTCCTACATTTTATAGGCCACTTGATGTCTTCATATTATCGTAGATTGTAGATAATTTTTGAAGAAAAAAATGTATAATTAGCACTGTTAAATCCCAATCTTAACTCTCATCCCTGGGCTGGAAAGAAAATTCCCTATTGAAATTTTAAAATGCAGTGAATGGAAAAGTACAATTCTGAATTGGCCCAATTATATATAACTTCGTTCATAAGTTATAGGAGAGCATTCTCTTTATGAATGTGACCACACACAGAGACACTGAATGACCCTTGGTGTTCTTCAACATAGGTGACCTCTTACAATACATCTTGCATTTGTCTTCCTATTCTGGAGTTTGAAAAGCTCATTCTAAAGTGTGCCTTTCCTTGATGACAACACTGGCTGTGCTCTTTTAAATGCTTACTAAAGCAGACACCTTTTTTCATGCTTTATATCTACTCATTTGAACTTCATTACAATCCAGTAGTAATAGTTATATAAATAGGTGCCATTATTATCACCATTTTGCAGATGAGAAAATTGAGAGAGAAAAGAGTTTTTGACGGCTGGCCATCTGACTTCAAAGCCCTACGGAGCTTATTCACTGTGCTATATTGTCTTCATTAAAGTAGCACTAGACACGTCAACTAACTGCTCAAAAATTATATATTATTTAATGTATGGGTTAACTGATTGAAAAATGCTTACCTTTTATTTTAACATGGAGAAACTCACTTGCACTTTATAAAAACTCGCTTTGTTAAAAAGATAATATGCTTTGAGAATACTAGAGTGTAGCCAAACATCAAAATTAGAGGTATTAGTGTGCTAAGTTGAACTACTCCTTAACCTATTGATTAATAAAACAAGAAAATAGCACCTTTTCAAGTTTTTTTTTTCTTTCAGAGTAATTGGATTCAAATTCACATCTGTAGCATTAAACCAGTGTTTTCAACCTTTTCTTCCCCCTTTCCAATTGTTTAACCTCTATCTACATCTCTGGCATAAATTTAAGACTTTATTTGTGAATATTCAGATAAGCACTGTGCCTCTAACGGTATTGTTCAGGGCCCAGCATCATTGTTTCAGCTGTAATTGTAACTATCAAGACACAGTTCTTTGTAATTAGAAAGTCAAGATGGTATTCAGCAGTATGGCAGCACAGACTTACATTTGTTAGGCTATTAGAAAAAAAAATGTTTACAGAGAAAACAGTGTCATTGTTTAGTGCTCTTAATTGACCATCTGCCTGGTAAAGAAATGTCCAAAGAAGGATAAATAAGACCATAGTACACTTATTTATTTATTTTCTTTGTGCAGTGAGGAAATTAGGAAAAGCAACAGTGGAGGCAAACTAGATAATACGTTTCTAAATCAGGCTGCAAGTGAAATCATGACATGCATATGTTTCTTTTTAAATTTCTTCCAGTGTCAAGAAAAAGACCTATGGCCTTCTCAAAGTTTGCTTAAGAAAAATGTTTTAGACTGCCCCTTGAGTTCCTTGGCAATGTGGTTCTCACCTTCGTGTTCCCATTCTCTCCCACACATCCCCCTTGTGTGGACACGCTGCTCTAACCACCCTGCTTTGTTCTCTGATGCACACTTTCTACAAATAAATGCTCTCTCCTCTGTGCTTTTGCTTAAGCTAGTTCTATCCCTCTCTTCTCCCTTCCAGCTATAGAAATCCTACTTGTTCTTCCAAGAGCTAGGTCAAGTATTTCTCCCCCACCACCCATCCCTGTGTCTTTTTCTGACCATCCAGGAAGACCAAAATCTTCCTCCTCCAAAATTCTCTAACACTTATTATTTTTCCATTCACTTGGCAATGGAAGGTGACCTGCCTGGTGACGTTCTTCTGTTGTGCTGGAACCATTATTCAAATTAAGCTTTTCCATTTGCATCCTCATATGCTTCTGTTTTGACTCTCTCCTTGCAATGTTCTCTTCCTAAAATTCTGTCTTATTCTTCTTTGAATTCCCCCCAAAATGCCCATCACTTTATATATATGTATGTGTGTGTGTGTGTGTGTGTGTGTGTATATGTATATTTTTTTTTACTAGATTTCAAAAATCTAACTAGCACTCAGGGTCCTGCAAAATGTTTATGATTCATCTTTTGACAAAATCAAATAAACCGAGGCTGATTCGACCCTCAAAGCATGTTTTAATTCTCTTCAATGAATACACTGAGCACCTATTATGTGCCTGACTTTCTGTGAAGCCTTGGGAATGCTGAGAAGAATCAGCCATGGTCCTTTGTCTCAAGGAGCTTACCTCTGGAAAATGGTCTCTGGTGGAGTCACATTTCAAGGAGAAAGGGGTGCAAGAAAATACAGGAAACATCAAAATCAGAAGGTAAGCTTCTTGGAATTTGATTCAGATTACTATGAGTAATTTTGACAGGGGCTTTTCAGTAGTTACCAAAAACCCAGGTTCACACTGATGGATCTGTTCTTTTGATGTGTCGCACTGGTACACATCTTGCAGAAAAGGCTACATTGAATTGCTCTTGCCAGGATGGAAAACAGTATGTGGCACCCAGGATGGATCTGCTCCCAGATTCAGTAATTTGGGTCCTATTCCATGTCCAAAAAGCAAGGAGCAGCTGGTCTTGAGAAGATTATCTGTTGTGCTATATGGATGTCCTTCTGCCCAGGGTCTGAATTGGTTTTCCTCCCAAGACAGTGAGTGACCAGGCTTATGCTTGGGGACCTGTCTCTTCCAGGATCACAGATGGAAGCCCCCATTACAGCCACACACAGATTCACCACAATATGGAAACCCTTCAAGCAGGAAATGGAACAAAAACATAAAATATGACCTGACCCAATACTAGCCTCAAATTCTAGTGGATAACTCTACTTGGTATTTTTTCTCTGTAGTTCTCTGGAGACAATGGAAGCCTGGTTCACTAGCAGATATTTTTTAAGACTTAAGCAAATACTGTTTGTAACAACTTCTCTGACCCAGTCTTTCCCTCTCCAACTCAGTTATTCTTAGAACATTTTATATACTTTATACATTTTGTAGTGTTTCCCGGAAAATGCTTTCACCACTGAGTAGCCATGTAACTAAACTGATCACTCCTTGTGCATAACAATTACTATTACGGATAGGTTCATATTTTTCTGCTACCCTGTTATCCTAAGTTATTAAAGGCCACAGGCTTTTGCTCTTGTTTTTGTGCCTCCTTGAAATATTCTTCCCAGAATCTCCTCATAGCTCAATTTTTCTTATTTCTTTTATGTCTCTGCTCAAATTCTGCCCTATCATTGAACTCTTCTTAACCTCCATATATAAAGAGCAATCTTCACTTCAAACATACCCTGTTTAACTGTTCCCCATAGGTAAGCTCATTAAAGCAGAGGATTTATTTCTCCCCACCCCTACACCTGAGTATATCTCAGGCCATTTTATAGGTATTCAGTAAATATATATTTAATAAGCTAACTCATTTTCAGAGATTCTTGGCTGGGGGCCTTATTGTGATTTCATAAATCTGTAGAATTTCTGGGATTTGGAGTCCTATAGTCCCATAGTCCTGGGTTTGGATCCCATCGTTGACCATGACCAAGTTTCCCCTCCCTAAGCCTGTTTCCTTAACTTCAGAAGAGAGATAATAGCATTGATCTCTTTAGAGTGGTGGTGGGAATAGCTTGAGAGAAGCTCACAAGAGCATGTGTCTACAACAGCAATGTATCCAGCATATGTAGATTATTTTCTCACCCTCCTTTTGCGCTGCCAGTTTCCTTCTATCTCCTCCTAATTTCTTTGTCCCACATCCTCCATTTTCTCCTTCCTTCCTTATTTTTTGTCTATCCTTTTCTTGGTTTCCTGAGTCCATTCCGTCCCTCTGTACTAGGAGTGGAGATAACCTGAGGACTCCCATTCTGCATTTGCTTCAGTAGCCCTCTCAAAGCATACACACACACACCTAGACACACACAGACACAGACACACACACACAGACCCACACACACAGACACACAGACACACAAACACACAGACACACACATAGACACATACACAGAGACACACACACACAGACACACAGAGACACACAGACACACACACACACACACACACAGAAAGCTCTTATTCCTTTTTGAAATATTTGCACAGAACCATATCTCATTTTTTCAACATAACTTAATATTTGCCTTTATTGTCATGTATTTCTCCATTGAAACTTTCTGCAGACCCCAAATTTTTCTCAGCTATCTAAGAATCACAATGTAGACTACTTCTTTGGGGGCATTCATGGGTAGAGGCTATTTTTCTCTTCATCTTTTGTACCATGACAACAGCATGTAGTCTAAGGGGTTACATGAAACACTGCAACCCACACATGTGTTCAGGCAGAGATTGATATTACTTTTGTCATAAGGGAAAAATAACACAGATATTTTTCAGTACTGTGGTAATCTTAGTTTAGGTAGAAGCCTTTACTTTATTGGGCTTTGAGAAGACATTATTTCTAGTATTTCCTGGTGAGAAGACTGAAGCAAATTTAGGTAACAGATTGGCCAACACTGAAATACAACTGCAGAAGTCCCAGAACTTAGAATAATGCCTGGAAAACAGCTAATTCTGGCCTCAATTTGGATTACATAGAAACTCAGTTACAGTGTGTAAACCAAACAGAAGGGAATTTGTTAGTCTCATGTAACTAGAGGTACAGTGACAGATCATCCAGGACTGGTACCATGGCTTAACAGCATCTTAGTGATCACAGCATCTGCAAGAATTCCTTGTGATCCAGACCAGGAGAAGGAGGAAGGGGAAAAGAGCAAAAGCAGATTCCTACTTAGAACACATTGACCAGAACGGAGTTCCATGACTACGCTAGCTGTGACGGCAGTGAAGAATAAGGCACTTTGGCTCTAATCTCTATGATAGAGGCTGGCATAAAGGAATATTGCTGGAATGGATAGTAAACAGTATCTACAACAAAACTATTTGTAAATAAATCAGATAATTTTTTAAAAGAATGAATTTGGCATTTTAGAGGCCAAACGATGACACATTTCAATCTTTTTATTTTACCAGAAAGAAAACTGCAGAGGTCAGTGGATTCTTTTAAGTTCACACAATACCTTAGTCAATTCCTGAAGTTATTTTAAAAACATGAGAGGTGCCAGCAGATTTGGCATCTGGTAAGGGTCTTCTTGCTGCATCTTCACATGGTGGAAGGGTAGAAGAATACAAGAACCTAGCTAGTTCCCTCCAGTCCTTTAATAAGGGAAACATCCCATTTACCAGGGCAGAGGCCTCATGACCTAATCACTTCCCAAAGATCCACTTTTTAACACCATCACCTCAAGGTTTAAGTTCAACATATGAATTTGGAGGGACACATATTGATACTGTAACATTCTGCCCCAACCCCAAAAGTTTATGTGCTTTATACATACAAAACACATTTATTGGCCAGGCGTGGTGGCTCATGCCTATAATCCCAGCAGTTTGGGAGGCCAAGGTGGGCGGATCACGAGGTCAAGAGATCGAGACCATCCTGGCTAACACGGTGAAACCCCGTCTCTACTAAAAAATACAAAAAAAAAATTAGCCAGGTGTGGTGGCGGGCGCCTGTAGTCCCAGCTACTCGGGAGGCTGAGGCAGGAGAATGGCGTGAACCTGGGAGGCGGAGCTTGCAGTGAGCAGAGATCGCGCCACTGCACTCCAGCCTGGGAGACAGAGCGAGACTCTGTCTCAAAAAGAAAAAATATATATATACATTTATTTTATCCCAATAGCCCTCAAAGTCTTAACTTATTGCAGCATCCGTTTTAAAGTCTAAGTCGAAAGTCTCATCTAAATCAGATATGGGTGAGACTCGAAGCATGAGTCATCCTGAGGCAATTTTCTCTCTAGCTATGAGCCTGTGAAATTAAACAAACTATGTGCTTCCAAAGTACAATAATGGGACAGGCATAGGATAAACATTCTCATTCCAAAAAGGAGACATGGGAAAGAAGAAAGGAGAATAAGTTTCCAAGTAAGTTCAAAACCAACAATGCAACCAACATTAAATCTTGAAGCTTGGGAATAATCTTCTCCAACTCCATGTCTTGCCTTCTGACACCGGGGCAGGGGTCTCCAGGATTTTAGGGGGGCTCTTCTCTTGTTGCTTTGGTGGGCACATCCCATGCAGAAGCTCTCAGGAGTTGGAGTCAGGTGCTTCCAGCTCTCCCAGACTGGTACTGCATACTGGTGGCTCTGCAATTATGGAGACTCGAGGTGACCCCATCCTTATGGCTCTGATAGGCATTGAGCTAGTGGAGGCTGTCTGCAGGGCTTAAACCTGTGGTAGTACTCTGCCTGGGCCCCAGGGCTCTCCAGTGCATCCTTTAACATCTTGGTGGAGGTAGCTGTGCCTCCACAGCTCTTGCACTCTGAGCACCTGCAGAGTTGGCACCCAACAGTGGATGCCAACAAGGTTTACTGCTTGTACTTTCCAAAGAGATAGCCCAAGCTGTACCTGTGCTGGCTTGTGCCACAGCTGGGGTGGCCAAGAAATGCTACACTGGAATGTCGGGAGCAAAAACTCAAGGCAGCTCTGGACAGAGGGTCCCAAGATCCCATGGGTGTCCTGAGATTCTCCTTTGAAACCATTCAGCCCTCAAAGGCTCATGATGAGAGAGGCAGCTTCAAAGGTCTCCAAAATGCCTTCAGGATCATTCTTCCATTGTCTTGATTAAGAACATCTGGCTTCCTTATAACTGTATTAATCTCCTTATCAAACATTCCCTTGACCACACCCTTGGTTTTCTCTCTTGAGCATACTTTTTTTATTCTTTACATGTCCAGGCTGAGAATTTTCCAAATCTTTAGGTTTTGCTTCCTTTTGATTATAAACCTATCTTTAATTTCTCTCTTCTATTTTACTGTAAGAAGTTGAAAGAAGCAGTGAAGCATTGTGAGCACTTTCCTGAGAGATTTCTTCTGCCAAGTACCTTAGTTCACTGCTCTTAAGTTCTGTCTTCCAGGAAACACCAGAACATGAACACAATTCAGACAACTTCTTTGCCACCTTAAGGCAAGTATAGCCTTTTCTCCAATTTCCAATACCTTGTTCCTCATTTCCATTTAAGAGCTCATCAGAATTGCCTTTACCTTCCATACAATCATGCATCACTTAACAATGGGGATACTGTCTGAGAAATACATTGTTGGGCAATTTCGTCATTGTATTGGACATCATAGAGTGCACTTACACAAACCTATATGGTATAGTTTACTATACACCAAGGCTGTATATGGTATAGCCTATTGCTTCTAGGCTATAAATCTGTACAGCATGTTACTGTGCTGAATACTGTAGGTGACTGCCACATAATGGTATGTGCTTGTGTATCTAAACATACCTAAACATAGAAAACATACAGTAAAAATATGGTATAGAAGACAAAAATGTGGTATACCTGTATAGGACATTTACCATGAATGAAGCTTTTATGACTGAAAATTGCTTTGGGTGAGTCAATTAATGACAGGTGAGTGAATACAAAGGCCTAGGACATTACTGTACACCACTGTAGACTTTATAAACACTATACGCTTGGACTACATTAAATTTATTTTTTTAAAATTTCTTTCTATGCTAACAAATTTGGCTTATTGTAACATTTTTACTTTATAAACTTTTTATTGTTTTTAATTTTTAACTCATTTTAAATAACACAGCTTAAAACACAAGCACATTGTACAGCTGTACACAAATATTTTCCTTCTATTAATTATTCTCTAAGCTTGCTTCTATTATTTATGTATTTATTATTTTTACTTTTTAAGTTTTTAGATAAAAATAGGACATAAACATACACATTAGCCTAGCCCTATACATGGTCAGGATCAATCAATATCACTGTTTTCCAGCTATACATCTTGTCCCACTGGAAAGTCTGTAGTGGTAATAATATGCATGGAACTGTCATCTCTTATGATAAAAATGCCTTCTTCTGGAGTACCTTCTGAAAGACCTGCCTGCGGTTGTTTTACATTTCACTTTCTTGTTTTTAATAACCAGAAGGAGTACATTCTAAAATAACAGTAAAAACTATAGTATGGTAAATACAGTAATTTAGTTATTTATTATCATTATCGAGTATTATGTACTGTACATAATTGTATGTCCTATACTTCTATATAACTGAAAGCACAGTAGGCTTGTTTACACCAACATCACCACACACACATGAGTAATGTGTTCTGCTACAGTGTTCTGATGGCTACAACATTACTAGGAAATAGGAATATAGGAATTTTTTTAGCCCCATTATAATGGAGTTTACAGGACCAGTGTTGTGTATATGCTGTATTGTTAACTGAAATGTTGTTATGCAGCACATGACTGTATTTCTACCAACATTCTTATCATGACCAGTTAAGTAATCTCAAAGAAGATTAAGGCTTTCTCTATAGCTCTCCTCCTCTTCAGAGCCCCCTAAGAATAGTCCCTTTGAGGCTTAGCCTCTACCCACTACCCAATTTCAGAGCCACTTCAACATCTTTATGTATTTGTTATAGCCAAATGCCACTCTCAGTACCAGTTTCTGTCTTAGTCCATTGCTGATACTATAAAAAAATACTTTAGACTGAATATTTTGTAACAAACAGAAATGTATTTCTCATAGTTCTGGAGACTGGAAAGTCCAAGATCAAGATACCAGCAGATTCGTTGTCTGGTGAGGGCCTTCTGGCCTTGTCATTGTATGGCAACAGGGCAGAAGGGCAATAGGGTCTAGCTAGTTCCCTCTAGCCCTTGTATTAGGGCATTAATGCCATTCATGAGGGCGGAGCCCTAATGACCTGATTCCCCTCCATCAGGTCTCACCTTTTGATATCCTTACCTTGAAGTTTAAGTTCCGACATATGGACTTTGGTTTCTCAAACCACAGTGCCCAGTAATTACAGTTCTCAGATACTAAGATAAGTCAGCTGATTGCCAGCAAGGTCCTCTTGTTACAACATGCCACCTGCTGGTCTTTCACATTCCTCACCTTAGTATGCAGGACTATGACTGGGGTAGATGAAGTTGCAGGTCAGACCTACTCCTTGAGAAAGCCACAGTGGCTCCATCTTTCCATGAGTACACTTATTGCAGGTCTCTCTGCATTCACCATTAAAAACAAAATAGATGAACACATTGAAGCTCAGAACATTTGAATTAGTTACTCTTGAATCACCCAACTAGGAATGGACAAAGTCACGATTTAAATTCAAAGGTTTTGAGATGCACAGACACTAAGTTGCAAAAGAAACATTTGTGTTACTTCATTTTAATGTAAGTAATCAGCTTTTGTAATTCGCTTATGAAATATTTGTTTTACTCTTTAAAAAAATATTATTTATTTTAAACTTTTATTATTATTATTTAACTAGGCAACTCATTTTTTTCTAAGGAAACTGAAAGAGTAATGTCATGTAAATGACACCACATTGGGCAGCAAATACACCTTTTTTTTCTTCAGTCAAATGAAATAAGACCATTCATCCCTGGACCCTTAGTCTGAGTGTCCCATGGAGCTGGCAGAGCTGGAGGAAGAAACAAGCTCCATCTATCCCTTCCCATACCTACCCCATTGCCATCTTATCAGCATTGGAGAGAGGACTAGCCAAGTCCATGCATAAAGATATCAAGTCTAAAATAGATTGTTTTCTACTTTAGGGCCTCTCAAACTTTAAAGCTTATGTGCATTGCCCTGGAGCTTTGTTAAAATGTGGATTCTGGTCAGTAGACTGGGTGGGGTCTTAGATTTGGTATTTCTAATAAGTTCCCAGGTGATGCTGATGCTTCTGGTCCCATCTGTCACTTTCTTCCCAGTGACCCTGTTTTATTCTTTTCTTCAAAGCACTCATTACCCCTGAACTATCATATACTGATGTGTAAACACCCACCTGCTCTCCACTAGAATGTCACATCTTTGGGTCAGTGGCTGAGTTGCTGTTGTTCACCTCTGATGTTTAGCACCAAGATTAGTGGTTTATAGGAGAGACTCCCCCAAATATCCAGTGAATCCATTAATTTTTTTTATTATTATACTTTAAGTTTTAGGGTACATGTGCACAATGTGCAGGTTTGTTACATATGTATACATGTGCCATGTTGGTGTGCTGCACCTATTAACTCGTCATTTAACATTAGGTATATCTCCTAATGCTATCCCACCCCCCTCCCCCCACCCCACAACAGGCCCCGGTGTGTGATGTTCCCCTTCCTGTGTCCATGTGTTCTCATTGTTCAATTCCCACCTATGAGTGAGAACATGCAGTGTTTGGTTTTTTGTCCTTGCGACAGTTTACTGAGAATGATGTTTTCCAGTTTCATCCATGTCCCTACAAAGGACATGAACTCATCATTTTTTATGGCTGCATAGTATTCCATGGTGTATATGTGCCACATTTTCTTAATCCAGTCTATCGTTGTTGGACATTTGGGTTGGTTCCAAGTCTTTGCTATTGTGAATAGTGCCGCAATAAACATACGTGTGCATGTGTCTTTATAGCAGCATGATTTATAATCCTTTGGGTATATACCCAGTAATGGGATGGCTGGGTCAAATGGTATTTCTAGTTCTAGATCCCTGAGGAATCACCACACTGACTTCCACAATGGTTGAACTAGTTTACAGTCCCACCAACAGTGTAAAAGTGTTCCTATTTCTCCACATCCTCTCCAGCACCTGTTGTTTCCTGTTTTAATGATCACCATTCTAACTGGTGTGAGATGGTATCTCATTGTGGTTTTGATTTGCATTTCTCTGATGGCCAGTGATGATGAGCATTTTTTCGTATGTTTTTTGGCTGCATAAATGTCGTCTTTTGAGAAGTGTCTGTTCATATCCTTCACCCACCTTTTGATGGGGCGGTTTGTTTTTTTCTTGTGAATTTGTTTGAGTTCATTGTAGATTCTGGATATTAGCCCTTTGTCAGATGAGTGGGTTGTGAAAATTTTCTCCCATTTTGTGGGTTGCCTGTTTTACTCTGATGGTAGTTTCTTTTGCTGTGCAGAAGCTCTTGAATCCATTAATTAATCTGGAAAAATACCTTAAACAGAATGCCAACCGTCCTACCTTTGAGAATGCTTCTATTCCAATCGGAAAAAAAATGGCCACTCTAACCATCTATTGAAAGCTAACGGCTTCTTAATTATTCTTTCCAGGAAGTACTTGGATTCCCAACAGGCCCTGCATCTCCTTGCCTCCACTTCACCCCACCACATATTGAAGCTAACCTAGATTCCTTCAGTACTGTCAGCATTTTCAAGGGATGAACTTGGGGAAAATTTTGTGACCTACACAGAAGTGTGTCTTATGATGGGAAAAGGCTCTTTCTATCTTTTCTGGGTGATAGCATAAGATCTTTATTAGGTCAGTGCCTCACACAAGCCACAAGCCTCTTAGGGAGGTAATCTGTCCAGCTCATCCTGTCACCCTTCAACTTAGTGCCACTCAGTAGTGATGTGCTCTGGCTGTCATCTCTATTATCCTTGTGCAATAAGTTTGTCTGCCTCCTTCTATCTTCAGTTCGTTTGGAGTCCATTTAGCATCTTTACTTAGACATATTTGGTAATTAACATCTGAGAGCCCATGAAGCACTAACCATTCGAATAGTTTTCAACTGGACCTTGCATGAGAGAGCATAAGCATTAGTAGCAAACACTACTTTTGATTTTCATGTGATAACAAAATCCAACAAGCAACAAAAATATACTAGAACAACAAAAATCTTGTGGCCTCCTTTGGGAAAGGTTACAAGATAAGTACTTACATAGTCAATGCTATTCACACAATGAGATGCTGCTCCTTCCCTACATCTCTTTTATTTATAATGGATCTTGCTTTAAAGGTACCTGCCCATTTATTGTAGATGACAGACTAATAAAATGAAGTCAGTTTAATAAACGCTGTATCAGAATATCCCATCTTCTAATGTGGCAATGTGAAATTTCACCACTGGAGGAAGCATTTAACATTCTGACTATTTTAATACTTTTAATAAATATTTGCAATTCCTATGATAAAGCATCCCAGTAGAAAATGCATTTCCTCCAAAATTTATGGGGCTGCTGGCAGGTGGCCATTTTCTAATTTTCTGTCTCACTTACATACATTTATTACAGATTTCTAACAATCCCTTTTTTGCTTTTTGAATGACTGTGAGCATGCTGTTTTGTCTGAATACGAATGTATGTGGTTAAAATTGAGGATGGTAAACCAGAGCTTTCTGGTTTGCAAATTGGAGGGTTGGTCATATCCTCTTGGTGGCTCCTTCCACGTCTATTTTATTCAGCTCTGTAATACATTTAAATCAGGTCTTCAGAATCTACATGGGACCAGAGGATCCTTTATTCAGTTCCTCAGTAGTGAAAGGTTGGGAGCAGGCATAGGGGCAGGGTTAGCAATAGGTGTCAGGTCATATAGTTTGACCTGTTAAACTTTGAGCTTACCCATAGAATGCTGCAGAAATTGTAAAATACTTGTTAGAGTAATACAACTTACAGAGACAGTAATATCCAGGTTAGACATATTTCAAATACAAAGGGAAGAAAGCTATGCAAATTCTATTGGAAATTTTTCTGTAGAACAGAAAAAAATAACTTTTTAAAGTTTGTCATCACCCTTTAATATACATTTCCATCTTTGTTAGACATCTCCATGTAAAATTAGTGAGTACATCTCAACTCAAACATTGCAGAACAAAGCTCACTCTTTGTGCTACTTCCTATTTCTACCTTCTGACATACTCAAGATCTAATTCCTTATCTGCATGCTGGATTTCACTTAAAGTTATTGTCATTCTCCATAGGCAGAACAGAAATCTGGGTCTTTTTCAGGTATTTTATTTCAAGGCTATCTCAAGACCTTCTTGTCCTTCCTACTCAATGTCTCTTTACTCATTTCCTTCTTCAATTCCCACTGACATTGCCCTAGCTTATTTGTTTATTATTACTGATGGCCACTACTTATTTATGAATCATTTAATCAATGCATTACTTCATTTAAGCTGTTCAACAGTCCTCTGAATTAGGTGATAATATATCCTCACTTTACAGACAAAGGGAAGCAGAAAGTCTCAGTGACTTTCCCAGAGTTAATCAGCTAGGAGGCCTTAGTACTGGGATTTGAACCCTGGCACCAAAATGAGGCTGTGAACCACTAGGCTCTCCCCTTCCAGGCCCCCCACCAGCTATTATAAAACCCTCATAAATGATATTCCTGATTTCTTTGTCCTGTGTCTCCTATTCCTCTTTATATTTATGCCACAGACTACTTACAAAACCATGGTTCATACCACAACCTTCAAAACCTCTGGTAGTACCTTCATGCCCATCATTTATTCATTTGGTCATTCATTTATCATTCATTCTCTTATTTCACTTATTCAACAAATATTTGTGAATCATACATTATGTACCAGGCAAAATCTAGGCACTGGGGATATGGTAATGTTAAAAAGTCATCCAAAGCTCTTGCCTAGTGAATGATAAGTTAGGAAATAGTGATACAACACTATCTTGGCTAGTAGTAAGTACTATGAAGAAAAATAAAGCAGGGTATAGGATAGAGATACAGAGAGAGAGAGGATTTGTTGTTTTAGATGAGATAATTAGGAGAAGCCTCTGCAATAGTTACATTGAAGTATGTACCCAAGCAACAGGAAGGAGGATGTATTCTAGGCCAACGGGGAAGAGCATTCAAGGAAAAGTGAAAAGCAAGCACACCGTACTTAAAGTAGGGCTGTGCTGAGCCTGTTCAGGAGCAGCCAGGAGGCCAGGGAGACTGAAGTAGAACAGAGAGCTGAGACAAGAGAATTGAGGGAAGCTGGGGGGCCCTATAAACTAGGGGTAGCCAATCCCTGGGCTCAGGACTGGTACCAGTCCGTGGCCTGTTACAAACCTGGCAGCAGGAGGTGATTGGCTGGACAGCGAGCATTACTGCCTGAGCTCCACCTCCTGTCAGATCAGTGGTGATATTAGATTCTCATAGGAGTTAACCCTGTTGTGAACTGTGCATGCAAGGGATCTAGGTTGCAAACTCCTTATGAGAATCCAATACCTGATGATCTGAGGTGGAACAGTTTCATCCCGAAACTGTCCCCCAACCCCCATTCATGGAAAAATTGTCTTCCATGAAACTGGCCCCTGATTAGAGACTGCTGCTATAGATTATGGTAGTGTCATTGGAATGATATTCCTTTCCCTCTCACTCCTGTATCTATAATTCCAACATCTTCTGAAAAAAGGATGACTTGTTACAATGTGCTGTCTCCAAAATTGGACATTCACCTTACCAGCTCTCTGACTAATCCATTCTGAAGACCCTCTTCACTGACTTCTGAAATCTTCCCATCTTTTAAGGCCTATTTCCAATGCCACAGCCCTAGTTAATTCTCTTATGTTCTATCCTGCTTTAGCTCCCTCCTTAATGAGGAGGGGAAGAAGGAGCAGGAATATCATGGAAGGCCTCAGGGATCCGACAGCCTTAAATCAAATCCTAATGTGCACCTTCCTGGCCAGGTCCTTCAGAGCAAGTGAGGTCACCTTTCCAAGATACAGTGTGGTTTTGCCATTTTAAAAATACATCAGTACAGGAAAAAATCTCATACGGTTTTTGGAGAAATAAGATTATTTTTACATGTTGTATAAATCCAATAAATTTCAGATTTAAATTACTTTAAAGGTAATTAGAGTTCTGAGATCTTGGGGCCTTCTTATTTATAACCCTAACAATATGCTCTAGTATTATGCTTCTACACATGCTTTCCTGGGTTAGACATTAAGCCTCTTGAGAGCAAGGACCATATCCAGTTTATCATGGTATTTCCACCAGCAGGTGCTAAGAAAATGGGCAAAAATAACTTATTCAAACAAGCAATTTATGTATTTCATCTAAAATATTTGTGACACAAATGAGGGGAGGATTTGTAAAAGCTAAAATTAAGTGGTTTTGTTTTGTTTTTGCAGTGGGGTTGAAATAAAGGGCTTAAAGAAATACAACACACAAAGACTGTCTTTATCACCTAAGGGCAGGGAAGAATTTTTGAACAATATACAAAAAGTACCAAACTCTGGGGAAAAAATTGATAAATTTGATTGCATTAAAATTTAAAATTTTGGTCCATCAAGTGTGAGTAAAATGACAAGATACAAATTATAAGAAGATATTAATAATATAATAATTAGGAAATAATTTTTCTTTTTTTTGAGACTGAATAGCTCTGTCACCAGCCTGGGGTGCAGTGGTGTGATCTCGGCTCACTGCAACCTCCATCTCCTGGGTTCCAATGATTCTCCTGCCTCAGCCTCCTGAGTAGCTGGGATTACAGGCACCTGCCACAATGCCTAGCTAATTTTTGTATTTTTAGTAGAGACGGGGTTTCACCAAGTTGGCCAGGGTGGTCTCGATCTCTTGACCTTGTGATCTGCCCACCTTGGCCTCCCAAAGTGCTGAAATTACAGGTGTGAGCCACCGTGCCCAGCCCAGCAAATAATTTTTATACAAAATGTAGAGAAAATGTCTACTAACAGAATGAAAAGAGAAACAAAACTACAGAAAAAAAAGGAAAATACAAAAAAATAGCAAGTTTACAGGAAGTAGGACACAAATTGGAATAAAATGAAAAATGATAAAAATTCTTTATAATTTAGGAAATAATGTTACAGACCTTCATAAGATACATTTTATGCTCATTAGTTTGGAAAAAATTAAGATGTTTGGTAATAACTATTAGTGGTAAGGACACGGACCCTTGAGAATGCATAGACTCTTCTGGTGGAACTAAAACTTGATACAACCATGTTGGAAAATTATTTGATACCAGTTTGTTAATTTAAACCTTTTCATGCCTGTGGACCAGCAATTCCATGTCCAGTTACGTGAATTAGAGAAATTCTCACTCTTTAGTCCCAGGAGATATGTACAAGGATGTTCAGAGAAGCATTGATTATCGGAGCAAAAACCTGGGACAAACCCTAATTCCTTCAAGAAGATGATACATTTTATGCCTTTAATTGTGTCCCCTAAAATCCATGTGGTGAAGCCCTGTCACTCAATGGAACTATATTTGGAGACTGAGGCTTTAAGAAGGAATAAAAATTCAATAAGATCATAAAAGTAGGGCTCTAATCCAACAGGACTGGTTCTTATAAGAAGAGAGAGACACCAGGGGTGTGCCCAGAGGAAAGGCCATGTAAGGACACAATGAGGACAGCTTTCTGAAATCTAGCAAGAAAAATCTTCACTAGAAACCAACCCTGCCAGTACCTTAATCTTGGACTTCAGCTTTCAGAACTTTGAGAACATAAATTTCTATTTTTCATGCAACCCAGTCTGCAGTATTTTGCTATGGCAGCTCTAGCAGTCTAATTTGATACATAAATCATTTATGATATATACACACAATGGAATATTATAAAGCAATGAAAGTAAGTAAACAATAGCTGTACCCAGCAAGAGGATGAATCCTAAAAACATATTTACTGATCAAATCAAGTCATAAAATACTTTATTCAGTATTATATCATTTTTATAAAGCTTAACAAGAAAGAGTTAACATGTAGTATTTTGGTATTATGCACATGTGAACTAAGACTAATTTTTTAAATTAAGGGAATAATGAACATAAAACTCAGAATAGTGGGAAGATGAGAGTAAGGTGAGGAAGACCTTCATGGAAAAGCAATGGCATTGTTAATGTTTTAGTTTTTAAGTCAAATAATAAGTTTACAAATTTTCATTTTATATGTTTCAAACTCAATTATAGATAAAAATGACATTGTTTTTAAGTATAAAATGTTATATAAAAAGGAACAATAGCTGGTTTTGGAGAGAAAAAGTGCTTTTTAAATTTCATATGCAATATCTTAATCCATTTGGGCTTGTTTTAAGAAAACTCCATAAACTAAGTGGTACAATAAACAAGATCAATTTATTTCTCTCAGTTCTGGAGACCTGGCGTTCAAGATCAGGTGGCTAGCCAATTGAATGTCTTATGAGGGCCTTCTTTCTTGTTCATTATGGCACCTTCTTGCTATGTCTTCACATGGTGAAAGGGACCGGTGATCTTTCTTAGGCCTCTTTTATAAGGGCACTGATTCCATTCATGAAGGTTGTGCCCTCATGACCTAATCACTGTCCAAAGATTCCACCTTCTAATGCCTTCACTTCAGGGGTTAGGATTTTAACATATATTTTGAGGAGGGAACACAGACATTCAGATCATAGCAACAAATATATGGCCTTCATTTTTTTTAGTTGCAGTTACTTTCT
This sequence comes from Nomascus leucogenys, assembly GCF_006542625.1. Lineage (NCBI taxonomy): Eukaryota > Metazoa > Chordata > Mammalia > Primates > Hylobatidae > Nomascus > Nomascus leucogenys. The sequence goes on along the minus strand of NC_044394.1, from coordinate 23,920,544 downwards.
TCTCTTTTTCCTTCACAGCCTTTACTTTCTTCTTCTTTCTATATAACTTGGTTCTTCAGGAACTCTAACATTAGAGAAATAGCCAACTTCAGTAATTTTTTTGTCATGAAAAATGCCCCACTAGTATAACAGGTAAGTGAGAGTACAATATTCAGAATTGATTCCAGTATAAAATTAATTCTCAGTTACTCATAATATTTAATTTGTATATGCAAAGTATGCCAGTATGCCAAGAAGATAATTGACTTTTCTCTCCAGTCTCTCTGTCTACATATTAATTTCATCTTCTCTCTCAGACCCACATACTCATTGAAACTCATTGGCATTATCTGTGTGTACTTAGAGGAGTCGCAATATCAATAAGTTTGTCAAACATCATCATATCTGGTCTGTTGGGCAGAATTTGTTTGTGTTATCCCAATTCTATAACCGTACAACATTGAACAACTGCCTTCCTACACTTTATGAATTCTTTTATATTTTATAAGTCACATTCACTGTTGAAGGTTAAGTGTAACTGTAAAATAGCTATATTAAAATACTTATGGCAAGGGCTCTATCAGGTAAGGAGGCAAATTTTCCAATCTCTAATTGGTAATTTAAAAAATTAAATTCTAAAAATATTAATTAATAGACTATTATATCCCTTGTGCAAATGTGGGGCCGCCGCACATATACAGAATAAGCAGAGTATTTTCAAGTAATTTTCAATCTGATGTATACATTGATAAAAAACGGAGATGTTGCTGGGATGGGTTGTGATATTTCTTCCCACAAAAACATTGCGTTTAGGTGATATTTTATAGCCACTTTTTCTATCCTAAAATCTGAAAAAAAAAATCTGTCCTTCTTAGCTCATGGAATGTCTTATGACAAACACTGACTTATTTGAGTTCAATCAGAAAGTTTTGTGTAAGATATTACCCAAAAAGCAGGATGGGCTGTTGAATTATTATTGTATTTAGGGTTTCTCTTCAGGAAATAGGTTACATGTGAAACACTATTTTAAAATTAATAATTCAGAGTGACACCCATCAACATCATTACCACCAGCTTAGAGACGTTGATGATTGAAAAATATATTTGTTTTCACAAACACCAACCCCATATCATTGGCTGGCTGTATCTGAGCAGGAAACACTGAAGAAATGAAGCAATGTTCATATCACCAGAGAGATCATAATAAAAAGGTTTTCTTTTGCACATGATTCCAAAGCTTAAGCTGCATTAATTTCTCTTTTAAAATAGAGTTTCCTCCCTTTTCTCATTCAGTGAGGTTCATTTTCCTTCCAATGCTAAATCTGTACATACCGAAGGCACGAATACAAAAGCAGACTTCCTTGTTCCCTAATTATCTTTGGCGGAATTAGTATCATCAAAAGAAAATCCCAGCAAAATCAACTTACATAAGTAGCAGAACAGGAAACAGCATGTCATTTAAAAAGTCATCTGTTGTTGTGGCCCACCCACAGCAGCATGGGGATTGAAGCGAGTACCCTCTGCTGGAGATGTCACCAAGGCATGCTGAGGAGATAGAATGAGATGATTGACACCCGATCTCCTAATTGTCCTAGAGGTTGTGTTACTGTGAGGGAGCCCTTGGTGCTAGAGGAATGATGTGAGTGGCACTTTGCAATTTGTTGTATCTGTGCTCAAAGCACCATGTTCATTCTCAGGTTTACAAATCTTGGCATTTGGAGTTAGGCCTAAGTTTCTTGGGAACATGCATTAAGTGTCATTGTGTGATACTGAGTTAAGTAGCAACTGGAGTTGCTCCTTCTCTGAAAATTGACCAGCACTTTGCGAGTCACATCAGGGCCTTTATGTTCCCTTGTAATGAATTTCCATTTAATTTTTACTTTTGTTGGGTGGACTGGAATCCATAAACATAAGTGGGAGGGCTGCTGGCCATTATAAGAGCTGTAATTCAATTCACAGGAGGCTCTGACAAAATGTACACTGGCTAAAACTAGATTCTTGCAGCTTACGTTTATCAGAAATTTTCTATTGAATTACAGCCTGGTAATATCTATTTTCTCATGTATTATCCTATCTGTAATGATAACAAAATCATGCTAATCCATTTGAATTTTTTTTTTTTTTTTTTTTTTTTTTGGTGACACAGAAGCTGAATAGCCCCTCCAGCGCGTCTCTTACATCAAAGTGCTTCTTTCCTATCGTGCCCCTTAAGAACAAAACTGTATTCCACTCTTTGGCACACTCTAATCTTTCCATTTCTATTACAGTACTTCATTAATTTGACTACCCCATTTCTTTGTAGCTTTGAAGAAGGGCAGAAGTGGAAAACACTTGAATTCACAGTAACCTCTGGCAAGGAGGGTCTGTTCTTCCATACATTTCAGCTATTTCCTCCCCACTGGCTCACTATCGTGTCTGAGTCCCTGTAAGGAGGAGATATGAATCTGTGCCCTCCCACCTTGGGCATCATAAATATCTTTCAGATATTAGATAATTCACCTGATCTTATGCGTTCCTGTGCACTTAAGAGATTCTTAGTGTGAAGAGAAAAATGCATTTTGATTTGAGGCATTCCTAGGTTTTATGGGGGTGGTAAATTATATCCCTATAATGGTGGGGAAACTAAAGACTTCTCCCATTACCAAATGTCAGCTTTATCCCTTTTTTCCCCCTTCCCCAACCTCAAAAGAAACATCTGAAAAGCTACTCAACCTGATAAACAGCAATGTTCCCCTACGTGTAATCCTGTGTTTGTGATACTAAACAAATGTGTATAAGTAACATGGATTACATGTGCATGTGTAAAGGAAGGGAATTTAGTTACTTTAAATCCCTGAAAGGAAATGTGAACCTCTGTATGAAGTAGGCTGTTCCATTTGGGTGTGCTCTAAAGATTTAAAAATGTGTCCTTATATTGAACCTACATCCGCTAGGGTCAAATTTACTAGCTTTAATCTTACCGTCTGGAGCTAACCTGCTAGTTGTATCTCTATTTTTAGGACATTTTCTCCAAATTTGATTATTTTTATCTGACTTCTTTGAAGTCTCTTCTGTACAGTTCCTACCAATTTTCTTTCTGTGACATGGATCCTGGACCCTCACAATCCTGATCAACCATTCTCACAGTGCATACCTACTAGGATGGCCTCATCATGGAATACATGTAAATATTAGGTTAGTTTTCCTCTGAAAGCAACCTGAGTCAAAGACTTGGTGCGTATAGTTTATTTCGGAGGTGATCCCAGGAAGCTCAAGTGAAGAAGGGTAAAAAGTGCGAGAAGGGAGAAAAGCCAATAAAGTATGTGTTAATGAGCTGATTACTGCTGTGGGCAATGGGGCTCCATTACACTGGGGACCCTCTGAGAAACCACGTGGAACACACCTCAGAATCATTCTGCAGGTGCTGGGAGGCCGAGGTATGTATCCACCCATGCTCATTCCCCAACTAGGAGAAAGCTGCGACAGGGGCATTAATGCCCAGCATTTCTTTTTTATGCTTTGCTGCAAAATAAGCATAAAGGTGTTGGAAAAAACCCTCTGGCAAAGCAGAGAGACGTAGGCTTTTGAGGTAGAGAGCTGTGAGCTGCTGCAAACTGTCTACTCATGGTCAGGAGAGGTCAGGTGGGCTAAGGAAACGTGGGACAAGAACACCAGGAAGGGACGCTACAGATGCCAGGCTGGAAAAATAAATGGGGGACGCTGGCCAGGTATAGAGCAATAGGGCATGTTTAGCCTGTGGAACAGCCAAATTTAAATCCTACCCGAAGGCATTACAATATAATAATAATAATAACGATATGTAATCCAAGCAAAATACAATGACCAGTTTGTAACCCTTGCAACAGTGAGCAGTAGGAACAGGGGCAAATCTGAGTGCATGTCCTGAAGGGGGTTGAAGGGGGCTGAAGGGGGCTCCAGCCAGTGGTTACCATTCACGAATGTGGGTTAATGTTAGATCTTTGGGTTTCCTTTTGTGAGAATCCAAAAATCAAGATTTTATGGGAAATATCTTGATTTTTAAATACTTGGAATTTATTTGGGCTCCAGGAAGCACATCTTGGGGGGCCTACCTTCCATTTACAGTCTCCATCCAATATCAACAGCAACAACAGCACAGGGACTAAGGGAATGAGGATCTCAGAAGTATGCTAAGCAGCTCATTTTTGCGTTTCTGGGTAAACTGGTTTTGCTAGCACAAGCTTACTCCATAGAAATCAAGTTTCTGATAGAGCTTTTAAAAAAAGGATTAAGTACATGCAATCAGAGCAGAAATTGGGCGGTCTCTACGGCTAAATAAACTTCATTTCCATTGAGCCTAACACTCTCTTTGGGGTAGAGTAGGGGGGCTACAAAATGAGTGAACAGTTTTTTCTCCCTTGTTAATATAACCCAGGTTAAAGCAGCATTGCTTTGCATCAGGAAAGTTTAAGGTAGAGCTTTGATCTTCTTCCTATTAAAATAAAGTAATGCATTATCCTGACCTCAAAAAAGTAGTCTTAATTAGGGTCCTTGAATGAAATAATTGACCTTGATATTGCCTTCAGCTCAAGGCACGAAATTGTTATCAAAATGACTTATCAAGAAGTAAGACATGGAGCAATAAGGACTATTTGTTTAATAATTCTACCTTCTAGAATTTTAAGCTACCAGAACCCTTACACTGCAAGGACAAATACTACCTTTGTAGTGGCCAATGGGAGACTACATTGTGTTGAAATGAAATTCACGTTGAGATTATGCATTGGTAAAAAATATAGTCTTTGTTTAAACACTAGTATTTTTTATATTTTTGACCTAGTTCATTTGAATCTTAGCAACATTATTTTATTGTGAAATGTTTCTTCAGTGGGTTGCAGCGTATCTTTTTAAGCATCACCACAAAGACTGGAAACAGATAAGTGCAGAAAGAGCACTGGGCTAAAAGTCAAGAGATTTCATTCTTGGCTTTCACTTTGTTGCTATGCAGTGTGGCCTTGGAAAAATATTTTATACAATCATCTTTAAATTTCTTAAAGCTTTGTTGTCTTATAAGGTGAATACAACTATTGCCTTACTTCTTATTTTGACTTTTCTTTGTCCTTTTTTTTTTCAACCTAAAAATCAAGCTATGATCAGTTCCTCTTACCAAGGCAAACTCTGGGCAAAATGTACAGATGAAAAATATGCCTTAGACCCCAAGACCTATCTCTGATCTGTTTTCCCTTCCATGATCCGCTTCCTCCCTCAGTATCCCTTTCCCATACCCACAGGCCACATTGTCTCACCAGTAAACTACTGTCTCATCAAACCAGGCTCTCCTTCAAGGTTTCCAGTTAACTATTTGCCCCATAGTAAGAAAGAACTGTCTAGTTACTGTCCCTTGTTTTATTTGCACTTATTTCTGGTTGCAGAGCTCTGATTTCCCTCTCCTGTTATAGAAATGCAAGCAATAAGTACCCAAGCAGTAGAAGTCTTAGGGTGCTAGTAAAGAATGGTTTCTCCTCTCTCTCCAGGGTGGGAAATGGGGTGTATACAACACAATATAGAAACTTGAGGCTCAATCTTGGTACAGGTTGTAGAGACAGACTATGGTAGGGCCAGGAAAAGGGCTCAAGTTCTATACATTTCAGACTATAGACAGTAAGCATTTATTAGATGACTACCTACTGGACAAGGTGCTAGGGGAACAAAAATGAATGTAACCATCCTTCCTCATTAGGAATTCACAGGCTAGTGGAAGACATGGACAGAAGCTGAGATTTAAAAGACAATGCAGTGTCTGTACTCTCAGGCCCATGTAGGGCTTGGCACAGGCCAAAAGACCTGATGGTGCTTTTCATCCCTTCCTCAAACATCTATTTACAATAATTTAATCAGATAATGTAACATTTTTCCTCCAAAGCCTTGTCTTCTAATAAATCATCTTTGTTCTCCAGTTCTCAACTTCTTATCCTTGATATCAAGTAACTACCATTGTTTTGGTCCTAGCTCTCCCTAGCATATGGTGTTCCTGACATGGTGCTCCCTGCCTCAATAATAAAGATATTTAAAAAAATCCTTTGTGAACCCAGAAGAGAAAGTATTTAATAGAAATAGAAGAGTTTATGGTATTTTTTCCAAGGAGGCATCATTTCCTCTGGTCTTGAAGAGTGAGACGGAGTTTGACAGAAAGAGAGGAAGGGAGGCATTTAGGCTGAGGGTTCAATATGCTTATGAACAGGGAGACCAACTCAGTATGTTTACAGAGGAACAAGAGTTCCATAAGGAAGTCATACCTGTCTGTTTCCTAAGAAAGGATCATTGACACCCAATCCAAAAGGGCAGGATTTATCTCTGTAGGTCCAGAGGTCACACTCCACAATGTATATAGAGAGATCACAAAAATAAATTGCCTTGCAAAACAGAAAGTTTCAGAAGGAACCTTACCGTTGAGCTAATTTGATATCATAGAGTATAACAGTTATTGGCAGAAGTAACTATGTAACTCTCTTGGACCCAAAACCTTTCTGTTCTTGGTCCCAATGCCTCCCTCCCTCCGACACACACACACACACACACACACACACACACACACACACCCCTTAATCAGTATCTCTCAGCACTCATTCCCTCCAAATCAGCTCCTCCTATTCTGCAGGTGGTCCTGGGATTTTTCCTTAGCAATAGGTGGGACCCATCTTTCTGATTTTAACTTCTTCTCACCACGAGGTAGAGATTTATCTTGACAAACTGTTTGGGATTGCTAAGAGAATATTAACAAAATGGGAGCGTGCATCCTGCAGCAGTGAAGAGAATACCTGAGAAGTTTGAAAGCTTCCGTGGGAGATTAGAGGCGGCTGTAAGAAAATGTTCTCCCTGGTAGTAAGCTCCCAGTGCAGATTTTTCGCTATCCAGGAATCTCTAATTACTAATACAGTACATGAACAGTATGATATGTCCTTACAATTGCAGACGCCTTTTCAAAGATAATCTTTAATAGTTTATTTGACAGCCTGTAAAATTATAGAAAATTATTAGTCTTGGGAATTACAAAAATCCCTGTAGTATAGTCAAACAATAAAATTATAATTACCTGTGGGTAATTGAAATTTAACTGTTTTTTTATTGTATATTACACATCAATAGCAACATAAGTTCAAGAGGTTTTTTTCTTCTTTCCTTTTCTATTAAAGAACCTGAGAAAATGGACAGCACTGTTGGGGGCTTGTGAGTTCCTGTCACAGCACTGAGCTTGAACAATTTCGATTAAAGCCCATGTTTGAGACTGTCATTAGACCTGCATTAAATTACATATCTGGAGTGTTAAAAAATAAAGAGTACAGTAGCTTTTTCTCAGCTACCTAAGGTAGGTGGTTAAGGCCCTGATTATCTTTAAAGATCTATTTTTTTTCCTCCACTGAAAGTCATTGTTTCTTTCATTAAACATAAAACACACTTAAGAACACTAAAGTGCACATACAGGAATATTAGGATGGCATATTCCAAAGTACCTTTGTTCTGTATTCATTGCTCTGAGTTGACTTCTGCATTGTGTAATGTGATTTTATTATTTGGCTCTCACTTGGGTGAACTGAACAGGATTGGCAGTGCTTAGGGCTTCTAATTCTCTGGGCTTAGGGTAAGCTGGGTGCTTGCCTTCCTCTTCTTCATTCAACCTCTCTTTCTACCATCACCCAAAAAATAAAATAAAATAAAACAAAAACACATAAGCATCTTCAAACCAAAGCCAAGTGCTGGTATTTCACTTCTTTGAGTGTCAGAGAACTCAAAGCACCTCCAAGCTCCACTCCTGTGGTTTCCTTTGTTTAAAGGAATCTTCCAGTTCTTCCCAGCTAGAATAGTGGTTGAGCTGCATGGAAAGAAAGTAATAAACCTACACATGAAAAAAAAAAGTCACTGGCAAAAGGATTGGCAAAAATTAATTTTTTTGCAGAAATTATCTTTGCCTTTTGCTATCCCTCCTCACTCACTCTGTCCTCCATCTGTCTCAGTCATGCCATTTCCTGTCTGTAAACATTGCTGCAAGGACTTTGGAGAACCATGGGCCTCAGGGCAGCCCTTTGAACCTTTTATCCAGAAGTAGCAGCTTCAGGCCAAATGGTTTGACCCAGTTTCATCTCTGTGGTTTGGAGAGCAATGAGAATTTAAATCGGTTTTTATTTCATCCAGCACTGTCTGATTTTTGCCTCTTCATCTGGAAGGAAAGAGATAGGGCTAAAGTATGTGGAATGTTCAGGAACAACACAAGAAATTTGTAAGCTAGTGACATCCTTTCTTCTGCAAGTGGTCTCAGAGTTCCAGTGTGAGAGAACATGAGGCCTTCATCTTCCATGATCATCACTGGAGAGTTCATGACACATGAGACAGAAGGAAGAGCTGCCTCTTCTAGACCTTTGCCTTAATTACATTAAGTAAACCAAGATAAGAAGGATGGTAGAAAATGAAGTTCAGAAATAGCAGCGTTAGCTCATTCCTTCCCACATCCTCCTTCATTAATTTATTCACATATGTATTAGTCTGTTCTCACAGTGCTAATAAAGACTTACCTGTGACTGGGTAATTTATAAAGAAAAGAGGTTTAATTGACTCACAGTTCCACATGGCTGGGGAGGCCTCACAATCATGGTGGAAAGCAAAGGGAAAGCAAGACATGTCTTACATGGTGGCAGGCAAGAGAGAGCTTGTGCAGGGGAACTCCCATTATAAAACCATCAGATCTCTTGAGACTTATTCACTACCATGAGAACAGTATGGGAGAAACTGACCCCATGATTCAATTATCTCCACCTGGCCCTGCCATTGACACATAGGGATTATTGCAATTCAAGGTGATATTTGGGTGGGAACACAGACAAATCATATCAGCATATATGATGGCAAACACTGAAATGAACACATACTAATTTTTTAACAGAATGTAATCAATATTTCTCATCAGCTATGGACTGAATTGTATCCCCCCACCAAATTCAGATGTTGAATCCTTAACCCCAAGTGTAATTATATTTGGAGATGGGGCCTTCAGTAAGAGGTGATTAGGGTTAGATGCAGTTATGAGTGTGGGGCTCTGATGATGAGATTAGTGCCCTCTTAAGAAGAGGCACCAAAAAGCTTGCTCTACCCCCAACTGCATGTGTGCACAAAGCAGAGGTCATGTGGGCACACAACAAGATGGTAGCCAGGAAGAAAGCCCTCACAAAGACTCAGCCATGCTGGCACCCTGATCTTGTACTTTCAGCCTTCAGAACTATGAGATAATAAATTTCTGTTAGGTTTGTCAAAGGTCAGATGGTTGTAGATGTGTGGCGTTATTTCTGAGGCTTCTGTTCTATTGGGCTATATATCTGTTTTGGTACCATTACCATGCTGTTTTGATTACTGTAGCCTTGTAGTATAGTTTGAAGTCAGGTAGTGTGATGCCTCCAGCTTTGTTCTTTTTGCTTAGGATTGTCTTGGCTATATGGGCTCTTATTTGGTTGCATATGAACTTTCAAGTAGTTTTTTCTAATTCTGTGAAGAAAGTCAATGGTAGCTTGATGGGGATAACATTGAATCTATAAACTACTTTGGGCAGTGTGGCCATTTTCACGATATTGATTCTTCCTATCCATGAGCATGGAATGTTTTTCCATTTGTTTGTGTCCTCTCTTATTCCCTTGAGCAGTGGTTTGTAGTTCTCCTTGAAGAGGTACGTCAAATTCCTTGTAAGTTTTATTGCTAGGTATTTTATTCTCCTTGTAGCAATTGTGAATGGGAGTTCACTCATGATTTTGCTCTCTGTTTGTCTATTGTTGGTGTATAGGAATGCTTGTGATTTTTTGAAAATTGATTTTGTATCCTGAGACTTTGCTGAATTTGCTTATTGGCTTAAGGAGATTTTGGGCTGAGACAATAGGGTTTTCTAAATATACAACCATGTCATTTGCAAACAGAGACAATTTGAGTTCCTCTCCTCCTATTTGAATACCCTTTATTTCTTTCTCTTGCCTGATTGCCCTGGCCAGAATTTGCATTACTATGTTGAATAGGAGTGGTGAGAGAGGGCATCCTTGTCTTCTGCCAGTTTTCAAAGGGAATGCTTCCAGTTTGTGTGCATTCAGTGTGATATTGGCTGTGGGCTTGTCATAAATAGCTCTTATTATTTTGAGATACGTTTCATCAGTACCTTGTTTATTGAGAGTTTTTAGCACGAAGGGGTGTTGAATTTTATCAAAGGCCTTTTCTGCATCTATGGAGATAATCATGTGGTTTTTGTCTTTGGTTCTGTTTATGTGATGGATTACATTTATTGATTTGTATGTGTTGAACCAGCCTTGCATCCCAGGGATGAAGCCAACTTGATCATGGTGAATAAGCTTTTTGATGTGCTGCTGGATTCTGTTTGCCAGTATTTTATTGAGGATTTTTGCATCGATGTTCATCAGTGATATTGGCCTGAAATTTTCTTTTTTTGTTGTGTCTCTGCCCGGTTTTGGTATCAGGATGATGCTGGCCTCATAAAATGAGTTAGGGAGGAGTCCCTCTTTTTCTGTTGTTTGGAATAGTTTCAGAAGGAATGGTATCAGCTCTTCTTTGTACCTCTGCTAGAATTCTGCTGTGAATCCATCTGGTCCTGGGCCTTTTTTGGTTGGTAGGCTATTAATTACTGCCTTAATTTCAGAACTTGTTATTGGTCTATTCAGGGATTTGACTTGTTTCTGGTTTAGCCTTGGGAGGGTGTATGTGTCCAGGAATTTATCTATTTCTTCTAGATTTTCTAGTTTATTTGCATAGAGGTGTCTCTAGTATTCTCTGATGGTAGATTGTATTTCTGTGATATCAATGGTGAAAGGATTCCCTATTTAACAAGTAGTGTTGAGAAAACTGGCTGACCATATGCAGAAAACTGAAACTGGACCCCTTCCTTACACCTTATACAAAAATTAACTCAAGGTGGATTAAAGACTTAAATGTAAGACCTAAAACCATAAAAACCCTAGAAGAAAACCTAGCCAATATCATTCAGGCCATAGGCATGGGCAAAGACTTCATGACTAAAACACCAAAAGCAATGGCAACAAAAGCCAAAATTGATAAATGGGACCTAATTAAACTAAAGAGCTTCTGCACAGCAAAAGAAACTGTCATCAGAGTAAACAGGCAACCTACAGAATGAGAGAAAATGTTCGCAATCTATCCTTCTGACAAAGGGCTAATATCCAGAATCTACAATAACTTAAACAAATTTACAAGAAAAATACAAACAACCCCATCAAAAAATGGGCAAAGGATATGAACAGACACTTTTCAAAAGATGACATTTATGCAGCAAACAAACATATGAAAAAAAGCTCATCATCACTGGTCATTAGAGAAATGCAAATCAAAACCACAATGAGATACCATCTTATGCCATTTAGAATGGCAATCATTAAAAAGTCAGGAAACGACAGATGCTGGAGAGGATGTGGAGAAATAGGAATTCTTTTACACTGTTGGTGGGAGTGTAAATTGGTTCACTCATTGTGGAAGACAGCGTGGTAATTCCTCAAAGATCTAGAACCAGAAATGCCATTTGACCCAGCAATCCCATAACTGAGTATATACCCAAAGGATTATAAATCATTCTACTACAAAGACATATGCACACGTATGTGTATTGCAGTGCTGTTCACTATAGCAAACACTTGGAACAAACCCAAATGCCCATCAATGATAGACTGGGTAAAGAAAATGTGGCACATATACACTATGGAATACTATGCAGCCATAAAAAAGGATGACTTCATGTGCTTTGCAGGGACAGGGATGAAGCTGGAAACCGTCATTCTCAGCAAACTAACGCAGGAACAGAAAACCAAACACTGCATGTTCTCACTCATAAGTAGGAGTGGAACAATGAGAACACATGGACACAGGGAGGGGAACATCACACATGGGGCCTGTCAGGGGTGGGGGCTAGGGGAGGGATAGCATTAGAAGAAATACCTAATGTAGATGATGGGTTGAAGGGTGCAGCAAAACACCATGGCATGTGTATACCTTTGTAACAAACCTGCATATTCTGCACATGTATCCCAGAACTTAAATTACATTAAAAAAAAGAATGAGAAATAAAATATTTGAAAATAAAAATTAAAAAAATATTTCTGTTGTTTAGGTTACCCAGTCTGTAGTATTTTCTTGTGGAAGGCTAGCTGATCAACGTACCATCTGATAGCATAAGTCATATTTTCATCAGTCTTAAAAGCCAATGTTGAAAAGCAAATATAGATAAAACATTTTTTTCAAGAAAAGGTAGCCTTCTTAAAATTCTATACAATATTTAATGAAGCCATTTAAAATCAAATGTTGTCTTCTAGCCAAAGATGGGTTAGAACACACATAGCCATTCTGAGCATTAAATTCATATTGTAAAGTGATAAAAAAGTAACATGTAGATGAAAGTTCAAGATGGATAATGTTCTTCTAAAGTTTGTTAGAAAGTTGGTTTAGGGCCTCATGAATTCATGATTTTGTAAAATGTCAGTGTAGTATGATCTTTTAAAATAGGAACTAACTCATATCTGATTTACTTGTTAATCATCTTTCTTTTTCCACTAGAGCATAAGCTCCCTGTGGGTAAGCACTTTGCCATGTTTGTTACTCTAACTCCCATAAACCTCCACTAGTTTCACACTTAAAGCAAAATTCACGCATATTCTGGCCCTTGCCTGCTTCTCTGCCTTTGTCCTCCACCACTCTTTTTCTCACTTCCCTCCAGTGAGATCTCTTACGATTCATGAGCATACCAACCCTGCTTTTGTCCTCTTTGCCTTTAAAAAAAAAAAAAATTCAAATCATTTCTTACCTTCTCAGAGAGGTCTTGCTGATCACTCTTCTATTATAAAGCTCACATCCCATCCTACCATGCATTCTATTTCTCCTTAGTCTGCTTAACCTTTCCTCATAGTACTTATCACCATCTAGAGAGAAATTTTTAACACTGATAAACACTCAGTATTTGCTGAATGGGTAGAATTTTGCTAAGGGAGGAATAACCCAAGGTGGGAATTGGGTATAGAGGTGAATGTGACTCCCTGTTACTCACTGTGGTCCCTAGGGCCATTAACAGAACCAGGGTTATCAGGAGGAGTTTGTATAGAGGGGAACAACTAATCACTGATGAATTATTTTGATTTTTATATAGACATTTGTCATTTCTGATCTTTAAAATGGAAACAGGTGATCTATGCAGAGTTAAATATTCTGCATTGGGTCCAACATTTCAGCATTACATTGGGGAGATAAATGTGGAAACTATCAAATCCATAATAAGGTAAAACCTGATTTCCACCAATTTAATCTGTATTAAAAGCCTCATAAAGCACATTTTGGTAAAAGGAACTAATATCTATCTCACAGCTATGCCCAGCTTGTAACTCAATTGGCATATGTTTCTTCATATTCCTCTTTTAAAAAGTCAATGGTTTATGAAATTATCCAAATATCTGAATCCCTCCCTAGCCAGAAAATGTCACTAAATGCAAAAGAATTTAAATTGCACACATTCCATAATCCCCTCAGTCTCTCCTCCACCCCAAAGTGCAAGCTTTAGTTTCAAGGAAAGAAACACATGTAAAGCTCGTCAGTTTTGGCCAGGTGGCTCCATAATTTTGACTCAATGCCCTGATTTTAATTCAAGCTGTTTAAAGGTAAGGCTCAAAAATAGCCAAATGCCATTCTTCCCCCTTTGTCCCCACTTCTTCGCCAAGTCCTTTTTCTACTTCTGGAGAAGTAAATGTGGAAGCCTTTTCCTCAGTGAGGTCTCACTCATCCAAGCCCCCACTCATGGGGTTGTATGGGAGGAAAAGTAGGGTGTACTTCCAAGGCAGTACTCTAGAAAGGCATCCTTTCCTGAGGAGTCTTCAGAATCTGGTATGTGCTCAAGATGCAAGCCTTGCAGCTATTGATGGCCTGAGGGTCAAGGGTCAAGGGTCAATTGAGGGCCCAATGGAGCACTCAGCCTGGACTTTGTCCTTTGTGCAATTCAGCTGGAGGCTCTTTGATTAAATCTTATCTTCCAGGAGGTTTAAAAGATGTCAAAAGCAAGACAAATTTTCTCAGTTTCTGGAAGATTCTCATCTCTTGCTGTCTCTCTTCTTCCAATACTCCTGAGCCATGTGGGAGTCTCTTCAAGGGCTTAGCAATGTGTATAATGCAATATCTCTCCCTCAGTGTCCGTATCCTACAGATACAGTCAGTTCCTATAAATTTAAGGTTCTCAAAGGATTGGATTTATCTTAAGTCTGGAAGGGACCTTACCCTGTTCTAAATGTCATATATTTTTTGAGTCTTCCTGACTGAAATCAGAGGCCTTGTTGACGGAGTCTTTTCACATCCCTTCCAGCTTTAGGAGTCCGGGTTTTAGCTCAGTCCCAGATAATTCTTGTAGTGAAAAAGTGAAACTTCTGTTCTAGCTAATTCAGTCTTCGGCACATTTGCTACTGTTTTTTAGAAGCCAGAGGCGATTTACAAGAGAACTTGCAAAGCCATTTTGCCTGAACAAATTCTCCATCTGGTGATTCACTGAACATTATCTCATATTTCTTAAAGGAAGAAATAAGGAATGGACTTAGAAGGCCTCGTGTTGATGTTTACCTGCCAAGAGATCTTCCTCTGCTGACTGCCCAGGTTCATTTGTAAATTTGCATTTAAAAACACTCTTTGGGCATAATTTCCTGCTATTGCTTTGCTTGTAGCATTTTTCAGGGCAATGAAGCTACAAGTTGGGGCCCTGTCCACATGTACATATCAAAATAGCTGAAATTTGTGGGGATTTTGTAAAAAAAAAAAAAAAACTTCCTTTTTTAATTTCATGAGATCGACAAATGAATTTGAATATTTTTAGTCAGTTGTTCTGTGGTGCCTAAGAACAATGCTGCTTCTAAGGCATTTTATGTTACCTCTTGTTGAAAACATAATGATATATGGAGAACCTTCTTATGCAAAGGGAAAAATCGGATCTGTAATGATGGAAAGATGACTGTCATCCCGCAGGGGCTCTGCTATGCTTTCTCCAATAATCTGAATTTCCCAAACCACCTCCTTCCCCGAGACCAGCCCTTTGCCTTCTCCTTCTGGTTACTAGATCACCCTAGGTGGTCTGCTGGGGTCCCTGCACTTTGACTGTGCTGTTCCTCTGCTTCTTTTGATTTCCTAAAGCCAGATGTGGACTGCTTTTTCCCAAGCGTTGATACCATCACTTCTGGTTCTGCCCTTTTCTCCATGGAGATACTATCTCCCCA
The DNA here is from genome assembly GCF_006542625.1 of Nomascus leucogenys. Classification (NCBI taxonomy): domain Eukaryota; kingdom Metazoa; phylum Chordata; class Mammalia; order Primates; family Hylobatidae; genus Nomascus; species Nomascus leucogenys. The sequence continues at coordinate 23,905,320 of NC_044394.1, read as the reverse complement.
TCAAGTTGGTTTGCTTTCTAGACTGCTTATGGCTTGGAAAAGAGACTGCTCTTGCTCCTGCCCTTCCCCAAATGTTGCTTTCTTAAGGCCACATTCTGGTTCTCATATGGCTGATTTTCTTTGTTTCTACTCTTTAATTTGTAATTCTCTTTCTGTGACCCTTGCCACTATTTGACTTTGGAACCTGCCTTCTTTTTATCAGCCTCTTCCACTGTTAACTCTATGGACAAGTATCTGGGCCAGGATAATGTAGAAAGAGAGTCAAAAATAAAAGAGAGACTGATTTGGCTAGGAAAGGGTGTGAGGTTCACAGGACAAAAGAAGAGGGAAATCTTGTACACAGTCTAACAAAAGGAAATAGACCAAGACTGAATTGCACTCATTCACTTAGACATGTGTGCATTTGTTCATCAACTCAATGCCTATCTGGAACAAATATTTTACTTTCTAGTTGTCTCTTTTTACGTGATTGCTCACAGTTATTTTTCGTAGATGTGCAGGTATCCTAAACTTACACAGTCATCTTCCAACACAGATATCAAATGTCCCTTGTTTTAACCAGAGACAAGCTATCCAGATACTTGAGTCTTACTCATATTGTCCCTGGCAGAGCACAGAGCACTGATCTAAGGCACAGTATGACAAATGTGAGCCTTTCACTTAGGTAGTCATGTAACATTCATCCATTTGATGATTCATTCAATCAAGCAGTCATTTAACTGATATTTATTGAGCAAGAACCTAATATGGGCCAAGCAATACTCTCAGCACTCATGAAATAGCAGTAAATAAAATAAAGTTCTTGGTTTTGTGCAACTTACTTATTAGAAAGTAGATTGAGGGGAGACATACATATCTTTTAGGTGTTAATAAATTCTATGAAGAAAAATTAGGTAGGACAAATAGAAAGAAATCACTGGGAAGAGAACTTGCCTCATTAGGTAGAGTGGAAGGAAAAGCCCCTAACACTAAGGTGTCATTTTTGTGAATAACATGTGGGAGCGGCCCATGCGGATATCTAGGAGAGAACCTTAGATAAAGAGAACAGGAAATCAAAAACCCTCAAGCGGAAGAGTGCTTGGCATATTCAGAAAACAGCAAAATTTAGAGTCATCTAGTAGGTCCATTTTCTGTGAGCACTCATAGACTTTGCATTTTCCAAAAAAAAAAAATACTCACTTCATTGTGATCACTTGTTTAATGATTATCTTTCCCTCCAGGCCACATATTAGATGAAGCAGGAAACATGACTGCTTGGTTTATCCCCCGCCACATTCCAGTGCTTACTCAATATCTGGTGCATCAGAGGTGCACCATAAATAGTAATCAAATGAGTGAGTGGATGTCTGAATAAACTGCCCTGTAAAATAAGATAATGCACATAAATCTTTTAGTTCAGTGCCAGACATACACTGTGCATTGAATGGATTTCAGGGACAGTATGTTGCTGCTGATGTGGATGCTGCTGATGTAACCCAGGATAAAATGCACTTCTTCCTGAAGATGGAGAGACTGCTTGGTATGCGAGTAGGCCTACGCAGCAAGAAAGTCACTTTAACTGTTTCTGGCTAAAATAGCTCCATTCAGATTTGCTCTGTGTAACCCCAATGCTAGCAGTAAATATATCTGCTGTGATGCTAACATATAATAATATCTGAAGAAGGCAAGACTATTTAACTCTTAATTCACTATATACCCTTCCAGACAAGGAGCATGGTCTTCAGAGAGAAACAATTGAATGGTATAAAATATTATTGTCTAAGTCAGGGTTAGTAAAGGATAACATAGCTACTTGAAGTAAATTCCACTCATTTGGCCCAGGTAGAGAATTGACTGATACTGTTTCAAAGATCCAACCCTCACAACTTTGGAGGCTTCACACCAGAGGATCTCCTAATTTTGAAATAAGGGAGGTATATGTATCTCAGAAACTGAAGGAAGTTGATATTGTTATTGAGCCATGGAACATTCTGGGTTTGGCCATAAACAAATCAACTAGTAATGATTCAATCACATATACATGGACTGTTGGAACTAGTAAGTACTGTAGAAGTTATTTCACAAAGCTCCCTTGTTTCTTCATTTCATAGATAAGGGAACCTAGGTGAGGGGGCTGAAAAGTCTGTCCTAGTGTTGCAGCTAGGAGAGGACCTAGATCTTCTGTTTCTGAGATCAGCAGTCCTTTAATTAATCTCCATAACACCATGTATAGTCTCCCTATTTCCATTCTTGCCCTTCTATAATTCATTCTATATGCAAGATCAAAGTGATCTTTTAAAGGTGAAACTGAGATCATTTTACTATCCTTGATAAATTCTCCAATAATCTCTCATTGCAATTAAAATCCAAATTTCTTATAATGGCCTACAGTATATCTTCACACAGAATGGTGTCCGGCACATAGTAGGCACTAATAAATTTGTTGAACAATAAAGGAATGGATGACCTTTTTCCCCCTTAAGATTATAAAGTTGCAAATCATGATAAATCTGCAGAAGTATCTTGATTTAAATGAAATATTCAATAATATTTCCTCTAACATTAATATATGTGATGAAATGCAAGCTGGGTAAATGTGGGTTAACTGAATTCAATAGTCAAACCTAAATAATTTATTTTAACCTCCTCCATCTAGTAGATGGCCACTTGATTTCTGTCTGACCCAGCCTCATGGAGAGTGTTTACCAATGATTTTGATGACAACATGGAAAGGAAGCTTATAAAATCCAAAAGGCACAAAGCTGGAAAGGATAGTAAATATAACAATCAACATTCAAAATTGTTCTGACAGGCTGGAACACTGAGCCAATTCCAATAAGATGAAATTTAACAGGGATAAATACAGTGTCCTGCATAAAAGTTCAAATAATTAATTGTATAAATACAGGATGGAGAGGCTTGGCTTGGCAGAAATTCATGTATAAAAGATCTGGAGGATTGAGCTGACCACAACTTTAATAGGACCCATCAGTGTGAGGCAGATGCTTTAAAAAATCTCATTCATAGGTTGCAATAGTAGAAGCCCTTTTTCTAAATTGCAGCCAGTAATAATCTTCCTATACTCTGTTGCTCAGACCACATCCGGCATATTTTGTTCGGTCCTGGGTGCCATATTTTAAGGAGGACACCTAATCCAGAGGAAGAAAACTAAGATGGGGAAAGTTTGAAAATTGAGCCAGAGTTGAAATAATTGAAATCCAAATTCAAACCAGCACTTAAAATTGTGCAAGATATTAGCAGGGCTTCATTTTTGCTGCTCTGAAAGTCAGAACCTGGAACAATGGCTATAATTATGTAGTAAATATACTCTTATTAACAAAAAAATTGTGAATCAATGAATAAATGACAAAAAGGAGGAAGGAAATGTTTATTGCACATGGGAAAAATACTATGTGTACCTGGAGTAGTTTGACAATAGAAATAGCCACATAATGAGTTGGAATATATAAGCTACTAGCCACTGGAGGTTGTCAAAGCAACATGGGGCAAATGATTAAACCTCAAAAGTTAGAGGCATTAAGGCCAGGTATGATGGCATGTGCCTATAGTCCCAGCTGCTTAGGAGGCTGAGGAGTTCAAGGATGAGGAGTTCAATCACTTGAGCCCAGGAGTTCAAGGCTATAGTGCACTATTACTGCATCTATGAATAGCCACTGTACACCACCTGGGGCAACATAGGGAGATCCCATCTGTTAAAGGAAAAAAAGTTAGACAAACTGAGTGATTACATAGGCTCTGCATCTACAACCTTTAAAGTAAGCATGATGCTCCTTCCTTACCTCACTAGCTGTCCAAGATGATCAACCCAAAGTTCCCTTTCAATTCCACAGTCAACAATTTGCTGCACATGGAATTAATGGCCTTAAAAATAAAACCATTTCCCAAGGAACTTGACTTACTATCCTCAAATAAGAAGTCAGATGTCATTCTGGAGAGTGTAAAAAGAAAAATGAAAAATTTGCCTCCTTTGGCACTGATACAGAAATATTAACAACCTAAGATAAGAAGAATAAAGATGTTAAGGCACTGCTGCAAGCTTCAGTCTTAGAATATCCTCATGATGCATTACTACAGTCTTCTTCAGGAGAGTTGCAGGAATCAAAAACTAGCTGATGAGGGTTAGAAGGACATTCTACCTCTTTTCCATGCACATGTATCCTGCATTGCTTTGTGAAAGCCATCAATGAGAAAAGAAATAGTCTCATTGAGCTACCATGTCTTAGGCAAGTGTTTCTTTTTATTCCTCAGGCTGAGAACAGTGACTAGCACTTAGGAAGTATCAAATAATTATAAGAAGGAATAAAGGAAGGGAAGGACGGAAGAAGAGAGGGAAGGAGGAAGGGATGGAAGGAAGGAAGAAGGGAGGGAGAAAAGGGAAAGAAAAAGATTTGCTGAAGACAGAATGGGCAGTGTATATAAATGAACTGTCACCAATCAAAACTAATTTCTTATATGAAGACTTGCCAATGCATCCCCTTCTCATCCTAGTCTAAACATGATGAGAGTCAGTCCTTTTATTTTTCCACCTCTCATGGCTTTCCCAGAATAAAAGTTTAAGCTAAAAGGGGCAAAGCCCAATTTCTTGACCTGAAATCATCTTTTATTCCTATTGACTTTAAGAAGAGCCTGCTAGAGTCATGCTAAGCACTACTTGGCCATGAGAACATTTAAAATATAAAATGACTCTCTTAGTTTTATACTATTGCTGCCACTTGAATTAACCTATGACTGAACTCATAGAGGCATATTATCTCTTTTCTGGACCAATGCTAAAATGAGGTATCATGAAATGTGTTCCTTCTTTTTGAAGAATATAGTAACATATTTAGCCTGCTCCACCTGCTCCTCTCCTTGCCCCACTCCATGTTTCCTGGAATTGCCACAGACAGGGCAGATTCCAAACATAGATTCTCTATTTCCTGTGCTACAAACAAACAGGTGCATCGAAGATGATACAGTGATTTTATTCAATTACACTGGAATTCTCAACATATTTCCTTCTCTCCTCAATTTTTCCTCCTATGTCCGGCTCTTCCAGGAAGCTGTCTTATCTTATAATAACCTCTAAATTCCAAAAACACTTAGATCATTGCTTTACTGTTTTATGTGCTGCATAGCTTTCCTAGTTAACCCTTGATTGGTATATATTGTTTCCCTTGTAGACCAAGAGCCAGTACCACACATTGTTCTTGGTGTATTGCTGTGCCTTTGTTTGTTGCTCTCATTCTCTTAATACATATCACGTGATTTTTTGCTGTGACGATGCGGTCAGTGATATTTTTCTACCTAAAACTATTTTTAAATCAGTTCAAGATCTCTTTATTCTGAATTAGACAAAGCATAAAAATAGCAGTGTACATGGACTCTTCCCACAGAAGGAAACAAAATTTTTTAAGTGCAAGTGAATCTGAAGAATCTGTTTTAAGGAAAGAAAATGATATATAAGTGATGAAACCGTCAACAACTTTTGTTCAGGTTTCATCTCAAAAGTCATCTCCCAGTCTCTTTCATGCATCAAATGATAATATTTTTCTTTTTTCTTTTTTTTTTGAGACGGAGTCTTGCTCTGTCACTCAGGCTGGAGTGCAGTGGCACTGTCTCGGCTCACTGTAAGCTCCACCTCCTGGGTTCACACCATTCCCCTGCCTCAGCCTCCCAAGTAGCTGGGACTACAGGTGCCCGCCACCACACCCAGCTACATTTTTTGTGTATTTTTAGTAGAGATGCGGTTTCGCCATGTTAGCTAAGATGGTCACGATCTCCTGACCTCATGATCCGCCCGCCTCGGCCTCCCAAAGTGTTGGGATTACAGCCATGAGCCACCACACCTGGCCCAAACTCTAGTATTTTTCTTTACCACTTTATGTTACACAGAATTTGCACATGCCTGTCTCAAAGTCACTCATGAGTAGAGTTAAGACAGGTCTTACAATTTTCATCTAGGGTGAGAAAATTGGTTCTAAAAGTTTTATGACTTGCCCAGTATCCCGTGGTCAGCACTGTCCAGGGCCCTGACACTGACTGCAGGCTCTTTGTTCCAAGTCTTAAGAGGGGAGTCATAAAATAATGTAAATGACTATCTAAAGGTTCACATGCTAGTAAGTCAGAAGGTCTACAGTCACATGAGGGGTTTCTCTTCCTAATGGTCTCTTTTAGAGTTAAGATATGCAATCCAATGATGCTTTATTTATTTTGTAATTCTCACTTTTTAAAAGATCTTCGGAGCCTATTTCAGTCTGCTGCATATCCCAGGAGGTAGCACATCCTTATGCTCTGAGAGTTGACATAATTGGATGAAAAAGGTGTATACAACAGAAACTTATTCAAGCTTGTTTGTTCTATTTTTAAAAGAAGATACAAGATCTAATTTTTGGATCCACTCTCTAGGTTTGGGGATCCTTAACATTTCTTCTTCACACCAGGTGACAAAATTATTACTTGACATCTTTCCAAATATCACTTTTTAATCCATCTGGAGTCCGATTTTGCAAATGCTGCAACAGAGGAGGTTATTTCTAGGACCTTCACAACTTTTCCTATATTCATTGATTTGTGATGCCCTTTTTATAACTTATCAAGTCCCCATATGGGGACTATGAACTATGAGCAATGAATTATGTTCCATAATTATACCTGTCTGTGCCTTTAGGATTAAAAAACCATTTTTATTACAATGGCTTTAAATTGTTAATATTTAGTGGTCAAGTCCCCACTTCTGACTGTTCTTTAACAAAGTTGACTTAGTATTTATGGATTCATTGTTTATTCTTATATTTAATTTTATAATATTTGTCAAGTTTCTAAAAAAATCCAGCAAATGTTTTGATAAGGATCATTTTGAAATTATAGGATAATTTGACCAGGATAGCTTTACAAAGCTAGGCTATCTCACCTATTGATGATGCAATGTAGTTTAATTGGTTCTTCATTTATGTCCTTTAATACATTTAAAATTCTCTCCACAGAGATCTTGTATATTTTTGTTAATGTAATATCCAAGTAATTTAGAGTTTTCTTTAAATTTTCAGTGAATCTTATTCTTTAAAATGATGTATCTATTTGTTTTTTTATATAGTCAATAAATGCTATCAGTTTTTGGAGAGTAATCATCTTTTGTCAGGCAAACTAGTTTAATTGTATTACTTTTAATAGTTTGCTTTATTTTGTTTAATTTTCTAGGAATATTAATAAAGTTTTAGCTTTTCTAATTTTATACCTCATATTTTGTTTATTGCTTTATGGAGATGCTAGAAATCTAGAATATTGTAATAGATACTGGGAATACTTATTCCTAGTCTTCAAGTGAATACATCTAATTTTTTTCTTTTTCTGCATATGTTGTCTGTAGGTTTTTATTACTTACCATTTGTCAAGTTAAGGAAATAGTCCTCCTAGTTTTTTAGAGCTTTTTTTTCTTTTTAATTATCCATGATTTTCTTTGATAAAATCCTATGATATTTCTCCTTTAATATGTATAAATGAATTGTAAATTTTTTGATATTAAACTATCCTTGAATTCCTTTAATAAAACATTTATCACTTTATATTCATTTTAATCCACTTTTAAATAAAGTTAATTAATACCGTAGTTAGGCATTTATCATCTATGCATACAAGTCACATGGGACTATCCTTTTTTGTAATGACCATATCTGGTTATTTAATTTAATGTTCTTCTAATCTCATGAGTGAGTTGTATGGTTTTCTTTTTGGGAAAGCAACTGTTATAAAGCTTTTTGAAAGTCTTCTAGAACAACAAATTAAGTTATTTCAAAGCTGTGAATATCTGTTCATTGAAATACACCACAGAGTAAAGTAATAATCAGTTTAAGGATAAGGAAGATACTGCAAAATAGGACTAGTATCCTGAATACATAAAGAACTCATATACTCAAATTAATGAAAAAGAAATATAAGACCCAATTTAGAAAAAAGAAATGAATATGAGCACACAATTCTCAGAAGAAGGAAAAGTAGATGGTAATAGAAAAAGGAAAAGATGTTCAAATTCATTAGTAATAAGTGAAAGTCAAACTAAGAATGAGATGTTATTTTATAGCCATGAGATTTATAGAAATTAGAGCTGTGTAATACCAAATTTTAGTACAGTTGGACATAAGAAGGCCTCTTATGTTTTTAATATTAATAGGTGTAAAGCTGTTCTATTCTCCTGGAGAGCCATCTAGCAGAACTTTGTCATATTCATAAACCTCATGCTTCATCAATGCAATACAGTGAACTTCCATAATGGGACACACTCTGGGATATTTACTGTAAAATTTATGTTTGGTAGCAGAAAATGGAAGACTTCCTAGTTATACATTGAGGAAGTACATATAAGAAATGTAGTACATTGGCTGGTCATGGTGGCTCATGCCTGTAATCCCAGCACTTTGGGAGGCCGAGGCAGGCAGATCACCTGAGGTCAGGAGTTCAAGACCAGCCTGGCCAACATGGTGAAACTCCATCTCTACTAAAACTACAAAAATTAGCAAGGTGTGGTAGTGCGTGCCTGTAATCCCCACTACTTGGGAGGCTGAGGCAGGAGAATCACTTGAACCTGGGAGGCAGAGGTTACAGTGAGCCGAGATCACACCACTGCACTCCAGCCTAAGTGACAGAGTGAGACTCCATCTCAAAAAAAAAAAAAAAAAAAAAAGAAAAAGTAGTACATTCACATTAGGGAATGTAACTTTGCAGCAGTTAGAAGTAACAAGTGGATAGATACACACAGCAACATGAATATATCTTAAAATCACAGAAATAAAAAAATACAATTAAAACTATAGCACAGTGTCACTCACATAAACAAAAATCTATATACACAAAAATACCATATATTTTACAATGTTAAATTCAATTTCAACCTTATGTATTAAATATATTGGAGTAGTTGTTATGGAAGTTGGAAGAATGAGAGTGGAGACTAAAAATAGAAGTGTATATATATCTATAGATATATCTATCTATCTACCTATATATATATATATCTTCATTCTTACTTCTGTTTATACATAAAGTCATAAAACAGAGGGGTCTTTCATAAGCCAGTAAGAGAATGCAATGAACTGAGAAATACGAATAAGAAAAGCTTCTGTACCTGAGATAAAACAAAGTAAAAGCTACAAAGGTGTCTCTTAGAACCCAAGGGACTTCAGGAAACAGGAAATGGAAAGAGTGAAAAAAATCCAGGGGGAGCTTTTCCTCCACCTATATCTCTCCTTTCTCTGTGTGCATTTGCTTTTCTATTCTCTCTCAGCAGACCCACTTTTTGTTATTGTTGTTGTTTTTTCAGTGCACATGGTAAGAATTCAATTTTGTGTATCTTCTGCAGATTTGCATCCCCTTCTTTCAAAAGACCATCCCAGACTGATATTTACGGGGGGGGGAAATGTAATTCACAATTAAGACAGATGAATATGGTAAGTAATGCATTTTAGTTATTATAAAACACTATAGGCTTGGCATGGTGGCTCACACCTGTAATCCCAGCACTTAGGGAGCCCAAAGTGGGTGGATCACTTGAGGTCAGGAGTTTAAGACCAGCCTGGTCAACATGGTGAAACCCTGTCTCTACTAAAAATACAAAAATTAGCCAGATGTGGTGGCACACGCCTGTAATCCCTGCTACTTGGGAGGCAGAGGAAGGAGAATCACCTGAACCCAGGAGGCAGAGATTGCAGTGAGCTGAGATCGCACCATTGCACTCCAGCCTGGGCAACAGAGCAAGACTCCATCTAAAAAAAAAACAGTATAATGTAATAAGACTATTTGTCTTTCATGACAAGTAAATTGTCTCTACGACAGCTTAAAAAGAGAAATTCCAGTTATCAATTTATTCAAATATATGCATAAGCTCCTGGTGGAACATTTTGAAAACCACATTTGCTTAATTGTAAAAATTCTGGACTTCTTTCTTTCCTTTATAACTTTCTTTTTTTATTTTTCCCTTCTTACTTTTGTTCTCCTTTTTTCTCTTTCTTTTTCTCCTCCTTGTCTTCTTCTCGCATCTCTCCTCATCCATAATTTTAATGCCAAAATAGTTCCAAAAAAGGTGGCCAATTAGCTCACAGCTCACCAATTAACTTTTAGAGAAAAAGTTAATTTTTTTTGTTTTTAGTAACATGACATTGTATTTTCATTGTTTTCATGAAGCTCTTACTTAGACTTTCCTTTCAATGCAGCACTATACCAAGTGGCATATATATGGTTCTACCCTCCAAAAGCTTGTAACATATCCCAAAACCTACAACTCCCTGTCTCAGTTAACCAAAGAAAACCGACAGAATATTTCTATACCGATATTTCTCAATCCCCTGATTTGAAGTAAAAGTTTTGAGCTAAGCATGACATTCAAGAAAATATATGGGCAACAAGCTTGCCATGGTGTTTATCACTTCCCCACCTTTTCAATGATGAAAATAAATACAGACACCAGAGTTGAAACATGATGCTTCTTTTTTTTTTTTTTTTTTTTTTTTTGAGACGGAGTCTCGCTCTGTCGCCCAGGCTGGAGTGCAGTGGCACAATCTCGGCTCACTGCAAGCTCCGCCTCCCGGGTTCACGCCATTCTCCTGCCTCAGCCTCTCCGTGTAGCTGGGACTACAGGCACCCGCCACCATGCCCGGCTAATTTTTTGTATTTTTAGTAGAGACGGGGTTTCACCGTGGTCTCGATCTCCTGACCTCGTGATCCGCCCGCCTCGGCCTCCCAAAGTGCTGGGATTACAAGCGTGAGCCACCACGCCCGGCCGATGCTTCTTATCTGTTGCATTAATCTCAATTCATTGAGTACTTCAAGGGAGGAAGGCTTGTGGTGTGTGAAGATAATAGAGACATATCATGAGCACTTTAAAATTCAGGAAGCCATTCACAAACACCCACCATGTAATTAAGCTGTTTATTTTTATTTTCAGCCTATTAGAATTGGTAGAGTATTTTCACTTTAGCACCACGATGTCAGTGGGACCACAGGGTAGGGTGAAAGTGTTTTTACAGCCACCGGCATAGTGTCTGAAAAGGATTTACTTTCTCTGTTGCCTACTCTTCATTCATGAAATTAAATAAATGATTATTTACATGTTTGTTTTCACAAAGGTAATGAATTGTTCCACTGGCTACCAACATATCCCTCTGCCTCCATTCTCTTAGTGAGTATTTTAAAAGTTAGGTTTTGTTTTCTGGGAATGGTGTTATTAAATCACAGGAAAAGTTCCTTTTCAAGAGCTTGTTGGGTAGTTGTAAAGACAGCCCTCGGGCTCTCTGTGAGCTCCAGAAAAGAAGTGGTGAGAGGTTTCACAGCTAGTTACTTTTTCTCCCTTAAAATATACCTTTGTTTTTAAAAAAAATTTTGTTTAGTTATGTATGTAGGCATTTGCTCTGAAGGAGATCCTGTCATGTTGATAATCCATTCAAATGTCTTCCACTTTATCTGTTGGTTCAAGGTATAGCCTATTGATATAAAATAAAAATCCTCGTTTTCCCTCTCTGAATATTCAAAGCAAAATCACTTCCTAGTGAAAGGGTTCTTAGGATCAATTCTATCAGAAGCCACTCTTCAATGGTGATAAAGTATAATTTTCATATTCGGGGCACCCACCTTGCATATCTGTCACCATCTCTCCCACCCCTTGGTCAAACTCTCTCTTCCCAACAAGCAGATAGCCCTCCTTCAGGTCAAGTTGATTCTTGCTTCTGACCTTTCATTCTTTGCTATACCATTCTTATCTAATACATTCCTCAAACAAATTCCGTTTTCACTTAAAAAAGAAGCAAACAAACAAACCAGTCTTCCCTGATTACTCTTGCCAAACTCTGCTTTCATGGGGGAGGGAAGGGTCATGGCATTTACCTAATTCTTGGTCTTGTTCTCTGGTTGTTTTCTTTGTGAGCACAATCTGTATTCTAATAAGGGCAGGGAATCTGTTGGGTGTGACTGCACCAATTTTACTTTTCCACTGGCAGTGTATGAGGCTTCTAACTTCTTTACATCCTTAACAGCATTTGTTGTTATCTGGCTTTTTATTCTAGCTATCCTAATTAGTGTGCGGTAGAATCTCATGTGGTTTTGAATTGTTTTCTCTAATAACTGATGATGTTGATCATCTTTTCAGATGCTTATTGGCCATCTGCAAATATTTCTTGGAGAAATTTCTATTCCGATCCTTAGCCCATTCTTTAATTAGGTTATGTGTTCATTTATTATTTTATTATAAAAGTTTTTGTTTTAATAAATTCTGGATACAAGCCCTTCATCGGATACATGATTTGTAAATATTCTGTCCCATTCTGTGGGTGTCACTTTTTTAATGGTCTTTTGGTGCACAATTTTTTTTAATGAAGCCCAATTTACATATATTTCTTCCTTTGTTGCTTGTGTTTTTGGTGTCTTTTCTAATATTCCTTTGCCTCACAAGAGTCCTTGGGGAGGGTGGCCAGAGGCACTGGGAAGAGGCCACAGGGAGAAGAAAACCTCCAGCTGAGCTTTGTAACCATTTGAATCTATCAAGAAGTCTCCTGGGCAGAACTCAGGGGAGGGCATAAATCCAATGTGCAGACTCCACAGGTTGGGGAAGAATGAAAGCCCCACTTACTTTTGTAACTGGGGGTGGGTAGCCTGTGGCAAGTTTTCAGCCCTGCTCACCCACTGCCTGGAAACAGACTCAGTGCTGTTGCGGGGGCATGGTGGAAGTGAAACGAGCCCTTTGGGTTGCATGGGAGCTGGGTGAGGCCTGTGACTGCTGGCTTTGCTTCACTTCCCTGACAACCTGCATGACACTAGATGCAGCCATAATCCCCATAGGAACATAATTTTGTTGACCTGGGAACCTCACTCCCATCCCCCACACAGCAGCTGCAGCAAGACCTATCCACGGAGAGTCTGAGCTCTGGCAGGCCCAGCCCTGCCCCTACCTAATGGTCCTTCTCTACGCACCCTGTAAATGAAGACAAAGGGCATATACTCTTGGGATTCTAGGGCCCCACCCACCGCCTATTCCTTCCCATACTACCACAACTGATGCTCTCTGGAAAGTGCCACCTCCTGGCAGGAAGCCTACTAGCACAAAAATAGTGCATGAAACAACCAACATCCCCCTGCCACCTCCACTGGAGCAGGTGTTGCTATCCACAGCTGAGAGACCTACAGATGGTTCACACCACAGGACTCTGTGCAGACAACCCCCAGTACCAACCTGGAGCCTGGTAAACTTGCTGGGTGGCTAGATCCAGAAGAGAGATAACAATCACTACAGCTTGGCTCCCAGGAAGCCACATACATAGGAAAAGGGAGAGAATACTACATCAAGGGAGCATGCTGTGGAACAAAAGAATCTGAACAACAGCCTTGAGCTCTAGACCTTCCCTCAGACAGAGCCTACCCAAATGATAGAGAACCAGAAAATGAACTCTGGTAATATGACAAAATGAGGTTCTTTAACACACTCAGAAAATCACACTAGCTCACCAGCAATGGATTCAAACCAAGAAAAAAATCCCTGATTTACCTGAAAAAGAATTCAGAAGGTTAGTTATTAAGCTAACCAGGGAGGCACAAGAGAGAGGTAAAGCCCAAATTAAGGAAATCAAAAAAAAGATACAAAAAGTGAAGCAAAAACTTCAATGACAGCATAAATAAAGACAATGAAAACTTCAGGAAACAATGGATGCACTTATAGAGATGCAAAATGCTCTGGAAAGCCTCAGCAATAGAATTGAACAACCAAAAGAAAGAACATCAGAGCTTAAAGATAAGGTTTTAGAATTAACCCAATTCAACATAGACAAAGAAAAAAGAATAAGAAAATACAAACAAAGCCTCTAAGACGTCTGGAATTTTGTTAAATGACCAAACCTAAGAAAAACTGGCATTGCTGAGGAAGAGGAGAAATCTAAAAGTTTGAAAAACATATTTGGGGGAATAGTTGAGGAAAAGTTCCCCAGCCTTACTAGAGATCTAGACATCAAAATACAAGAAGCTCAAAGAACACCTGGGAAATTTATCACAAAAAGATCATCACCTAGGCACATTGTTATCAGGTTAGCTAAAGTTAAGATGAAGGGAAGAATTTTAAGAGCTGTGAGGCAAAAGCACCAGGTAATCTATATCTATATCTATATCTATATCTATCTATATCAATATCTATATCTAAAACCTATTAGATAACAGCAGATTTCTCAGCAGAAACCCTACAAGCTAGAAGGGTCTGGGCCCTATCTTCAGCCTCATTAAACAAAAACAATTGTCAACCACAATTTTGTATCCAGCAAAACTAAGCTTCATAAGTGAAGGAAAGATACAGTCTTTTTCAGAAAAACAAATGTTGAGAGAATTCACCACCCCCAAACTACAAGAACTGCTCAAAGAACTGTTAAAAGGAGCCCTAAATCTTAAAAGAAATCCTGGAAATACATCAAAACAGAACGTTTTTAAAGCATGAATCTTACAGGACCTATAAAACAAAAATACAATTTAAAAAAAACAGAAAACAAAAAACAAAGGTATAACAGGCAACAAACAGCATGATGAATGGAATGGTACCTCACATCTCAGTACTATTGTTGAATATAAATGGCATAAATGCTCCACTTAAAAGATACAGAATTGCAGAATGGATAAGAATTCACCAACTAACTATCTGCTGCCTTCAAGAGACTCACCCAACACATAAGGACTCACACAAACTTAAGGTAAATGGATGGAAAAAGACATTTCATGCAAATGGACACCAAAACCAAGTAGAAGTAGCTATTCATATATTAGACAAAACAAACTTTAAAGCAACAGCAGTTAAAAAATACAAAGAGGAAAATTACATGATAAAAGACCTTGTCCAACAGGAAAATATCACAATCCTAAACATATACACACCTAACACTGGAGCTCCAAAATTTATAAAACAATTACTAGTAGATCTAAGAAATGAGATAGACAGCAACACAATAATAGTGGGGGACTTCAGTACTTCACTGGCAGTACTAGACAGATCATCAACACAGAAAGTCAACAAAGAAACAATAAATTTATATTATATGCTGGATCGAATGAACTTAACAAACATTTACAGAAGATTCTACCCAACAACTACAGAATATACCTTCTATTCAACAGCACATGGAATTTTCTACAAGCTAGACTATATGATAGACCACAAAACAAGCCTCAATAAACTAAAGAAAATTAAAATTATATTAAGCACTCTCTCAGATCACAGTGGAATAAAACTGAAAAACAATACTAAAAGGAGCCCTCAAAATTATACAAATACAGGAAAAATAAAGAACCTCCTCCTGAATGATTATTTGGTCAAAACAAGATCAAAATGGAAATTAAAAAATTATTCAAACTGAATGACAATATTGAGAAACAAATGAACAACAAAAAAAAATCTGGGATACAGCAATGATGGTGTTAAGAGGAAAGTTCATAGCCCTAAATGCCCACATCAAAAAGTCTGAAAGAGCATAAACAGACAATCTAAGGTCACACCCCAAGGAACTAGAGAAACAAGAACAAACCAAACCCAAAACCAGCAGAAGAAAGAAAATTACCAAGATTAGAGCAGAATTAATGCAACTGAAACAAAATAAACAATCAAAAGATAAACAAAACAAAAAGTTGGTTCTTTGAAAAGATAAATAAAATTGATAAACCATTAGCAACATAAACCAGCAAAAGAAGAGAGACAATACAAATAAGCTCAGTAAGAAACAATATGGGAGATATTACAACTGACACCACAGAAATGCAAAAGATCATTCAAGGCTACTACGAACACCTTTATGCCCATAAACTAGAAAATCTAGAATAGATGGATAAATTCCCAGAAAGATTCAACCCTCCAAGCTTAAATCAGGAAGAGTTAGATACATTGAACAGACCAATAAGAAGCAACGAGATTTAAATGGTAATTAAAAAATTACCAAACAAACAAAAAAAGTCCAGGACCTGACAGATTCACAGCAGAACTCTACCAGACATTCAAAAAAGAATTGGTACAATCCTATTGACACTATTCCACAAGATAGAGAAAAAAAGAGAATAGCTTCATTCTATGAGTATCACCCTAATACCAAAACCAGGAAAAGACATAACTAAAAAAGAAAACTACAAACCAATATCCCTAATGAACATAGATGCAAAAATCATTAATAAAACACTAGCTAACCAAATCCAACAATATCTAAAAGATAATCCACCATGATCAGGTGGGTTTCATACCAAGGAGGCAGGGATGGTTTAACATATGCAAGTCAATAAATATGATACACCACATAAACAGAATTAAAAACAAAAATCACATTATCATCTCAATAGATGGAGAAAAAGCATTCCACAAAATCCAGCATTCCTTTATGATTAAAACTCAGCAATACTGGCATACAAGGGACACACCTCAATGTAATAAAAGCCATCTATGACAAACCCACAGCCAACATAATACTGAATGGGGGAAAGTTGAAAGCATTCCTTCTGAGAACTGGAACAAGACAAGGATGCCCACTCTCACCACTCCTCTTCAACATAATACTGGAAGTTCTAGTCAGTGCAATCATACAAGAGAAAGAAATAAAGGGCATCCATATAGGTAAAGGGGAAGTCAAAGTGTTGCTCTTTGCTGATGATATGATTGTTTACCTAGAAAACCCTACAGACTCTTCCAGAAAGCTCCTAGAACTGATAAAAGAATTCAGCAAAGTTTTTCCATACAAAATTAATGTACACAAATCAGTAGCTCTTCTATACACCAATGGCAACAAAGCTGAGAATCACATAAAAAATTCAACCTTTTTTCCAATAGCTGTAAAAAAATAAAATACTTCAGAATATACCTAATCAAGGAAGTGAAATACATCCAGAAGAAAAACTGCAAAACACTACAGAAAGAAATCATAGACAACACAAACAAATGGAAATGAATCCCACGCTCATGGAAGGGTAGAATCAATATTGTGAAAATGACCATACTGCCAAAAGCCACCTACAAATCAATGCAATTTCCATTGAAATATCACCATCATTCTTCACAGAAATAAAAAAAGTCTGAAATTCATATGAAACCAAAAAAGAGCCTGCATAGCCAAAGCAAGACTAAGCAAGAAGAACAAATCTGGAGGCATCACATTACCTGATTTCAAACTATACTATAAGGCTATAGTCACCAAAACAGCATGATACTGGTATAAAAATAGGCACATAGACCAAGGGTACAGAATAGAGAATCCAGAAATAAACCCAAATACTTACAGCAAACTGATATTTGACATGACAAACAAAAACCTAAAGTGGGAAAAGGACACCCTATTCAACAAATGGTGCTAGGATAACTGGCTAGCCACAGGTAGGAGAATGAAACTGTATCCTTATGTCTGACATTGTACAAAAATCAACTCAAGATGGATTAAGGACTTAAATCTAAGACCTGAAACTATAAAATTCCAGAAGATAACATTGGAAAAGCCCTTCCAGACATTGGCTTAGGCAAGGATTTCATGACAACAAACTCAAAAGCAAATGCAGTCAAAACAAAGGTAAACTGCTGGGACTTATTTAAACTAAAGAGTTTTTGCACGGCAAAAGGAACAGTCAGCAGAGTAAACAGAGAACCCACAGAGTGGGACAAAATCTTCACGATCTATACAGCTGACTAAAGATTAGTATCCAGAATCTACAAGACACTCAAACAACTTATCAAGAAGAAAACAATCTCACCAAAAAGTGGGCTAAGGAAATGAATTCTCAGTTCTCAAAAGAAAATATACAAATGGCCAACAAACATATGAAAAAATGCTCAACATCACAATTGATCAGCGGAATCCAAATAAAAACCACAATGAAATACCACCTTGCTCTTTCAAGAATGGACATTATAAAAAAAAAAATAATAAGAGGGGTTGGCATGGATGCGGTGACAGAGAACACTTCCACACTGTTGGTGGGAATGTAAACTACTATGGGAGAAAGTGTGGTAATTCCTTAATGACCTAAAAGTAGAACTACCATTTGATCCAGCAATCCCACTACTGGGTATCTACCCAGAGGAAAATAAGTTGTTATACAAAATGATACTTGCACATACATGTTTATAGTAGCACAATTAGCAATAGTAAAGATGTGGAACCAGCCCAAATGCCCATCAGTCAATGAGTGGATAAAGAAACTATGGTATGTGTATATGATGAAATACTACTCAGCCATAAAAATGAATGAATTAATGGCCTTTGCAGCAACTTGGATGAGATTGGAATCATAATCACTATTATTCTAACTGAAGTAGCTCAGGAATGGGAAACCAAACATCATATGTTGTCACTCATAAGTGGGAGCTAAGCTATGAGGATGCAGAGGCAAAAGAATGAAATGAAACAGTGTATATATGAGCATTTTTTACAAATTATATATGAACTATATGTATAACATTTTCTTTATACAATCGTCTGTTAATAAACATTTATGTTGATTTCATGCCTTGGCTATTGTGCATAGTGCTGCAACATGGGAGTGCAGACATCTCTGACAAACTGATTTCAAATATGTTGGGTAAATATCCAGAAGTTGTTTTACTGGATCATGTGATGGTACAATTTTTAGTTTTTTGAAGAACTTTCATAGAGTTTTCCATAATGGCTCTACTAATTTACATTGATAATAGCAGTATACAAATGTTCCCTTTTTTTTGTACATTTTTGCCGATAATTATCTTTTGTCTTTTGATAATAGCCATTCTGAAGGTGTGAGATGATATTTCATTGCGGTTTTCATTTACATTTCTCTAATGATTAGCAACATTGAGCATATATATATATTTTTTAATGTCTATTCAGATCCCTTGTCCATTTTTAAAATCTTTTGTTTCTTTTCTTGCTAGTGAGTTGTTTGAGCTTCTTATATATTTTAGACATTTATCTTGTATCAAATGTGTATGATTTTCAGATGTTTTCTTCCAATCTGACAGTGGTTTCTGTATCGTTTTCATTGTTTCCTTTGCTGGGCAGAAGGCATCCCATTTGTCTATTTTTGCTTTTGCTGCTTGCACTTTTGGGGTAAAAACAATCAATTCCCAGACAAATGTCATGTAGTTTTTCTCCTGTGTTTTCCGCTACTAGTTTTACAGTTTCTGGTTTTACACTGAAGTGTTTAATTCATTTTGAGTTGATTTTTTAAATGTATTTTTAATTTTTTTTTAGTATTTTTATTTCCATAAGTTTTTGGGGAACAGATGGTGTTTGGTTACATGAGTAAGTTCTTTAGTGGCAATTTGTAAGATTTTGGTGCACCCATCACCCGAGCAGTATATACTGCACCCTACTTGTAGTCTTTTATCCCTCAACCCCTTTCCACCCTTTTCCCCTGAGTCCCCAAAGTTCATTGTGTCATTCTTATGCCTTTGCATCCTCATAGCTTAGCTCCCACTTATAAGTGACAACATGAGATGTTTAGTTTTCCATTCCTGAGTTACTTCACTTAGAATAATAGTCTCCAGTCTTATCCAGGTCACTGCAAATGCCATAAATTAATTATTTTTTATGGCTGAGTACTATGCCATTGTGTTGAGATATATATATATATATATATATATATATATAAATAGTCAGTTTTTTATACACTCATTGATGGATGGGCATTTGGATTGGTTCCACATTTTTGCAATTGTGAATTGTGCTGTTATAAACATATATGTGCAAGTATCTTTTGTATAATGATTTACTTTCCTCTGGGTAGATACCCAGTAGTGGGATTGCTGGATCAAATGGTAGTTCTACTTTTAGTTCATTAAGGAACCTCCACACTTTTTTCCATAGTGGTAATACTAGTTTACATTCCCAACAGCAGTGTGGAAGTGTTCACTGTTCATCACATCCACACCAACATCGACTATTTTTTGATTATGGCCATTTTTGCAGGAGTAAGGTGGTATTGCATTGTGGTTTTGATTCCCATTACCCTGATCATTAGTGATATTGAGCATTTTTTCATGTTTGTTGGCCATTTGTATATCTTCTTTTGAGAATTGTCTATTCATTTTCCTAGCCCAATTTTTGATGGGTTTGTTGTTTTCTTGTTGATTTGTTTGAGTTCATTGTAGATTCTGGATATTAGCCATTTGTCAAATGTATAGATAGTGAAGATTTTGTCCCACTCTGTGGGTTCTGTTTACTCTGCTGACTGTTCCTTTTGCCGTGCAGAAGCTCTTTAGTTTGAATAAGTCCCAGCAATTTATCTTTGTTTTTATTGCATTTGCTTTGGTTCTTGGTCATGAAATCCTTGCCTAAACCAATGTCTATAAGGGTTTCTTTCAATGTTATCTTTCAGAATTTTTGTAGTTTCAGGTCTTAGATTTAAGTCCTTAATCCATCTTGGGTTGATTTTTGTATAACGTCATACATGAGGATCCAGTTTTATTCTCCTACATGTGGCTAGCCAATTATCCTAGCACCATTTGTTGAATAGGGTGTCCTTTCTCCACTTTAGGTTTTTGTTTGCTTTGTCGATGATTAGTTTGCTTAGGTATTTGGGTTTATTTCTGGGTTCTCTATTCTGTACCATTGGTCTATGTGCCTATTTTAATACCAGTATCATGCTGTTTTGATGACTATAGCCTTATAGTATAGTTTGAAATCAGGTAATGTGATGCCTCCAGATTTGTTCTTCTTGCTTATTTTTGCTTTGGCTATGCAGGCTCTTTTTTGGTTTCATATGAATTTTAGAAATTTTTTATTTTCTGTGAAGAATGATGTTGGTATTTTAATAGGAATTGCATTGATTTGTAGGTGGCTTTTGGCAGTATGGTCATTTTCACAATATTGATTCTACCCTTCCATGAGCATGGCATTTTTTTCCATTTGTTTGTGTTGTCTATGATATCTTTCCACAGTGTTTAGTAGTTTTTCTTGTAGAGGTCTTTAACCGCCTTGGTTAGGTGGATTCCAAAGTGCTTATTTGTTTATTTATTTTTGCAGTTACTGGAAAAAAGGTTGAGTTTTTTATGTGATTCTCAGCTTCGTTGCTGTTGGTGTGTAGAAGAGCTACTGATTTGTGTACATTAATTTTGTATCCAGAAAATTTGTTGAATTCTTTTATCAGTTCTAGGAACTTTCTGGAGGAGTCTTTAGGGTTTTCTAGGTAAACAATCATATCATCACCAGAGAGCAACAGTTTGACTTCCTCTTGACCTATATGGATGCCCTTTATTTCTTTCTCTTGTATGATTGCTCTGGCTAGAACTTCCAGTACTATGTTGAAGAGGAGTGGTGAGACTGGAAATCCTTGTCTTCTTCCAGTTCTCAGAGGGAATGCTTTCAACTTTCCCCCATTCAGTATTATGTTGGCTGTGGGTTTGTCATAGATGGCTCTTATGATATTGAGGTATGTCCCTCTATACCGATATTGCTGAGAATTTTAATTATAAAGGGAGGCTGGATTTTGTCAAATGCTTTTTCTTCATTTGGGATAATTATGTGATTTTTATTTTTAATTCTGTTTATTTGGTGTATCACATTTATTGACTTGCATATGTTAAACCATCCCTGCATCCTTGGGATGAAACTCACTTGATCACGGTGGATTATCTTTTTGATATGTTGTTGGATTCAGTTAGCTAGTATTTTGCTAACGATTTTTGCATCTATGTTCATCAGGGATATTGGTCTGTAGTTTTCTTTTTTCGTTATGTCTTTTCCTGGATTCGGTATTTGGGTGTTACTGGCTTCTTAGAATGATTTAGGGAGGGTTCCCTCTTTCTCTATCTTGTATAATAGTGTCAATAGGATTGGTACCAATTCTTTTTTGAATGTCTGGTAGAATTCTGCTGTGAGTACATCTGGTCCTAGGTTTTTTTGTGGATGTTGGTAATTTTTAAATTACCATTTCAATCTCGTGGCTTGTTACTGGCCTTTTCAGGGTATCTAATTCTTCCTGATTTAAGTTCAGAGGGTTGTATCTTTCCAGGAATTTATCCATCTCTTCTAGGTTTTCTAGTTTATGCACATAAAGATGTTATAGTATCCTTGAATGATCTTTTGTATTTCTTTGGTGTCAGTTGTAATATCTCCCATTTTGTTTCTTACTGATATTATTTTTATTGTCTCTCTTCTTTTGTTGGTTAATGTTGCTAATGGTCTATCAATTTTATTTTCTTTTCAAAGAACAAGCTTTTGGTTTTATTTGTCTTTTGTATTGTTTATTTTGTTTCAATGTCATTAATTCTGCTCTGATCTTGGTAATTTTCTTTCTTCTGCTGGTTTTGGGTTTGGTTTGTTCTTGTTTCTCTAGTTCCTTGAGGTATGACCTTAGATTGTCTGTTTATGCTCTTTCAGACTTTTTGATGTAGGCATTTAGGGCTACAAACTTTCCTGTTAGCACTGTCTTTGCTGTATGCCAAAGGTTTTGATATGTTTTTTGTCACTATTCTCGTGTAGTTTGAATAATTTTTTAATTTCCATTTGATTTCATTTTTGACCCAGTGATCATTCAGGAGCAGATTATTTATCCTGTATTTGCATGATTTTGAGGGTTCCTTTTAGAGTTGATTTCCAGCTTTATTCCACTGTGGTCTGAGAGGGAGCTTGATATAATTTCAATTTTCTTAATTTTACTGTGGCTTCTTTTGTGGTTTATCATATGGTCTAGCTTGGAGAAAGTTTCATGTGCTGTTGAATAGCATGTATATTCTGTGGTTGTTGGATGGAGTGTTCTTTGCATATATATAAAGTCCATTTGTTTCAGGCTATAGTTTAAATTCATTGTTTCTTTGTTGACTTTCTGTCTTGATGACCTGTCCAGTGCTCTTAGTGTAGTATTGAAGTCCCCCACTATTATTGTGTTGCTGTCTCTTTCATTTCTTAGATCTAATAGTAATTGTTTTATAAATTTGTGAGCCCCAGTGTTAGGTGCATATATGTTTAGGATTGTGATATTTTCCTGTTGGACAAGACCTTTTATCATCATATAATTTTCCTCTTTGTATTTTTTAACTGTTTTTGCTTTAAAGGTTTTTTTGTCTGATATAAGGATAGCTACTCCTACTTGGTTTTGGCGTCCATTTGCATGAAATGTCTTTTTCTACCCCTTTACCTTAAGTTTGTGTGTGTCCTTATGTGTTAGGTGAGTCTCTTGAAGGCAGCAGATAGTTGTTTGGCGAATTCTTATCCATTCTGCAACTCTGTACCTTTTAAGTGGAACATTTATACCATTTACATTTAACATTGGTATTGAGATGTGAGGTACCATTTCATTCATCATGCTATTTGTTGCCTGTATACCTTATTTTTTGGTTTTTTAATTGTATTTTTGTTGTGTAGATCCTGTGAGATTTATGCTTAAAGAGGATCTGTTTTGATGTGCTTCCAGGATTTTTTTCAAGATTTAGAACTCCTTTTAGCAGTTCTTGTAGTGGTGGCTTGGTAGTGTGAATTCTCTCAGCATTCATTTTTCTGAAAAAGACTGTATCTTTCTTTCATATATGAAGCTTAGTTTTGCTGGATACAGAATTCTTGGCTGATAATTGTTTTGTTTGTGGCAGCTGAAGATAGGGCCCCAGACCCTTCTAGCTTGTAGGATTTCTGCTGAGAAATCTGCTGTTAATCTTATAGGTTTTTTTTTTTTATAGGTTACCTGCTGCTTTTGTCTCACACCTCTTAAAATGTTTTCCTTCATCTTAAATTTAGTTTAACCCAATGAAATGTGCCTAGGTGACGATCTTTCTGCCATGAATTTCTCAGGTGTTTTCTGTGCTTCTTGTAGTTGGATGTCTGGGTTTCTAGCTAGGCCAGGGACGTTTTTCTCAGTTACTCCCCCAAATATGTTTTCCAAACTTTTAGATTTCTCTACTTCCTCAGGAACACCAGTTATTCTTAGGTTTGGTCATGGAACATAATTCCAGTCTTTTTGAAGACTTTGTTTATATTTTCTTATTCTTTTTTGTCTTTGTTGAATTGTGTTAATTTGAAGACTTTGTCTTCGAGCTTTTTGTATATGCTGTGAGAGAAGGTTCAGTTCTGTTCTTTCATATACAGATGTTCCGTTTTCCAACTCCATTTATTGAAGAGACTGTCTTTTTTCCATTGCATGTTCTTGGCAACTTTATTGAAAATCAATTGACTGTACATGCATGGGTTCATTTTTGGGCTCTCTATTCTGTTTCATTGGTCAATGTTCCTATTTTTTGCCAGTAGCATACTATTTTAATTATTATAGCTTTGGCTGGTGGTTGTGGCTTATATCTGTAATCCCGGCACTTTGGGAAGCTGAGGCTGGAAGATTGAACCCAGAAGTTCAAGTCTAGCCTGGCAACATGGCAAAACCTCATCTCTACAAAAAATAAAACAATCAGCTGGGCATAGTGATGTGTGCCTGTGGTCTCAGCTACTCAGGAGACTGAGGTGGGAGGATCACTTGAACCCAGGAAATTGAGGCCACAGTGAGCCATGTTCATGCCACAGCACTCCAGCGTGGGCAACAGAGTGAGGCATTGTTTTAAAAAAATAAAAAGAAGGCCATGTATGGTGGCTCACACCTGTAATCCCAGAACTGTGGGAGGCCTAGGTGGGTGGATCACTGAAGGTCAGGAGTTCAAGACCAGCCTGGCCAATATGGTGAAACCCCATCTCTATTAAAAATACAAAAATTAGCCGGGAGTAGTAGTGGTTGCCTGTAATCCCAGCTACTTGCAAGGCTGAGGTAGAAGAATCACTTGAACCTGGGAGGCAGAGGTTGCAGTGAGCCAAGATCACTGTACTCCAGCCTGGGTGACAGAGCAAGACTCCCTCTCCAATAAAAATAAATACATAAATAAAAAATAAAAATGAGATAAATAAAATCATTACTGTTATTTTTAGCTTTTTAGTATAGTTTGAAACCAGGTAGTGTGACACCTCCAGCTTCGTGTTCTTAGCTTCTGATTGCCTTGGCTATTTGGGGTTTTCTTGCAGCTCCATACAAATTTTAGAATTTTTTTTCTTTTTCTATAAAAAAAGATATTGGAATTTTGCTAGTGATTGCATAGAATCTCTAGATCACTTTGAGCAGTATGGATATTTTGACAATATTAATTATTCTTATCCATGAACACAAGGTATTTTTCCATTTATTTGTGTCTAGTTTCTCCCATTGACATTTTTTATTTTGAGTGTACAGGTTTTTCACCTTCTTTGTTAAATTCATTCTAAGTATATAATTTATTTTTTTAGCTCTTTTAAATAGGATTGCTCTTTTAATTTCTTTTTCAGATGGTTCATTATTAGTGTATAAAAACTCTTCTGATTTTTGTGTGTTTATTTTGTGTCCTGCAACTTTTCTGTATTCATTTATTAGTTCTAACAGTTTTTTGGTGGAGTCTTTAGGGTTTTCTGTATTATATAATGTCATATCGTCAGCAAATAGTTTCTGAAAGACTGTTCTCTGAAGGTAAACAATTTTGCTCCTTTCTTTCCTATTTGCATGCCTTTTGTTTCATTCTCTTGCCTAATTGCTCTGACAAGGACTCCCAATACTACGTTGAACGGAGGTAGATGGGGTGGGCATCCTTTTCTTGTTCCAGATCTTTAAGGAAAGACTTTTCACTGTTGATTTTAACGTTAGCTGTGAACTTTTCAATATGGCCTGTATTGTGTTTAGGTAAATTTCTTCAATACTTAATTTGGTGACAGTTTTTATCACAAAAAATTATTGAATTCTGTCAATTACCTTTTCTGCACCTGATGAATTGATAATATGGTCTTTGTTTTTCATTTTGTTAATATGATATATCATATGTATTGATTTGTGTGTGTTGAATCATCCTTCCATCCCAGAGATTAATCTCACTTGATATAATGTGTTGGAGAATTTTATTTGCTAGCATTTTGCTGAAGATTTTTTCCATCTATCTTCACATCTTCATCTAGGATATTGGCCACTAGTTTTTTTCCTTCCTTGCTTCCTTCCTTCCTTTCTCTCTCTCTCCCTCTTTCTTTTCTTTTCTTCTTTCTTTCTCTCTCTCTCTCTCCCCCTTCCCTTGCCTCCCTCCCTCCCTCCCTCCTCCATCCTCCCTCCCTTCCTTCCTTCCTTCCTTCCTTCCTTCCTTCCTTCCTTCCTTTCTTTGTCATGTCTTTGTGTTGGGTATCAGGGTAATTCTGACCTTATGAAAAGAGTTTAAAAGTATTTCTTCTTAGATTGCTTTAAGAAGAATTATTATTATATCCCTTTTAAATGTTTGGTAGAATTTAGTCATGAAGCCATCAAGTCTTGAGATTTTCTTGGGGGAGACTTTTTATTACTGATTCAATCTCCTTATTCATTACTGATTTGTTCAGATTTTCTATTTCTTTGTTATTCAGTCTTGGTAGATTGTATAGAAATTTATTCATTTGGAGAATAGCATTGGTATGTGTCTAGAAATTCATTTCTTCTAGGTTATCAGATTTGTTGGCATTTTATTTTTCTTAGTAATGTTTTCTTTTTGTACTTCTGTGGTATCAATTTAATGTCTCACTTTTTCTTAGTCTAGCTAAAGATTTGTCTATTTTATTTTTTCAAAGAACCAACTCTTAGTTGTGTTGATCTTTTGCATTTTTTAGTCTCTATTTTATTTATTTCTGCTCTAATCTTTATTATTTCCTACTGCTAACTTTGGGCTTAGTTTGTTCTTAATTTCCAGTTACTTGCTATGTAACTTCAGGTCATTTTCTTGAGGTCTTTCTGCTTTTTGATGTGCTTATTGCTGTAAACTTTCCTGTTAGACCTTCCTTTACTGTATCCTACAAATTTTGGTATGTTGTGTTTCCATTTTAATTTTTTTGAAGATATTTTTACATTTTTCTTTTAACTTCTTTATTAACTCATTAATTATTCAGAAGCATGTTGTTTAGTTTCTATGTAATTGTGAATTTTCCAAATTTCTTCCTGTTATGGATTTCTAGTTTCATTTTATTGTGGTTAGAAAAGATACTTGATATAGTTTTATTCTTCTTAAATTTGCTGATGCATATTTAGTGCCCTAACGTGTGATCTATCCAGAAGAATGTTCCACGTGCACTTGAGAAGAAAGTGTATTCTGTTACTGTTGGATGAAATGCTCTGTATATGTCTACTAGGTCCATTTGGTCTAAAGTGTTGTTTAAGCCCAATGTTTCCTTATCAGTATTCTATCTGAATGAGGTGGTCTAGCTACTTTGCTATTCCAAAATGAGCAGAGACCAGTGTCTCCCTGTTTGGGTCTGGTCACTGAGGTGGACGCTGAGGCTAGGTGGAAAAACTAGCATTCTAGAAACTCAAGCTAAGTTTTGCTTCCCACCAGGATTCGGAAGGCAACTAGATCAGCTTTGCAGGTGGGTAATGACCTCTGTCTCCTTTTTTTGTTCCTACCTGACCCCTGGCCCTATAGCCATAACGTTTTTCCAAGTATTCCCCATGAGATGAGACAAGAGTGAGCTTCCTGAGAAGTATCTTGGAATGCTAGAGAAGCTGGATAACTGCCTCTAATTCTCAGTTCTCTTTTCTCCCTGTAGAAACTGTGGGACCAGGGAAATCTTCATCTGGCATTGCAGACATGGGGTTGGGTGGGAGGGGGGTTGACAAAGAGTGAGATCATTCTTCCTACCCTTCTAATTTATATTTCATTCCGTTCTACAGAAGATGTGATATCTCCAGTTTGTTTCCAAGTGTTGTGGTTTTCAAAAAGATGTCCTATCTTGAGAAGAGTTGCTATTAGGTTTGTGCAAAAGTAATTACGATTTTGTCATTACTTTCAGTGGCAAAAACCGCAGTCACTTTTACATCAGCCTAGTAGTTGAACTTTCTGTAGTGGAGAGTGGAGCCTCAGATTTCCTATTTTGCCATCTTGCTGATGTTACTTCCTGGAAGCTATCCTATCTGCTTTATAGCCTGTTTCTCTTTCCAGGCTAAATTTATGAACCAGGGCTCTGAAGCTGGGGATGGAGACAATGACAAGCTGATTTCTTAATGACATCCCTGATTTAGGAGCTTGATATGGTTTGGGTCTGTGTCCCCACCCATATCTTATGTTCAATTGTAATCCCCAGTGTTGGAGGTGGGGCCTGGTGGGAGATGACTGGATCATGGGAGTGGATCCTCCATGAATGGTTTAGCACCATCCTCTTGGTGCTATTTTCATGATAGTGAGTTCTTGAAAGATCTGTTTATTTAAAAGTGTGTAGCACTTCCCCTGCTCTTGTTCTTGCTCCTACTCCAACCATGTACTTCAGCGAAGTTCATGCTCCCCTTCACCTTCCACCATGATTGTAAATTTTCTGAGGCCTTCGCAGAAGCTGAGGAGATGCCAGCACCATGCTTCCCATACAGCCTGCAGAATCATGAGCCAATTAAATTTCTTTTCTTTATAAACTACTCAGCTACAAGTATTTCTTTATAGCAATGCAAGAACAAACTAATACAGGAGCCAAAAGCCTCATGGAGAAAGTGGCACAAACCTTGGGTTTTCTCAGCTTGCCTTTCCTAGTGTGGAACCATAGCCTCACAAGCTGGGGCAAGAGTCATCAGGGGTTCAGTGTTCTGAGTACACTGTGCTCAGTGGAGGAGCCTCCATTTCACAAGTGAGGGCTTGGCACAAAAAGGGAACCCCTCCCACTCAACCAAACTTGCCCAGGACTTAGCCTCAGTAACAGGAAACTGGGGACAGAATGAGAAACACTGACATCCTGTATACTATGACATGGTAGCCCCAATAAAAAAGCCCTCTATTTGGGTGCTGGGAGAGAGTGAGCCCTGTGTTTTTTTTGTGGCATCAATCTGGGGTAGAGTCTCTACCTCACTGAGTTGGGAGTGAGAGAAAGAGGAAGTGGTTTTGGTCAAAATACCACAAATTCTTACTTTTCTTAACAAATTTTTGTAAAGATTATTGAATAGATGTTTCTTCATTTGCTGTTCACCAATAGGACAATTTCCAGAAACATATATATATACATATATATATATATTCTCCAGTTTTGCTGAGGAGCAGGCTAGCATAGTTCCTCATGCTATCATGTTGAAAACTGATGTTTTAACCTATTTTAATTATTTTTAACAGTTTTCCTAGATATTCCAGTTTGAGTTGCAAAGCATTTAGAAAATAAAATAAATACTTAACAGTAATGCAAACACATAGCCAGTTGGGTGAATTGATCTGATTGATAGCCAATTAAATCAAACTACTTTCATTGAATTTACCTCTTTTTAAGAAATCGCATTTTCTGAACTAGTCAGTTATCTTATGACATGTCTCATAGCATATTTCAATAATACCTAATTTACCTACTAACTAGTCACTACATAAGTTTTTTTCTAAATACAACTGCAAAACAGGAAATAATCAAACCTGATCTCCAACAGTTAAAAAAGATGCCTTAAAATTAGTCCATTAAATTTTATGTCTTTTTTTCATAGACAATATGTCAGATGCTCAGTGCTATTTTAGAAAATGTTTTTCCAAATGTGGTTTTCCAGTCCAAAGGTGAGAAGCACATTAAAGGGAGTAGAGGTACTAGGAAGGCACATTGATGGAAGTAAAGAATGAGAGTGCATGAAAAAATTATGAAGAACAAATACAAAAACCAAAACCAAACAGACTGCCATTTATACACTGAAATTTCCTTAGTACATCTCAGAATTGATTAAAACATGGCAAGTGATTGACTTCGTGAGTGATTAAAGAATATTAGTATACTCTAAGGAAATTAGGACACTTTAGAAATATTTACATCAAATATAGTTAAAATGAGACATGTTCGTGTTTGAGTGGGAGCTTTAGTTGCTAGAAAAGTAGGAAGAGGAGTTCATTTTTCCATAATAGCTGTGTAATGTCTACATACAGTGGAACAACCCATGGTGGGCTTGTTTGGGAACAGACCAGTTGATCTATTAGGCAGACGCAAGATGAATATTTGTGGTATGAGTGAAATAATGATTCAACCAATTAATTTTAGCAACTATTCAGCTATTTACATTTCTAGAGTCTAACAGAATTGACTTGATGGTAAGCTTTGCTATTCATAATAGTTGCAACATATGGAGACTGCCTATGCCATGGACCTGCACAGGTCATAAACCTCAGCATTACCACTATTGTCATTCCAAGCTTTAATGACTTCCAAGGCTTTTGGCTAAGTTTCTTTCTTTCTTTTTTTAATTTACATCTTTTGTCAGTGCTAATTCTTGGATTTGTTTTTGAGGACTTTATATATATATACCAAGAAAAGGACTTTTTATACATTATAACAGAGAACAACTGAGGTATCGGGCAGCTGATTAATCCCAGCCCCTGAATAGGTAACCAGCTCTCATACAAATCTCATTTGAGCTTGACTTTGTTGAGCAAGGAGGTAAAGTGGACCTGGGTTCAGACATTAGGGATACAAAAATATAAAGGTAGTAAGAGAGAAGACAAGGGGAGAGGTCAAACCAGTGATCCAAAAAACTAGTCTATTTCTTACAAAGTCAGGCAGAGAGGTAGATCTATAGCTGGAAACTGTCCAGGAAATGAGGGAGAGCACAGACAGTCTTCACAGAAGGAACCTGGAGGAATTTCCTGAAGAAAGACAGAGCCAAACTCCATTTTGTATGTATATTCTGACATTGGTGAGCGTAGGGGAAGAGTAAATATGGAAGCCCACAAATGATATGTCTAATATTCAAAAGTTATAAATCAATCTAACAAACTGTTGAATAACCCACATTCTATTTTCCTACCTTGAAATACATACCTTCACAATGATCCAGAAGCCCAGGCAGAAATTAGAATTTAGAATTTAGAATTAGGCAGAATTTAGAATTCTTAGATTCCCACATGAGGTCGTGGTGTAGAGGGCCATCCCGCAGCTCATGGCCCTGATTTGACCCCTTCTTTTATCTTTCCCTACTCTGTCCTGAACTATGAGGAGCCCCAGTGTACCTCTGGGGAAATGCCAGTGCACACAGCTAAGCCCCATCCATACTCACAGCAACAGCACCCCCTGGCCATACAATAGTTGGGATGGTTCACTGGAACCATTGTGGGAAATTCAGGATCCTGGTACTTGGAATGCCCTTTAAACAGAGAGCCTGTTTCCTTGGCTTCAGAAATCTTTCCTCTGAGGGGAAAACATAACATGAGAGAACTAGACCAAGACCCTCTAAAGTGAAGGCAGAGGCAGGGGCCTTGTCTCTCATAACACAGGGAAGTACTGGTTCTAATTACAAATCCAGGTCAGATAGGAGGCCTTAGTTCTTCATATTCTTTCAAATCCATCAATGCTGACTTAGATTTGACACTTCAACTCTGCCCAAGTGGAAAAAGGGAGTCATGTTAGAACAGTTTTAACAAAATGGTAAATATTTCTCTCTTCATTCTTAAAACTTCCTCCTGGGAGAATTATTTTGATTCATAAACATTTTTAATTCTTGATTTTCTATGCATCAGCTTTCCAAACATCTGTATTTGGATAGTTTATTTTAATGAGCTGCAAAAATTACAGAATGAGTTTTTTAAAAGAAAGCTCCTTGAAGGCAAGAGCTGTCTTCCTCACCCTCCCCTCTTTTTGCCGCATCTCATTGCTTAGGGCATTGCACAGTAGATGCTCAGCAAAAATTTGTTGAATATTGTAACAGCTATGATCCAGAGACCAACAGACTATGTGAAATTATTTTTTAAAAGCACAACCAAAAGCTAACAAGGGTTCCCTTCTGTATTTCCCTGTTTGCCCTTGAATTTCATTTTCTGGAGGGAAACATGTACAGTACATTCACAGCAGTTTGGAATAGATAGCAGAGTGAAGAAGGCTGGTCATCACAAATGTAGACACATACACCAAGGGGCCATTCTTGGCTTAGCTTGCTCATCCACAGTTACAAAAGAGAGACAAGCAGGTTGAGTTGTCAGTTAGCCTAGGTCTCTCCTATGTAGAGAAGTGGAAATGGAAGAGGTTAGTTCTCCCCAGGGAAGTAAGTAGGAAGTATATACAGAAGGAAGGGATAGAAATCATATCACTGATGACCTTGAACTCCATGTTCAAATTTAACATGAAGTGTTATTCTCACACCTTGACATATCTGGATGCCAATTTTTAGCTAATGATTAGACACTTACATAGTATTTATGACCTGAGCATTTAACAACTATTCAGTCATTTATGCCTATAACAGCTGTAAAAACTTTCATAATTCTCATTTTAGTAGTTCAGAAACTGTAATAAAGAGAAATCAATTAATCAGCCTTACACATCATACGGTGCTGCCTTGCAAACTAGAAGGTGCACATGGTCTTCAAATTTTCTTTTGCTTGATAACTGGTACATGAAAACCTTCCACTTGTAGCTCAATTTTTTTAGTTTAAAAGTGACTCCTCTCAGGGGTTGCAAATTCCACTAGGTAAGGTAGTAGCATTCTGAAGTCGTCAGTATCACGAATTAGAGCAGAAGGCAGCATAGAGGTACACTGAAAGGGACAGCTGCTATCAAGAAGAGAGGAAGCAAATGAGCAGGTCTAGAGTGGCCCACACTAACTTGGCTCACCTCAAATCTGCACTAAGCACTGACCTGAGAGCAGGAAATCAGAAATAATTGTAAGTTTTCAAATACAGGAAAAGTCTGATAAAAATGATAGTTTAAAAAAAGCAGCCAATCTGTGGATTTCATGAAGAGAATGAGCTTTGAGAATAGTAGACTTGAATAAGGCAAGAGCAAAGGAGCATTTTGAGTGAGAACTGGGCAAAGGTGATTGAAAACCAGGCAAAGTGATTTATCACCTAATATAGAAGTTGATCTAACTTGAACTGAGTCTACACCAATACTGGATCAATACTGAATCAATAAGTCTTGAATAAGAGTGTACATTTATTTCTCTTGCATAGACTTCCTGTTCTGACTTTACTGTCTTCACAACCATGCAAATGGACAGGATTACTTCTCCACAGGACTCATTTTTTCTGGGCTGAAGATTAGGTTCAAGTCACTTGTAAACAGGTAGTAGTGACTCCAAACTTGTTAAAAAACTTTCTCAACTAGCTTAGAGCAGCGTTTGATGTTAATACATTATTAGTAAACATTTATTAAATTTATGGGATAATTTAAAATGTTCTAATTTACTTAGAAAACCTGACTATTTTCAATTGAATTCTTTGCCCTGCTGTCCACTAAAATTTTTGTTTACGGATCTTAAATAGTGAAAATTCTGCTTTGGTAGATCTTAGATCCTGTCTTTGCAAACAACCCAGCAACCCAAAATAAAGGGGAACACTGGCTTTTATGTTTCCAAAGTAAATCTTAGATAGTGCTTGATATGGTTAGGTTTTATGTCCCCTCCCAAATCTCATATTGAATTGTAAGCCCCATAATCTCCACATGTTCAGGGAGATACCTGGTGGGAGGTGATTGGTTCATGGGAATGCTGTCCCCTCTGCTATTCTCATGATAATGAATGAGTTCTCACAAGATTTGGTGGTTTTATAGGTGTCTGACAGTTCCTTCTTCATACACTTGCTCTCTCTCGCCTGCCACCATGTAAAACATGCCTCTTCCATTTCCACCATGATTGTAAGTTTCCTGAGGCCTCCCCAGCCATGCAGAACTAAGTCAATTAAAAT
The DNA here is from genome assembly GCF_006542625.1 of Nomascus leucogenys. Taxonomy (NCBI): domain Eukaryota; kingdom Metazoa; phylum Chordata; class Mammalia; order Primates; family Hylobatidae; genus Nomascus; species Nomascus leucogenys. The sequence continues at coordinate 23,871,770 of NC_044394.1, read as the reverse complement.
TGTTTTCTTTATAAATTACCCAATCTTGGGCAGTTCTTTGTATTAGAGTGAGAATGGATTAATACAGTGCTCTTGGTTTTAGTTTATGTGTGAGCATTTTTTTAATTAGATAAATTTGTTATTCTGTGCAGGTTTCTTGTTTGCTTGGCTGAAAATCCTATTCTAAAATGTACCCTTGAATGTTGTTTGTCTACTTTTTATCACAAGAAACATCAATACCTCAAAAGGGCCGTGTGACATATATGTAGTGCAATGTGTCTCCTTACATGTACCCTAATGCAACAATTACAGAAAGCTCTGTTTCTTGTAAAATTGTGTGCTGCCCTTAACCTAGATAAAGAATCACTTCTACAGGAAAAAGTTTTTGCATCATTTTCTGCCCACCCACTCCCCTTAAACTTTCCCTAGTAATGCCACCTTGCAGAGGAATGAGAGTAAAACAACATCATGGAAGCTTCACTTGCACACAAGCTGCATGCCTAAAGTCTGTGGATGGAGTAGCCTGATATGTTTCTTTCTACAGGAATAAGTGCATATTAATGAAAATGGTTAGTTGACTGTGGATCGTGTTTCCCCAGGAATTCTGCAGAGGGAGAGCAAGCTAATAATTGCCAGGGTCATCTTTGCCTAGATGATTGTATGCACAAACTGTTTTGCTGGAATCCTATTCTTAAAGTAGTTGAAAATCAGTTAGCTAATCATTTCATCAAGACCAAAAATTACCAGAAATCTGGTTGAAAAGAAATGTCCATTTTGAAATTGCGAGGGTCCATATTCTACATAGTTAATTGTCTTAGTTTTTTACATTTGGAATAAATCCAAAAACAATGTTCAAAATTTAGCTTTGATTCCCAGAAATCATTCAACTGATGGCAAAGCTATCTCCTGAATCAGAGAAGGTATGCCGTGTTTAACACACTATCTTATTATGAGTTGTAGTTGCTAAAACTATGATAAACATCAGTTATACTGGATGATACTAATAATTTTCTCATACCAGGTATTTTGTTTCTCATACAGAATTGTGTCTGCAAAGAAATAAATGCCTTTATAATTTTTTGAAGTTCTCATCTAGATTCACTGCTTTGGGGATGAGGTTTTGAAAAACTCTTTCTTATTTAAATATTCAGTTGGTATAGCTTAGGTTTGAAGTTCAGCTGACCTTAACATGACACCCTCAATATTAAACATTATTATTTCCATAAGACCTGTAAAATTTGAAACATAATTCCATAGAACAATATTAATTCTAAGAAGTATTAGATCTTATGTCACAAACAGGGGCCCTAAACATAGTTCTATAGGCCCCTTTCCTCTGAAGCCACTCAAAATCTCTAGCATGTTCATATGTGCCCTATGACTCTCCAAGACAGACTTCTCTAAAATCTGTCTGACTCCAGAATTTTTTATGGCAAGACACTTTGAAGAACTACTAGCCCATGAAGCATACTTTGGCAGATGTTGGCTTTCTTTGAATTTTTTCTTCTTCACAAGAGGAAAAATGGAGTATGAGAATAGGAGCAGAGAAAGACATACAGCTGTCAGGGAAATGCATCAGAAAGGGATAATGGAGGGCTTGGGCAACTAACTTTACTTGTTTTATATTTTTATCCGGAATAAGTTCTTCTATTAGGCCCAGAGAGTTATCCACAAAGTCCACTTCTTATCATCAGAGCTCTTGCAAACCAGAACCATGGAAATTCTTCACAGAGGCTCTTTTCAATGTGTCATAGAGGAAGCAATGGGATGTGGGCCAGATTCGATTTCCCTGCACTCATAAGCTATTTTCCCTAAGGCCTGCAAGAGCAGCACATGAATAGCTAGGAGCCAAATTTGGCCCATTTAAAATATTATTGCATTGTCCACCATAATGATGGTAATAACCTTGTAATGAGTATGCATAGAGCTGGGCCCTGTACAAAACCCAGAAGGAGCCACACTCCTTGCTGGTGCGTAGTGAATACCAAAAAGGCTTTCCATTCCCCATCCAGGGGAAGTCACTGTTAAAAAAGCAGATGATCACTTTCTTTCTGACATTCTGGCCTCTGGCCATGAATATTGAGAGCTGTTATCCTCTGAGGCTACTCATTTCTTTCTCCAGAAGCCTTTAATGCTTACGGTAAGTATACTACCTTGTAACTTATGCAACCTTAAATAATGTTGGTTATCCATTCCATAAACTATTCCTCAAAAAAGGTCAGATTCAATACCTAATATTGATGTAAGAGCTTCACCTAATTCCACTGAATATAGAAATCTATCTACAGATTTGTTTCTTCACATATAGAGAGATTTGCATTGACTCATCTAAACTCTTCTGGCATCTGGCAGTCACACCTTCACAGCAATTTTCTTCATTTTTTAAACCTCTCTCTTTTTTTAAGAATTGGCAAGCAGACAATTTATTGATCATCCTCATTTTGTAAGAAAGGTTTAGAATAGCTTTCATGAAATAAAACCTGTATAAAGTAATATCTAGTAAAAAATGTTTGGAGAAGTCGAAAGTAAAAGAAAAATGGAAAGGGAGGAGTAGGACAGAGATATGACACAGTGAAAGAAGAAAAACAGTTGACTTCAGAGCAAGGGAAATTAATATTGAACTAATGCTATTCGTTGGTAAGATAGCTTTTAAAACAATTATATGAGGTAATAAGACACGTAAAGCAGCTATGAACAAGTTAATTGGCCCTATTTGAATATTTTAGGCAGGATTACCAACTCAAATGTTTCCTGATGCTGTGTTGCTGGGAACATCATTCTACAATAGTGGTAATCCTTTATCCAACCATTCTATAATGCCAGGAAGAAGTTTAGCTGTTACAGTAAAGGTTAACCAAACCATTACATTCTTCTTTTGTTTTTATTATTGTTTTTGATATTGAGTTGCAGAATTGAAGAAGTGACTGAAAAGAGTTGTGGCAGGTATAAAATAAGTCACTTAGATATTTCTTTAAGTCCAACTAAGTTTCAGAATGCCATGCTTGTTCAGAAATGCTGTGTGCATTAGAGACAAAAATCAGGAATTGAGATATTTGCGAAGTGACAGTTTTCAAATTCTTGGTGCGTGAACAGTCCTGAATTCCTAGAAACTTCTTACCCAGTCAGGCCCTTGAGAAGGATATACACAGCAAATCCCAGCTCTTGGGCAGCATGCCAAAAGCCTAGAGATTAAGGTCATCTAAAAATGACTAGTGTTCCTAAACATGATGTGATTTCACAAGCTTAAACATGTCTGACGTTCTTTTCTAACCTTTGCTGGATGCTTCAACAATTTTTGGCTGTCAATAATTTACCCTGGCTAATTGAGTTTATACTTGCCTGCTTTGTGAATAAAAGTGTTTGGATTACAAAGAAGAGATTGAGTTATCCTGTGGAGAGACTGTGCAATTAGCAGATTTTTCTCTTCTTTCATCCACAGCATTATTTCAGCTTGGAGCTGTAGTATGTGACTAATTAGCCAATGGAAGTCCACTCTCTGGACTTTCTGGTGGTATATTTACACTGAATTCTGGCCTGATAATAAAGGTGTCACCCTGTGTAACAATGTGACACACCCAGAGTGAAATAGAAAAGTCTAAGGTAACACAGAGCCTCTGTCAGCCCCCAAACTTTTATTTTTCACAAGCTTCAGCAATATTCCAAACAACGAAAGAAATATGACTGAACAGACACAAATTTTGAGGACATATTTTTTCCCCAGTATTTTTTTAGCAGGTACAACTGATGTCCCAGTGCTTTTGAGGGTCTTGTTTGTCCTCCTGGATGCTTTAGGAAGTTACCTCTTTCAGCTCACCTAGAGTTGATCTCATTAATAAAAGAATGACTTTACAGAAAAGAGTTTCTAAAATTATACTCTAATTCAGAATTGCAAGAGTTGGCTTTTCAGCCTGAAGATAAATTTCTTAAGCATTAAGCTTACTTTATCGAGCATTACACCTGACATTCTCTCATAAATTTTGCATATATTTTAACTAATTTTAATATTGTGTGGGCTTGGTTTATAATATTCTCATGCAGTTACTGAGGTTGAATCTTCTCAGTCATATATTAGTTGTAAGAATGCTTAACCCCTTCCAAAATATCACTTACTTAAAATCACATCAGCTAAGTCTCCTCTTGTTTTTGTTTACTTTTTGGTTATTTACCATGCATTTTGTGTATGTTGGAACCAGCCATGCAGTCGTTGTATTCCTTTTTTGAGAGGGCAAATGTATTTTGACAAGGTTGCTATTGGAAACACTTTTTAAATATCTCATGTGTCACATCACAATCAGCATCATAATCTGATCAGGTGGATTGATTTCAGAAGGCAGCAGAGGGCATTGCTTACAGGGGTCACAGACATTCAGATCATGGCAGAACTGTCACAGATGTTACTTTGTGAAGACACAAAGAACAATGTGATTGGAGAGATCAGTCTTCAATTAGCTATATTTTCTAGGAGCCTACCTTTACTTAGCCTCACAACATGGGCCTTAGCTTTTAGCACTTAATCTGCACAAATACCTGGCTTAAGTGTTATGACTGACTGGCTATTCAACCAAACCATACAAATGACCAATTCGGTAAGAAAGCATGAACTTCAGTGTTGAACCGAATCAACCAACCTCCTCAATCCAAATGGTAAGTTTGTTCAGAAAGACAAAAGGCAGAAATTAAGGTATTTGTACAGTAACTACTCTGTTTAAAGGATATCCAATGGGTCCTAAAACGAATTAATGTGGTTAGTTTGGTGGTTATAAGTTAATAGGACTCAAGAGAATTAGGGGATAACACTGACATATTGGGAAGATTATCCCACAAAGGGCAAAAAGGGTCAAAACCTATACTTCCTATGCTTATTACCTTTCAAGAACAATGTTAATTAACAACACTACTGGGCACTAAGTATGTGTCAGGCCTACTGCTAAGGTCTTTACAATAATTATTTCATCCTCAAAACAACACATGAGCTAGACACAGTCACGACTCAGGTGAGGTTAGTGCACAAAATTAAAGTGGATACCAAAAATCTCAATAATTAAAATAAATCATATTTTAATAAAATATTTTTAAATAAAAATAAATACAAAAATTCACAAATTATCAGAATTTAAAATAAAGATAAGTTATTGTCTCTTGTGATCCAGTATTATCATGCAGTTGAACAGTAATATTCAACTGGCCCAAGGTTCTGGCCCTGGGGGATTATTGCACACCCCACAGGATAAATTTATAAGGGTTGACAATGGCTGTGAACAGATTGGACAATGCAAAGCTTTAAATATTGACATGCTTTTCTGATTGTGGAACTTACTAACTTTTTCTTTTGCCATTTGATTAAAAATATTAGAGGATATTTTATAGTGTGTGTAGTAGCACACCATTTTCTTTTTTGCTTCAGGCTCGAATATGACTTGGCACAGCACTGGAGATAGATATCATCATGATTCTTTTTTTCAAAAAATGAAGACTCTGAGGTTCCAGAGAAGGGAATAAAGTTGCCCAAGCTTGCACAGCTAGGAAGTGGCAGAGCTCAGTTTTGAACCTAAGTAGTTTAAGTTCAAGCCTAGACTCCTAATCTGCTCTCTTAGAAAGTACAACACTCTATTAACCAGAAAATTCAAGTATCCAGCACTCTTCATTCTCTGGACACTGGAGTTATTAATATGGTGTTGCTCAACTACATCCTTAACATTTTTAATTTTTAATACAACTCCTTCTAAGAAAGAAATTATACCTTTTGTAAATAGTATCCAGTGTATCTACCAATACTGCTGTGAGGTAGGTGTGAATACTGTGTTTGAGGGCATCATCAAGGAAATATTTAAATAAATGGTATTTTTAAATGGGGACCATGATACTCTGCCTGTAAGAATGTGAAAAAGGCCTTAGAAAACCCTAGCATGTTCTCATCCTTTTGCCATAGGACACATTCCCTTGACCAGACATGGATCTCTTCTCAGGGTGAAATTTGAAAGACTCAGGTATTAAGCCATCATGTCAAAATAGTACCTTGCTTATTTTAAAAGCTAAAAACAGCACATATCTGGACATGTGTATCACTTTGGCTCTGCAATAAGGCTAATATTTATTTTGCTTCTGCAAGCTGGTTTTTCTTGACATGGGAAACAATGGTTTTCTTTGAGCCATGAATGGCTATGTATAAGAGTTTATTTAATTTTGTTTTTGTGAATGAGCAGATTCTGAACAAGAGTACAATTTTGATTATGTATATATTGATGATGAGGAGGAGAAGGAGGAGGGAGAAGATGAGGAGTAGAGAAATATTGTGCTTCTGAGAAAATTTCAGCGTGGTTCACTGTGGTAAGGAAAACCATCATACCATCAGCTCTGGGAAGTCCAGCTCTAGGACTCCCTAAATGATATTGCAAATCACAAAAAGAGAGGAATTGGGAACTTACCTTTTCTTTTTTAACATCTGTTTTGCTGCAATTTTTGTTTTGTTTTGTTTTGTTTTGTTTTGTTTGAGACGGAGACACGCTCTGTCGCCCAGGCTGGAGTGCAGTGACGCGATCTCAGCTCACTGCAAGCTATGTCTCCCAGGTTCACGCACTGCAGTGTGTTTAAAACTACAAATGTATTCTCTACAGCTAGTTTCATTCATTAACTCATGTATGGATTGATTCATTTATTCACTGTCTCTTTAAGACCACACATATATAAAATACAATAGTATGCACTGAAGAAACAAGGAAGAAATTACATAGTTTCTGCCCTTAAGAACCAGATATGTTGACAAGTATTTGTAATGACAATAATGTGTGTATCCACAAAATAAAATGGGGCCACATCACAGTTGAAGAATAGTCTGCTAGGTATATTAAGGAAGGCTTGCAAGAGGGAGTTACATTGAGGCTCAGGTTTAAAATAATAAATAGAAGTTTGCCAATTGAGTAATGGGAACAGGCAAAACATAGAAAATGCAAAAACACAGATGCCAAGAGAACATGGCATGTTTGGGAAATAAGTAGTTTAGTGTTGCTGAACCATAAAAAGTAACACAGAAAAATCTAGAAATAAGGTGGCAGACCTAGACAGAGGCCAGACTGATAGATATGCAGTGTTGCCATTCACAGTAGCATAGCCTTTATTCTGGAGAAACTGGGCAATAATTGAAGAGTTTTGCCAGGAGAGAGATATCATCAGATGGGAATGGTAAAAGACCACTCAGGTTTTATATAGAGTGTATATCAAAGCGATAAATACAAATACTGATAATAAGCTTTTTTTCTTGTTTTTAATTTTCAGGACCTCTATCTTCTTCCTTCAATTAAAGCTTCATAATTAAAGAATGTGAATTTGGTTGTTTCAAAATTGGTTCATTTGATAGTTTGATATACTAAAACACATGCTGGCTAATCATGTCTGATAATCTTACAAACATTTGCCATTTTTAATTATTTTGCCATATGCAGATTTGTTCAGTAGCATGAAGCTCATTTTTATGCTTTGACTGTATCAAGAAAAAATATGATCATGTTGCCAAAAGGCCAGCCATATGCATTTTTGACCACAGAGAAGGGAATATGTGTTTCTTGTAAATATGAGCATTTTTTATTGTGTTCATATTCCTTTTAGGATCTTGCATTCAAATACATGCCCTCCAAAAAGTTTAATTTTAGGTGGAAGCCCTCAATGGCCAATAAATAACCCTTAATCTTCCTCCAACTAGCCACGGTTCTGTTTGTGACTGTTGGAATTATTTCGTAGTGTTTCAGCACAACTCTGACAGTTTTCAAGGTACTTATTATCAAAGGTTCGAAGTATGATGTCTCCTGATTTGCCAGCATTCTTCTTACTTTATAAACAGTCAGGTGAGATAGCACAGCAAAGACAACAATTCATTTCTATTCTGGTCATTATAAAATTTTACTTAAAAGTATCTTCTCTCTTTGCAGAACAATGCTATTCTAGGAGTCTGTGCTAGAGTAAAATCCTAATGCAAAGGCTGTCTTAAAATGCTGAACCCAGAAGAATTTGGCATAAATAAGACATGGAGTTAGCTGACATAAGATATTACATTTATTCCATTGTTGACGAGGACAAAACTAGGCCGCTGTTGTCACAGGTGAAAAGTGTTTTCCAAAGTCTGCTCTGTTGCTTGTTAGATAAGGGGCTGCCTTAGTGTGAATAACCTGAACAAGATTTATACACATCACTGAAATTGACTCCTGTTTACCGCCCGTCCTTGCTCACTAGGATTAACAGTACAAGGGCAGCATGAGAGACATCAAGTGAGGAAACCTCGAACAACCTTCAGAGAAGTGCTAGGAGGCTGCTTAGGAGAAAACAGCCTTTATGAATCTACTCTTTTACTTGTGGCAGGTAGCAACCTCTCTCCTGCACCCAGAATAGACCCCAAGTTGTTCTTATGGCCTGGGCAGGAACTTACGTTAGTTGGAGGAACTTTCCATTTAAAAATGGTTAAAATACATTAAGTAAGCCAGAGTTCTGTCATCTTCTCTACAAAGAGTGAGATGCTTTACACAAACACACACACACACACATACATGCACACACAAATCACAGAATCAAATGATGCTCCTTAGTGTGGAATTTTTTAATACACCTTTGTGCCACAATCACGGGGAAAGAATGCCTTTATGGAAAGTTGGAATTTATACTTGCTTAGTGTATGCTTTTACTGCATGGGGAATCCTCTCTTGTACACTCTCACTTGGGGACAATTCAGCTCATGCCTGTGCTCCTAGCGACTGAGAGATTTAAGTCCCTTTATGATCTACGCAGAAATTATCTCTTCTTCCAAACCATCAAATGTAGTGCGTGGGTGCAATGGCTGCCTTCCAGTGAGCTGAAAAGCTCTCATGACTTGGCATACAGTCTTTCCCTTGGCCCTTCAGTAATGGCATTTCACTTAATACAATATGCCCCTAACTGAGTTTTAGCGATTTCAAATGAATTTAGTCTCCTTATCAATATCCTCTGTTTGGTGGTGTGTTTGCTCTTCAGTGTGCTGTGCCAATAAATCTAGCACAAGTGCTGCCTCCTTCCCTCTCAATTGTCTGGCCTCTCTCTATGAAAGCAAACACCAGGCAGCAGAAAAAGAGGCTCTCAAAAAACTTGTATCATAAATGTAAATATCAATAAACTCAGGAGGTTGACAAGGGTATGCTCTAATGGATTTGGCCATGTTGTTAGCTGTTTTACAAGCAATATGCTGGAATACTAAGAAGCCTAAGCAGCTTGCTTGCAGTGCTAAAAGAACAAGGCAAAATTTTAATCCAGAAAAATTGTTGGTGTGTTCAGAAACAGAACTCAATGAGTCCCATCACAAGGCAAGACAGCACAATCCTAGAAGGAAAGACGATACATCTTGCAGAGTCTATCTGTAGATTCTCCATGATCTGTATAGAGAAATCAGGTGGCAAGTGATTTAAAAAATTATTATTTTCCAAGCTGGAAGATTCTAAGAAAATTCTTTTCACTCTGTTTTGTTTTGCTTTGCTTATGTTTTAATATGCTTTCTTCTCTTTTTTGATCTCTATTTTTATTTTTATAGATACATAATATGTACAAACATTTATGGGGTACATGTGACATTTTGTTACATGCATGCAATATGTAAAGGTCAAATCAGGTTATTTAGGATATCCATCACCTCAAATATTTACGATTTCTATTTGTTGTGAATATTTTATGCCCTCTCTTCTAGCTATTTTGAAATATACAATACATTGTTGTCAACTATAGTCATGCTATTCTGTTATCAAACGTTAGAACTTATTCCTTCTGTCTAATTCAATGTACCTGTTAACCACCCTCTCTTCATCCCCTCACTCCTTCACATATACATCCTCTCAGCTTCTGGTAACTATCATTCTACTCTCTACTTTGGCAAGATCAACTTTTTTAGCTCACACATATAAGTAAGAACATTGCAATATTTGTCTTTCTGTGCCTGGTTTATTTCACTTAATATGATGACCTGCAGTTCAATTCATGTTGCTGCAAATAGAGTTTTATTTTTTAATGGCCTCATGGTATTACATTATGTATATATACCACATTTTCTTTATCCATTCATCCATTGATAGACACTTAGGTTGATTTCATATCTTTGCTATTGTGCACAGTGCTGCAATAAACATGTGAGTGGCAGGGAGGTATCCCTTTGATATACTGATTTTCTTTCCTTTGGATAAATACCCAGTAGTGGGATTGCTAGGTCATATGATAGTTCTATTTTTAGTTTTCTTGAGAAATCGCCACACTGTCTTCCATAATCATTGTACTAATTTACATTCTCATCAATACATAAGAGTTCCCTTTCCTCCATATCCCCACCAGCAACTATTATATTTTGTCTTTCTCGAATAGCCATTCTAACTCAGTAGGATGATATCTCACTGTGGTTTTGATTTGTATTTCCCTGACGTTTAGTGATGTTGAAAATTTTTTTCATATACCTGTTAGTCATTTGTATGTTTTCTTTTGAGAAATATCTATTCTGATTTTTGCCCACATTTCAGTGAAATTATTTGATTTTTATTGTTGGTGAGTTGTTTTGAGTTCCTTGTATATTTTGGATATTAGTCCCATCAGATGAATAGTTCACAAATATTTTCTCCCATTCAACAGGGTGTCTCTTCACTCTGTTAACTGTTTCCTTTGCTGTGCAGAAGTTCAGTTCAATATAGTCCCATTTGTCTATTTTTGTTTTTGTTAGCTAACTTTTAAAGTCTTGACTAGACAAATATCCTGAAGAGTTCCTTTATGTTTTCTTCTAATACATTTATAATTATAGGTTTTACATTTAAATCTTTAATTCATTTTTAATTTACTTTTGTATATGTTGAGAGAAAGGAACTAAATTTTATTCTTCTGCATATGGAGATCCATTTTGTTTCCAGCACCATTTACTGAAGAAAGTGTCCTTTCCCTCGTATGTGTTCTTGGTGCCTTTGTTGAAAATCATTTGGCTGTAAATACATGAATTTATTTCTGGGTTCTCCAATCTATTCTATTGGTCTGTGTGTCTGCTTTTATTCCATACCATGCTGTTTTGGTTACTATAGCCTTGTAATATATTTTGAAGTCAGGTAATGTGATGCCTCCAGCTTTGTTCCTTTTGGTTCTGATTGCTTTGTGTATTTGGGCTCTTTTTTGCTTCCATGCACATTTTAGGATTGTTTCTCTGTTTCTGTGAAAATTATCATTGGTATCTTGAAAGGGATTGTATTTAATTTGTAGATTGCTTTGGGTAGTATTCTAATTTTAACATTATTAATTTTTCTAATCCACAAGGATGGAATGTCTTCTCATTTGTTTGTGTCTTCTTCAATTTTTTTCATCAGTGTTATATAGTTTTCCTTGTAAAAATTTTTTTAAAAAAAAACATTTTTTAAGAGATGGAGTCTCACTATGTTGCCCAGGCTGGTCTTGAACTCCTGGCCTCAAGTGATCCTCCCCACTCAGCCTTCTAAAGAGCTGGGAATACAAGCATGAGCAATTATGCCCAACCAAGTTTTTTACTTTCTTGATTTAATTTATTCCTAGGCCTTGTATTTTACTTTTTATAGCTATTATAAATGGGATTGACTTCTTGATTTCTTTTTCAGCCAGCTTATTACTGGTGTATAGAAATGCTACTGATTTTGTGTGATTTTGTATCCTGCAAGTTTACTGAATTTTTTATTCAGGTCTAAGTGGTTTTTGGTGGTGTTTTTAGTTTTTTCTCAATACAAAATTATGTCTTCTGCAAAGAGGCACAATGTAACTTCCACTTTTCCAATTTGGATGCCTTTTATTTCTTTCTCTTGCTTCATTGATCTAGCTAGGATTTCCAGTAGTATATTGAATAGGAGTGGTGAAAATGGGCATCCTTGTCTTGTTGCAGTTCTTAGAAGAAAGGATTTCAGCTTTTCTCCATTCAGTATGATGTTAGCTGTGGGCTTGTCATATATGGCCTTTATTATGTTGAGGTATTCACTTTCTATCGCTAGTTTTTTGAGAGTTTTTCTTTTATCATTATGAAGAGACATTGCATTTTACCAAATAATTTTTCTGTGTCTATTGAAATGATAAGGTTTTTGTCCTTCATTCTGTTGATGTATCACATTCATTGATTTGTGTATGTTGAGCCATCTTTGCATTTCTAGTATAAATTCCACTTGATAATGGCATATTTTCTTTTTGATGTGCTGTTGGATTTGATTTGCTAGCATTTGCTGGGGATTTTTGTGTCCATGATAGACAAGAATATTGAATTGTAGCATTCTCTCTTTTTTTGTTGTGTCTTTGGTTTTGATATCAGGGTAATGCTGGCCTCATAAAATGAGTTAGGAATAATTCTTTTCTCTTCAGTTTTTTTGGATAGTTTCAAGAGAATTCATGTCAGTTCTTCTTCATAAGTTTGGCAGAATTTGGCAGCAAAGTCATCCCATCCTGAGGAGACTTTTTATTACTAATTCAACCTCATTATTCATTACTGATTTGTTTAAGTTTTCTATTTCTTTCTGATTTAATCTTGCTGGGCTATATGTGTCCAGGAATTTATTCATTTCCTACAGATTTTCCAGTTTCTTATCACATAGCTGTTCATAATAGCCTCTGATGATCTTTTATATTTCTGTGGTATCAGTGGCTATGTCTCCTTGTTTGTTTGTTTGTTTTTCCTTTGGTTGATTTGGGTCTTCTTTCTTAGTTCAGCTAGCAGCTTATCAATTTTGTTTACTTCTTCAAAAAGAACACTTTTCATTTTGTTGATCTTTTGTATGCTTTTTAGTCTCAATTTCACATAGTTCTGTTTAACATACAACATGTATAGTTTCCAAAGTTTCCCTTGTTATTGACTTCTAATTATATTTCATTGTGGTATGATAAGATACTTGATATGATATTGATTTTCAAAAATTTTAAAGACTTGTTTTGTGGCCTAACATTGTGTTCTAAACTAGAGTGTTCCGTGTGCTGATGAGAAGAATGTGTATTCTGCAACTGTTGGATAAAATATTCTGTAAATATCTGTTAGGTCCATTGGTCTAAAGTGCAGTTTAAATCCAATATTTCTTTGTTGCTTTTCTGTGTAGATGATCTGTCTAATGCTAACAATGGGGTGAACGCTGAGAATAGAGTCTATCTCTTTTTTTTCTGTCTAATAATATTTGCTTGATATAGCTGAGTGCTCCAGTGTTGGGTGCATATACATTTACAATTTTTATATGCTTCTGCTAAATTTATACCTTTATAACTACATAATCATCTTTTCTGCCCCTTTTACTGTTTTTGACTTAAAGTATCTCTTATCTGATATAAGTATATTTACTCCTGCTCAGTTTTGGTTTCTGTTTGCATGGAATATCTTTTTGCATTCCTTTACTTTTAGTTTATATGTGTCTTTACAGATGAACTGAGGTTTGTTTGTTGTTTGTTTGTTTGTTTGTTTGTAGACAGCATACTGTTGGGTCATGCTTTTTGTTTTCTCTTACGTCCATTCAGCTGGTCTATCTCTTTTACGTGAAAAGTTTAATCTGTTTACATGCAGGGTTAATATTGATATCTGAGGACTTATTCCTGTCATTTTGTTAATTTCTTTCTGGTTGTTTTATATATCCTGTGTTCCTTTCTTTCTCTCTTATTGTTTATCATTGCAGTTCAGTGCTTTTCTGCTGTGGTAACATTTGAGTTCTTTCTCTTCTCCATTTATATATTTACTTTACCAGTGAGTTTCATACTTTCATGTGTTTTATTGATGGTAGATATTGTTCTTTTGCTTGCAGGTGTAAGCATTTCTTGCAGGGCTAATCTAGTGGTGATGAATTCCCTCGGTTTTTGCTTGTCTGGGAAACACTTTAATTCTCCTTCATTTTTGAAGGGTAACTTTCTTGAGTATAGTATGATTGACTGACAGGTTTTTTTTTCCTTTAGCACTTTGAATATATTATTCCATTATCTCCTGGCCCATAACGTTTCTGCTAAGGAATCTGCTGTTAGTCTAATGTGGGTTCCTTTATATGTGACTAGAAAATTTACTTTTGCTGTTTTTAGAGTTCATTCATTGTCTTTGACTTTTGACAATTTGAAAATAATGTGCATTGGAGAAGATTTCTTTGGGTGAGACCCCCAGGTGGTACATGCAGGTGGCTGCCAGCAGTGGTAGTGGTGGTAGGCTAGGTGGGCCCATCCTCAGATTCCCAGAGGAATACACAGATGCCAACAGTGGTGAATGGAGCAGCGCAACCCCCAGGCCTCTGCATAGTATGCTTGGCTGCTGGCAGCAGGTGTTCTGTGCCTATTGTTGAGCTTTGTGGTGGTATGCATGTTCACTCAAGGTGACCAGTGGAGTAGGGTAACACCCAGACCCACAAATAGTGTGCTTGGGCACTGACAAGTGAACAGCATTGACAGGCTGGCAAACCTGTCCTTAGACCCCCTGGCAGTGCACATGGGTACAGGCGGTGGTGGGCACAGTGGGGCGATATATCCTCAGGCCCTCATGCAGTATGCTCAGAAGGCAATAGAAGTGGTCAGAGTGGGCAAAGAGAGCCTGTCTTTAGAGCATGTGCAAGAAGGCAGGGCCCTGCTGCTGATGGGGGCAGTGTTGCTGTCAATGGCAGCAGTCCCAGGCAGGTGACTCTCTGGCTCTGGGAGCACATATTTTGGTTCCCTTTGACTCAGGGACAGCCTCCCTGCTGTACTTCATCACCTGTTACCCAGAGTGTAGGATACTCTTTGGGCTAGAGTGCTGGGGTCCCTATCATACTCCTGGGTCCAACTGGCATTGCACTGCTGCAGCCTTCTGGGTGGACACAAGGGAGTATCAGTGAGGCTCCAGGGATGTGGAGATTCAGGGGTTGTTGGGCCCCAGGACAGGATGCAGTAGGTGGGGTTGGGCTCTCAAAATGGTACCATACTGCAGGTGCTTGTGTTTTGAGGAGTGTGTGGGACCCAGAGTGAACTTCTTTAAAGCAATGCCATTAAACATTTTCCAGGCAGCTCCCTATACTAGTTTCAGCACCCTCAGTGGTCGAGAGGCCCTCCCATGGCTAGGATTGCAGGAATTCACAGTGTAAAGGTGGACTTCTGGGGACGATATATTTTACCCTTTCCCCAAATGGGGAGCTTCTCCAGGCACTCAGCTGATCCCAGCAAGGCTACTGCCTTGCTTCCCTCTCCTTTCCTGCCTTGTGTGTTTTCCATCACTTCTCTGTTGAATTCTAAGGCTCTCTCTTGGGTCCTCTATTCAACGTGTGATTATCTACTCACTATTTTGGTTCTTTGTGGAGGAGGTGAGTGTTTTGTGCCTCTAGGCATTGTAGTCTATCACTGCAATGGAGGGTCTAGGTCTCTGTTCCCACAATACCTTGGACCTTCTGATAAATAGATGTTTTCCTTTTGTTGGTGAGTATTCAGTGGAATATTGTTTCCTTTTTAAGATCTTATATCAACTAACAAGTTTCCTTTCTGGATAGTCTGCATGCAGACAGGCTGACCTCCAGAATGCTGCAGTTAGACTTTCCCAGTTATGGAGGCAGACAATTCCCAAGATCAGCAGAGTGAGTTGAACAGTTGAAAACCCAGGACAGCCTAAGATGTAGTTCCAGTGTGACAGCCAGCAGGCTCAAGACTCAGGATGAGCTGATGATTCAATTCAAGTACAAAGGCTGGAAAAAGCTAATGTCCCAGTTTGGAGGCAGCCAGGCAGGAGCTCTCTTCTTTTTTAAATTAAACTTTTCATTCTGAGATGATTATAGATTCACATGCAGTTGTAAGAAATAACATAGCAATAACTCCTGTGTCCTTTACCTAGCTATTCCACAATGGTAATGTCTTTTTTAAATTTTTTTCCTTTCTTTTTTTTTGTGAGATGGAGTCTCCGTATGTCACCCAGGCTAGAGTGCAATGGTGCGATCTCAGCTCAACCTCTGCCTCCCTGGTTCAAGTAATCCTCCTGCCTCAGCCTCCTGAGTACCTGGGATTACAGGCATGCACCACCATGGCTGGCTAATTTTTGTATTTTTAGTAGAGACGGGGTTTCACCACGTTGGTCAGGCTGGTCTGGAACACCTGACCTCGAGATCCACCCGCCTTGGCTTCCCAAAGGGCTGGGATTACAAGCGTGAGCCACCAGGCCTGGCAAGTAATGTCTTAAACTGTAGTAAAATGTAACAGCCAGTATTTTGAAGTTGATTTGGTTAAGATACAGATGTTTTCATCGATACAAAGGTGCCTCATATTGCCCTTTTATAGCCACATCCACTTACCTTCCGTCACCACCTCTTCTTAGCTCTTGAAAAAAGTTAATCTTTTTCCATTTTTATAATTTTGTCAGTTCAATAATTTATGTACGTGAAATCTTGGGATTGGATTTTTTCACTTAGCATAATTATCTGGAGATTCATCCACGTTGTTACATATTTCAGTGGTTTGTTTCTTTTTATTGCTAACTAATATTCCATGGTAGGGACATACCAAGTTAGTTTAACTATTCAACTGATGAAGGACATTAAAGTTGTGTCCAGTTTCAGGTTATTAAAAAGAAAACTATAAACAGTTGCGCATAGATTTCTGGGTAAGCATGTTTTTATTTCTCTAGGGTACATGTTCCAGAGTGTAATTGCTGGGTCATATGGTAGCTGCATGTTCAGTATTTTAAGACACTGCCAAACTATTTTTCATGATCCCTGTACCACTTTACATTCCTACCAGCAATAAATGAGTGATCTAGTTTTCCACATCCTTTTCAGCATTTGGTGTTGTCACTAATTATTTTATTTAGCTACTTTGATACGTGCATAGTAATATCTTATTGTGGTTTAATTTGTATTTCTCTAATGGCTAATGATGTTGAACATCTTTTCATGTGCTTATTTTCCATCTGCATACTCTTTTTCCTGTTTTGTCCATTTTCGAATGGCATTTTTTTAAATGTTGAGTTTTCAGAGTTCTTTAAGTATTCTAAATAATTATCCTTTACCAGATGATTTTCAAATATTTACCATCCTTTCTCCTGCCTCAGATGGTTTTGCAAATATTTTCTCCTAATCTGTAGCTTGTCTTTTTATTCTTTTAACAGGGTCTTTCACATTTAAAAAAAGTCTTTATTTTTTATAAAGTCTAATCAATGTTTGCTTACATGAATTGTGATTTTGCTGTCAAGTCAAAAACACTCTTAGAGATAGATCAGGAAGATTTTCTTCTGTTTTTTCTAAAAATTTATAGTTTTATATTTTACATTCAATTATGTGACCCATTTTCAGTTTTTATTTGTATAAGGAGTGAGACTTAGGTAAAGGTTTATTTTTTTAAGCAAGGTTTGTTGAATTTCCCCAGCACCACTTGTTGAAAAGTCTATTTTGACTCCATTGAAGGCTTTTGCCCCTTTGTCAAAATCAATTCGGCATATTTGTGTGGGTCTGTTTCTGAGTTCTGTATTCTAGTCAATTAATCTGTGTCTCTATTTCTTTGCCAATTACGTGTGTCTTCATTACTGTAGCTATATACTAAGTCTGGAAATCAAGTAGAATACTTTCTTCCACTGTATCCTTTTCAAAATTGTTTTAGCTATTATGGTTGTGCAACTTTTTTCTTGCCTCCATGATTTTTGATAATAAATTTTGCCATTCAATTTTTTTCCCTCTATTGGTAGGGTGTAATTTCTCACCTGATATTATCAAGCTTTTTTTGTCTTTAGTTTCAGAAGTTTATTATGATATGTCTTGGTGTGAATTCCTTTGAGTTTGTTTTATGTGGGGTTTGCTTAGTTTTTTGAATCTTCAGGCTTATATCTTTTGTCAAATTTTGGAAATCTTTAGCCATGATTTCTTTGAGAAGTTTTTAACCTTACCTCTTTCTTCTCTCCTTCTGAAACTCTAATGGCATGAACATTAATTTTTTTATAGTCTTATAGATCCCTGAGGCTCTGTTCGTTTTCCTTTTCCTGTCTATTTTCTCTCTGCTCTTCAGAATTTAGGTCATTTGTATTGTTCCATCATTAAATTTAGTAATTCTTTCCTTTTGCATTTTATTCTGTTATTGAGTACATCCACTGAATTTTTAATTTCAGTTTAGAGTTTTTATTATATTTTTCAGTTCTAAAATTTCCATCTGCTTCTTCTTTATATTGTCTACTTATTTGCCAAGAGTTTGTTTCTTTGCTATGTCTTTATTTTTTTCATTGTTTCATGTGTGCTTATAATTGCTCATTGAAGCACTTTTTTCATGATTGCTTTAAAATCTTTGTCAAGTAATTCTAACATCTCTTTCATCTCTGTGTTGGCATCTATTCATTGGCGTTTTTCCTTCAGTTTGATATCTTCTGGGTTCTTAGTATAACAAGTAATTTTCAATTGAATCATTGCAGTGTTGGTTGTTATATCATGAGTGAATTTTTCTTAAACCTTTTCTTTCAGCTGACTTCTCTGGCAGTGCTCTAACAGGAAAATGAGAGTGCTGCCTTATTACTGCCATGTTGGGATAGAAATTCAGTTCTTCACTCACCTTGCTTTCACAATTAATGTGGGCAGTATGCTTTATTATACTCCATTACTGCTGGGTGTGGGTAGGTGTTCTGGCTCTCCACTATGTCTCCACTGATACCCTCCTGGCTGGCAGGGGTTGGAGTGCCTCCCCTGCCTCCCACATGGCTTCCACTCACACAGAGTAGGTGGGGAAATCTCATTACTCCTGGATGAAAGTCATGACTTTCCACTATTCCTGCTCTAAAGCCTTCCTGGTGGAGAAATGAGGAGGGGTCAGAAATTTCCCTACTTCTGGTTGAGTGTGGCGCTCTAGGCCATGTAGTCTCCACCTATGCTGCTTGGGGAGGTGTTACTGTTTGCTTCATATATGTTGTCCAGGGGTTTAGTTTTATTTAGTGGAAAGAATAGGGAAACGTGTTTCTACTTCCCAGAAGTCCTCCCACCTGATTCTGCTTTAATGTCATCTGAAGGTCTGCACTTAAGCATGGCTTCCCATGATTTTGAATTAAAGTCTGTTTCCAAAAAAAAAAAAAAGGTGTATCTCCCACCCATGGTTTATATGATACCAAAATCTTTCTAAATCGATTTCAAACATTTGTCTTTTCTGTCAGGCAAACCATGTATCAGCTGCTCTAGAAAGGGTAGTTCAACCATTAAGAGGTACTCACATCTGAGGACTAATCAGTTGATCAGATCAGTTAATTTCAAACTGTTCCAAACAGCTTTGAACTTGAGGATCTAAGTGGGGAGCAGGCGTAACAACAAAGCATTTTTTAAAATGCAAAAATTATTATACTTAATAAATTTTTTAGAAAGTTAAAATTAAAAATACAATCAAAATAAAATTAACAATTCAAATGTAAATATTATGCAAATATTTTCATGATTCCATGACTTCCTGCCTTTGGAGATTGAGTTTGGGAAAGATTTAGTTTACTTTGATGTAATAGGAGAATTATCTAGGAAACTTTACTTAATTAAGAAATCCTTTATGTATCACCTTTTCTAGTTAGTGAATGCCTTCACCATTTACAAAACATGCTGAAGAGAGAGCATATATTTAGCAAGATTATGGTTTCAAAGGGAAATGTTCTCTCCCCACAAAAAAATTGAATAATTTTAAAGACTAAAAATTAAAAACAGCTACAACAAAACAATAGTAGCATTAAAAAAATCATAGGTCATTCAACTAAAGAATCCAAATTACTTTTTTGGTAGCTTATAAATTCCTTAAAAATTTTGGTAGCTTATAAATTTCTGAAAATTTTCAGAAAAAAAAATGGATTCAGTGATATATTTTTTCTTTTTTTTTTTTAGTTTGCACTTTTAAAATTCCAGATCCTCATCAAATCCCCAATACTTATATCTTACTTTAATCAACCTTATGCCAGGATAAAATTCACTTTTCAAAGGGTAATTTTACCTTAAAGTTAGTTTCAACTTTCTGACCTCAACATTCCACCAAAATGTTTAGTTTTTATTCCTAAAAAACTGCAGTTTCAGGAGAAAACATTCATGTAAAATACTTTTTCTTATACCAAATAGGCTTTTATTTTTTATTTTTAAGAAAAGGCTGAAATGAATGTTAGATTTTATTATTTATAAGAATTATTTTCTAATCTGTCAGGTTTATTATTTGTTTTATTTTAACTTTAAAATGGGGCATTTTTGATAAAAATGATGGAGGGAGACCAGGATCTAGTGACTAGTCTGAAGAATCTTTGCTGCTATGTGGTAAACATTTAAATGCTAATGGCAACACAGACAGGTAGATGCACTGTGCCACCAACAGTGTTATCTATAGGAAGGAAAATGCTTGGCATTGGTGACCTCTCCCTTGTTCTCTTTGTTCTCTTTAGGTCTCATAATCCACATTCTTTTGGCAGCATTTGAAAATACTAATGATATTCATTTCCTCCTAGACATTCTCTAACTACCCTGACACATTTCATTCTCTTGGTTCTTTTCTTACCTCTCAGTTTTGTGAGGTTTTCGTCTTGTCTTCATGCTTTATTTTCATCCTGGAGAATCTGTTCTTGTTGTCTCCATGTCTCTCACATTCAATATGTTTTTTAAGTCTTATTTATCATTTTTTAATAAAAAAATGCATTTTCATGGTTCACAAACAAAAAAAAAGTCACAAGGTGTATACTGACAAGATTCTCTTCCAATCTGTCCTGATTTTTCCCATTTTTCCTTTCCATCAGATATGACTACATTTATTAGTTTTGTATATTTCTCGTGTTTTTTTTCAGATGACAGCAAATAAAATATATATTCTGCTTTCCCAAACTTTTTTACACAAAGGTTCATATACTTCATGCACTATTCTGTTCCATGCCTTTTTTTTTTTTACTGAGCTATATATCCTGGTAATTATTTTATATTGCTACACCTTTCCAATAACGGCATAATGAGTCCTTTTGTTATTATATCCTAGTTTATCTGACCATTCGTCTACTGATGAACATTTCATTTGTTTCCAATATATTGCTCTTGCAAATATCACTGTAATTGATAGCATATATCATTCCAAACATGTAGGGGTGTACAATGAAAGAGCGGGCCAATGGCTCGCTTTTCTTCTTCTATAAGCCCTAATAATTTATCACTCTTAATAAAACTCCAGGCTGCAACTTATCTCTGTTTTCAAAATGTATGCCTTATATTTATCTTGTACTCTAGAATGTGCCAAATTTTCTCTCTCAAAATACCAACTACTTTCTAGATATTGCTACTTGAACATTCCATTGGCATTTCACATTTGTCAATTATCAAATTTAATTCATCCTTTTCTTTGTTCATTATCAAACCTGGTGCTTCTGTTGTTGCTGGGCATGTGTGAGATTTTATCTACTATATAGATGTTATGTGTGTATGCATTTTTAATATTTTCTTTTAATTCCTCTTCCTTAACTGCAAACTTTGGTTGTTTGGTTAAACTCCTCATTTTCTCTTCAAATCTTTTTTTTTTTTTTTTAATTTTGTTTCCATTCTGTTCTGCAACAGCATGAAATCTGCATGATGGGTCATTTCCTAGACTTTTCACAACCTGTCTTTTTCTTTATCTCGGGGCTGAGCAAGACTGTAATGGAATAAAGCGGGCTGATGCTTTAAAGGCAATATGAGCTAAAATGTGATGACTTCACATTTAGTAAATTAGATGTCTCTCTGTTACCAGGAGTTTAAAATATCCATAAAAAACAAATTTCTCACTCATAGACGCTACTCAATTAAATGACCAGTACTAAATTAAACTTTTCGCCTTTTCAGTTTATTTTGGCTCTTGTGTCATCTGTTAACTCGAAAACACATTTAATTAACTTTTGGCCATACATTTAATGGTTGGCACATTATTTCACTGCTATAAAATGCTATGAAATAAATAATTGGTATGGAATTAATGGGACAATTCAAATGATAGAGCTACCAGGTACATTTAATTTTTATTGAGAATGTTAAACTTTCAAGAAAACCATTAGTTCTGGCCACTATGTTGAGTTTCGTCTATTTTGTTCTGTTTTACTTATTGAGTTCCAAATAACTAAGATCAACCTTTTACAAAAATC
The DNA here is from genome assembly GCF_006542625.1 of Nomascus leucogenys. Lineage (NCBI taxonomy): Eukaryota > Metazoa > Chordata > Mammalia > Primates > Hylobatidae > Nomascus > Nomascus leucogenys. The sequence continues at coordinate 23,849,758 of NC_044394.1, read as the reverse complement.
TATTAAATTTTGATGAAATTACCTTAGTTTTTTAGTTAGACTTAGCCTTTGTCCAAAATCAGAGGCATATCTAAGCCTTCTTGAAGAAAGTAATGACCATAATGATTTTGCCTGATTTTATCTGCTTCCAACACTTCACCTGTATCGGTCATTTTGTAGAAGTCAGATCTCCTTCATCACTTGCTCTTTGCAGAGTTAATTTGAAAATCATGAAATATCTAGAGGTAAAACTACAACATACATATCCCATGCTGTGTACAAAGTAGATTATGTCTCAAACTTTCTGATACAGTGATCTCTGTAGAAAAGAACATGAAAATAAAAACATAAATTGATTAAACAGAGATGACTGAAAAGGTTTAAACTGTTCGAGGATACTCTAGTCACTTCGTAGCTATCTTAGATAGCATCAGCCAACTAGATGTGAATTTTGAGAACAGAGGGCAACTCTGGTAAAATAGGCTTTTTCTGTTTTAATGTAGTGGATGTTGGTTTGTGATTCTAAAATGGATAGTTCTGTTTACGATAAAACTTCCACCAGGAACAACTACATCAGTAATATATTTAACAGCATCCTTTTTATTATTGGATATCAGAGAAGCTAACTTGTCAGTAATAAGGGATTGAAAATCATGTGTTTCCAGCAATTTTAATAATACAGGGTATATATAGTTTTGGAAAATCATCTGCCTATGGAGAAGTGGAATATTTAGCAATATTAAAATACTTACATTTGATCTCTTTGACTATCAAAAATAAACAAATCCCAAATTCTGCCATTTGGTAAAATTAACTAGGCAAAAGTCGCATTCCTGATAAATAGATACACACACATAAACGTGTGTGTGTGTGTGTGTGTGTATGTGTGTGTTGGCTGACCAGTTTTCAGCTTAAAAGCAGTTCAAGTTATAACTGATTGAAAAGTACGATACCTCCTCTATGACAGCAGTACAAACAATCACAACATTGTGTATTAGGTGCTTGATAAAAATACTATACTAAATCAATTCTTATACTGGTCAGTTACAATAAGGGAAAATAGTACCACCACAATTTTAAAATGACAGTGCTACAGCAAACCAGTCATAATATGCTTGAGTTACTACTGAAAGCAATAGATTTAGAGTATTAAGAAAATATATGCTTTCTTAAGTGCTGTGAATTATACTGAATAATTCTGAACACATCTTTTACTGAACTAATGAATCAAAGTAGAGCTTACTGCCTTCTCTATAATCAGTATGTGGAAAAACGTATATGGAAATACAGATTCAGAATACATGCTACACCGTTCTCAGGGACAACTGTTACACAGCGTTCAGTTTAATGGATTAAAAAACCTCAATTTTGCAATTCAAGACCACTTCTAATTTGGTAAAGGGCCTAAAAATGTGGTTCGGAAGACTTTAGAGACTGGACTGGGCTTGGTGTGCTATTTAAATTCAATTTATAATCTGTTTAGAGTTTGCAAAATTAAGCTAAATGTACGCATTTCGCAGCACTTGATCTTTTGAAGAGCATACTATTTTGGGGGTATCCTCCCTTTTTCTCTCCCTCTTAAAACCTGGAAGACATGAAGCAAAATATGTTTAACAGGAAATTAGTTCTTTCAGGCTTACATTGAAAGAGCTGCAAGATAGTAAATATTTGTGTGGTAACTGAAAATTACTTGCTAATTGTAGAAAATTTGAAAAATAACAGAAAAATGGAAATAGGAACATTCAAATTGTATACAAATATACTACCTAGGTAAACAAATATAAACATACATACCCCAAAATACACATGAATAAACACACATACATATACATGCAACAGAACTTACAAATATAAGATCAAATAACATACAATTTCCTTCCAGTTTAAATAAAACACACAGTTTCCCCCATAATACGATAAAACCCATCACTTTTTAATATTTACATCTGGGGTGTCTGTTTGGTGGAAATACTATATAATGAGGTAGTATGGTGTGTCTTTTAGCAACTTCATATTAGCAGTTTGAAATCAACTATGGTGGGATCATTTCACTAGAGCAATACAACAAACACTACAAACCAGAGTCTGAATTATTGTTTTGCAGATTGTTAAGTCTTAATAAAGCAATGGAGAAAATATTAATAATGCAGGTTTACATTTAAAATATGTCATTTCTTTAGTGGTTACATTATGAATAGTAGCAAACTTTGATCAGATAATTCATCTACTCCACTATTTAAACAATTGATTATCCTATGTAAAGAAGTTGCTTTCTTATTGAGTGACATTCTGACTTTTGTCCTTTTTTGTACTCTTGTCTTACTCATTAACTTTAAATTTAAATATCAGCCAATAACAGTCGGTTGTTCAAATTTATTAGCCTACTATTGCCCATCTCCCACACTTATACACTCACCATTACCGAATATTAATAATTCTAAAAATCATTTACTTCTTGGCAAATTAAAAGTAAAATGCCATTGCTGAGTAATTTTTATGTATTTATTGGATATCTGAATTTTTGTGTATGCACAAAGTATTTGCTTCTATTATTGTTTCACATTTCTACTCACTGTAATGCTTACTATATTAATTTGTGATAATATATTAATTTGTAAGAGCTCGTTTGATATTAAGAATGGTAACTCCTGAATATTTGATAAGAATAAATTTTTCTCAGTTTCCTCATTGATATTTAATATTTATGGTATTTTTGATACAAAGTTTCTGCCTTTTTGAATGTGTAGAAAGCATTTTCCTATTCCACAGTCGTTAAATATTCATCTGTGTTTTCTCCTTATGTTATATGATATTCATGTTATGTTTAATTTTTCAGTATATTTAGGGTTTACATCAATATATATTTTTCTTCAATTTTTTCCTGATTCCATGTCTTGAATAAGCAATTCTTCATTTATTATTCTGTGTTATTTCCTTTTTCATTAGCTAAATTCTTATTTTGATTAGAAGTAATTTTAGAGCTATGTATCAGACACCATTGATGCATCTGCTAATTTTGGCACAAATGACAACATTACCTTAAAACCTACTAGAGAAAGTCTCAACTCTGTTCTTTTCCAGCCTATTCTTAGTGGTTTCTTCCTGTTTCTTTCTCTAGTTGTAATCCTGAATATTTTTTATCAGTTTGAAAAATAAAGTATCCATTGAGACACCAAAGAACTATTTTTAAATATATTAGATTGGCATCTTTGCAATATTTAGATGATTCAACTAGGATAGTGATGAACGAATCTGTAAGGTATTCTTTATTCCTGCTACAATAACCAGCATCCACAATTATTTATTGAATATGCACTGTGTGGCAGTCACTAAGCACAGCAATGAAAAAACATCATCCTCTCGTGGAGCTTTCATTATTCTGAGGGAGAAAGATTATAACTTTTTAAATAATTATATGACACGTTAGGTACTATAACAAAAAACAAGATAAGTGGCCAACAAGTAATTGTGGGGAAAGGGATTTTGTTTAAGTATTATTTCTTGATGCATACACACACATGCATGCATAAACACACACACAGACATTTATACATACACATACACAAACATAACAAACACATTTTTTGTGGAGAAAACTCTATCTTACTTTGCAATTGGTTATTGGCATTGTGAAGGTAAATATTTCTATGTGTGTTTATCTTTTATCTGGTCATTTTCTCATCTAATAATACATTTTCATTTGTTTCTACTGATTTTTTCTATGTTGTAAAAGATGACATCCATAAATAATAAACACAATTGTGCTCTATCATTGATTACACTTTTAATTCTGGTTTCTAATCACATGGCTCATTCAGAAAGTGTTCAGAAATAATGATGGCAGGGGTCAGGGTTTTTTTTCCTCAATAAACTTTTTGATGATCTTATTTGGTATTTATTTTTAAGTATTATGTTTGCTGTCAGTTTTAGATATAGTTGTTTATGGTAAAGACATACACATTCTGTTCGGCCATAATACCACAGTTGCCTTCCTAAGAAACCTTATGATTTTATAGATTCCATTACTTAAACAATTATTTCAATTTAAAAGCAGTACTTACTGGTTAAACATTTTTCAGATTTAAATTAATGTTTTCTACACTGAAGGATTACTAATAATAATTACATAAATATAAATGCACACTTATAATACATGAGCATCACAAAGAAAATCCTGACATTACTTACATCTGGTTTTTGTTCCAGTAAAATCTCTTTAATTTTCTATCACTCCATGAATGTATTTCTTATACATTTCCATCATCTTTATTATTTTTCCTCCTCACTGTTTCAGCAACAAAATCTATTGACACTAAAATTTAGCTATTGTGGGTACACTTCTTATCTTCCTACCTGCCTTCCCTTATTTATCCCTTCCTCCCTCCCTCTCTCTTCTTCTCTTTCTTTTCCCTCCCTCTCTCCCTCCCTCCCTTCTTCCCTTCCTCCCTTCCTCCATCCCTTCCTCCCTCCCTTCCTCCCTCCTTTCGTTCTTTCCTCCCTCCTTTCCTCCCTTCCTCCCTTCCTCCCTTCTTCCTTCTTCTCTCCCCCTCCCTCTCTGCTTGCTTCCTCTATTCCAATATAGTGTTGTTTTTCTCTGGTGCTTGTTTAATTCCTCATCACATGATAGTAGAGCTTTGCAAATTTGGGAGAATAATTATTTGTAAGCTTTGTCTGATCTTAAAATCTTTCTTGGAGCTAGCACATAAAATTTTCATATATTTTTCTATGCAATTGGCTTTTTTCCTACTCTTTAGTTTCATATAAAATCTTCTAAATGAGAAGTAGTGCAGTGTGATGGTTAGGACAGAGACTCTAGAGCCAGATTTTTCTTCTAATTGCAGTTCTGCCACTTACCGTCTGTTTAACCTTGAAAAAATTACTTAACGTCTCACTGCCTCAGTTTCCTTATGTAAAATCGTCCTTTCTTATATTGTTTTACCTGAGAATTAAATAGTTTAATTCAAATTCATTTAAACGGTTAGAACACTGTATGAAACTAGGTAAGCACTCAAAATATGTTAGCTATTATTAACTATTTATCAAAATCCTCATAATTGCTGGACCTCATGTGTTTTGATTTGCTATGTCTTACTCTCTTCAAAAATAGTAACTTCCTCATCTTGTTAGTAGTGTATAAATTTACAGTATAGAAATTAGATATTTATTAATTTTTGTAGTGTATTATTTCTGCCTTCCCTTGGCCTTCAGTCAGTTTATATTTTGAATTAGAAAGCATCATGAATTGTTCTCACTTACAAGTGGGAGCTAAATGATGAGAACACATGGACACAAAGAGGAGAACAACAGATACGGGGGCCAATTTGAGGGTGAATGGTGGGAGAAGACAGAGGATTAGAAAAAATAACTGTTGGGTATTAGGCTTAGTACCTGGGTAATGAACTATTCTGTACAACAAAGCCCTGTGACATGAGTTTACCTATATAACAAACTGCACATATACCCCTGAACCTAAAACAAATGTTAAAAAAAGAAAGCATCATAAATTTATAGTTTTAATATTTTTAATGCAGTAGCCCTATCTTTGTTATTTTTGAAATTACATGCAATTTACTGACTTATTATTTATTGCCCTGATTTTTCTAGAGTTCTATTTATTGATATTAATATTGCCATTTAAAATTTTTGTTTGGTTGGTATATTTTAACCCAATATTGTTTTTATACTCTTGTTACTGTGGCATCTTTTAGGAGTGGGTAGCATATACATGGCCTCTTATTAATGTCAAACACAGATGTTTTGAGCTTTATCCATTTACATTTATTGTAATAATTGGTATGTTTGCTGTATTTTTATAATTCTTAATATTTGTTAACGTTTTCTTTCCTTTATTTTTTAGAGATAAGGGTCTTGTATATTCTATTATGAGAAATGTATCTTAGTTTTAATCTTGTCCAATGATATTATTTCTGTTTTAACATGACTTTTGTTCAATTTATTGTTAACTTTTAAATAACACAAGACTATATTTCTATGTAGCAGAATTAAGAATGAGATTATTTCACCATTTACTTTCAAACCATTTGATTACTATTTTGATTATATCCATTATATCTTTTAAAGAACATGTGGTTTTATTTTTAAATCCAATCTAAGCATGACTGACTTTTCTCAGATAATTCAATCTGTTCACTTCACATTTATTGTCTATTTATTTTGTTTGCATTTTCTGAGTTTTTAAATGTATTGCATTTTGAATTTTTAATTTTCTCTTTTTTCTTTGCACTTCAGTTCTTCTGTTTGCAAAGAATAATTTTAAATTTTCTAATAGTTTTCTCTAAATGTATGAATAAAATTTGAACTAAATGTTCAGCTAAAAATTTATATCAACTTTTGTTTCCTCGCTTGAGTAACATAATCCAAACTTAACATCCTGTAGTAAAAAACAGCTAGACAAAATATATGAAGTAACTATTTTTAGACATTGGTTTATAAGCAGAGTTGGACTATGACTTCAAAGAGAAGGTAGAAACAAATGAGGTTAGTCCTATCATTGCCTCAGCTTTCTGTCTGAAGCCGGTTTCCAAAACGGGCCACAAGGAAGGGTAATCTCAAACAGTACCCAGAGATTTCACTGAGTTGAGGAGACAGATTAGTATTCAGTAATATGGAGGTGGGTAAAATTTGAGAGGAAAAGTACTAGAAAGAAGCTGACTAGAAGAAGAAAGAGATTCCAAAAGCTGCTTGGTATTCCTTTGAATCCTCAGCTGAATACTAATCTGTACGTGCATACCATAAAATTCCATGAGGCCAGACAAAAATTAACTTGTGGAAGAAGAATATTACTAGAGAACTATAAGCAGAAATATTGTAAAATCTCAAACAGGGCTGAGAATTTTTCAAGTTTTCCTTTGCCAGAATGGAGATATCAGTGGATTAAACATAGTAATAGCAAAAGCTGCTGTGGCAGGTAGAACACTGGCCTCCAAAAATGCCGATGTCTTAGTTTCTAGAATCTGTGAATATGTTACCTTACAAAGCAAACAGAAACTTTGTGAGTATGATTAAGTTAAAGATTCTGATATGGGGAGATCATCTTGGATTAGACACATGTAAGCTCAATGCAATCACCAGAGTTCCTTTTTTGTTTTTTTTCAAGACGGAGTTTCACTCTTGTCCCCCTGGATGGGGTGTAATGGCGTGATTTTGGCTCACTGCAACCTCCACCTTCCAGGTTCAAGCAATTTTCCTGCCTCAGCCTCCTAAGTAGCTGGGATTACAGGCGCCTGCCACCACACTGGGCTAATTTTTGTATTTTTAGTAGAGACAGGGTTTCACCATGTTGGCCAGGCTGGTATCAAACTCCTGAGCTCAAGTGATCTGCCCACCCCGGCCTCCCAAAGTGCTGGGATTACAGGCGTGAACCACCACACCTGGCCCACAAGCATTCTTTAAGTGAGAGAGGAGGCATTACAGTTTAATCAGAAAACAAACAAACAAACAAAACAAATTGAAAGATGCAATGCTGCTGTCTTTGAAAATGGTCACAAGCTAAAAAAGAAGATGGCCTCTAGAAGTTAGAAAAAGTAAGAGAACAGATTTTCCCCTGGAGTTTCCAAAAGGAACACAGACATGTTCACACTTTGATTTTAACCTATTAAAACCCATTTCAGAGTTTCAACCTCTGGAAGAAAATAAGCACTGTGTCTTCTAGGCCACCAAACTTTGGTAATTTATAATAGCAGCAATAGGTAACTAATACAGCTACTCTATACTCAGCATTGCAACTCAGGACAGATAACGGACATTTTTCAAAAATTGTGCAAGCTGATTATTTAAATATAACCATCTTTAAAAATTAAGTTATATAAATTACAGTTAAATAGATTATATTGAAGCCACAGGAAAGAATACAAAAAGTGTTATTATCTTTTAATTACCTTAATATATTTTTTCTGTTATCAATCCTCTTGACATTATTTATAGCTGTTTTCTGTATATGATGAAAACACTATATAATGGCATATGCTACTGCACATCTTTTTGCAACTCTGCTTTCAGGGATGTCACTTTAGAAGCTTAAAATCTGCCATGACAGAAATATTTACTCTGTGGAATACTGAGGACATTAGGGCTGATATCTGATTCCTGGGTGATAGCTTTCAAATATATATAGAAAAAAAATTTCAAATAATTTAGATTTTCAAAAAATCTAACATTATTTTTGAGGTCACACTCACCATTATATTTTAAATTCACAATTATATTACAAAACAGATCAATATCTCTCATAAACATACACCTAGAAATCTTTAAGAAATTATTAGCAAATCAAATCAAGCTAAATTTTAACCCAAAAATGCGATATTGAATTATCATTCAAATATCAATGAATATAATTTATCATACAGAATAAAATAGACAAATTATTATCTCCATAGATACAGAAATAGCACTGGACAAAATTCAACACTCATTTATTATAAGACCCTTTAGAAACTAGATATAGAAGGCCACTTGCTTAGCCTGAAAGACCATCTATTGAAAAACAAAACAAAACTATGCTATCATACTTCACAGGGAAAGATGAAATGCTTTCTCCTTAAGATTAGGAACAGGCCAAGGAGGTCCACTCTTACCACTCCTATTCAACGTTCAACTGGAGGTCTTAGATAGTGCAACAAGATAAGTAAAAAATAAACAATATGAAATTGGAGAATAAGTATTGCTGTCTTTATTCATAGATAACTTAATGGTATACATAGAAAATCCTAAAGAAACTATAAAAAATCTGTTATTAGAACTAATAAGTGAATTTAGTAAGATCTCAGGACATTAGGCTATTATGCAAAACTCAATTTTTATTTTATATAATCACGCCAAACAACTGGAAATTGAAATAAAATAATCACTTTAAATACTATCCAAAGGCTTGAAATACATACAGATAAATGTAAGTAAGTTTTGTTCAATGAAAACTACAAAATTCTTGCTGGAGAGGCTGAGGCAGGAGAATGGCCTGAACCCGGGAGGCGGAGCATGCAGTGAGCCGAGATCGCGCCACTGCACTCCAGCCTGGGTAACAGAGCAAGACTCTGTCTCAAAAAAAAAAAGAGAAAACTACAAAATTCTGCAGAGAGAAATCAAGAAAGACCTAATTAAATGAAAAGATATACCACATTCATAAATTGAAAGACAATATGTTTATAACCCATGCAAATATGGTCAATCAATTACCAACAAATCTGCTCAAGCAATTCAATAGGATACATAGTTTTTTCAACAAATTGGATACCCACACTGAAGAAAAATAAACTTTGACTATTCCCTCATACCTCTACAAAACTTAAAATGTAATCTAAAACAAAATATAATGATGAAGGTTATAAAACACTTCTCAAAAAAAAAAGAAAATCTTTCAAAGTTGGAGTAGACAAATATTCCTTAAGACAGAAAAATCATGAATCATGAAAGAAAAAAGTATTTAGACCTATTAAACTAAAAAAGTTCTGCTTTACAAAAGAAGCCCTTAAGAAAATGAAAATATTTATAATTAATTTAGTTGACAAATAAATTCAATTAAAAATACATAAGAAACTCTTTCATTCTTAAACATACCAAACTGCCCAATTAAACTGAGCAAAAGATTGGATTAAACACTTCACCAAAGATGATATGATATATGTATGGCCAATGAGCCATACTATAACAGATGTTTATGGTCATACTGTAACAGATGTGTAGATCCTAAATCCTTATTAGAATGACTATATTTAAAAATACTGATGATACTAAGTGTTGATGAAAATGTGGAGCAACCAGGACTCTCACATATTTCTGGTGAGAATAAAAATGTTGAAACCACTTTGGAAGAAGGTTTGGTATGTTCTAAAACAGCTAAATATATAGGATACCTATAATCCACTACTTGGACCCATTGGTAAAACTGTGTCCTCCTCTTCTGAAAATGACCACATGCTTTCACACCTTTACACAGAAGCTTTGAATATTATAATAGCCCTAAGACAGGAATCAACTCAAATGCCCATCAAGAGGGGAATGAACAAATTGTGGTATATCTATACAATGGATTATTATTCAGAAATAAATATAAACACATTACTGATAGATGCAAAAACTTGGATGAATTTCAAAAACATATGCTGGTCAAAAGAAGCCAGATGCAAAAGAGCACACACACTGTATGATTCAATTTATGGGGAACTGTAGAAAAGGTATCAAATCTCCAGTAACAGAAAATAGGTCAGTGGTTTCCTGGAGTTAGATGTATGAGTGGAGGTTCAAAAGGGACAAAATGAACATATTTTGTAAAAGAAATATTCTATATCTTTATTGTGGTGGTGGTTGCACAGGTGTTTATATTTATCAATTCTCAAAAAATACACTTAAAAGGGACCACTTTATTGCATGTTAATTATACCTCAATAAAATTAACTAAAAAAAGTTAATTAGTATCTGTAATTTCTTCCTCAAGGAAGACAGTACTATTTGCATCCCCATCCCCCTTTTTTAAACTTTCTTCATTGTTCAGCTTTATGGAAACGATTTGGAAATCCTTTCCTAGATAGTAAAACTGTTTTCATGTTATGCCTATCCTTATTTAAAACTGCCAATAATTGTGACATTGTATTAGTTCATTTTAATACTGCTATAAAGAACTTCCCTGAGACTACTCAGTCTCAATTTACAAAGGAAAGAGGTTTAATTCACTCACAATTCTGCGTGGCTGGGAAGGCCTCAGGAAACTTACAATCATGGAAGAAGGAAAGCAGGCACCTTCTTCACAAAGTGGCAGGAGAGAGAAGAGCAGGGGAAACCACAGCTTATAAAACCATCAGGTCTTGTGAGAACTCACTCACTATCATGAGAACAGCATGGGGCCAACCACCCCCATGATCCAATCACCTTCCACCAGGTCCCTCCCTAATACATGGGGATTACAACTGGAGATGAGATTTGGGTGGGGACACAGAGTCAAATCATATCAGACATTAAATATTCTTTAGAGTTAATTATAACTTATATTGATTGATATCTGGCTGTTATTGTCCCTTGCAATCTGAATCTACATTACTATTTCAGTTTCAAGTAATATCAAGTAGTATCAGTTCAACTTTTCAGCACCCCTATTTATTTTGTTTCATGACTGTGTTGTTTTATATTTTATTTTTCTTGTGTGCTTGAGGTTCATATTAGCATACATTTGCTTTATGTTTGTAATGAATCGTTGAATCTTTCTAGGGACATACATTTAATTATTTTATTTCCTACATTACATCTGTTTTCTTAGGTTATATTTTCTGTCATGGTTCAGCCTGATTACTCTTAATTCTATTGTTTGTTTTATAATTTTTAAAACATTTTCCCCAAATTATAGTTGTTCTTACTCATCTATTTTGTGGATATTTGTAATAAGGATCTAAAGTGATCACTACTATCCATTGCAGTGGCTTCCTCAATAAAACTAAATATTTACTGTCTAAGATTGGTAAGTACAAAATTTCATTAACAGCTCCCAAGCCATGATATACATATGGGGAAGGATGCATCTGGATTCCTGCCTTGTGGCTTTAGTAGTCCCTTGCTCAGGAAGCATGAGCAAATTACCAGATGGGATACTCTTGTTGTTCTGAGAGCCAGTCTTAGGGCTTTTGCTTAGGTTAAAGGCTGAATTCCTTGAGAAAGGGCCAAATGGTGTTGTTTGAGATAAAGAAGTATGCATATTCACTAAAACAAGTATTGTGCTTCTAGAAGCATATCTTCCAAAAAAACTATAGGTATACAATGATGTATGTTCAAGAGTGTATACTGCATCATTAATTTAATAATATGTATCTAGAGACAATCTATAATTTATTATAAAAAATGGTTAAATTATCAAGATTACATAATATTTAAATATGTACATGTTCTTAAACTTAGGTATATCTAGTGAACAAGAACATCTATTACAGCTTTCTGAGTGCAGAAAACAAATTGTAAAATAGTATGTCTATTATATAATTTTGTAGAAAATATAAAAACAATTTTGAATTTCATATGTAATATATAGGTATGATATCAAAAGATACAGATATTATAGATACTCATTCTCTCTCTATATATATTATACACACACACACACACACACACACACACACACACGTTCTCCTATATTCTACCTAACTCTTTATAGTTCGTGAAAATACAAACCAAACTAGTTTTTTGTGGTTACATCATTTACATGACAGGGGGTATAAGTGGGGAATCTGCTACTTTAATTATACACATATTTATGTTGTTTATTTTCCCAAATGAATATGTCTTTTAGTAATTAAGAAATTATTTTAAAAGACAAAAACAGTATTTTTAAACTCTACTAATAACTTGAGGAAATTAGTAAAATTTTACTCTCAATTCCTTTTTAGAATTTGTTCCTTATAATTTTAGACTTAGATTAATATCAATTATTATATTTTACATTATATTTTTTCTTTCAAAAATATTTCTGACTCCTGCATTACATTTTGTATTTAGTTATAGTAGCATGAATTACTTTTTGACTCATAATCATTGCAATACTGATTTCAGTGTTCAGAATCGTAACATTTAAGAAAAATCCAATATCCTATTTTCCTTTCTTGACTTTGTAATCTTGATTCATCACTCAATTGCCTGAAATAGGTCTCCAATAAGTCTTAAATAATTTTTTCCCAAGAAGTAAAATGGATGCTAAATTTATCCTCCCCAAATATCTGAGAATGAATTTTTTTCACCTATTAACATAAACTTGAAATGTTATTCAAATTTTAATCACAAATATTTCCCCAAAGATTGCTGTAGACTATTAAAGTGCAGGGCCTCATGTTGTTCAATAATGTGAAGGAGAAGTCTCACGCAAGACTTAATTTTGTTTATCTGTAGGTAACCTATTTTTTTTTTTTAGCTTGGATGTTTGGAGATGTTTATAAACTCTAATTTAAACTTTAGCTATAATAATGCTTCTAAGCATGAAGTGCTTCCTGTCTAAAAAGATATTTTTTCTCTTTTTAAAAACATTTTGATTATTGCTTCTGATATATATTTTTCCTAGTCTTTCTCTCTCTCTCTCTCAAAAATATTAGTTTCCATGTTTGTGTCATCTTTTTTCCATCAACTTCTCTCATAATTTTTTATTTCCCTATTATTCCAAAAAAAAACTTTTAAAGTTTGCTTCCTACATAGTAAGGCAGTTTTCTGCTTTAATATCCACAGTCCAGATTTTAATTTAACTATTGTTAATTTTAGTTTACCTATTATCTTTTCTTATGTTACTCATCTCATGTTTTACCTTATCTTACTTTCTTTACAGCTCAGTATGATTCTTATATGACTCTCTGTTCTCTTGATTGACATAAATCACGTATTGCTGCCTATTGTTTCAATACCAAACAGTAGCCTAACATTTTTTGCGGGTTCTGAAATTGGAAGTGATAGAATCATACTCAGTATTTTTCTAACAGTTGATATATACAACTTTCTTAATTACCACTTATATTTAAATATCACTAAAATCCCATTCTCAATCTATGCCTGTAGAACAGATTTTAAGCATGTCTCTGCTAGACTGAGTTAGGTTTGTCTCCAGCATTCATTGCATGATTCACTGACATGAAACCAGTTAAGTTCAAATAACCTACAATTATCAGTATTTCCCACCAACAAACATCCTCCTGTCACTGCTCCTATCCACAGTGCTAAATTTATTGTGGTTATACCTCAAAGATAAAATAGATTTCCATCAGCATCTCCCTATTTCTTGCCTTTTTGTTTTCTGGGGATTTACTTTCTGAATTGTAGGGGAAATTTAAAGATGAAAAATTAGAAACAATAATTTATGTCAAAATAAGATACCTATGGAGCAAAGCTTTCTTAGGGCAGGGCTCTCTGCTTCCAAGACAAGCAACGATAGAGGGAGAAATTATATTTCTCTTTTTTATCAGGCCTATAGGATCCTTGTTTTAGCACCATATGCATAATGGCAAATTGTGCTGTTTCATACAACTACATAGGTTTTGTGGGTAGTAAAATATTCTCCCAACTTTTGGCAATAGCTTACTTAACCTTTTTTATTAAAGTTTTGTGACTTTTTATCTTTTTTAGGCATTTATGGATCTTTATTGGGATTTGGGGCGAAGCTACATTAGGAATTTCTAGTCAGTTCTCCTGTACTATAGTCTACTCTTCCCTCATATTAATTACTCTGAGCAATCTGTCAGAAATATTTCCAAGGCAAAGTGATTTGAAAGGAATGAAGTCAATAAAAACCTTTCTTCTTCTCTGTCCAAAATGACATAATCAAATAATTTTCATGAGCTCTCTTTTATAACAGTGAAAATCTACAAGGCTTTGAATACTAGGCATCAAGCTATGAAATTACATTATTAAAGTTTTCCGGTATTTTTCAACCTCTAAGAATATACTTAAATTAAAATGCCTACTTTTAATATGTTGTGAATTGAAGAAAACTCTGTTGATACACATGAACTGTATAGTATATTTTTAAATTAAACATATGATTAAATTTAAAATAAAATGTGAATCACATTAGACTCTTGAAAAATGTTATTTTTATATCCTTTGCTGCAAAATTCTATTATATTCACAAATGATAACTAAATGCCTCAAATAAATAACTTAAATACTCCAGTGAAGGAACTGATAAAAGAATAATTCATCTACATATAGATTTAATGACATAAAATAACCATTCTTAAAATGGGTGTTGTATTTCATATAAATGACTGATACTCAAGTATGATAGCTAACAGAATTTTGGAGAGTAATTATGAAAGAAATAATCATGCTTATTTATGGTACGCATATATACATTATATGTAAAGAGGTTTGGTCTCCTGCTTCCTGATTATATTATTTCACATTATCTGAGTTCAAATAACCCACAATTATCAGTATGTATCTCTGAATCTTGTTTCCTTCATGGTAAAATAGTAGTAACAATAATACCACCTCCAAATTACCTGGGTTATGTTGAGTAGTAAATGAGACAATGTAAATGCTCTATAAATGGCAAATCCTCATGCATATATACACTAAATTTTATCTGTGCAGTTACAGTGAATCGTGTGATTAGTAACTGAATCAACAACATCATTTTTAATTATGAAGGACAGTCTATATAGATATAATTGTATATATATTTATTATGGGCCATTGCAATTGTTGATAGTTCTTAAGCTGGTCAAATGGTGCCTAATGCCCAGTTAGTAAACCAAGTAAACTCAGTTTCTGACTTAAATGGACTGTGAATGAAGGTATAAAGAATG
Organism: Nomascus leucogenys; assembly: GCF_006542625.1. Classification (NCBI taxonomy): domain Eukaryota; kingdom Metazoa; phylum Chordata; class Mammalia; order Primates; family Hylobatidae; genus Nomascus; species Nomascus leucogenys. The sequence goes on along the minus strand of NC_044394.1, from coordinate 23,834,495 downwards.
GTTTCACTTACACATTTAAATAATTGCAGGACTTAAGTTGGGCGGGAAGTACTTTGGGCTCATTAATAAGGACTAGTTCAGATTACATTATGAAAGAATTCCTGAAACACTAGTTTAATTTTGTTTTTTCCCAAGCACATATTACCATGGTCTGCTGAAGAGTAATTATGCTCTGGAAGGCTTAAACAAGAAGGCCAAAATACAGATAGGAAAGAGCAGGATTGGTGTTCCTTGAATTACTCCTGCCCCCTTTAGCCCTCTAATCTTTGAAGCTGTGAGCATTTAATCATCTACAGGCTCAGCTTTGCTGTAGACTGTGCAAACAATCTCTGCTGTGGTCGGGGATAATCAGCCACCCTGTTCCAGTCCATCAGTGGTTGAGCTCCTGGTCAGGAAGGCTGCTAGTTCTGCTTGGGAACGAGGCTCTCCATCCAGAATCTGGGAGATAGTAACTACCTCTTACCTCATCTCCATTCCAAATGCTTGCTCAACATCTTTCAGCCTGAACACTTGTGCCCATTGAGCATCTGCCAGCCTGTCCTTCTAGTACCATAGTCTGCTGGATTAGCCACCTGGAGATATGAAAGAAAAGAGATTAAATCAGCAGACTGGGGGAAAGAGTTTTTCCACAGGTCTTCCTTTGTATATGTGAGTCATGGAAATATTTCTGTATATGAATCTGTGCCTATGACTTTCTAAAAGAACCAGTGATAATATGACAAGTATTTTGTTTCAGTAGTACTTATGTCATCTGCTAATCACTGAAATGACAAATTGGTTTTTGTCTAATATCAGATTATTTTAGGTGCCGTGAAGCCTCAACAACAGGTGTTCCATGTGTAGATATACATATGCATGTTTGTGTGTTATTTATGGGTATTTATTTATTCATTCTTGTTGTATAATGGAAAGAATGTGAAAACTACAATCAGCCTGACTTAAATATAAATGTTGGCTTCATTGTTATTTAGCAGTTTTTCTTTGGGCCTCTTGAGAATCAATCTTCTCATCTTTAAAATCAGTATAATGCTATGTGCCTTTGAGGGTAGTTGTGTAGATGAATGGAAGTGATGTAAAGCTCCTGGCATAGTGATGAGCTCACAGAAAGTGGTCAATATATGCAAACTGTGGCCCATCTCTTCATGACAATAAAAATGATCAGTGTATGAACAGGGCCTAAGGAAGGATGTGTAAGAAGACGCATGTCTTGTCACAAAGAAAGGAGTATACACCAGTATTAATCAGAGGTATCAAATATAGTCCGTGAACATACATGAAAAAATATGCAAAATTCACTAAAGAAACCTATATTCCACACTATCGTCTTTCAAAATATCATCAAAAAAGAGAAGTTCTGGTGTTTGTAAAGGGTAGGGCATGTGTTGGGGGTAGGGGATAGTGTCAGTTATTTCTAGGAAAAGGCAAAACTTCTCTGACTATTGAAGCTGAGATGTGTTTAGGATATTTTTCGGAGTAACTAGTGTGACTTTTTTCAAAACAGAAATCTTCATTGGCTTATATCTGTGTAATGTACCTAGAAGAGCAATCTTTTGCTCAGACTAAAACCTGGTAATCTTCCTGTGTTCTTTGGTGAAAATACTTGAAACACTTTTCTCTCTATCGTTGGACTCAGGGCTCTGCTGTTGTGTGCTACTAAAATAAAGGCCATGGGGCCAAGTCTCCCTGGTCTGCTCTTTTTCAATAAAAATAAACACAGGTCTGTGACTTGAGGCCCCAAACATGTCTGACCAGAATGTTTCACATCAGCTGCCAAAAAAGTTCTCCATGACTTGAAGTCAGCTGGTAAGGAGATCATGTCCAAACAATCATTCTCACTCTGTGAGAAAAGCAGAGACCATAAAGCCTTTTTTTCATGGAGGTGCTAGCCAAGTAACTAAAAGTGAGGACATTCCGACGTTGTCCTAGTGGAGAGGCAGCCAGGCCCCTCAGCAATTTCAGGCATTGCTGACCCGGACTGGAATACCACGAACTGCCAGTGTCTGTTTATAAAAACCTTTCTTCAGAACATGTTTGTGCAAAGCAAATTGCATTAGATAATCCTCACAGCAACTCAGAGGGGTTGATAGATTAAGCCTTTAATATTTCACCAATAGAGGTAAATGATGTACCTAAGGTCACTTAAGCAATACAAACTCAGTTGAGTCTCAAAATGTGTTCTCGGCTTACATAGTTAATCACTCTCTGTGGGAAGAGTAAATACCTGTGGAAAGAAGTGAGGAGGAGGGAGATACAAAATATAAAGCTCTCCCCATATCTAACACAGTGGGAAAGAGGATACATTGGTGTTGATAGAGATTTTACATATTATTTAACAAGTATTTCTGGAGTTCATGCAATATTTAAGGAATTGGTCTTAGCACACGATAACACACCTTGCTGTCAGGATGCATACAGTTTAGTCAAAGGAAATAAGACATTTGTAATACAATTTTAAAATGGAGGACATGACATATGTTAAGAATAGGATGAATTGAGGACCCCACAGCCAAAATCTTCCTGGGACTCCCGAGAATGAGAGAGGGGTTTGAGTGAGCAGCAATATTGAAACTTCATTGGTGGAGTCCATATCTGAGTTAGACTTTCATTAATGCATGGACTGAATTCAAATCTTCAGCTTAAGAGAAAAACCAAAAGCATAAGAGCTGTATTATCAACAAAAAGGTAAAAAGAGAGCCATTCATTGGGTAATATGATTAGACAAGGAAGATAAAAATGATGGGCCGGGGCAGAGCTTTAAGAGGGTTGATTTGGAGAGACAGAAGTTGAAGAAGATACATGATACCAAACATAACCTGTGCCATATTTGGGAGTAATTATACAAATAATAGATGTAAAATTATGTATATATAATTATACCTCTTATAATTATTTGATGTTATAATATTTTAGTTTTATTGCAAAATTATTATTCTCAGTGTCTTTTTTCAAATAACTTCTTTTCATAATGCGTTGCTTTACTTGTGTATACCATACATGAATTGTCTTTCTATTTGACATGGAAGAATAATTTTTCAAAATGTAATCTTGGAGTACAAAATAACATATTTAAAGCTTTAATTCATAGGTTAAAAAATATTATATTCACATATAAATATATATACATATGTGAAATTAATGATTTGGCCAAATTTGACATATTTAATAGTTTTTTACTTTGCAGATTCAGAGTATGTTGAATGGTTGAATTACTTATTGCAAGTTGATTCACACATCTGTGCAAAATTAATGCACAGAAATAACTTGAATTAGTCCACAATGTAATCAGAAATATTGGAATGACCATTATATTCTTTCCTCATAGGAAAGTTATCTTTCATTTTTCTTCTTTTTCTCTAAGTAATTTTACTTGTCGTAAGTTACTTATTACAGGACTGATGGGTAGGAACATATTTAGACAGGACATTTTCATAAGTAATTCCCATTTATGAGATATTCTCATATGAATATATTTTAAACTGATATAGTGGTGTCTATGGAAATAAAAAGAAATGTAGAATACTAGTCATTAGATAATTTGTGCTCCAAATCAAAATCACATACTCAAAGGTGACATTTAAGCTTTAATCATCTAGTTATTTTTTTTCTTCAATTTGATTTTCATATGTGGATTTAAGACAGCAAAAAAGCTAAAATATCATCTAAATACTTTCATTAAAAAAAATGGGATTATCAAGCTCAAGGAGGGATCAAAGTAACTTGTTTTCTCAATGAAATGTGCATTAGTTGGTACAATTTTCATCTTCTCACTAATGAGAGTAATGGAAAAATCTGGTCCTGACAAATTATGCTAAATTCCCAATGATTTGGGATGCCCCGATTGGCTGAATATTTTTCAAAAACCTTTTCTATTTTTTTTATTATACTTTAAGTTCTGAGATACATGTGCAGAATGTGCAGGTTTGTTACATAGGTATACATATGCCATGGTGGTTTGCTGCACCTATCAACCCACCATCTACATTAGGTATTTCTCCTAATGCTATCTTTTGCCTAGCTGCCCACCCCCCAGTAGGCCCCAGTGTGTGATGCTCCCCTCCCTGTGTCCATGTGTTCTCATTGTTCAACTCCCACTTATGCGTGAGAACATGTGGTGGTTGGTTTTCTGTTCCTGTGTTAGTTTGCCGAGAATGATGGTTTCCAGCTTCATCCATGGCCCTGCAAAGGACATGAACTCATCCTTTTTAATGGCTGCATAGTATTCCATGGTGTATATGTGCCACATTTTATTTATCCAGACTATCATTGATGGGAATTTGGGTTGGTTCCAAGTCTTTGCTATAGTGAACAGTGATGCAATAAACATACATGTGCATGTGTCCTTACAGTCAAATGATTTATAATCCTTTGGGTATATATCCAGTAATGGAATTGCTGGGTCAAATGGTATTTCTGGTTCTAGATCCTTGAGGAATTGCCACACCGTCTTCCACAAAGGTTGAAATAATTTACACTCCCACCAACAATGTAAAAGTGTTCCTATTTCTCCACATCCTCTCCAGCATCTGTTGTTTCCTGATATTTTAATGATCACCATTCTAATTGGCATGAGATGGTATCTCATTGTGGTTTTGATTTGCATTTATTTAATGACTAGTGATGATGAACTTCTTTTCATATGTTTGTTGGCTGCATAAATGTCTTTTTTTGAGAAGTGCCTGTTCATATCCTTCACCCACTTTTTGATGGGGTTGTGTGTTTTTCTTGTATATTTGTTTGAGTTCATTGTAGATTCTGGATATTAGCCCTTTGTCAGATGGGTAGCTTGCAAAAATTTTCTCCCATTCTGTAGGTTGCCTGTTCACTCTGATGATAGTTTCTTTTGCTGTGCAGAAGCTCTTTAGTTTAATTAGATTCCATTTGTCAATTTTGGCTTTTGTTGCCATTGCTTTTGGTGTTTCAGTCATGATCTTTGCCCACGCCTGTGTCCTGAAGTATTGGCTAGGTTTTCTTCTAGGGTTTTTATGGTTTTAGGTCTTACATTTAAGTCTTTAATCCATCTTGAGTTAATTCTGCATGTGGTGTAAAGAAGGGGTCCAGTTTCAGTTTTATGCATATGGCTAGCCAGTTTTCCCAACACCATTTATTAAATAAGGAATCCTTTCCCCATTCCTTGTTGTCAAGTTTGCCAAAGATCAGATGGTTGTAGATGTGTGGTGTTATTTCTGAGGGCTCTGTTCTGTTCCATTGATCTATATATCTGTTTTGGTACCAGAACCATGCTTTTTCGGTTATTGTAACCTTGTAGTATAGTTTGAAGTCAGGCAGCATGATGCCTCCAGCTTTGTTCTTTTTGCTTAAGATTGTCTTTGCCATATGGGCTCTTTTTTGGTTCCATATGAAATTTAAAGTAGTTTTTTCTAATTCTGTGAAGAAAGTCAATGGTAGCTTGATGGGGATAGCATTAAATCTACAAATTACTTTGAGCAGTATGGCCATTTTCATGATATTGATTCTTCCTATCCATGAGCATGGAATGTTTTCCATTTGTTTGTGTTCTCTCTTATTTCCTTGAGCAGTGGTTTGTAGTTCTCTTTGAACAGGTCCTTCATATACCTTGTAAGTTGTATCCCTAGGTATTCTATTCTCTTGGTAGCAATTGTGAATGGGAGTTCACTTATGATTTGGCTCTCTGTCTATTATTGGTGTATAGGAATGCTTGTGATTTTTGCACATTGATTTTGTATCCTGAGACTTTACTGAAGTTTGCTTATCAGCTTGAGGAGATTTTGGGTGAGATGACGGGGTTTTCTTTTTTTATTTTTAAGACAGAGTCTCACTGTCACCAGGCTGGAGTGCAGTGGCATGATCTCAGCTCACTGCAACCTCCACCTTCTGAGTTCAAGTGATTCTCCTGTCTCAGCCTCCCCAGTACCTGGAACTACAGGTGCGTGCCACCATGCTCAGCTAATTTTTGTATTTTGAGTAGAGACACGGTTTCACCATTTTGCCCAGGATGATCTCAATCTCTGGACCTCGTGATCCGACCACCTTAGCTTCCCAAAGTGCTGGGATTACAGGCGTGAGCCACTGTGCCCGGCCGACAATGGGGTTTTCTAAATATACAATCATGTCATCTGCAAACAGAGATAATTTGACTTCCTCTCTTCCTATTTGGATACCCTTTATTTCTTTCTCTTACCTGATTGCCCTGGCCAGAAATTCCAATACTATGTTGAATAGGAGTGGTGAGAGAGGGCATCCTTGTCTTGTGCTGGTTTTCAAAGGGAATGCTTCCAGTTTTTGCCCATTCAGTATCATGTTGGCTGTGGGTATGTTTTAAATAGCTCTTATTATTTTGAGATACATTCAATACCTAGTTTATTGAGAGTTTTTAGCATGAAGGGGTGTTGGAACATGGGTTAAAATTTCCAATAATACATTATTTGTAAGATACAGGTTGGCATCACTAAAATCAGTTAATTTAATATTTATTGGTTTATTGAGATTTTGGTTAATGTATTCAGACATATAGACAGTGTGAGATTCATGGGTGAACTAAATAGGTTTCGTGATTATGTCTTGTTCCTCTGGCCATAGACTGTTATGGCTGATCACTCAATTTGGGCCGATTTCATATTCTCTCTTAATTTAATACTGTCCGTTGGAATTGCCCAAACAATCCATACTTCCAGGCTTCTAGTTCAACACCCTCTTGTGTCTTTTCAGTCAATTGGGAAATGTATACACCTAGTCTGTTCCCACATTTGTTTTTATGCTAGAGAAATGGGGCCATTCATAGCAAATCAATGCTATGAAAATTATAGACTGTTATAAAAGTTTCTTTGCAAATAGCTGTTTAACACCACAAAGAAGTTAGGTTAAAATTGTTTCAAAGTCTAAAATTAGTTACATTTTAAGCTAACTACATATGCTTTTATTGTCTCTGATCTAAAATATAATCCCAGGTGGTTGGGAAAAGCATGCAAATTACAGAAAGCTAATTTGCTCCAACAGCGATGCCTCCCATGCAGTTGGGAGGTCTATTAGAAATAGTGTATTCTCTGTTATTTGCATATTAATAGCACCTGCTGAAATACTTTGGGATTTACTCCCACTGCCAGTAGAGGGACAGAACTAAAATATATAAAATTTCTTTCATTTCACTATGTTAGGCTATGGAGCATGCAGCATGGACTAAGAATAATGAATTAATAGTAGGAACCAGTGTGTTCATATTGCATGTGGTATCTGAATATATTTTTCTTCATGATAAACTATCACTTGTTTATGAGACTGAAAACAAGGTGACTTCAAGCCGTCTGACAAAAAAAAAGTATCTCCCTCTCCTTGAGGAAAACGAAGCAAGCCCTTCAAAATGCACTGAATAAGAATAGAGTTCCTCATACTGCTCTCTGAGCAACTATAAATTTTAGCAAAGGAAAAACAGATACCCTTATTTTTAAAAAATGTGCAAAGACCCAGATTCTCAAGATAATCCGAACTGCCAAATGTTGTTCATTTGCAAGCAATTAAATAATGTATATCCAGTAGCAACTTAAAGATTTTCTTCAAAATAGACTTTTTTCTTTTGATCATGAATTTCCTTCTTTTCTTCCAATTCAAACTGTAAAGAAGTCTTAGAGGTATCTAGGGTTTACGGCATTTTGAAAGAAAGACTACTTTCTTCTTTTCTTTAGAGAAGACAAAAATAATGGGATTTTTGTTTGTTTGTGTTTTTTGTCTCTAAATCTCATTTTTAGAACATAGGACCACCAGAAAAATATGCTGTACTATAAAGATAGCCACCAAAACTAATCTAACCAAGCACACCCCACTTTCCAACATCTATGTCTTTCCCCTGTTATTACATGTCAGTGGAATATCCTTCACTTCCTGTCCGTTTGTTACAACTATAACTATAACTCAAGCCTAATCTTAAAATTTGGCTTGGAACAAATTACTGAATAATTTAGACAAAAGTGAAATACTAGGGAGGTGTTCACAGAAATGCGTGACTGAAAGGATATGGAGATTTTCAAAGTGTGACATTAGATGCGGTAAATAGAACTAATTCCTTTATTTTGCATCCATGTAGTAATAAGAATAAATGAACATTTACATGTGCCTGCACTGTTTTAAACTAAAGATAATATATTTAATCTTTACTGCAACCCTATGTGGTAGATATCATTATTATACTTTTTCTCTATTTACAAGTGAGGAAACAGAAGAACAGAGAGATTGTGTGCATAAAAAGTCACACAGTTACTAAAGGGGGCAGCATGAATTCAAAACTAGAATGGCTAACTTCCTTCATTCTCTTTAACTCATCCAAATAGGACGAGTTCGCTTTACTAGTCAACACCTATTTGTTGTTGTGATGTACAAATATTCTGGATATAGTATTTCTCATACTGTCATGGAGGCACTCTGTTTTAGAAACTTAATAGAATTATTTCTGTGACCTTCCCAGGCAATATGAATATCCAAAGAGAGTTCTTCTTCATATAGCTTTAGAACTAAACCTTGTGAGTGGTTAGTTACAATGTACTTATAGTCACTTTAAGCCATTCACCCGTGATGAGCACCAGCCCTAAGGTAGGAAGAAGGGAGACTCAATACAGATAATGATGACAGCCTGACACGCCACTTGTTTGAAGATCACTCTTTAATCAAAATTATCTCTCAGAAAAAAAACAGTCTCAAACTAACTGGAAATCGACAAAGGTCTTTGATCTCCCCAAATCTCTGTTCTCAATTAATGTAATAGAATCTTTCACTCAGACACTGACTAGTCCTTAGTGTCACAATTTTATTTTTAACAGTATTGGTGTTCTGGTTTCCAAGCTGAAAGCAGACAGAAGTAACACAGTAGCTGAGCTATGGTGGGAAGATTAGCTGGGATAAATACTAGCAGCTGTTGTAATTAATGGCCACATTTCCCTGTCTCTACCAACATGAGCTTATATTTGAGTCAGATGGGATATTCTTTGTCAGTGTATAACCTACCATGAAGTCAGTCAGGGACTCAGGTTCCCTCTACCTTAAGTCTCCACCATCTTCTAAATTAATAGTTTCTTCTGCTGGATTTTCTGTATACAACAGGCTTACAGGAAAAAGAGGGAGTGTGATGCATCTCCGGAAGGGCATAGGTTTAGTAGAGGTATAGAGTTGGCATTCCTCACATCAGCCCACATCCCATTCTGCAAGTTTCAGCCAGTGGCCTGCCGTAATTGCAAGGGATGCTTGGAAATAGGTTCTAATTCTGTGAACAGGAAGAAAAGGAAACATGGTGCACATACCCTTCTCTGCCGATGGTACTTTTGAAGAGGTGCTGGTGATAACAAAAGACACAACTGCTGACCCTAAAGCCGGGGTCAATAAGATGATTCTCTAAAGGGCTCCATATGATCTCTGGATCTCTATGAAATATTCTTGTTGCTGTTGTAGCAACTCTTTAAAAATGTAAAAACTAGCTCAAGTGCCTTATAAAACTGGCTACTGGTCAGATATGGCCCAAGGGCTGCAGTTTTGACCCCTGCTCTCAGGAAGGCAGGTTGGTTTATGTTTCTTGTTAATACAATGATGGATGTCAACTGTGCTCATAAGAATAACACAATTTCAAAGTTGAGATAGTCTTTGAGAATCCCCCAAAACATGTCTTATATCATGGGTGGGAAGACTAAGACCCAGTAAAGCACAGTCACCCAGTGAAACCAGTTTTATCTTTTTGCAAAGAAGATAAGTGTTAATATTGCAAGCTGATGCTTTGGGTCAAGAGTTTATTGAAGTGAAAGCTTTACAGAGGGAAAACAGATAATTTTCTGTACTCATTGGGGGGAATTAATAGTATTATAACCATGCATGTTATGCCAGTCTCCCTAACTTGTGAATAATTGAGAGGTGACTGTACAATTCCTTAGCCATTTGGAGGGAAAAAAGATAAAGATTGGCACCACAAAAAAAAAATCAGTTGAACCAAAAATTAAGGCAAAAAAATGGAAAATCCTAGAAATATTTGGCTTTCTTCAATAAGGTTGATAGAAATGGAAGAAAATATAAAAAGGAAGTTCAGTGATTTGGGTAAATACAAATGAAACATGCACATTTAAAAAAGAAACACAATAAAATAAACTATTTGCAGCACATAAAATGAAGGGTTACTTTATGCAGCACATGAAATGGTCAAAGAAATTAAAGAAGAAAATATAAGCAAACATGTAAATTAAGTATATTAATCAACAATTCATCATGCATAAAAATGATATGTAATCAATGAAGATGTGAAGAAATATCCAGTTTCCCTAGTTTTCATAGAATGAAATGTTGATATAAACAATCTCACAATTCAGCTGGTTAGCATTAATGAAATTCCAAAGGCTCTTTCTTAGTCTGTTGCTAAACAAAAAATACCGACAAACAACAGAAATTTATTTCTTGCGATTCTGGAGGTGGGGAAGTCCAAGATCAAGGTGCCAGTAAATTTGGTGCCTGATGAGGGCCAATTCTTCACAGATGGTTCCTTTTCTCTCACGTGGTAGAAGGGCCAAACAAGCTTCCTCACACCATTTTTATCAGAGCTCTCATTCCATTCATGAGGGCTTCATCTTGGTGATCTAATCACCTCCTAAAGGTCTCACTTCTTAATATTATTGCATTGGCGATTAGGTCTCAACATATGAATTGGGGGGGGGGGACATTAAGACCGTAGCATGCTATCACCCCAGTTGGGAATCAAGCAACTCACCACAACTTTTTCTTCACTTTGCACAGATTTCACATGCACTCCCTTCAGTAATAACCCCAAATCCCCTTTTCTTCAATCTTTAATTCCCACTCTTCTCCCAATATATGTTTTTGCCTCCAATTTCATCACAGAAACCGTGGTTCAGTTTCTGTGATGCAACTGGAGGCAAAAACATATATTGGGAGAAGAGTAGGAACCTCATTCCTCAGTTTTTTTCCTCCTCTCCAAACCATAGGGACTGGAGGTAGGACTGTATTTCTTCCTGTGCCCCTCTCTCTTCCTCAGGAGTCTCTCCTGCCCTGGCAGGAGGAAGACTGCTGCTATAAGAATCATCTCTTTGCATCTACCAGTAGGATGTGGAAACTGATCTCTGGGATTTGATCATGTTCTTAGCACATACTTGACTGAAGGGACCTCTAGTAGCTTGTCTCAAGATGTAGCTCGTAACATCTTCTGGAGCAAGCTTTTTGCCTTTTGTTTCTCTTTAGCTGGATTGATAGACAGATGGACGGACAGATGGATGGATGGATGGATCAATCAATCGATCGATAGACACATACATTTCTGATTAAGGGGTTCAATCTTCATGGTGCTTATGCTCGACTAACCTATGAATTTATCAAGCCTGAAGACTGGTAGGAATTTCAGAGTTCATCTAGTGCAGTTCTTCTCAAATTTAGTGTGCATTAAAATCTTCTGGAGCTGGATAAATAAACTGTGGTACATCCAGACAATGGAATATTATTCATGGCTAAAAAGAAATGAGAGCTCAAACCATGAAAAGACTTGGAGGAAACTTAAATGCATACTAACAAGTGAAAGAAGCCAGTCTGAAAAGTCTACACTGTATGATTCTAACTATGTGACATTCTGAAAAGGCAAAATTATGAAAGGTAGTAAAAAGATCCATAGTTTTTAGGGGCTAGGGGAGAGGAAGGGAGAATAGGAGAGGGACAGAGCATCTTTGGTGCAGTAAAACTATTCTGTATGATACTACAATGGTGGATGCACATCATTATAAATTTGTCCAAATCAATAGAAAATAGAATGTCAAGAGTGAACCCTAATATAAACTATGGACTTGGGGGATAATGTGTTTATGTAGATTAAACAATTGGAACAAACATAACACTCGGGGGGATGTTGATAATAGCAGAGGCTATGCATGTGTAGGGGCGGGGAGTATATGGAAAATTTCCATACCTTGTGTTCAATTTTGCTGTGAACTTAAAACTGCTCTAAAAAATAAAATCTATTAAAAAATTATCTGGGGAACTTGTTAAAATTACAAATTCCTGGAGCCTATCCCAGATATAATAAATCAGAATCTCTGGGGAGGAATCCCTTGAACCTTTATTCAGAACAGATTCCCTGTGTACCCCTGGGACAGGTGATTCTCAGACCTCTCTTTGAGCAATTCTGATCCAGACATTTGTGTGTGACAGTGATGTCCACAGACATTTCTGGGATTTGCCAAGATAATTCAGCTAGCAAGGGTCAATGACAAGACCAAGTGTAAGGGTACTAGCTACTGATTCTTCCACAATACAGCCCTACTTCTTGGAATTATTTTCATCTCTCACCTTTGGCTTTTAAACTCTCAACTTTTTTGTGTGTGTTGGTTTTCCCTGTCCTGTGTATAATTCTGCCCCTCTTAGAGTATTAGCATTTTTTAATGTGGTGAGAAAAGGTAACATTTCAGGGTTTTAAGGGTCTCCTGTTTCTGGGGGCCACTAAGCATGTCTGTACTGAACCACCCTTACCAGCACATTCAAGAGCACCTAGCAAATGGGCCTTATTAGTGACAGATGTCTTGCCCATAGAATGATTGTGCCTAGAGAATGATTGTGCCTGGAGAATCAGGCTTTCCCAGGCTGGCACGTTTCTATCAGGCATCCATAAGAAGCTGGTAATCTTTATTTCTTGTCTGCAGTTCATGGCAGCCAGTATTTTACCACCTGCACATCTAAAAAAGAACGGGAAGAAAAGCACACCAATATTCTCAAAATGTTTACATTCAAGGAGTGTGTATTTCAGAGAGGGAGGTCGTGATGTGTGTATTTTTATTGTGTGTGAAAGAATCCTTAGTGGCGGTGCAGCTGGAAAAATAATGGAAGCACAGGGTACTGTCTTTTGTGACAAAGTTTCCTCTGGTAAGTTACAATTATAACGTAGAAAATGATACCTTAGACGGCAACTAATTTGTGAATCCTGGGAAATGCTGTTCAATGATTCCTCATCAGGACAGCAGAACCTGATCTGTAAAAATTTGGGCCTCAGCAGGAGGCTGTTTGCAAAGAGTGATTTGCATTTCAATTGTAAGTCCAGCACAACCTTTAAATCTTGGCTGCCTCACTGTCACAATGGAATTCTTTTTTTTTTTCTTTTCTTTTCTTTTTCCTTCATGGTGTACTTAAAAAAGAAAAAGGAATGTTACCATACATCAATTCCGCAACCACATACAATAAGACAAAGGTGGCTCTAAAGAAAAAGCATGGTGATGATGGTTACATTTTCTCGCAATGAACAGTTATATCAAATTTTTGCAATTGCAGGGGAAATATCGTTCCCTGTAAAGGAGCTGCCCCACACCATTCCTTGTCTCACAAGCACTCACATCTCCTTCCTCTTTTTTCCTACAAAATTCCAAACAGGCAGTGTAGCTTCCCTGTTATTTTATTTCACTTGATGAAGAAAAAAGTAAAATGCATAAATCAAAAGCAATAAATTCAAATTCATTATTTATTAGGGTTGGTTTTCTTTCAGGTAAGTCATGGGTGGACTATTGAGGGTTCCCCTCAGTCCCCCAGCTATGCCTTTGCATTTGACTCAGTAGTCCAATATGAGGTTCTTAATGTTTCTATTTCTTTAAATTGTTTGAATTAGCTCTCCTCTAAATTATGGGCGGTTTTAGCTCCCGTTGATGACTCACTGTAATAAAAAGGGATGGTTCTGCCCTAAATTCTGCGCCCCGTTACATACAAGAATGTGACATTCTCTTATCAGGAATAGGGGGTCACCAGGGAAGGGTGGGGTAGAAGTCATCCCTCTAAGGTGTATTTATTATTTTAGAAGTTTGTTTTATCTTTAAACTTTGTACAACATTCCTCTATCATTTTCGAGCATTTAAACTATGTACGAGCTATAAATCCATCTCCCAGGCCCCACCTCTAAGTTGCCAATGGCCTTAGATTGCCCGATCTGACAAGCTTTGGGTTCTCAGTGCACATCTGACTTCCTCAACTTCTCAGGTGACCCAGCTGATCACTCACCCTTTCTTAAATACTTTCATTTTCCACTTTTAGGACTAAGTCTCTATCTTTTCATGGTCCCTTGAGCTCCTTCTTATTTCTTTGCACACTACTTCTCTGCTGATTTCTAAATGCATGAGTTGTGAGCCAATCTTTAGACCTTTTGTCTTCGTATCTATGCCCTCTGCCTGAGCCCTCATATCCGGCCTGCTAGCTTTATGTATCCTCTGTACTCTGGTGGATCCCAGGCATCCATCTTCCAGATCTCCAACCTCTTTCCAGATCTCCAGTGGAATCCCCCTCTAGTCCAAACCCCTCAACTTCCTCACGTATATACTTCTTTTCTAGTTTTCTTCAGCACAGCAATTGGTTTCACTGTTTACCCAGTATCTGGTATCCGGGTGAGGGGAGGGTGAGAGTAGGGAGAATACGTAAATCTCTCCTTTATTCCTCTCCCCTTTCATTATGTCCCACATCTAATTCAACAGTAGGTCCTGTTCCTCTGGAATAGCATCTGTGCTGTCAAAGTCATGTACCTCCTCTCCCTGTCTCATTCTGCTTCTTACTGCTTCTGAAATACATCAAACTCAACCCTGCCTCAGGGCCTTTGCACTCACCTAGCACTTTTCCTGGAATTCTCTTCCTCTGGATGGCCATATTGTGTTCACAGGCTCTGTCCAAATGTGACCTTCAAAGAGAGGATTTCTAAGAATACCATAATTAACATAGTAGCAGTCCCTCCACTTGCCTGTCCCTTGACACTCTTACCCTGGTTTATTCTTCATTGCATGTATCACAACCAGAAATTATATATTTACATATTTGTTTATTTGTTTATTGTCCAGTTCACATGTGGAATGTCATGCTTATGCTTATAAGTTTCTACTGTTTTGTACTAAGATCCTAGCACATGGTATAGCTTCTGACACAAAACAGGGGTTCAATAAATATTTATTCGATGTTAAATAAACTTTAATATGATTTTAGTTTCTGACATCTCTTACCTCATAAGGTCTTTGGAATAACCTGAATTTTCTGCCAATTGATCAGTAGAATTTTGCATTTGCAAGCTAATTTAAGAAATTTTTAATAACATTTACCTTAAATCTTCATAATAATAGCGATTATTTAAACTTAAATCCAAATTTTACTTGCCGCTTCTATTCTACACCACGAGTTCTATATTCTCACATTTGTATTTCAATTATTTTAGTTGTCTCTTTCAAATGGAGTAGCTGGTTTCATATTTGTTTTTGCAGAATATCACAATTTTTTTATTCGATTAAGATATAATTATTGTATTACAGCTGATATTTAATATATAGCACCTGGAACAAACTAACTGAATTCTGAGTTACATCCCTTTGCAGAAGTGCTGATGCCCTCAGAAACCACTGAAGTTATAGGGTTGTCTGCTCTATGCTGTGGGCTCCCCACCTCTCCCCAGTTCTAGCTATGTTTTCAGCATTTGTCTCCTCCCTTGTTATCCAGCTCTATGTCATGTCCCCCATACTTCTCATTTGCTGCTGCTAAAGTACTGAGTGGGAGCTAGGCAACTATAAACAACGTTTATTAAATTTGTGCCCAGAAGAAAAGTTAACAAGCTAAGATTGAGACTCTGGTCAAATCTGAGTGAAGAAACTTTAGGTTTCTTACCTTTGTTTTGCTTAATCACTATTTCTTGATTATCTTCTGGATGTCTGGGTGACAGTGCATAAGCAAGGTATTTTTGTGTACATATTTACTAGTACAGGTGCATCCTCTGTAATTAGAACACTGAATTGTTATGAGCCTAAATTTGTATTCCTGGACACCCTGAGGAAGACAGCTGTCCATCTGCCCTTGTCCCAGGTGTTCGGTCTTACTGGATCATGATTGAACCTTGCCCACTGCTCAGAAGACACAAAGCAGGCTCTTAGAGGAAAAAAAAAAAATGCATCTCTTTTTTTTCACATGTAGTAATATGAGACATATAATGTTAGAAAAAGATTCCAATTAACATCTTCTTTCTAGAAGACAGACATTAAAATCTCTTTCCATATCTTCCCACAAAAGAAAAACACCACCCACAATAAGACCACGTATCTTCAGCTGCAGCCGGTGAGAGCTGGAGAGTCCACATCTCCGTGAGGGCAGTGCCCTGATTCTTGGGTGTCACAGTTTCCACTTGAGCCTCTACTCAAGTGGAAAAGCCCTCAGGGCACCGATCTTGTCCCTCTTCTGATAAATTCTACTTATTATACTGTGCTGTGTACACTCTCAGAGCTAGATAAATGAAGAGTAATAATAACTGTTATTTTTACACCAAGTGTTATCAAATCAGAAATCTGACACCTAGTAATTTAATATATATGTTTTTTCCACATACCTTTATTGCTGTTTGGCTAGATAGAAAAATATGAGGAAATTGGAAACCAACTGTAAATATTTCCACAGCCTTAATGGCAAAGGCTTTTTCTTTTCTTTATTACCTTGCTCCACTTATCCCATCCTCTATTTTTCAGAGCTGTATTCCCTCTCTCTCGCTCCTTTCAATGTTCCCTCACCCAGGAAGCCTTTCCCAATTCATGACCCATTTCCACATGCTTCCCTCACTCCACATTCCCTCAGTGGTTACCCTGCTTTGTAGGGATATTAGTGCAGCCTCTTCAATGTTGTTTATTGTTGAACTGGTCCAGAGGATAGAACCCAACTGACCCGGGTTTGAATCAACTCTGCCTCTTAAAATCAGTAAGGCTAGGCAAATTGCTTAAGATCTATCAGCCTGGTTTTCTTGTCTGTAAAGTAAAAATGACAGTAATACCCACCTCATTGTGCAGTTATTGGGAAGAGTAAATTGTATGGTGAAAACATTCTTGTTCTTAAATATATTTCCCATTCTGTTGTCCCTATAATTGGTAGTAAAGATTTTTTGGAGTGTACATGTTGTCCTGACACAACTAAGATCTGAAGTTTCTGAGGGCAGAATGTATCATGAATTTCAAATTGCAAAACAACAAATGTGTACAAGAATCTCCTAAGTGTACGGCACTATGATAGACCTGGAAGGCACAGGTGGTTGTTGAGGGGAGGGAGGAGTGAGGAAGGAAAAAAAAAGAAAGAAAAGGAAACAAGATAAAATACAACCATTTGCACTCTGAAAGCTTCTTATGTACCTGAGTTATAAACAATGTACAAAGTCAAATGATAGCACACATAATTTAAATAATCAAAATAACAACAGAAGCAATGACTAAAAAAAGGGAGGTGCTTCCCATTAAATTGCTCAGGAAGTAATTGTAATCAGAGGGCAGAAGACAACCAGGACCCCTCAGCCAGAGGTAGTCAGGGCAGGTTTTTAGCAGGTGGCAAGGTCACTGGGAAGTCTTTGCAGTAGATTTGGTAGACAATGGGCAGAAGGGGCAGCCACTCATGATGCATTGATTTATGATTGACATAGTACAGAATCTTAAAAACATTCCAAAGTAAATATAATCAAATGCAAGTTGATAAAAAAGTCCCCTGGGATTTCAGGAATCAGTTTTGACATTTTGGACAGTGCCTCACTTCCCTTTCACTTATTTCTTTCAAAATTCTCAGCCCACATATTCTAGCATTTCTGTCCGTATCTTCCATCGGGTCCAAATCATAGGCTCATGGAGAGGACTTGCAATTAATAGTACCCAGTAAGTGCTGGTACTTCACTTGTCTGAAGTGCCAACTCAGATCGACTAAGTAGCAATCCAATGGATTGCTCAGCAATCGATTTGAGTGACTAAAATACTGTCAATTATTTCCTGCATATAAATAGTCTTACAAAAATGTATGCAGTGCCCCACAAACGTCTAGTTCCAGGCCTGAGATCCGGGAGTTATAAACGAAGGAATACATCATAACATAGTGGGCTATTCTTGCCAGTTCTTTCATCAAGTGAGAGTTTTTGATTCCAGCAGCCAGACTAACTGCTTTGTAGCTACTTTATTTTTGAAGACAGGCAGTCAGGACTCTGTGCTTTGGCTACATGGGATAATAAATAAAGCACACAGAAAAATGTGTTTATTTGGACATGTAATTTAGTTTCTATATAACTTTATTTTTTTTTAATGACACACATGCTGATTCCTAGTCATCAGCCCTAGGCGCCAGTAAAATCAGATTAAAAGCGTTAGTAATGTAGTTAATTCCATTTATAATATGCCTACACTAGAGATGCAAACATTAAAATAAGGAAAATCTATAAACTGGAATGAAAGATATTTTCTGGAACTCCTCTTAAGAAATCTTTGAAAGAAAGACATAAGATTCTACGTAAATACTCTCAAGGAGCCTTTTATTTGCATGCAATATTTGTAATTCCGATTAAAATTTGCCTTGGTCACTTGAGTCTTCATCTTTTGTACTTCAGGTTGACTCAGATGGCTTTGTATTAAGGAATGGGCATCATTTAGTGATGCTCTGCTAGTTGTAATATTGCCTTCTATAATCTTGCCTAATAATCACTATCAGCTAATCAATTTTTCCTTTTTATTCAAATTCTATTATCCACTCCCTTTTGACCTATAGTTCTTGGGACAGCCCATGTATTATTTTTTTCTGAAATCCTCAGCATATTACATGCAGCATAATGGGATAAAAGCCCTAGCATTAAATCCAATCAATAGCTCCCACAGGTAGATATCTATTTCATCCCCCTCTTTAATGTGTTGTCCTTTGTACATGAAGATGTTGCTATCGACCTACAATTCATCTGGCATCTGGTGTGGGTTCTGGACTTTGTCCACTGGTAGGGGTGTACTTAGAGTAAGTCATCCTCATTCCCTCCCCAGCTTACCTCTCCAAACTCACTGTCCCATTTGACAAACAGGTAGGCTAGGGCCATAGAATGACATAAAGCCACCTGACTATGAATCAAAACTCTAACAATCGTTTTACTTGCTTTCTCTCAGCCACAAAGCTATCAAAGTAAATTATGCATTTTAACTCATCCCATTTTCTTGTCTTCTACTACCTGGTAATTCACTAATGTCAACAACGAAAGCCCTTCAAAGAAGAGTATGCTACTTCATTTATTTTTCATTAGTTAAAAATTTTTTAATAAAATTATAAAAGTAAATATGAATGCATAAAACATGTTTGTAATTAAAAAATTTCAAATACACAGAAATTCATAAGGTGGAAGTCCCCTTGCTATCTTTCTTAGTCCAATCCTCTATTCCATAGGTTTCTGAAAGCATTTACATATGCAGTTACAGACATCTGTATAGAGGTGTGTATGTAAACTATATATATCCAAATGCATCTTAATATGAAAAATTAATAAAATTTATATTGTTTGAATAATTTATTTAATATTTCCTGAAGGTTTTTTATTTTAGAATACATAGAGATACTGTATTAACAGTTGTGTATGTTTCGTGATATGGGTTAACCACAATTAATTCAATCATACACTTCGGGCATAACAAATTATATTAAAAGTTAGTGGCCTCAAATAATGAGAAATCTTTATTAGCTCATAGTTCCTGCTGGTCAGAGATCTTGAAGCAGCATAGCTGGCTGGTTTAGGATTGGAATCTCTCATTAGGCTGCAGTCAAGATGTTACAGTCATTCGAAGACTGGACTAGGTCTGGAGGACCTAAGGTGGCTCAGTAACATGGTTGGTAGTTTGATGCAAGATGTTAGTGGGAGACCTCAGTTCTTCTTAGCATAGGCCTCTCCACAGAGCCTCAGTTCTTCCAACATGGGCTGCTTGAGTGTCCTCATGACATGGCAGCTGGCTTCCCTAACATGAGCAATCCAAGAAAGCAAGAGCCAGGTAGAAGCTATCCTTTCTGTGACCTAGCCTTGGAAGTCACCCAGCATCACTACCGTCGCATTTTCTCAGTTAAAGCAAGTCACAAACTTTGTCCAACATTCAAGGGGAGGGGAATTAATAGGGTATCTATAGTTAACATGACTCTATTACACCCTTCAAAATAGCTAGAAGAGAATAATTCAAATGTACTTATCATAAGGAAAACATACATATTTAAGGTGATGGTTATCCCAATTACCCTGATTTGACTATATGAATGTATCGGATTATCCTATGTACCCTGGAAATATGCACATCTGTTATATATCGACAAAAAAATCTGGTCAACATTCAAGGGGAAGTGAATTATACTTCACCTTTTAAAGGAAGGAGTGTAAAATAATTTGCTGAAATGTTTTAAAACCACCACCACCAAAAAAAAAAAAAAAGTAAGTAAACAAATAAGTAAATGACATGAAGTATTTCTAAGATATATTACTAGAAATGGAATTGGTGAATAACTGCCTATGCATATTTCAAAAGTTGAAAGGTATTGCCATGTTATCCTTCAAAAAGTCTGTTAAAACTCCACAAAGACCTCAGATATTGCTTGTTTTTCTACACTCTCATGAACATTTGACATTAGCAGGCTTATTTTTATATTTTTGCCAGTCTAATAGGGTAAAAAAATACACTTTATAAAATTTATATTTTACCTGGTTACTGGTGAATTTAGCATCATATGTTTATGGCCCATTTATATTCTTTAATATATTTCTTGTTAATATCCTTTGTTGTTTTAACTCTAGTTACTTCTGAATACGTGTTTAAGAGTTCTGTATTTACTATGGATACTAATTTGTTGTCTGTTATGAATTCTGCAAATATTCCCTCCTAGTATGCTATTTTTATTATATCTTTCTCTTTTAACTTTTTAATGTTGTTTTGTGCTCTACAGAAGTTTAATTGTTTTTCTAATCTGGCAAGGTATATATGTGTGTGTGTGTGTGTGTGTGTGTGCATGTGCACACACATGCATGCATGTTGGTGGGGGTGTATAGGCTTTGTTTTAATAACTTAAAATTATTTTTGAAACTCTCCAAATATCTTTCCTTGTACTTCCATAGTATGAGTTTTATGTTTTATGTGAAATTTTCTCATATATAGTATGAAGTAAGAAACTAACTTTAGTTTTGTCTCAAATGCATTTTTAATGATGGTTTTAAAACTATTTATAGCCATAGAAATCTTTGTTTACACAAAACCATAAAATAAATTCGCCTTTCCCCCAAATAAAACTGCAGCTCTTTGGGTTGTAGTTCTGTCTCTTTGTTTCCCTTACCTCCCACACTTTGTCATTTCTATGGGGGTGGAGAGGAAGAAGGGGAGAGCTCCATTGAATACTTAGTGTTCCATATAACACAGTTGGAAAACCAGTGTTGTTCCAAAATATCTAAAATTTTAAAAAATGTCACTAGTTAGAAGCAGGTGCTAATCCAGAGACTGGATGTATTAGTCCATTCGCACACTGCCATAAGGACATACCCAAGACTGGGTAATTTATAAAGGGAAGAGGGTTAATTGACTCACAGTTCCACAAGGCTGGGGAGGCCTCAGGAAACTTAAAATTGTGAAGGAAGGGGAATCAAACATGTCCTTCTTCACATGATGGCGGGAGACAGAATTACTGAGCAAAAGGGAAAAAGCCCCTTATAAAACCATGAGATCTTGTGTGAACTCACTCACAATCACAAGAACAGCACGGAAGTAATCACCCTCATGATTCAATTATCTCCTACCAGGTTCCTCCCACGACATATGGGGATTATGGGAACTACAATTCAAGGCGAGATTGGGGTGGGACACAGCCAAATCATACCACTGGGAAATATTTAAAAGTGAACTAAATGGCATTTTGTTAATTTATACCTTTACATTGATATTGATGTTTGGGTACTTCATGGTTTGGTTTAATGTTCAAAAAAATTAAATTGGGACAGCATAAGGCAACTACTTGTATTCTGAAAATAGGGGGACATACATGACAACAATGAAATTCAACTGTTTTTCTAATAAAACCATATGGATTTAGGAACCAGGCAAAACCTTCTATCGCTTAAGAAACAATTAGTACATTCTAGACATCCACCTACCCAGTGTGCAAATGAGTCATGATCTCAGACAATAAGCACATAGATTCAGATGCCACAGCACCCACACTGTGCATATATCATTTATATCCCAAAATATATACACTGCAGACACATATGGACACACACAGAGTAAATCACAATGCTTTCCATCCTGTGAGTCTTTCTCTTCAGTCTGTGATGGATCTCATTATTAATTAAAGAATCATTTAGCTTGCATAATTGTCTTCTGCCATACATAATTCCAACCTTTCAATGTCTCATCAAGTTGGCTTATTAGACTAAATGCACTCCTTTGTTTTGGTGACATCATCAATCACGACCTTTAGATGGACGGACCCAGCAGTGGGGTGAATAATATTTACAGAGGCCCTCTCTTTGTTCCCATCATGGAACTTACCAACAGGTAACTTCATTTGTAAATTTATTTGCTTCTTTAAAACTAAGAAGCCTATGTTCCCACAATCTGCCACTGAGGAGGTCAGGCTTCCAACGGAAAGAAATTAGCCATTTGTTGTTTAAGTATCTGCTGTGATATATGAACATTTTTGGACTTTGGAACAAATTGATAACAAAATATAAGAATGTCTGAAACAGGCACAACTGGCCTTTTACAGCCAAGCATGCTCCATTTACATTGACATTTTAATCTTTATTTTTTGTAAACTTTAAAATAAAATGCAGACTAGCAAAGAATGTTTCTCAATGTACAGTCAGTCAGACAGATTAAATCTCCTGAGGCAGCTAAGGCACTGTAATAAACACATCGAGATTTGGATTATTTTTTTCAGAAGGGTAGCAGAGATATCATATGAAATGGCCATGGTTAAAGGACTATTTAGACACCATCTCTAAGCTGATTTGAGAACATCAGAGTATGCCACATAGAGTCAGATCTGTGAGTCCATTCAACCCATTGGCTTAAAGGGATAGTGATGGGTGTAAAGCACAGTATTGTGAGTAAATGATTTGTTCTCTGGCATTAACATCAAAATAATGTTAGAAAATGCTCTCCCAAACATCCATAGCATCCCTCACTGAAGTCAACAACTTTATGTCTTCTTGATAAAGAATGTGATTTATGACTCCTTGGCCTCTATAAATTTCTTATGTATCATGTAGTTACACCTTTCTCAAAATTCAAGGAGAGTTTTTTGTTTGAATGTTCTGAGATTTGTGAACAAGCAAATGTAATGTATGCTAATGTGCCACATTCTCTTTAAGAAGAATACCATATAATATGTTCTTTCTGGGTAATTTCTGAATGTTGTTTCATATCGAGTGGGTTCTGGCTGCATTGTTAGCATGTTCAAGGAATTCGGATTGGTAACTTTTGTGGAATCATTTGTATAGTCATATTATTTAATAGGAAATATATTAGAGTTCTACAGTCAATATTTTACAGGCAACTTGAGAAAGACATTTTCTAGTAAAATTTAGTAAAGTTAATAAGCTGTTTTTATTAGTTTTATTGAGTTTTAAATATGTAAGACATATGCATTGCTCACAACTTACAAGACAGAAAATGGCATTGAGTGAAAAGTAAGTTTCCATCTCTCTTTTGACCACCCAACCACCCACTATTCCATCTAGGGCAAACATTTTGCCAATTTCTTGACTATTGTTTTGGATATAGCCTTCAAGAAATGTTCTATACATTTACCTGCAGTCGATGTGTGTGTGTGTATGTGTGTGTGTGTTTACACAAATGTTTATAAGATATAAACACATTTCTGTAACTTAATTTTATTACCTAATGTATTTTGGAAACTTTCCATATTCACGCATGTGGAGACAAGCTATTTTTCCTAGTAGCTATAGATTCTTTCATTGTACAGACATATTATAAGTGCTTTTTAAAAATTATATTACCAGATAACTCTTCCTTTCATAGATAGTTTGGAACTTTGAAAAAAATAATAAAATCTACTTCTGGATCACCAGATTATATCTGTTATCTTATAAATATCAACAGAATAAGGATTTTATTCTTGGCATTTTCTGTGAATAGGGTGGTTCTCTTTCCTGCTCATTTATCCAAATATTTTTGAATACATTCTTATAGTTTAAATATTAACAACGTCTAACAAAAACTTATATCTGAGATAAATGAATATCCACATGCAGAAGATGAATTTGGACCCCTGCATCACATCATACACAAAAATGGACTCAAAGTAGATCATAGACCTACATATAAAAGCTAAAGCTATAAAACTCAGAAGAAAATTTAAGAGTAAATCTTTGTATGTTGGGTTTGGCAATGACTTTTTAGATATGCCACCAAAAGCACAAGTGATAAAAGAGAAGACTGACAAATGGAACTTCCTCAAAATTAAAAATGTTTTGCTTTAAAGGACTTCAAAAGAAAGTAAAAAGATAACCTATGTACTGAGAAAATATTTGCAAATAATGTATCTGATAAGGGACTTGTATCCAGAATATATAAAATACTCTTACAAATCAACAAATATTACGTTCTCACTTATAAGTGGGTGCTAAATGATAAGAACACATGGATACATAGAAACAACACACACTGGGGCCTTTTGGAGGGTGGAGGTGGGAGGAGGGGTAGGATCAGGAAAAATAACTAATGGGTACTAGGCTTAATTCCTGGGTAATGAAATAATCTGTAAAACAAACCCCCATGACACAAGTTTACCTATGTAACAAACCTGCACTTGTACCCCTGAACTTAAAAAGTATTTGTTAAAAAAGACAAGTGATCCAATTAAAAATAGGCAAAATGTTTAAATAGATATTTTTAGAGGTGATATACAAATTGTGAATAAACATAAAATGATGCTCAGTACCATTAGTCACTAGGTAGACAGCAAATCATAACAAGATACCACTTCAAAACCTCCAATCAAAATGACAAGCAATAATAACAAGTATGGGTGAGGACGTGAGAAATTGGAAATATACACTGCTAAAAGAAATATAAGGTAGTGCAGGTACTTTGCTAAAAGAAATATAAGGTAAACATATACCTTATATACTTTGCTAAAAGAAATACATTGCTAAAAGAAATATACACTGCTAAAAGAAATATAAGGTAGTGCAGCTACTTTGGAGAACAGTTTTTGAGTGGCCGAAATGTTAAATATAGAGTTATCATATAATCCAGGTATCCATCTGATATCTTTCTGTGTATCCTCAAAATTTTTCTTGATATTAAATATTTTTAAATCTCTTAATTTCTCCCCAAAGGATCTTAACTTCTAAAATTCCTATTGAACCTCCACCAAGCTCTTCAAATTCTCTACACCTCCCTAGGTATATAACCAAGAAAAATAAAAACATACGTCTACAGAAAAACTTGTACACAAATGTTCACATTAGCATTATTCGTGATAGCCAAAAGTAGAAACAACCCAAATGCCCATCGACTGATGAATGGATAAATAAAACATGGTATATCCACACAATGGATATTATTTGGCAATATAAAAAATGAAGTACTGATACATGCTACAACATGGATGAACCACAAAAGCATTATGCTATGAAAGAAGCTAGTCACAAAACACTGTGCATTGTATGAAACCTTTTATTAAAAATGTCCCAACAGGAAAATCTACAGACATAGAAAAGAGATTAGTAGTCACCTAGAACTGGGGATGGGGGAATTAGAGTAACTGCTAATTGGTTTGTGTTTTCCTTTGGGCATATTAAAAATATTACATGATTGTGGTGATGGTTGCATAACTCTGCAAATGCACTAAAAATCATTGAATTGTACATATTAAGTGGGTGAACCTTATGGTATGTACATTTTATCTCAACAAAGCTGTTTAAAAGTAAAAGCAAAAAATAAAATTTATCTTTTTTCCTGTGCAACATGTGTCCATGCCCCATATCCCAAAAGCACTAGGTCCAGATATGTTCACAAGAAACTTTAAGGAGTGGCAAATTCCAATACGTTGACATTCTTCTTATTTATGTATTCATATGTACTGAGTGTAACATCAACACCAAAAGTAAAAATGATTTTATAAAGAAAGAAGACTACAGACCAAAACCACTCATGAATATTAATGCAAAGATACTAAATAAAATATCAACATACAGATTTCAGAATAACAGTAAAAAATAGTACTTCATAAATAAGTGGCTCTTATGCCAGGAAAGCAGGTTAGTTAATATCAAGAAATCTAGTTATATAATTTATTATATAAATAAACATAAGGGCCAAGTGCAGTGATTCACACCTGTAATCCCAGCACTTCCATAGGCCAAGGCGGGAGGATCACTTGAGGCCAGGAGTTCAAGACCAGGCAACATCACATGACCCCCTGTCTACAAAAAATTAAATGAGCCTGGCATTGTGGCAGATGCCTGTGGTCCTAGCTGCTTGGGAGGCTGAGGCAGGAGGATCCCTTGATCCCAGGATCCCAGGAGTTTTAGGCTGCAATTAGCTGTGATTGCACCACTGCACTACAGCCTGGGCAACAGAGTGAGACCCTGTGTCTAAAAAATTTTTTAAAATAAATAAACATAAGGATAAAACTCATATGATTGCCTTCACAGACTCCAAAGGATGTTTGATAAAATTTAATGTTTTTGAAAAAATTTACTAAAATAGAAATGTATTGATAATACTTTGAAACAATTAAAACTTATTTTTTCCTGCCCAAATGTAAGTGGTGTCTCCTTAGAAATTAAAAAAAACTTAAGGAATGCTGATTTTTATCGCAATTACTAACATTAAACTTGAAGAAAGCAATAAAAAAGCCAATTAACTAGGTAACATTGAAAAGGAGGAGGCAAACTATTCCAATTTACAGATAACATGATTGGACATCTAAATAAACCCCAAAGAATCAAGTGAAAATATACCCCAAAGGTAATTCAGTAGTAGAATGGTACAATAAACAATGTATATATTCATATGTAAAAATTACAATCTATTAGAAATGTAAAATAAAATTTCCATTTACAATAACAACAGACATGATAAATACATAGGAATAAACTTTAATGACATACGCGAGACCTTTAATGACCTATGCACGTATCTTGCAGGAGATGCCTGTGAAAGAGGATGGGCCAGGGTCAGCTTTTACCTTCATATCCTAAAGGCTGTCTCTTCCTCTGCTGCCCTACCGAGATTCCCATTGCTTCTTGTGTAATTGACTCCTTTGCATGATTCTTCACATAGACCCACTGTTTCAGCTTCTGTGACCCAAAGAGGATCTTGGAAGAATTCTGTTTCTGTCCATGAATCCCCAGTTTTTCTTTATCAACCACCAAAACCAAGATATACCAACCCAGAATGTCAAAATAAGCCCCTACCCTTTAGGAAGTGTTTTGTGTATGCTTGATTGGAATCACTGTGGGGCAGGGAGTATTTCAGGGAGAGGCCTGATTCCTAATCTAGTTGTTATTCTACATAATAATCCTTTTTGAATTACATATGTCATAAATGTATTTTTTTCATTTTTATAGGCTTTTCTTTCACTCTCTGGTTTCTTTATAATTTAAATTCTTAATTCAGTATAATTAAATTCATGAAGCTTTTTGATTATGGTTTGCACTTTCTACTTTTTTATCCTCTACCCTGAGATAATGACTTTGCTACCTCTTATATTGTTCTAAAAAATTTTTATAAGCTTGTCTTTGCCATTTTAGTCTTAAATTCAAACTAATTTAATTTAATTATTATTATTTTCTAGAAGCAGGGTCTTGCTATGTGTGGTGTGAGGTTGGGGTCTAAATTATATCTTTTATAATGTGGAAAATCAATTGGTTTAGCATCATTTATTTAAAAATCTATTATTTCCCATTGAACTGCAATGGAAAATAAATCACGTATCACATTGGCATATACATGTAGGCAGCTTTATGATAATTCGTGATAGCTGACAATATCTTGGCTGTTTTTGACTTTTTGCTCTCCATATATATGAGGTTAGTGCAAAAGGAATTGTGGTTTTTGCCATTGAAAGTAACAGCAAAAACTGCAATTACTTTTGCATTAACCTACTTTGGAACCAGCTTGTTCATTGACACAACACAGAGTTAAATTTTAGATAAGTTGCACTGAATCCATAAATCATTGTGGACTGAATTTAAATCTGCAATTATTATTTCCCCAATATTTGAACATAAATATTTATATTTGAATATGACATAACTTTTCATTTACTGAGATCTCTTTGATTCTTTCCAATTATGTTATAATTTTCTTCATAACATTGTTAGATTTATCCATATATATGGTATATTTGATGTTTTTGGCATCTCCTTTAAAATCACATTTTACACATTTTTTTTCTGTTGAATAGATTTGCAGTTAGTTTTTGAATTGATTTTACATTCAGAGGTCTTCCTAAGCTATCTTATGAATTCTAATAATTTACTTACTGATTCTTTTGGATTTTCTACCAAGGTAATTATATGATTTTCATTTGTGAGTAAATACATTTTTGTGTCTCTATTTCCTTTTTTTTTTTTTTTTTTTTTTTTTTTTTGAGATGGAGTCTTGCTCTGTCGCCCAGGCTGGAGTGCGGTGGTGCAATCTTGGCTCACTGCAAGCTGCGCCTCCTGGGTTCACACCATTCTCCTGCCTTAGCCTCCTGGGTAGCTGAGACTACAGGCGCCCGCCACCACGCCTGGCTAATTTTTTGTATCTTTAGTAGAGATGGGGTTTCACTGTGTAAGCCAGGATGGTGTCGATCTGCTGACCTCTTGATCCACCTGCCTCGGCCTCCCAAAGTGCTGGGATTACAGGCGTGAGCTACCACACCTGGCCTTGTATCTCTATTTCTAATTCTTCACTTTTTATTTCTTTTTCTTGCCTTAGTGTTCTAAGGTCTTCTATGCAATGTCAATTATAAATGATCATGAAGAGCATGCTTGCCATTTGTATTGACCTTAAAGAACATACTATCAACATTTACTATGCAGTATGATGTAGGTTTCAGGCTTTCTAAAGGTGCACATCTTCTATGAAGGAAGTTGTCTTTATCAATAGTCTTGTGAGAGTTTTTATATAAATACGTTTTTATTTTTATCAAACCTTTATCTTCATTTATTGAGAAGATTATATATTTTTTCTCTTGAACTCTTAACGTGCTGATCTTCCAATGTTAAGCAGCAATTATGTTTCTGTGATAAATTCATTTTGGTCACAAAGTAAATTCATTTCTTATACAATGCTTGCATCAGGCAGAATGGTTTGGGATCTAATGCTATAACAAACAACCTCTACGTTTTTGTAATTTATAATAACAAAGGTTTATTTCTCAATAATGTTAAATGTCAGTTGTGAGTCAGATGGAGTCTCTGCTCTGTCTAGTTTTCAACAGGAACTCAGGCTGATGGCACCTTCACCGTTTGGGGAGTATATGGAAGTGGCAGGGGTCTGTGTTTTGGAGACAGAAATAACATGAGACCTTGCATCCTGGCTCTGAAAGCATCTGATTAGAATTGGCACACAGCCCTTCTATTTACATTTTATTGGCCAAAACACTACATGGAAAAATCTAACCATAAGTATGTAGAAAAGTGAAATCCTACTACGTTCCCAGGAGAAGACAGTATAAGCATATTTGTGAGTAGATCTAAAAATCATTACAACGCTAGGTTTATTTTATTTTTTGTTTGGAATTTTTACACCTCTATTCCAGAGTGATTTATAGATATCATCTGATTTTTTATGTTGTCCTTGCCAGGTTGTAGAGTTAAGAATTTGCTAGCCCACCAAATTGTGTGGCATATTACTCCCATTTTATCTAAGCTTTGAGATACATGTATGTGTATGATATTAGGACTATTTATATCTTGCGTGTTTGGTAGAACATAATTTTAACATCACTTGGGTTTGGTGTTTCTTTCGGAGGATAATTCAGTTTCTTTAGAGGTAATAAAACTATACAGATTTTCTTTTTCTTTCTCATTCTGGATTTAAAGTTCTACTTTTTCTTCTGAAAGGTTGACCATTTTATGTTTTCAAATGTACTGACACAAAGTTACTCATACTATATTTAATATCTAGAATTATGGATCGTTTATTTCCAATATTTTTAATTTATTCTGCATTTCTTTGATGAATTTTGCTACAGGAATTTCACATTTTACTTTTCAGAAAACAATCTTTGTCAATAGCAAAGATTTGTCAATGGCTCTATTGGATGTTTTTATTACATAGTTTCTTAATCTCTACTGTTTTATTGTTATTTTCCCCCCCTCGCCATTTATTTAGCGAGTGGTGTTCTTTTTCTAATTTGTTTATTTGTGTATTGTATTAGTCAGGGTTCTTCAGAGGGACAAGATTAATAGGATATATGTATATATGAAAGGGAATTTAGTCTACATACACCTATTATATCATGCCTACTATTTATATTGCTTAAAAACTTCAAATTTTAATGTTTTTTTCTTTCTCTATCAATAACTGTATGAGGGGCCTTAAAATATGCTGCTATAATAGTTTGTCAAGTTATACTATATTGTTCAGTCAGTTTTGACTCTACATGTTCTAAGCTATTACTAGGTACATGCAAGTTTTAAATTAAACATTTTATCATTATATAGTGACCCTCTTTATCTTTCATAAGAATAATATTTATTTTGCCTTATATACTGTCTTTCTTTCGATTAATAATCTCCTGGTTTATCTTTTCTCTTTTTTTAAATCTTTTAAATTTTTTCTTTCTTCTTGTTTTTACCTTTCCCTTCCTCTATTTTTTCTTCTTCTTCTTCTCCTGCCCTTCTTCCCAGCCTCCTCTCCTCCTTATTCTTCTTGTTTTTCCTCTTTCTCTCTCCTTCTCCTTCTGTCTCTGTTCTCTCTCTCTCTCTCTCTCCCTGTCTCTCTCTCTCTCACTCTCAATTGGGCAATCTTGATCTTTTAACTAGATCATAAAGACCATTTACATTTACTGTAATTTATATGAATGTACATACTCCATTTTAATTTCTGCTTCTTACTTGCCCCAAATTCTGTTTCACATTTCCTCTCTCTTATTGCTTCTGTTTGGAATGGTTGATCATATTTTTATTTCCATTCTCCTATCTATTTATTAATAAATGTTATGACCTATTTGTATTAGCTTAAAGGTTCCCTTAATTATTTTAGCATGCAAACATTATTTGTCAAATTTAAATTGATATATTTCCCTTCAACTTAAATATTGCATAAATTGTTGACTTTTTTTTTCTTTTTTCTTTTTTTTTTTTTTGAGACAGGGTCTTGCTCTGTCACCCAGGCTGGAGTGCAGTGGCAAGCTCTCAGCTTTCTGCAGCCTTGACCTCCTGGATTAAGGTGATCCTCTTACCTCAGCCTCCCAGGTAGCTGGGACTACAGGCACATGCCAATACACTCAGCTCATTTTGTATTTTTTTTTTTTTTTGTAGAGACAAGGTTTTGTCATGTTGCCCGGGTTGGTCTACAAGTCCTAGACTCAAGCAATCAGCCCATCTTGGGCTCCCAAAGTGCTCAGACTTCAGGCATGAGCCACCATACCTGGCCTAGACTGTCTTAATATAAACAACCCCCTCGTTTTACCTTTTCTGTGTCTTTTATTATGTTTTCTATTTGTTTTTTTAAGCTCAAGAAGAATTTATCACTATAATTTTATGCAACCAATGTTTATTTAAATTTATCCACATATTATCATTTTCTTTGCTCCTAATATATTCCTGTTACTCAAAGCTAACATCTGGGATCACTTGCATTTTTTTCGTGAATTTCATTTTTTAAAAGTTCATTCAAAGAGGATCTGTTGATAGTGAACTATTAATTTTGTATCAACAAATATCACTACCTTGCCCACTCTCTTGAAAATCACTTTGATTAACATGCAGTCTCAGTAGACAGTTATTTTCTCTGAGCACATTAAAGATGTTACCACAGTATGTGGCTTTCGTAGTTGCTGTTGAGAAGTTAGCTATTAAGTTCATCAAATATTGAAGGTTCTCATTTTTGTCTTGGTACTTTAATACATTTATGTCTTTTATGGTCTGCAGTTTTGTGTTCTAGATATTTATTTTCCTGGTTAGGATTCATTTAGCTTCATAAGTCTGAGAATTGGTATTAAAAATAATAAATTTTAGAAAATTCTAAACTGCTATGCTTCCAAATACTACCGCAGCTCCCTTCTCTCTTGTTTATGAAACTTAATTAGGCATATATTAAAACTTTTTTCTTCTCCATCATGATTTAACTTTTAAAACATTTTGCATCTCTGCTTCTCTTCGGAAGTATCTTCCAGCTCACAAAATTTCGGTCTTTATTTGCATTCAACTGTTAAATCCATCCAATGAGTTACATGTTATTTCTATAAGCTCTATTTTTTCTTACTCAAATATGCTTTTACATTTTTATAACCTTTAACTATTTTTTATAATTTGTCCCTTATTCACCTTCTTAGCACTCATTAGACATATTTCCTTTATACCTGATAAATATGTTTTCTGAAGTCTTTGTCTTATTGTGTTGTTGGCTTATTGTGTGTGTGTGTGCTGGTGATTGGCTGATGGCTGGGACATGCTTACTTGTGTTTTATGTGACACTGAGCATGTGGCCTTTGGAGGTATTAAATGTAGGGATATCTCCATCTATATTTCCCAATTAGGATGATCCCTAGACTTTGTCTTTTCCATACCCTCAGAGATCGAGAAAAACCAAGCTAAATTTACCTGGAACAGCAAATGTTCTCAAGACAAAACCAGGCTGAAGGTTACCTAACTCTCTCTTTCCCCTCTTTTACTTAATGTTTGGCTCTATTATTTATTAATTTTTTATTTATAATATTTTTCAAAACTAAAGGCTGGATGCACTGGCTCATACCTATAATCCCAACACTCTGGGAGGCTGAGGCAGTAGGATTGCTTGAGTATGGGAGTTCCTGACTAGCTTGGGCAACATAGTGAGACCTCATCTCTACAAATAATACAAAAATTACGTGGGTGTGGTGGTGCACACCTGTGGTCCCAGCTTTCCAGGAGGCTGAGGTGAGAGGATCACTTGAGCCTGGTGGTCAAGGTTGCAGTGAGCCATGATTGTGCCACTGCACACCAACTTGGGCAACAGAGAAAGACCTTTTCTCAAAAATAATATTAAAAATAAATAAATACAGTTATTGAAAATTGTAGTTGTTCTTGGCACAAGGGCCACTTGCAGTAATAGATGCTCAGTAAATATTTATTGAATGAATGAGTTTTCGCATCTTTCTGTGTACAGTTCATGGCTCATCAAAACTTTCAGGGAGAATAATAGAGAATGTATCCTTTTCCCAGAAGGTATTTCTCTATACTCATATCTCTTCTACAAAGCAGTAGAAAAAAGGAATTGTGAAAAATGAAAAGAAACCCTCTTCCTCACTTTGCTTTTGCTAAAAGAAAATAAAAAAGAAAGATGAAAATAAGACAAAAAGAAAATGGAAAAAATGTGTAGAATGGTAAGAGAACAGCTTGGAGCTGTGAAGTACAGATCTCTGTAGTTGGTGCTTACTCATTCATGAGTACCTTTTACTTTTCTCTTTCATGTCTGGAAATATTGCCAATTATTGTACAGATGTTCCTGCATATCTGCTGCCATGAGTAAATATAGTCTGACTCTTGAGAGTTTCTGAGCCTCACACTCTGATCTCATCCAGTGTGTCACTTTTCTAATGGGCTAAAAGAGGAATCCAGTGGTTTTTTGAAAAGAACGTTAAATTGAATACTGGTTGCATTGTAGAGAAAAGCACTTCCTCTAGTTCTCCAGAATCCATTTCAAGGACCTGCCACTTGTCTTTGA
Organism: Nomascus leucogenys; assembly: GCF_006542625.1. NCBI lineage: Eukaryota > Metazoa > Chordata > Mammalia > Primates > Hylobatidae > Nomascus > Nomascus leucogenys. The sequence goes on along the minus strand of NC_044394.1, from coordinate 23,800,863 downwards.
GCTCTTTTTCCTCTACTCTTCTTTCACATTAGCTCTTTTAAGAGAAATACGTTTATCCCTGTACCCCATGGCCTGGGTGGTCAGAATCAGTGAAATCATTCCATTTCTCAGAACCACACTAACAGAAAGGTGGCTATCGATAGCCGGATTCTTCCATAAGTCATAATGCTTTTAGATGTGCTTTATTATCTTCCAAGATGAAATATATGACATCCTGTAATGGGTCCTAAATATCAGGACCTTTAACTTTTCTCAAGGTGAGAACCATCTCCCTACTGCTTCCCTCTCTTCAGGCCTTCCTGCCACCCTCTCTAAAGGACTGTGGGGCCACTAATGTATACTCCCAATAATCAGAACACAACTAGTTTTTCATCCATGCATGTTTCCTGCAATGAAGGAACCTCTTATAAGAGCCACTCTCAGGCAGAAGTGGCACAAGAGAAATGCTGCCATTAACGAGCAGAGTACAAGAGATGAGTTGATGGAATATTGCCTCCTGAGAGACACTCAGCTTTTTTTTTTTTTTTTTTTTTTTTTTTTGAGACAGAGTCTCGCTCTGTGGCCCAGGCTGGAGTGCAGTGGCACGATCTCGGCTCACTGCAACCTCCGCCTCCCGGGTTCAAGCAATTGTCCTGCCTCAGCCTCCAGGGTAGCTGGGACTACAGGCGCGCTCCACTCCGCCCAGCTAATTTTTTTGTTTTGGGTAGAGACGGGGTTTCACCATATTGGCCAGGCTGGTCTCGAACTCCTGACCTCGTGATCTGCTTAATTGGAGGTCCTGACCAACCCTTTCTCCACATTAAGAAAGGAAGTGTTAAGTGAATGTCTAGAATATGAACCTGTCCACATATTGAGTGGCATAGAAAGACTAAAGCATCTCAGTCACGTTTTTTGCTTAGAAAACTTTCTTGCTTATGCATTCCCATGTGCATGCACTGTAGCATAAATTCTCCTAGTCGAGGTTGCCCCACTTTGCAAAAAGGAGTTTTCTTGAGCTGCCAGTGTCGGCTGTCTATACAATGACTTACAGCACTGGACTTCCTCCTGACATCACACTTCAATCAAAAACTTTTTGCACAAAATGTCACTTTCAAAGTTGCGGTTTGGGGGGAAAAAGTGTCTATAAAAAATTCATGGCCACAATGATCTGATAATGCAGTGTTCTGATACCAGCAGATGTTTTGTCTAACATGTTCCCTGAAGCTGTACTCTGTGCCTTCATATCTTTCATTTCCAGTTGCTATCTGCTGACTGTGGGATGTCATGTACGTACCCTATAGCTATGCGCGGCAATTCGCATCTAACACCACCGCGCGTAATGAGCTTCACAAGATGCTTGTCGCAATAACTCCGTACTTCCCTAACCATATGGAACACAACACTCTAAAGCCCATAGACACTTTTTTTTATTACAGTTCAGATCCTTAAAACATAATCTGTGTGATGTCTAGTGAATGTACGTGAAGAGCTGCTGAAAACAAAGTTAACACTTGTTCACATCATCTGTTACAAATGTCCAATTTGGGACAATAAATTTCCTCGGAACCTGTTCTTTTGCTGACTCGTTGCTTTATCTTTTTTCCTTTTTCTCTCACGTCGTTTTTTTTATGAACTATGCATATGTATTAAATGGGATTTGTTGTCCCTAGATACCAATTTGCATAAAGTACAAGCCATCATTGGTTGGAGAGAAGCAAATTACTTCTCCGGCAAGATCACACTTTTTTTTTTTTTTTTTTTTTTTTAATTTTAACAAACCGCAGGCAGAGGCTGTTAACAGTACTTAGCCAGATATGCAAAGTATCACTTTTCTCAAAAGCAGCTTGATCAATGAGGGGGAAAAAGGGAAAAAGTGAGAGGTGATATTATTCAATTAAGTCCCATGAAAAGCTGACCTGAAACAGAAATGCCCATACCTGTTTCGCCACCTGTCCACTTGTCGGTAAGCTGAGCCTCTGCATTTCCCCTTCAGTGCAGGGCAGGTATTTATTCAAGCCTTTTGAGGAAAAAAAAATACTTGAGAGACTTAGCAAAGAAGTGAGACCAACTCAGCAGCTTTTAAAAATAACAAGAATCTCTCAGTTTCATTCTCTGCTTCTCAGAAAACTCACTGCACTTCATTTATTTTTTCAAGTTACCCTTGCCATTCTTTTCTTTTCTTCATAACATAATAATCAAGCAGCGTTCTGTTAACAGCTCTGCTTATAATTGCTGACTTAAAATGTCTTGTAAGCTGCAAGTAGGACCTGCACTCCCCACCTCTGCCTATTACCAAAAGCCGATTCCCCTCTGAGATGCAGTAAGGTGCGTGGGACATTGCAGATAGAGCCCCCAGCGTTCAGGTCCATAGCAGTCCCCGGCTGTCTTCTTCCCATTGTTCTCATGCTGTACACCTGTGACAAGTTGGCAATTGCCTGGGTGATAATGCAGAAACTTGCAAATTCCAGTTTGTCCCTCTGCTAAGCAGAGCTGTGCTAGATTTTGCTAAATAAAGAAACAAACAGCTCTCTCAGCCAAGAATCTCAGACAATGTATTGAGGGGGTGGAAGTTGTGAACCTTAGAAACAGCTGGGAGTAAGTGACACTCTCCAACTTTGACAAACTTGCCATAGAAACTTCAAGAGACTGTGGTCTGACTTACATGTGCATTTTCAGTTAAATTTAAGTTCCAGGGTCTTTGGTGTGTGTTACAGAATAATGAATTTTTTTAATATCATTTTAAACCATTCTAACTAGACAACATGTAAATTTCTTATAAGGAGCAAATGTTTGTTCTAAGCATTGTAACTCTTAAAGATAAACAAGAAATCATTAGTAAATTCTGTTCCTTCTTCTGGGAAGGGGTACTCAATCATTATTATTCACTTTCGAGGATCAAAGAGAGTTGAGTATATTATTTACCCCCCATTGTTTTGTCAGGAGGACAAGTAGAAATATAAACAAATGACTGAGAAGCCAACTTGCTGGGTGATGTCAAGGTCCACACCCATGCCCAGGATATCTTTAGGGAAGACACAAATGTGACCAATAATCTCTATCTAGAAGTCAGAGACTCTGTGAGTGTGAAGGTGTTTGATGTCCCACTGCTCACCACTGTGTTCCTAGTGCCTAAAAAACTGGTACTTATGAGATGCTTAATACCTATTTGTTAAATGGATCAGTGAATGATTGAGTTATGAATTTAGTGGTTACATAAAGGAAGTGAGCTCCACACAGAAAACTATTTATCTGTTAATGTCCCTAGAGTCAAAGACTAATAAAATTTATTTCATGTAAGTTTTTTCCTCTAAGTTCTATCAGATTAATGAAACTTATTTTATGTCAGTGTTTTCCTCTATATTCTGTCAGATTAATGAACTTTGTTTCACGTAAGTTTTTTCCCCCTAAATTCTATCAGAGGCACATTTTGAGTGCCTTCATTATGAGAAGAAATAAACTAAGCATTGCTGATAGTGAGATAAATAAAGAGTCTGGGAGGTAGTAAGTGATTATGGAAGTGGTATGGATTTTGAAAGAGGAACAAGCAAAGCAATATCATTTACTAGCTTAGTGAACTTGGGCAAATTACTTACACTCCCTGAGCTTTAGTTGGCTCTTCTGTAAAATGGGGGGAAATACTTGTAGCATAAGAATATTTTGTGGTGATTGAATGAGGTTAGGCAATGTCAAGTTCCTGGTACATGGTAAATGCTCACTGAGTGCTGGTCTTTTTGTTTCCCTGCTCCTTCAGAACTTACAATCCCAATGAAAATCTTAACAAGATATTTTGAGGATATCAACAAAGTTACTCTAAAGTGTTTATGGAAAGGTAAAATATCAAAATAGCCAACATAATACTGAAGAAGAACACTGTTGAATGAGTAACAATATGCAACTTGAAACTTACTAAAAAATTGCAGTAATCAAGACAGGCTAAGATTAGCAAAATAATAGGCAAAATCAATGGAACAGGATAGAAAGCTCATAAATAGACCAACACAAATATATTTGATAAAGGAAAATTGGCAATTCAATGAAGAGATGATAATCTTTTCAATAAATGTTGCTGGAACAATTTGATGCCCATATGCAAAAGAAAAAAATCTAGACACAGATCTCACACCTTTCATAAAAGTTAGCTCAAAATCAATCATAAACCTAAATATAAGACACAATACTGTAAAATCTCTAGAAAAAAATGTAGGAGGCAATCTACACGACTTTAGGTCTGGCAATGAGTTTTTAGGTACAACACCAAAAGCATAATCTATGAAAGAAAAAAAAATGATAAATTATACCTTTTGATTTTTTTGCTCTGGAAATGACGTTAAGAGAACAAAAAGACAAGTCACAATCTGAGAGAAAATATTTACAAAACAAATATTTGATAAAGCAGTTATATTCATAATACACAAAGAACTCTTAACAAAAAGAAAATAACCCCCCCCAAAAATGGGCAAAATATCTGAAGAGATATCTCACCAAGGAAGATATACAGATGTCAAATAATCATATAAAATGCTCAATATCATTTGTTATGAGGAAATTAGATGCTAAATTTTGTCAAATGATTTTTATTTTAATAATCATTTTTGTCTGTTATTATGGTGGATTATATTGATTAGCTTTTGAATGTTGAACCAGTCTTTCATTAGTGAAATAGATCCTATTAGGTCATGATGTATTAATATTATTTCAAGTACTGCTGTATTTTTTGGCTAATATTTTGTTGAATATTTGTATGTCCATGTGTAAGAGGGATATTGGTTTTCAATTTCTTGTTTCTTGTGTTGCATTTATCTGGCTTTTTTATGACAAAATGACAAAATATTTCCTTTTCTATTTTCTCAAAAACAAATTGTATAAACTTTATATATTTCTTAAAATTTTGGCACACTTCGTCAGTGAAGCAATTTGGTCCCAGACTTTTTTGCTACAAAGTTTTAATTATGAATAATGTTCTTCAACTCATATAAAGCTATTCAAGTTATCTATTTCTTCTTGAATAAATTTTGTAGTTACTGTCTTTTTAAGTAATTGGTCCATTTCATTTAAGTTGCCAAATTTATAGGCATACAAATGTTTTTATTATTTTCTTATTTCAGATTTCCTTCTATTTTATTTTCTGAGGGTATGAAATGATATCCCCCTTTTATGCTTGATATTGAAAATCGGTATATCCTCACTTTTTTCTTGGTCAGTCCATCGAGATATTTTTGAATTCTATTGATCATTTCAAGGAACCAGCCTTGGTTTCATTTATTTTCTCTATTTCTTTTTCTTTTTCATTAATTTCAGTTTTTTTTATTGTTCCTTTTCTTTTTCTTGTGCTTTAATTTGTTTCTGTTTTTCTAGCTTCTTAAGTTGAAGACTTAGAGCATTAGTTTGAGACCATTCTATATTTCTAGCATAAATATTTAATGCTATAAATTTTCCTTTAGGCACTATTTTAGCTTCATTCTGCAAATTTGTCTTCATTCTCATCAATTTCATTCAGTTCAAAATATTTTATCATCAACTTCAGACTTTTTCTTTAACCTGTGTCTATTTAGAAGTATGCCATTTAATTTGCAAATATTTTGGTACTTTCCAGATATCTTTTTAGTTTTGATTTCCACTATGGTCAAATAAGATATTTTGTATTATTTCTATTTTTAAAATGTGTTATAGTTTGCTATAAGAGCCATGATATAGCTCATCTAGGTTATTGTTTATGTGGATTTAATAAGAATATGTATTCAGCTGTTGCTAGATATAGCGTTCAATAAATGTCAATTACATCAAATTATTTGATAGTGTTGTTCAGATCTTATATATCCATGCTGGTCTCCTATCTACTTATTTGTTGATAATTCAAAGAAGAGTGCTAAAGTCTCCAAGTATATTTGTGAATTTGTCTATTTCTATTCCTTTAAGTCTTATTATTTATCTTTCTTTTGAGACTTTGTCATATTTTTCTGGTTATTTATTCTTCTAGTAATGTTTTGTTATATCCTGGATATTTTAAATATTACCTTGAGGGACTGGGTGCCATTAAAACCTTCTGTTGAATGTCAAATTTGTAATTTATCAAGCCATCAACCCAGTTAGGTTAAGACTAAAAAATTATTTCTTGCCTTTTGTGTGTGGTATTTCCAATGTCAGCTATGGTTTCGAAGTCCTTATTATGTTGCTTTGGCTTTTTTGCACATGTATCTCTCAGAGGTAATTCTGGGACTTGGGTAGTGGTTTATATTACAGTTCAATTCCCAAAGCCTTTACTATGCTGGTTCATATTAATGCCTATTACTCACATACACAGCTTAGGGGTTAGCCCAGGATTTGTGTCAGTTCATATATAAAGTGGGGGTCATCTCCACCTTTCTTCTTTCTGAGATTTCTCTTAATACTCTCTAGCTGTCAGGGAGCTCTTTTCTCCTTAGAGGTTTTACTGCCTTATGCTCAGGTCAAAGTATTTATCTCTATTATGGTCTTTCTTCAAGTTTGGCTGTCTCTCTAGTTTGTCTGCTATTGCTAACTTCTCAGAGTTTTCAGATAGTTGCCTTTTAAATATTGTCCAGTTTTTAGTTGAAATCAGTGGGAGTGATAGGTATAATGGGCTTACTCTATTCTGGCCAGAATCATGAAGTGTAAACCTGGGTTTTAATAAATTACAATAATATATTGTACTTATCAAATAGTTAATGACAGTCTGAGGATTTTTTTGTGACATGATTTGCTTAAAAATATGTACATAATGTGTATCAAGAAGTTTGTCTCCAACATGATGTCTGTGTATGCTGACATTTAATAACTGTCTTAATGAAAGACTAGAGATGACTGCCACCTAGCAGGGTGAATGAATGTATTTTTTATTATAAATAGACCTTGATAATTAAAATTAATCTACAAATAAATTAATAAAAATATTTACATCACAGAAAACATTATATTAAAGGTTTCCTTTAAGTATTAAGTTATTTTTTTTTAAAAAAAGAAACCTAAAGTAGACTTTGACCTTCTCAGACACATATATGTTATGTAAAATACATTTTATTTCAATTAAAAGATATTTTCATTTTAATTGTCAATCATATCCTGGTAAACTTACACAATTATTGATCTTAATTGTGGAAGGCTTGAGATATTGATGATGCTAGATAATTTGTTTGCTTGCTGGCTTTGTAAGTGGTACCACAATGAAGCAGCACAATGTGCTTCTCTGACTTTGGAAGGTCACCACAGTTCTAGAATCTGTTGTTCAGCTGTATAAGTTTTAAATGTTTACATTATCAACACAGAAAGAATGAATCCATCTCTTGGGGACGGGGTTGCATCAGCCAAGCTCACAGTGTGATAAAGAAACAAGAATGATCAGTTTTCAACGAGAATAATAGCTGTCACAAAAATCAGCATATTTCCAGTGGCTTGAATGACCCATCTTTTTCCTAGAGGCAGATCTAAAAAGGGACCACCATAATGAGAAGATGTGCAGTTATGTAGATGTGCAGGATATCATAACTAGGGGAGTATATTGACTTGAATATTTAGTAGTAGTATAGTACTATACATTCAGACAAATTCTTGCCTCCTTGCCTAATAACTATGAGATCTTGGGCACATCATCTTAACAACGTTGAGAGGGTGGTTTCTTGTTGTCCTTGAATTATTTAGAGATTAAAAAGTGAGGAGTCCAGTATCTCACACTCTTAATCAAATAGTACAAATAATTGTGAGGAACAAATCCTACCAGGGCTATAGTGAATTAACAGTGTGCCCTCCATGTGAGCAATCAGCTGCTAGCCATTTCCCTTCAAATATGAAACAAAAAAAGTGAGAAATTAAAAAAAATTCTCTCTTCACTGTGCCCACCAACAAAGGGACAGAACTTAGAAGAATGAAGAGTGGAAGACATAAAAAAGGAGGAAACACCAACCACCCCTCAACCCCGCCCCACAAATGTACACAAATAAACATGCAGATATAACCCATCATTGAACTCATACAGTTTGGTTTATGGCAGAGAGGGGGAGATTCCTGAATCTGGTATGAAACTGCTATTTCAGCCTGAACTGGGCAATTTTAATAAGTAAAATTAACCAGCAAGGTTTAGAATCTCATTGATATATCATAAAAATACTTGCTACCTTTCAGAATTGTGTTTGGGAAAATAAAACCAGTTCATGTTCATGCCTCCACTGAATAGAGAATTCTTAATAAATGGCTACAACTTTCTAAGATCCTTACTTTTAAGATGGGGAATAATTGTATGTTATTTTTTGTTTTTTTTTATGTGGCTAAGGTGATAAGTCAATCAGGCTGGGATTAAAAAGCCCTTAGCCAAGCGCACAGTGTGTAGTAAGCTGTTACAGTGTCATCTGGTGCTGAGAACTTAGGTCCACCCACATACCCAGGACAGTGCTTGTTTAGATACTGCCAATAATTGTTTCAGACTCTCTCTCACACTCTATGTCTAACAAGAACAGCTTCCATTCTGAGTGACATTATTTTCCTTTATATATGCTAGTATCTTCAAAGTATGGTCCAGTCATATAGGCCATCTGTTACCCTTAGGTTGATTTCATATAACCTCATTCTAAGTTAGTTATATATTTTAATTCCAAGAAAACAACCTTTTAAAAATCTTTCTCCTTTAACCAGGCCTAAGTGAATGAAAAGTACCAGGGTATGTCAGCATAATGATGGTGTATATAATAAGGGCTATAAGTAAGTCAAGGTTACAAAATACTTTACATTTGTACAAATAATCACAAGAAAAGAAGGTATGGTAAAAAACAAAGTGTTACCGAAGTTCAGAGATGGAAGATATCACTTCTGGCCTCCAAGTTTCATAAAGAAGTGACCTTTTGAATCAGATATGAAAAGATGAAAAAAGTTTTGCTAGGTAGATATATGTATAAGTAAGACATTTCCTGCAAAGCAAGTGGCACAAAGTGTAATAAAACTGGGAATGTTCAAGGACTGTTAAGGAGACAGAGACCAGATCAGTTAGGCATAGTATACTTCTTGGTATTAAGTCTGGGACCAGATACATAAGGACTTGAATGCCAAGATGAGAAGATTCCTTTTATTTGGAATTAAATTCAAGAACATGTAAAATTCGGGAGGAAACGTGGATATATAGAGATAGAATGATAAAAGAAATTGACAACATGTTAATGTTTAGGAAGTCTAGGTGAAGGTTATACAGGAATTTTTTGTAAAATTCTTGCAAGTTTTCTGTAAGTCTAAAATTATTTCAAAAAATGTCAAAAGCTACATTTGTTTTAAAATAAAATAAAAAGCTTCAAGGAATACAGTAGCACCATGAGAGCAGTGTTTTAGGATGGCTGCACAGAGCACATTTTGTTGGTAGAAATTTGGAAAGCACCACATGGTTATTATGAGATCCTGGAGATAAAGTCACTGTAGCCCAAACTAGGGTAAAGATGAAGAATAAGTAACAAATGCGAGAGATGTAACATAGGAGGAACCAATAGGGTTTGGGGGTGTATTAGATATATAATATGAAGACAGAAAAAATTAAAAGGGCTGTTAAGAATCCCAGATAGATATGTTTATGGACTTGATGGTGATGATGGTTTCACAGATACATATTTATTCCCAAACATATCAAATGGTACACATTATATTTGATACATTGAATTATATATATTGTAGGTAGCTTTTTACATGTCAATGGAACCTCAATAAACTCAATAAAGTGTTGTGTTTTTTTTAAGACTATGATATATTTACACACAAAAACTGATTTTCAGGTAGGTGATTGAAAGAATTGTAATAATCAGGAAGAAAAGTAAAGGTCAAAGTAGTACATGTGACTTTACATAAACTGAGTTTTAGGTGACTATGGGACATCTGAGTTGAACAGGATGAATATAAATCATTACACAGAAGTGATAAAGCTTTATGGCGTGAGTATTTATGGTATTAATGAGTACTTGCCAGAAACAGGGAAATATTTTTAGAATAAAGAGAAGTGAGCACAGAACCTTGAAGACTGTCCATTTGATGGAGTGAGTAGAAGCACAGAAAGAAGTCAATGAAGGTGACTGTGGAACTCGATATCCTAAAAGGCTCTCAAGAATTCCTGTCTCCTGGTTTTCACACCTTCCTGTCATCTCCTCCCTTTGCGTGCAGGCAGGACATAGTAGTGGCTTGTTTCTAGTTGACAGAAACAGCAAAAATGAGAAAATCTCACTTCCAGGAATAGGTCATAAGAGATTGTGTCTTCCGTTTTTCTGGTATTCTCTCTCTCTGCCTCTTCTGACATTGTTGTCATGATGGAGAGGGACACTTTGCAAAGAACAGAGGGTAGCCTCCAGCCAGCAGCCAGAGAGGAACTGAGACTGCTGTCCAACAGGTCCTGGAGAATTCAATTATCCCAACAACCACATGAGTGAGTTTGGAGGCAGATCCTGGGCCAGTATCCTTTTTAAAACTTTGAGTTAAAATTTTTTTTTAAATTTTTTAATTGACCAATAATAATTGTATATATTCATAGTAGACACAGTGATGTCTCTATACATATAATTTATATGATCAGATCAGATCAGGGTAATTAGTGTATCCATCATCTCAAATGTTCATCATTTTTTTGTGATGGAAAAGTTCAATATCCTCTTCTTTTTTTGTTTGTTTGTTTGAGACAAAGTCTCACTCTCTCCCAGAGGCTGGAGTGCAATGCCGTGATCTCAGCTAACTGCAACCTCTGCCTCCTGGGTTCAAGTGATTCTCCTGCCTCGGCCTCCTGAGTAGCTGGGATTACAGGAATGTGCCACCACATCCAGCTAATTTTTGTACTTTTAGTAGAGATAGGTTTTCCCCATGTTGGCCAGGCTGGTCTTGAACTCCTGATTTCAAGTAATCTGTCTGTCTCAGTCTCCCAAAGTTCTGGGATTACAGGCATGAGCCACTGGGCCCAGCCCAATATCCAAGCTCTAGCTATTTGAAACTCTACATTGTTAACTATCGTCATCCTACATTGATATAGGACACTAGAACTTATTTTTCCTATCTATCTGTTACTGTGCATCCTTAAGCATCTTGATTGCAGTCTTGTAGAGTGTTGGTTTTGAGTGTGTTAGTAGAGTGTAGAGATCATGTCTCAGAGGACCAGCAAAATCATGCCTCAAATGCTGAGCCATAGACACTATGAGATAATAAACATTGTTTTTTTAATGTGTTAAATTTTGGTGTCATTTGTTACATGATAGGTATCTTATCAGACAGAAATAGATCCTTTGAAGAAATAGGAACAGAAACAAGAGTATGCAGTGTCATAGAAGACAAAAGAGAAAGGAAACTTCAAGAGGAAGACAGTCCTCAACAGGCTAACTGTGGCAGATTAGCTTCATAGGGTACTGGCTATTAAAAGACCCCTTGAACTTGGAAGTAAACTTTGAAAAAGTCTTTGAGTGAGGGGCCATGGATAAAACATAGCTTATGTGGTGTGGATGGGGATGTTGGCCAAGAGCAGACTTCTTTGGGGTTTCTGGCAGGAAAAAAAGGAAAAGGAATTTACAACAGTAGCTTTGGTGGAGAATTATTATCTTTATAATATAAATTTCTAGGCTTATCTCTAGGAAGAGGGGAGGTCTAAGGATCCTGAGAGGTATAGAAAGATGTGAAATTATTTATTGAGTACCTACTATATATCCCTCACTCTTTTCAGCACTAGAGATGCAGCAGCAGGAAAAAAAAAAAGGTAAAGATCTTTGCCTCTCATAGTTTACATTAGAGTAGGAAGAGATAGAAAATGAAATAAGTAAAACATAAAATTTGTTAGATGCTGATATGTGTTACGGAAGAGAAATATTCTCAATATTCAGCCTTATGAGGAGGAGAAATACCACTTTCTCCAAGAAATATGGTAAAAATGTCAGATGATACTAGAGAGATGCTCTAAAATGGAGGGAGGGGAGAGGACAATTGAGCCATTTTGTAAAGAATGTGGTCTTTTACTCTGCTTTTGCCTAATACTTGTCTTAGCATATGTTTTTCAACACTGTACTGGGCTCCTACCTCTCTCACTATATTTATGCAGGAATTGACACATGTTGGAGGATTAATTGTTGATGTACAATCTTGGTCCCTTTATTATGGATGGCAATAAAATTCACAATAACCAAGGCAGTACATTTTTCAATTACACATTATATTGTTTCATTAGCTGTCATACGTCACCTGCACCTACCTATCAACTAGCGCATTTTACTTCATTATATGCCCGCAGTCATCTTTTAGTGACAATCACTGTATCCTGAATTGTCATAACAAGCCCTAATCTCAAGCAGTAATCCATGTTTCAGCTGCATTTTAGAACACATTTATGTATATGATTTCAGCAAATGTAGTTGAGCGCAATAGAATTGATTTCATGTCCTCCCTCCCTCCTCACCCCATATTTGTATATGGTATATATCTCTTCATTATTGTTTCCAGAGTAACATCAAACTTCTCACTGCGAGTTGGGGACTCTACATTTGTGGACTTAACATAATGGCCCATAGTGTTTAAACAGGTTGCCCAAAGTCACTGAATATATCAAGGTCTTGGTCATGGTGTTTATAGGTTGGTTCTCTAGAGTAGTTAGCAATTTTAGAGACAGTAAGGCAGTCCTGGAAAGGGTCCGTGAAAAAGTTCCTTAGAAAAGGGGATGATCTTTAGAAAAAGCAGATCTATTCAGCCTGGACTAAATTCTGCCTCATAAGTCAAAGCCTATCATTTTCCTTCTTTTTCCTTTGGAGTTCTATTTGTGCAAGACCGTAGTGTCATTTCCAAGCTTTAATCAAAGATATACAAATACTCACAACTGCATTAATACCATGTCTATTTGATGATGCAATCTGTCTCTCCATCTGAATTCTTGCCTGTGACGTATGGACACTCACAGTCCCAAATTTGCTACCATTTTGCTATAGATGCCTGAAATCTAGAACCCCGTAGCATCCCTGTCTTGAGACCTTGTCAGAGTTTCACTCTCAACTAAAGATGTAGTTTTCCATTCCACTTCAAGTAAACTCAAGCCTTAGTCCCCTTTGCCTCCAGCTCTTCCTTAGCTAGGTCTGGAAACCTGGCTGAACTTCCTTCTGACTGCCTGGTGTTTTCTTAAAACAGACTTTCCCCACTCCTCTTTGGCCTGAAATATTCCAAAACAACATTCTGGGAATTCCCAATTAGAGATTCTTCCTCACTTCTTATATAACCAGTGCAGCTACCAATGCCATTCAGGATGTGGCCAATTTTATATCCTCTCATTCCTTTTGATTTTTCCGGTTAAGCTAATTTAATCCGTTCCCCACCAACAACCCCTTTTCCCAAATCCATATTCATAGTCTTCTTAGTAGGAGGTAAAGGGCATTAAATCCTAAAGGTTTCTGCTAATTTTCCCCATTCCTCTTTTGCCAACAGGGGAAGGCTTGTGTTTCTGCTGGGTTTGCTAGTAATGGGATTTTTTTTTTCTATTCCTTAACACAGTTCTATAATTAATGCATGTTTCTTTGATTCTACATTTATATTTAACACATTTTAAAAGGTACAAAATGCGTTTTAAAGATGCTTCCCGATCCCTTGTGATTATTGGAGCACAGAGGAGCCATGTAAGGATTATGAGAGGCACTCAAGAAGGAGGGGTGGGCTCCTGCCAGACTTTCCAGAGCAGAAGCCATGTGAAGGGGAAGTTCACTGACTTGGAAACTCTTGCACCACCTGCTGGTAATTTAGGAGAGCAATTAAATGCCAGACAGGGACTGACGTACTCACTGTGGTATTTGGGAGCAACCACACTCTGGGTATCATTTTATCATCAGAGTCTGGAGGGCTGACAGATGCAGAGCTTGTGCTGCAACTTACGGAAAACTTAGTTTTGGCATCTCACACTCCTGGAAAACTGGCTAGCTTAAAAAAGAACGCTTTCTCCTCTTTTCCTCAATCCACTTCAACTCAACCTCATCCTTGTGAGAGCTAAGTTTTCGAATGCCTCTCTATTCACTCTACTCCAATGTTGCCTCCTTGGCAAGTTCCTGAGTGGGCTCTTTCTCTCCAACTCTTGGAGCTCATTTTCTAAGAATAATGTCTACTTTGTTGTCCATTGACAGTGCCCTGGGGCATTCACATGCAAAGAGACTTAGAGACCAGGATAATTTCTGTGGCCCACAAATCATGAAAGGGGATGTTCTGGGGAGAGAAAGGAAAGAGGGCAAACTGAAATGGCTTTTCTCCTTGCATCAAAAATGCCTTGAGCTTCATCCCTTAACACCTTAATGGACACCCAACAGTCACTGCACTGATAAGGAAGCTACTAGAAGCTACTTAGCACAGAATTATCACTTAGTATGACTGACCATCATTCAGTAACTCTGAAACATAAGGGATCCAGGTAATTTCTGCGGCCAATAGTTCTCAGCCTTTCCAATAAATAGAAAGCACCTGGGGGCTTGGCTTATTAAATTGGTAGATACCTGGGCACTGTCCCAGGGATCCATTTTATACCTCACATTTGGGCTGTGGAATCTGCACTTCTAAGAAAGCCTCTGAATTGTTCTGATACAGACGATGCTTAGACCACACTTTAAGGAACACCGCAGAAGTGTTGCTTATTCGCAGAATGAAAGGTTTCATTTCCAAAAATTGTTTCTCCAATTAGATCTTCTGTTCATTTATCCCACCCTCTTTACTATTGCTGCTTTGGAAGAAAATTAATTATTGTTGGAAAATTAGAAAACACAGATGAATAAAAATGAAAATTAAACTCACATCCAGAGAAGTAACTCATGCTAAACTGTTAATTTTTTGTGTATATTCTTAAAAAATGTATACACGCACATAATATAAAATATTTGTGTATATATCTTTACTTTATAGGTTGTTTAGTTCACTTAATAAATCATAAATGTCTTTGCATACTGGCAAATCCATAATATCTTCATCATCGCTTTTAATGGTTATGCCACTAAACAGATGTATGCTTATTCAGCCAGTGCCCCAATATTGAATATTTAGATTTTCTCCCAGTAGTTCTATCTTATAAACAAACCTGTGATGAGCATTTCTGTACATATGCCTACTTGTTCAATCATATCCTAAGGACAAATTCCTAGTAGCAGAATTGTCAAGTCAAAGGATAATAGATTGTAAGGCTTTGATAAATTGCCAAATGTCCCCAAGAAATGTTTCCTGATTTACTGTCTCAGCAGCACTTAATAAAAATGAAGAAACACCCCTTGCCAATCTGGATATTATAATTTAAAAAAAACTATTCCCATATGCTTTGATAGAAAAATTGTTTTTATTGTTTTAATGTGCAGTTATTTGACTCATAGAATGAATCTTTTCTTTCTTACTGTATGTTTGCCACCTAAGATTCTTATTAGGATTCTTGTTAGGAGCTGCTTTTTCATATGCTTTGTCCACTATATTTTTGAAACATTTGTCGTTTTCTTAGTAAGTAGGAAGAACTCTTTACACTAACACTTAACAGTTTGTTAACTACATTTTATGTTACTTTGTTCACTGCATATGTGCAAATATATTACATATATTAACACTGTATTGGCAACATATTTGCAAATATTCCCAGACATTTTAAATACTTGTTGATAGTATTTTTAAGTGGTTTGCTTTAATTGTTGTACAAGTATGATTAACTTTTATAAGGCAAAAATGTATCAATATGCTCTTTTAGAATTTGTCTTCAATGTCATATGTGAAAAGACCTCTCCTCCTTCAAAATTATGTAAATATTCACTCAAATTTTCTTCCAGTATTTTGTAGTTTATTTTTACACCTAGATCTTAGATTCATCTGAAATTTTTTGTATGTGGAAGAATAACTTCATTTTTCATATTGTCAGCCTGTTGTCCTAATGGTTATCTCATTTTCTGTGAGAGAAAAGTTCTAAACAGCTATCTCAGTTACATACATATGCATGGTCTGGGAGAAATGAATTGAAGCAAAACATCTCTTTCGGAAGGTGCTCCCTGACATAAGCTCTGTGGAAAACTTCCTGTTTTAGTGGATTTTGGGGACTTCCTAATATATATCACTTCTGGAGGAAATCATCCGCCTTCCCTTCCCTTTCCTTCTCACTATCTACAGATCTGTAGGTTTCCAAAGGCTGTTGCATCTCAGATAAATTGACAAGTGGAAGGAGAAGATAATGTAAGGAATTCACTATGATTAAATATTAATATTTTATTTGTATACTCCAGTTCCCTTCCATTCTCTGCCAGTGTTTTCTGCACCTCACAACTATAACATGGTAGAGTGAAATGAGCATCAGCTGTGAGAGCACACATGTGTATTTCAACCCTGGCTCTGCCGCGAACTTGCATCTCTCAATCTTTTGTGAAATGGGGTGTATGCATTCGTCTACTTGGGCTGGTATAACAAAATACCACAGACTGGGTGGCTTAAACAACAGAAATGTATTTTCTCCCAGTTCTGTAGTCTGGAATTCCAAGATCAAGGTGCCAGCAGAGTTGGTTTCTGGTGAGGCCTCTGTCTTTGGCCTGCAAATGGCCTTTCTTCTATGTGTATGCAGAGAGAGAGAGATCTCTGCTGCCTCTTCCTTTTTTTTTTTTATTATTATACTTTAGGTTTTAGGGTACATGTGCACAATGTGCAGGTTTGTTACATATGTACCCATGTGCCATGTCGTTTTGCTGCACCCATTAACTCGTCATTTAGCATTAGGTATATCTCCTAATGCTGTCCCTCCCCCCTCCCCCCACCCCACAACAGTCCCCGGAGTGTGATGTTCCCCTTCCTGTGTCCATGAGTTCTCATTGTTCAATTCCCACCTATGAGTGAGAACATGCGGTGTTTGGTTTTTTGTCCTTGTGATAGTTTACTGAGAATGATGATTTCCAGTTTCATCTATGTCCCTACAAAGGACATGAACTCATCATTTTTTATGGCTGCATAGTATTCCATGGTGTATATGTGCCACATTTTCTTAATCCAGTCTATCGTTGTTGGACATTTGGGTTGGTTCCAACTCTTTGCTATTGTGAATAGTGCCGCAGTAAACATACGTGTGCATGTGTCTTTATAGCAGCATGATTTATAGTCCTTTGGGTATATACCCAGTAATGGGATGACTGGGTCAAATGGTATTTCTAGAACCAAAGACAAAAACCACATGATTATCTCAATAGATGCAGAAAAGGCCTTTGACAAAATTCAACACCCCTTCATGCTAAAAACTCTCAATAAATTAGGTATTGATGGGACGTATCTCAAAATAATAAGAGATATCTATGACAAACCCACAGCCAATATCATACTGAATGGGCAAAAACTGGAAGCATTCCCTTTGAAAACTGGCACAAGTCAGGGATGCCCTCTCTCACCACTCCTATTCAACATAGTGCTGGAAGTTCTGGCCAGAGCAATCAGGCAGGAGAAGGAAATAAAGGGTATTCAATTAGGAAAAGAGGAAGTCAAATTGTCCCTGTTTGCAGATGACATGATTGTATATCTAGAAAACCCCATCGTCTCAGCCCAAAATCTCCTTAAGCTGATTAGCAACTTCAGCAAAGTCTCAGGATGCAAAATCAATGTACAAAAATCACAAGCATTCTTGTACACCAATCACAGACAAACAGAGAGCCAAATCATGAGTGAACTCCCATTCACAATTGCTTCAAAGAGAATAAAATACCTAGGAATCCAACTTACAAGGGATGTGAAGGACCTCTTCAAGGAGAACTACAAACCACTGCTCAATGAAATAAAAGAGGATACAAACAAATGGAAGAACATTCCATGCTCATGGGTTGGAAGAATCAATATTGTGAAAATGGCCATACTGCCCAAGGTAATTTATAGAGTCTCTTCCTTTTCATGTAAGGACACCAGTTCTTCTGAACTGGAGCCCTACCCTATGACCCCATTTAACCTTTACTGCCTCTTTAAAGGCTCTGTCTCCAAATGCAGTCACAGTGGGGATTAGGGCTTCAACCCGTGAATTTTAGAGGGACACGATTCAGCCCATAACAATATGGATATCTAGATCTCATACAGATTTAGACACTTTGAACACCATTTCAAGTAAGTGTCAGTGGCTTTGGGAAAAGGAGCCTGAAAAATGCAAATTGCATTTCCATTGAAGTCAGCCAGTTTGTACTGAAGTCAGCCCAGGGCTGTGCTTGGAGCCCTGTTTGTTCAAGAGTAGTATACAAGCATAGTCCCTGCTCTTTAAAGGCATAGCCTCTCATTCATTGTTGAGGAGGTGATGCCAACCTCTGAAACAATAAGAGAATAGTACAAAACCCATCATTAAGGGCAAGTTGTGGGCTTCAAAAACTGTTTCTACTTACACTCAGATGATAATGCATCTTTAGAGTTCCAACACTAAAGTTGTGCTGAGACCATTTTCTGGGTTTTTAGCACCTTCAGAGGCAAAGCAGAAAGTAGCATCAAATTTCTCCTGCAAAAACTTCTTTGAGTGTTAACTTGTTCTGAATGGAGGCAGGGAACCCTGTTCTGAGCTGATAAAATCGAACTTTACTTGATGCATGGACAGAGAAGCCCAGTAGAGTTTGATCCCGGCACATTTAGGTGCATTACCTTCAAAAAGACCTGCTGCAGACTACAGGAGTTGCTGGAATTTTGGATCAAAGGGAGACAGGAAATAGCATCAGTATATTTTTTTTCCTGAAAATGAATGTTATTTCAGAAGACGGAAGCATGTTTGGGCTGAGAGGACAGGTTGCCAGTTGTCTGAACCAGTCATTCCAACCAGGCTTCACACTTCTGCAAAGAAGAGAGAGGGTGAGTTTACAGGGAGAGGGTGCAGTCCTTTTCAAAGACAAGTAATGGCATTAGCATTCAAAAAGCAGATAATCCCCGTTACCAAACTGGTGAGAAGCCTGGCAAATCCAGCAGGGGTGGAAGGAGGGAACAGTGGAGCTGCAGGTACTGCTAACAAGGGGTGCACCATGGCTAGCAGTGAGTCAGGCTCACCTGTTGTCGCCTGACATCACTTCCTTTCCTCAGCTCCGTCTCCCCTTCCTTAGAAAGCAGATTGCTAAATACCTGATTGTAAGCCCCACAAATGGAGCTACCTGAAGTGGTTTAACCCACTGCAAGTGTTGTACCAATCAGTCAACAATTCCCACGGCTGCCTTTGTGAGAAGCCTCTCTCTTAAGCCTCTGGTTTAAGAATTTAGAGTAATCATGTAAAAATGATACCCCTGTGCTCCATGATCCGCTGAATCTCACTAATGCCGGATCCCAGAAGAGGGCTTATTAATGGTGAGACGCAGTGCCTCTCTCTCGGCTCATGTTTCACACAGATCTCTCTTACGGCTTCAGCTGTAAACCTCACTGCTGATAAAGAGAATATAATGAACCTTGCTGCTCCATGAGAATGAAATCTAGGGCCAATGGAGTAGTTACCTGCTCTACCTTCTGGCACTAGGGCAGGCATGAGAGGTGAGCTTCGTGGCTGTGGGAAATAAAGGCATAATGCCACCTCCCTTACATCTCAGGTTTTTCTCTGTCATGGTGAAAGAGGCTGCATTTAAAGATCATGATATGGGACTAGAGAGATGCTATAATTTCTCAAATAGTTCCTCCATAATTTTTTTAATTCCCTACTGCTAACTAGATAAAGGACTCCTCATTTTTGTGCTCTTTCAGTAACAAAAAAATAAAACCTTGGAATCTCTGGATCCCATGAACTAGATCATTCCACAATGTTTAGGGACTCAGGATTTATCTCACTTTGTTCTGACAGTGACCACTGGGCCCCTGATTTATCTAATGGAAGTCTGCAGTGGGTGCCAAGCATAAACCAACAATTGCCTCCTTAGGCCCCATCATTCCCCAGCTTTTTCCATCTACCAAGTGGCAAGAGAAAATGACAGATCCTGTCTTAGAGTAGAAACCATTTCTAGAACCCAGCTCTAAGATACTGATTGGCACACACTACTACAAAGCCCATTTCCAAATGTAGAATTTCACAGTTAAAAATAGCTTGATTCTGTATCAAAGTTTATCCCTTCCCAAACATTCACACCCAATATATCGTTTACTGCTCAAGCAGTTGATAAAGGAGTTGAGAGAGTCTTGTTTTGGATCTGATGAAACAGAGGCATGCAGATGTAAGGCCACTTGCTAAAGCCATATCAAAGTTTAGCTATGGAATACAGACTAGAATGCAGGTTTACAGGCTTCCAGCAAAGGGCACTTCCAAACATGCCATTTCTCTGAAACTAGGTGGTTACTTTAGCAGATTATGTATTGAAAACTTTTTCTTTTTTAGATTCCTTTTTGGCTTTCTAAAGGGACGAATTATTTTGACCAGATAGTTCCCAAGCAAGGCATTTTTTGTCTTACTTTGTTCTGGTAGTACAGGGTGACAGGTGAAATTTAACCACTCAGTGCCCAAGCAGACAGATTCTGGGGTGAAGCATTGTGTGTGCCTTCTCGCAGGATCTATGGCTCAGGCCTTGGTTACTCTGGAGTGAAGCCAGGGGTTTTACTTCTGGAGATAACACCTCCAAGGATTAGGTCATTCTGCAAGAATGTTCTGGTGTCATTTAATGCATGTTTCAGTCAAAGATGCAATAACATCATTGAAAGAGGCACCCTTCTGTATGGAATGAGGAAGTCAAACAGTGGACCCTTGATTCTGAAAAACTAGCCGGGACTCCTGATTTTCAGACAGGTCCTCCTGCCAATGTGTCTTTTCTAGACAGATATATGGATGCATATACATAAATACATGCAGATAACATTCACTGACACTTTGTCATAAAAACAAATCTCCCAGCAGGACCACATCAGATAACTGCTCCTGCCCCATCTGAGCTGACACTGCCTTTTAAATTTACTTTTCACTTACTAAACCTTAAAAAAAGAAGCACCTCATTCGACTTACTGCTTATTGAATAAAGGATTAGTATTATTTTCCTTCCTCCAGTGAACTTTCTTGCACTTCATTCTCAGTAGATTGTATGTCTTTCTGTTTCTCTGCCAAGATGTCACTGTTGAACAAATCACAGGCCTTAATGCTACCCAGTTCATGCCGTGATAACTTTGTATTCAGAATTGCTTGAGGTCATCTCAATGGGAGTAATGGGTAAGAATGAGAATTTACCCCCAGCTTGAATTAAAATAACTTCCAAGCACTTCCTAGAGCAGGAACAAAGATGAAAGGGGCCCCAAATTATGGGAGTATTTGAAATAACAAGACAAGGGTGTCCTTTGAAATATACTCAGCCACATTTGTTTGCCTTTAAGTTAGATCACCTTAACCAAGGACATTGGGTGGCAGGAACAAATGGTTAATGATTGTGGAAGGAACCTGGCCAATTGGCTTTTCTTTCTCTCTTTTTCTTTTACTTATCTTTTCATATTATTATTATTTTTTTAACTTAGGCTAGAATGCCCAGTAGGAGTGCAGACTGGAGGATTGGCTGTCTTTTGAACTGGAGACATCACAGGAAACTGGGGAGGCTCCAAATTGCTAACCTGAGGCCGGAGCAAAAACTTTTTTCGTTGAAGGGACTGCTTTTTTTTATTTCCCCTTCAACGGATGGCATCCCAAGTCCTGCTGGATTGCATCTGTCTTTGTTCCTGCAGCCAAGCCTTATAGCTGGCTCACACTCTGCCACACTCATAACCTCACACTAGAAAGGATATTACAAAGAGGGGCAAACACCCTAGAGGGTTCCCCTTTATCAGAACCTTCCCTGTCAGTGGGCTCCTCATTTCCCAAGCCCTCGCCTGATTATTAGTGTACTGACGGAATAAAAATAACCTCATATTCCTACATGAATCATAAATAAAATCCTTTTATTTCATCAAAGAGGTTGGCAGGTTTATAGTCCTTTGCAATGCAGGCACGATGTGAATGACATACCTTTAATTTTGCTGACAAGCTCATCCGGGTTCGAATGAAAAAATAGTGAGAAGTGGGTGACTTGGAGAACAGTTGTGCAGGAGCTTTTTGGAGAGGATAAATATTTCACCTTGCCACTGTAATCAGGGAACCAACCGATCTTGGTAATGAACTCTTCAATTATAGCCCAATTCTGACTCTTCAAAACTGCCTAAGCAACAATACCACAGTGATTATTGCTGACGTTAAAGATAGGAGCTACCTGCAAAGAAAGAAAAAAGGAAAAGACAAAAAGGAAAAGGGAAATGATGGTGTGGTAGGAAGAGAAAGCCATTGAAACTTTACATCACTAAATCTTCAGATAAGAAAATGCTATGGAGCCAGCCAAAGGAAAAAATACATTCACCCCACCCCCTCCACTCTTGTTCATTCCCTGACCTACTAAACTATCTTGATGACTCCATAAATGCTCCAAATTTCTATGAATCTAGGCATGAGCTCCCCAGATCAGATAACCCAGCAATCAAGACTCTGTAGTTTGTACACTGTGCCCATTTGCCATTGATTTCTATTAAGTATGATTTTGGAGTCCCTTCTTTTAAAGGAAGACCAGCATGGACAATGGGCTGGGTACTGCCTTTGGTCCAAGTGCTTCCTGTCGTCCTATTTGGAGGAGGAAAGCATCAAAAGAAAGAAACACTAGATGCTGGGCTCATAAATTATTTACCTTAATTTTTCGAGGAAAGAAAATTGGACATTTTTAAACAAAATTTATCAACTAGCCTTGTAGATCAGGATTTTACGTAGAAAAATGCAAAGGGAAAACTTGGAAGATTTAAAAGAGTTAATTTCTGGAAAAGGAAAGATGCCTGACTTTATAATGAGACTCTTCTGGTGGGCCAGTCCAAGAGAACTTAGCCCTAAGAAATGAGCTTTTATAGTAGATACCCACATGGCTCGCAACTTAGCTTGGGATTTGTTTTACTGGTAAATTTAGATTTTCTTCCATTATCCAAAACATTCTAGCAGGAGAGATAGTTGCTATCAGTGATCTCCAGACCTCATCTTATAAGAAATAGGCCATACTTTGCCAGGCATGAGTCTCCTTTTAGGACAGCTAAGCAGAATGGAAAAGAAACTATACTGTTCTCTCTTCAACTGAACCAAAACCTTCTTGAGGACAAGAGCCATAATTTATTCTAATTGTGTAGCTTCCATAGAACATAAAATGGTGTAAGTCTTGGGTTTTCTAGTTGAGCTAAGAAACAGGACAAAGGTTATTCAAGGAGCCACTGGAGACCAAAGTGACTCTGTGTCCTACAGTCTTGAGATTAAACCTTCTGCATCCAAACAATCTATGATTCTTTAGATCCACACAGATGAGATGACTTGTTTACTTCATGGATCCCTTGATTTTTAAATAGCCGATACTTGTGATTTGAAAAAATTGTACCAGGAAGGTTCTGTTGTGCTAGTTTTATAGCTGAGGACACTATGGCTCTAAGAGGTTAAATATCATGCCAAAGACATACAGAGGATGTCCCTAGTCATGATCCAAATTCTAAAGAAAAGAGTATTGATCTTGAAGCTAACTTATGGTTTAAGAGGCCTATTCCACACTCCTGAGTTTTAACAATGAAGTATGCAGGAAAGAGATACTAATGGTACTTCTAGGCAAAGGGTTTCATGGTAGCCTGTAGGAGCAAGAAAGACACCTGTAAGCAACAATGACATTGCACTGCTCTTATTCCTCTAGGTGAGCACACAGATGCCTAACGCCGTGGCCAAGAAAACCTGGCCTGTGATAGCTGTCCAGGATCTGTCACAGCTGCCATGGGCCCATGTATGGTCCGCTCAAGCTAAGTGAGAAAGCATCAGCTGGGCTCAGGAGGGAGTGCCCAGCCTCAGACCACCTGGGGAACTGGGCACTCTCACAAACTACCCTAAGAAGGGAGGGGGAAGTAAATGTGAACACTCAGACATTCAGCAACAAGGCTTTAATCAGAACCTGCTGGCAGGTTCTGCTGAGCCAGAACATTTCTGGCACATTATGGCCATAAATTGAATAAAACATTAATTTAAAAGTATAACCTCACATGCAAAACCATGCATGTCTTGTTACCAAACAAATGTCATGGAGAGTATAGGCACAATGAAGACAAACGAGAGATAGAGTCTGAAACAGGAACTGGAGAGGCTTACATACAGCAGGTCTTCCTTCTACAACCATACACATTTTGCAAGTGAACGAGTACTTTATTATTCACCAGGCACTGTACTAGATGCATTGTGTCTGTAATTATCACTACCCCTTACAACAACACTATGAGGAGTGTGTTAGTCAGGATCCAAGCAGGGAAACCTCTAAATATTTATAACAGGGAAGATTGGATATAGAGAATTGGTAATCCAGAGAATTTAAGACAGTGAATGGTTAATACAGGCAATATAAGACTGAGAAGCCAAACCAGGAATGGTGAGGCACTCTCATATTGGCAGGAAAAGGAAGGAGGTGGAATTCCTAGAGCCCAGAGAGAACCACAGAGGAAAGACGGTTACTTCTGGAAATGCCATGCAAGGCAGTGAGATGGAGAGGGAAATCTCGCATTCCCTTGCCCTCTATACCACCCACCCCAGTGCCTCTCATTGGCCAGAAAACAGAGAAATGCTTTTTGTAGGGTCAGTGCCCTGAAATATAGAGCAGAGCAGAGCAAAGGCAGAAAACAGATGTGAGAACAGGCAGACCAAGGACAAGCGCTGGGGTATCATGATGCCCATACTACACAGATAGAAACTGAGGCTCAGAGAGGCTGTGTGGTTTACCCAAGGACGCCTAATGAGATACTGAAGGATAAAGATATCAGCCCAATATTTGCCAGGCACTGTCCTAGATGCTTCCAGTCTCTAATTGTCACTACTCCTTACATCAGCACTGGGAAGAAGTCTCAGTAGACCACACCTTTTCCATGACATGATTTCTTTCCTGTGTGCTAGATTGAGCAACAAGAGGAAAGGTCCTCAGGCACCTGGGATGCCCCTGACTTCCAGGATCAGACTGAATCCCTGGCCTGTTCCAACCCTGCCCAGTGATAAAACATTAATCATTAATCCTTGGAAATAAGCAGACTGCTGTTTATTGTGGTTGGCTCAACAGTGATCTAACGTTGTTTTACCGAGGGTCCTGGGATTTAGACTTCTGTAGCTCACTTTGCTCTCCCAATTCTTGTTCTTGTACCTGCAGCTTTGACTTCAGGGTCTGTCTTGTCCCATGGGTCTGGCCTGTATTCACACTCTGAAGCCTGTGGAGCAGAGAGTATGGCACCCATTAGATTTGATCAATTAATGAATACTCTGCTGTTAAAATTGGCTAACTCCATGTCTCCTGACTTTGATCTTAACTGTGTGGATGTCCTCTGTGGGTAACACACTTAGATCTTATTCGTGTCCTGCCTTCAGCCTCTTCCTGGTCCCCTGTATTAAACATGTCTCCAATCCCCATTCCAAGTTCTATTCCTGGTTCTTGATATAATAAGCAGTTTTCAAATCACGATATTCCAGAAAAATGCCATTTTCCAGGCTAAACTTTTAAAATTGAAGAATTGCCTAAAATCAGCCACTTTCTGTCTCTGTAGAACCTTACACTACACCTTGAATTAATTTTGCATCAGGTAACTGTTTGTTGGTAGATTACTGATGTGCATAGTTTCTCCATTGTTTAAAGAAAAAGCCTCTTCTTTAAAAGCTTACATGCACTCTCTAAAATTGTTTTTTTATGAATATAATAAATTTGCTAAGAAAGAAGGCATGTGTTGCTATTTGAGAGAGACAGAAAGAGAGAGAAATGGAAAGGAAGAGAAAAAAATCTGATGAAACCATAGAGAAAGACAAAATCAACTCTATTGAATTCTAGATTGCCATCTTGTCAGGATTTTTGCAAGATTCCTTTGCCACTCTTTTAATTTTCATTACTTTCCATTTTCTTTGAATAAGCATAGAAGCAGGTTCTAATTTTACCAGAGGCTTTTCATCAAATCAGACTTTTTATTCTCCCTAGGTTATCCTAGTCACAAAAACATCTCTTTTCAAAGCTTGCATAATATTAGCTAACTCTAGTGGGGTACAGCTTCTTGAACCCACACAGTTAAGATGCAAACATTATTCTTTAACCTGACTTCAGTTATCTTTCATCACAGAGACTGACATTCTTAGAAGCCAGCATCTTCACAGAACCTCTGAGGTTTATGAAAAATTTCCTTAATCACTGGCTGTGCAGACATGAACTTTTTGAACTTAAAGCAAGTCATATCTCTGTTCGGTGTTTTGAGGAATCTCAGATGCTCGACTCTCCTATTTTTAACCTGGTTATAATCAAGACTTTTCTATATCCAAAGGAATCTTGTCCCAAGCAGGACTTGCCATTCCTTTCCTCTGGCACTGTGGTGAAATAGCAGGTCACCACTTCTCACTAGGGCCATTGGGAGCACCTAATTTTATTGGTGCAAACTGGTGGAAGGTTTTTGTGGAGGACCAAATCCCAAAGAGCAGAGTGATGCAAATTCATAGACTTCGTGTCACCATCTTCTATGTCAAAATATACCCTAGGGGACTTGTGCCATTACCCTAACCCCAAATCTAATGGTGAAGAGAAAAGGGCTACCAGGACATATTGAGACCTCTTTGCTCACTGACAGGTGTGATTTCTAAGACCTTCCCTTTCTCAGTGATGAACAAATCTGCTTTCTTGTAGTTTCCTTGAGGGATGAGAATAGGTTTGTGTTTAGACTTATGCAGAATATAAACGTAGTTGGACATTTAGAGCCTGTAGTTGGCTTATACTCCATTGTTACTCTTTTAAAACACAGGTTGCAGAGCATCTATGAAACAAAGCTATTAATTGATACATATGCATTGAGCATTTGTATTATGTTAACACTGGTGGCTTCTAAAGAGGTCCTAGGCATAGTCCTTATTATCATGGTGTTTACAGAATAGTATCAATGGAGATCTATTGGACCTGTCATCTGACAGACAAGCTCCATTCCAGATTGGATGCCTGCTAGCTGTGTGGCTCTAGGTCTTTCAGGGATTTTTTTCTTGGAACTTGGTTTTCTCACCTGAAAATGGACTACTGATGCATAAGGTATTTGGAAGACTATTAAGATGATATAAATAAAGCATTTCTCACAATGACTGGCATATATTAGGCCTTCAATAAATATCTGAGAAAATTTGATGTGCAGGCATGAAAATACAGTGTTTGCTGACCAGCTCTGTTAATGCTGAGGGACAAAGTAGGGGTTTGGCTTATAACATCTTCGAGAGTACAGAGCAGAAAGAAAATGAGATTAGCTGGAATGATCAAGAAAGTTTTCAAGGGGATGAAGTGGAACCTTGACAAAAGGTGGGATTTTAAGAAAGGCAGATATGAAGAAAGGGGCAATCCAGGAATTTCACTCTCCCAGTGACCCAGGCAAAAATGAAAATGTGGGAATGCCAGGTGAATTTGAGCAACAGTGAAGAAGTGGTTGGCTAGGTCAGGGAGCAAGAAGGGGACCTGTGAGCCTGAGCCTGAGAAAGGTGGTGGGGACCAAGTTAACATTCTCTTTCTTTAAGGCAGAAGAGAGACTAGTGTTTTGGGACTTGGGTGCATGGTAAATTGATCATAGGAAATATGCAGGAAGACAAATCAGAGGTGTTAATCCAAAGAGCTTAGAGATGAACAGGCAGGTGGGGTACCATTGGAAGAGTGAGTGTCATGACATGAATGGAGGGACGGGGAATAGAAAAGAAAATATGATCATGTGATACTCAGAAAAATGGGTAAACCTTAGGTTCTGATTAAATAGGAGTAAAAGGGAAAAGAAAGGGCTCGCAGTTGATTCTGACTCTTTGTTTTTGCATAACAGGGAAATAGTAGCCACTTTAACATGAATAGGAATGTCAGGAGGAAGAGCTGGCTTTGTAAAGGAGAAGACACATAGAAAAATAGGTGATACTTTGCCCACCATTTACTTTCAGGTGTCCCTTAAGGGTCTAGAATGAAGTGAGAAACACAGCTTCAGTGAATTCCAACTGGATTGTATAACATATTTTGAATATGAAGCATAATGTAGCATCTTTTCTACCCATAGCAGGGAGGGCTTTTTGCCAAGCAATGCTGGAACAGCACATCTATTTTGCTGGGCTGAGTCACTGTGCCATCAGAAGCGGTTCTAATCTCAGCTCTGTATGATGGTTGTGGAAAAGTTTACTTCCATTTTTTCCTGCATCTCAGAATTTTTTTTCTCTCTCTCTAAAAGGAATATAATGACATCAACTTGTCCTCCACTGCCACCACAACACATTTAGCGAGAAGTTTGCATATTTACTGAGAATGTATTCAGGGCTCCTTTCTGGGTTGCCCCTTCCCAGTGTTCCCAGAGGGCACTGTTGATGCCTCTGTGGCAGGAAGCATCACTGAGCCGGGCAAATTTTATTGTGTCTGTCTCCCCCGGGAGACTATGAGCTTTCCAAGTCTGAGACTAGACTTCTTCAAAATAATCCTCTTGTTTAGCACATGGAAAGTGAAAGAATGAATTAACAAGTAAAATGTGTATTTCATGTGTCTGTGGGATGGGCACTTCCTTGTTAAAAAAAGTCTGGCTTCTCTTTGATGGGCTCAGCTCCTCTGTGAAAGAAGCAAGAGGCAACTGGAAATGCTTGACTCTTCCTGATATTTTCTTGATTCTTAATTGTAAATATGGTAGCTTCTCAGTTAAGGGAAAGGATGTAACATTGATGAATTTCAGTAATACCCTCACTAAAGGCCAAGCCCAAGAAATTGGACTTGAGCTAGAAGAGTAGCAAGTTAAGTACTAATGATATCCAAAGGCTAACTCAACATGCCCAAATGTCAAAGCACTTAATGCATTACATATCTTCTTCTAACGACACTTGCATCTATATGACAGGGACATTGGGGTATTTGTGGAAAACCCAGATACATATTTTCCAAGTGGCTGCTTACGTCTGTTGAATATAATGATGTGTGGACTTTTGTTGAGCGAGTGGAAATGAGTGGGAAGAAGAGAAATGGAGGGATCACATAAACATGTCTTGGTCATTCATTTTGAAAAACACTTATAAGATTACAGACTGGCATTTTTATACACCACCTTGTTTCTTGTTTTTGCTTTAGATTAAGACTGGTCTTTAACAATGAATTAATGTACTAATTGTTTTAACTTTCTCAACATTCACTACTTTGTTCTTGCATTTCTTAGGCAAGTACTTGGAATGAACTAGAAATTTTGTAACATGGTGGAAAGAAAATTAGTAATAACACATATTTTGCTGCTTTCTTTTCTATTTGATGATGGTTCCGACAAAGATAATTTACAAATTGGGCAAAGAAACCAAATTCAGTATTTGTGAGTTGAAGCCTGAAGAAGATAATAATTGCGTCATAAAATACCTAAAACATCTCAAAATTCCCAAGGCTGTAGAAAGCAGCAGCTTATAAAACTCAAGCTCATGATCTCTTATTAGTTCTGCTTTATTTTATTTATTTATTTTTTTTTTTGAGACGGAGTCTTGCTCTGTCCCCCAGGCTAGAGTGCAGTGGCGCAATCTCGGCTCACTGCAAGCTCCCCCTCCCGGATTCACACCATTCTCCTGCCTCAGCCTCCCGAGTAGCTGGGACTACAGGCGCCCACCAACACGCCCGGCTGATTTTTTGTATTTTTAGTAGAGACAGGGTTTTCACCGTGTTAGCCAGGATGGTCTCGATCTCCTGACCTCGTGATCTGCCCGCCTCAGCCTCCCAAAGTGTTGGGATTCCGCTTTATATTTTAACTATAACTATAAATATATGAATTACAGAAATTACAATGAGACTTGTAGAAAGCCAACAATATTATTTGACATTATTTTAATGCTTCATTCTATTGGCACTATTTTCAGAATTCAGGTCCTGATTCTTGTGTACCTGTTTCATGCCAACATTAAGGATTCTCTGCCAGCAAATTTTTACATGAAATCCCATTTTCAGGTAGCTGCAGTCTTTGGAGAAAGGACCTCAAAGATATTTGAAATCCATAAGTGCACACTGAGCCAAGGCTCTGTTTCTGTCCACCCCACCCCAAACTTGACACTAAAGCATATTCAAAAGGAACATATTAGCAAATTGGGAATGGTATGATGTGTCAGAATTTTTTACTTTCCCTGTCAAATTGTTGCTTTAGGAGTAGAGAAAGAAGAGTCCAAGAGAAGAACAATAAATAAACAGTGAAGATAACCCCCACACTGCCTGGGACCTGATATTGAGAACTGAATGCAGTGATTAATCCACTTTTGTGGATATCCTATTTGACGCTGTGCTATATATTTTGGGATTGGGATACTGAGGACTTACAGCATACAAGGCCAAGAAAGCATGTGTAATCCATAAACAATTAACTGCAGCACATAAGAGTACATGATTGTTGCCTTACAAGTCTCCAAATTGCTATAGCTGTTTATATTAGAACTTCTATCAGCCAGGTTTCAATGAATACACAGAAAATTCTCAAAATATATTAAGCATAAGGAATTTAATACAGGGAATTAGGTTCTTAAAAATTGGTGGAAGAATTGGGAGCTGAGGGTCTAGGCTGACCTGTCAGGAATATCTCCTAGAATGACTTGGATCCTCTAAATGAGCTATTCCCTCTAAGGCTGCCAGTGGAGCTGGAAGGGGGACTGGAATTAAGTAGCTGGTACTTCCACTATTACCATCCTAAGTGCCTGTCAGCACATTTAGGAAACTGAAAAATTGACAAGGAATGCCACCACAGAAGACACTCATCTCCTCAGAGCATTGTCCCCTTGTGGAAACAGCCAAAGGGGCAAGGAGTAGCCTCTACCTCATTCCACCCTTCAAAGTCATGTAGGTATAAATATGGCTAAATTTAATTCACATTAAACTCTAGCTGCAAGGAAACTGGGAAGATAGTTTTAGTTTTCTAATCTCTTCAATTAGAGGAAAGAGCGAATGAAGACTGAGTGGGTCAATCATCTGTATCCTCCAGAGAATTGGAAACTAGCACCTATTTGAGCGTTCTATGTTTAGACAATGTCCTAGAAACTTTAACTGCAGTACTTTAATTAATTTTATTTAATTAGAGATGGTGTTTGACTTAAGCCTAGGAGGATGAGTGGAAGATTTATGGATGAAGAAGTTTAGAATAGGGCAAGGAGGATAAACCAGCAGTAGGAGGAAGTATTACTGCCCGAAACACAGAGGCATGGAAGGGAAGGATATATTTGGAGGTGGGGTTGCAGCTTCTGAGGCCAGGGCCAGGTAAGAGAAGAGCAATTTGGGTGCATTAGCAGTGATGGTGGTTGGGGTACAAGACTTCCCTTACAAATATCAAACCCCCCCAGGAGGCTTAGAGGGACTAAGTGTAGAACATCCATCTCTCCATCACTGCAAAAAGTTCCTTCTCCATCAAGCTCCAGCTCAAAGCTTTTGTAATCAAAATTTTGCCAAGATCATCTTCTCTAACCTCTTAACTCCTATAACATTTACTGTCCCCATGAAACATTTAGTACTTAAATTTAACTTCCTCATTTTTCTCAACAGTTGATTCTTATGTACTGGACTGGTGTTTCTCACTATGGATTTCTAAAAGGAAGGACACATGACATCCATTCTTTTGTCCCCTTTGCCTCCATCCCATTCCAGGCACCTGTGCTTCCTTAGTAAAGGGGACTTTTAATACACTTAATTTTCCTTTGTATTGAAAATAGAGTTTCTTCTAATTTTTTCTCCTCCCATAGAGTCTTTGCCCTTTTGGTGACTTCTCCAATGCCACCAGGCTCTCTGGTCCCCTCAAAGTGTTCCCTTTGCCTTACTTCCTATCTCACTTGATGTAGTTTCTTTGTGTTTACCTTTACCTTAAGCCAGTTACTCCCCTGCTTTCTCTATTTCCCTTCCCCACCCCAGTTCACATTCTCTTACTTTGGCTCTGTTCCAACCTCTTCTATATTTTTATATTTTGTCCCGTTTGTCTCCTTAATTAGGGTTCCTAGTTTTGTTTGTTTCTGCCTCTGCATCTGCTTCCTTTTGTGCTTTCTCTTGTTTATTTCACTCTACATGCATGTATGTCTTCATTTTTATCTTTTCCTCTGGGTACTTCACTCACTCTTTCCCATTCTGTACCACACCCTTCACCCATCCTTGATAAATTACCTTGCTTTTTATCTATCCCTGTCCACATAAAGCCTCTCACCCCTTCTAGGACAGAGGAAGACCAACATGAGACTTTACTCTTTGCCCACTTGCCTCTGTAACATCACGGACTCAGGAACTTCTGTCAAATACAAAGTTTCCAGCACCCACCACCTCTATGGCCATGCCTACCTCACTATTGACCTTTGTTAGGATAACTTGGCATAGAAACAATTGGTTTTGAAAGTCAACCCAGATTTTAACAAAGGGGCCCAATACAAGACTGTCCTGTCTATGACTTATTAGTTTTCATGGCCTGTCAGCTGCTTCAGGAGATGTTTTCAGAGGACAAATTTGTCTCTACTTCTACACTGTCTGGAAGGCATATACACACACACACACACACATACACACTTAACTTCACTCTCCAACCATATGTGTGTGTGCATGTATGTATATATGCACACATATATACATATATATGAGTTATATATAGGCATATGTACGTAAGTATATATGCATTATATATCCATAATACATACATATTTTATATACATAATACACACACATATAATGTGTATATATGCATTATCTACATAGTGCTCACGTGTATTTTATATATATATGTTGAAATTCTGATCATTGAGTTAAGCATTCAGTAAGGGGCTTATAATAAGAAAAAAATAGTCTCTATCAAATTCATGATTAGTGATTTAGAGAATCACTAAAATGCTCTGAAATTTTATCCTGCTTTGAAGACATTTAAGCCATCTCACATTTAATGATTTTTATCTCTACCAACTGACTCTTTTACTGTTGATGTGTTTCTTTAGACATTTTCTTTAACCTCATAAAATATTTCTGAGAAATGAGAAAAGTAGTAGAGGGGGCATGAGGGAGGCAGGTTGCATCACACGGTTTCAAGGTGGAGAAATGAGAGCAGGACCTGGTGGAACTGCTAACTGAACTTGCACCATCAAGCAGCCAAGGAGCAGACACCTAACCAGCATCCCTCCTCATCTCCTCTCACTTCACTTTTCATCTGCATTTCTTGCCTCATTTTAGGGATCCTCCAAACTCGGAAATACAAACCTCAGAATCCACTTTAATCACTAAGCGTTCAAGCTGGAATTACAAGTCATATTTTCCATATTTAGCTAAAAAAATCTGATTCCAGAAGTCAATATCATAAAAATGAATGCATTAGATATAATGGATTGGATTATCTTTTAAGTGAATACTCATATGTAGACATTTAGAGAAATACAAGTAGAAGCAAAAGACATTTATTGAATCCAAATTGTTTTTAATACCACAGACATTATACACAGCAGGTATTTAACAGGAATTTTAAACTGCATATTAAACACATATTCTATACAAATTAACATTAACAATAATTATAAAATATTTTATCACCAAAATGACCCCTCTAAATTTTAGAATTTGAATGTATACTTCACCTCTCCAGATTTGTAAACACTAATACTTTATGCCGACCTTTGGAAAGTATTAATGTTAAAGGGCTTATTTTGAATTGATAGAGATATCAGAATCCCACATGGTAACTGGAAAACTCAATCGAAATAGAAGAAATATAAAGTAATATAAATTAGTTTATAAACTTTATTTTTTTTCAGACAGAGTCTTGCTCTGTCGCCCAGGTTGCAGTGCAGTGGTGTGATCTCAGCTCACTGCAACCTCCACCTCCTGGGTTCAAGCGATTCTCCTGCTTTAGCCTCCCAAGTAGCTGGGAGGTATGTCTCCCAGCTCCAGAGTAGCTGTTAGGTATGCACAGATAATTTTTGTATTTTTAGTAGAGACAGGGTTTCACCATGTTAGCCAGGCTGGTCTCCAACTCCTGACCTCAAGTGATCCTCCAGCCTCGGCCTCCCAAAATGCTGGGAATACAGGCGTGAGCCATTTTGCCAGGTCAGTTAGTTTATAAACTTTACTGGACAGCTTCTCTCACCACAAGGTAGGAAAGTGATTGAAGAATAACCCTAGTGAAAATATTCACTGCAAGGTGGCTTGCAGAATTTCCAGATCAATACAGAAAGCACCACAGGCTTAACTTATTGGGGAAACAGAAGTGAGTCTACCAAAGATCTTGCTTTGCAGACACTTTTTTTCTGCTCTTAGAGGAACCCTGCCTGGCTGTGGGCAGACCTATCAGGGCCAGATCTTCATTCCTGTCCTACACTGGCCTGCCCTTAGGGATTCTACTGTCCTCCCGTCAGAAAATGCAATGGCTTCCTGTCACCAGTTAGCCCTGCTTTTCCTCAGCAAAGTTGATCGGATTTTGCTGATATGTATTAACTGTGCATATTATTACATTCAAAGAAAAACATGATCTCAATTTGGCTACATATTCAAAGTACCAGTCCCTGTTGTCCTGCCTAACACTCTTAACTGCATACATTTAGCCGTTGGTTGGAGAATTATTTCAATTCAGATTGAAAAGAAACAGCTCTGGCCTTGGTTATTTCGGCATACAATTCTCCAATATGACTCTGTTTTCTAAGCAGACATTAATGATTCTAAAACTAATATTCATTGTTTGAAGAGGCACAGCGGCCTTGGCATTTACTTAACCTTTTGTCTCATGTATGAGACTGAGTCAGCCTAAATCCTCTTCTTAATTAATATCTTTTCTTTTTATGGCCAACGTTATTTATTGAACAATTTGCATGTAACAATTAGAACCACGAGAGCTTAAGAAAACTCTTCCTGCTCAGAAGTCCAGCTGTTCAGATTTTTATTTATTTAGTTTTTAAGGTTATTACATAAACTCAGGGAAAGCTTGACTAAAGTCATAGGGAATACATTAGGGCAGATATATCTTATGTAGATGATCCCACCTGCTGGAGCCCAAAAGAAAAGAAAAATATTCCTTCTATTTAAAAATGATGTGATTTATTTAAGCAAAGAGTATGGATTTATGCTGCACTAGATATCTGCAGAAAACTCACATTAATGTTGGCCATTGTGTGGAGGGATGAGGCATAGCTCTAAATAAACCAATATGCTCAAGGAATAAGGTGTTTCATGTGAAGTTATTTCTTTTAAAATAACATGAAAAACAAAAGTAATAAAATGTTAAAAATAAAAGAAATAACTTTATCAATGGTCCTAAGCCATCCCAAAAAGTGAACTACGATTTACCATCTTCTCTCAAATTTCTGTCCACATTAATTCATAAATTTGGCATAATTTTAATCATAGTACGGAACAGCATTTTTTACATATATCAAGTCCTTCACTTTTGTTGACATATTGTTTCAATTTATTATATTGAAGAGCTGCATAATATTCAAGT
Organism: Nomascus leucogenys; assembly: GCF_006542625.1. Taxonomy (NCBI): domain Eukaryota; kingdom Metazoa; phylum Chordata; class Mammalia; order Primates; family Hylobatidae; genus Nomascus; species Nomascus leucogenys. Next base: position 23,765,523 of record NC_044394.1, on the reverse strand, counting down.
AATTAGATGTGCTCAATAATTTAATTAATACCATATTGTGGAATTACATTCTTCATAACATTTTTATGTAATATAATATTGCATAAACGTCTTGAAGAATATAGCTGGTTCCTTTTTTTTGCCATGCAAGTAGAATTATTGGGCAAAATAGCATGCACATTTTCTACTTCTTGGCAATAATATTTAATAATATATCACAGTATATTTTGGTTCTAGCAATGTATGGGTATATTGGTTTGACAACCTTGCTAGAGATGCATATTATCTATATTTTTGAAGTTGTGCTAAATGGACATGTATAAAATTTTCTTGATAACATACAGTTGACTCCCCCAAATCCAGTATTTATTATTTCAAATTATGTTATTCAAAATTTTGCTTAATTAGCTCATTGGGGAAAACTAAATATTTTAAATCATTCAGGTGCTTTCAAGACCTGGGGTTCATTATTAAATCACTAAATGCCAATAATTTTTATATGACTCCATGTGGAAATGTGGAAGATATAGAAGATGTTTCTGAAGGTGCATTGATGCACTTTTTTGACCAGTACTTAACATGAATTTACCGTGTACTGTGTGATTATTTCTCTTTCTGAAAGGGAACCAGAGGGTGCAAACTCTTTATTTGAGGGCCCTGGTGACTCAAGGTTATACTCTAGAAAATCTAATTCTTTCCTTTCCCAAATGGCATTTCAAAGATATTTCAAGTACTCATATTACCAGATATTAAGCACTTCAGCAAGAAATTATCTAAATTTCCCAATTTGCTCCTTAAAGACTTCTTGCAGACTCTTTTTCAAATTTGCCTGTGGAGTGCAGATTTTCTTGTGCACAACGCTGAATTTATTTAGGTAGTAGAAACCTTCCTAGGTGATCCTGATTCTCTCAAAACATGACAGATAAGAAGGCCAGTTCATAACAGGGCATGGTAGATTTTTCTGGAAAGTAACTTGCAGAAAAATGAAAGGCTAAACGTCTAATTAGAGATAGAAATTGTTTTTTAACATATTAGTGGTAAAAAAAATAAGTGAATGCTTTTTCATGTCCATAACGCTGCAGGGAACACCCTTGAACATGTCTCTTTATAATATTTCTCCAAAGTATATATCTGGAAATGACATTAATGGGTGGTAGGAAATGGACATCTTCAAAGTTTTCCATCATTGACAATATTTTCTCCAAAATTGTTTTAACAGTTTAACACCTCCATCAATAAGGCATAGAAATTTCCACTTTCTTACATTTTCACGAACCCTTTGTTATCAGATTTTAATTTCTGTCTAAGACTTGTAAAAGGGTAGGGAGTAATTGTTTTAATGTGCATTCTCTAATCACTAATGAAATAGAGCAGTTTAACAACAACAAAAAGAAAGGAAAACCCTAATGGCCAATAGAAAGAATAACTTCTGATGTTTGATAGAACAGTGGGGTGCCTACAGTTCATAATAATTTATTGACTATTTCAAAATAGCAGAAGAAAAGATTTGAAACATTACCAATACAACAAATAATAAATGTTTGAGGTGATGAATAACCTAAATGCCTTGATTTGATCATTATGCTTTATATGCATGTATCAAAATATCACATGTGCCCTATAAATATGTGCAATTATTATGTATCAATTTTAAAAAGATTCACCTGCTGAAGTCATCACACTACAAATCAACTGCACCAAATGGTCATTCAACCAACACAGCCCCACTCCTCAAGATTTTAGATGACATTTGTCTTTAAATAATGAAGATCGCCCTGCAGGGATTGGATTATCTGTTACCATGCAATGTCTTAGTTACCATTTAGTACTTTATTAAAGGTTAGTTGAGGATAAAGTAATATGCTGAATGGTTTGAGATGGGACACTACCTGGAAGAAAGGAAAAGATACTGATTTTAACTATAGAGTATGTATCTTAAAAATGGAATTATATTTTACAATAATAGAAGTAGAGTAATATTTATGTAACACCTACAATTAGACACTATGCTACAGATTTTTGTATACAGTTGACTCTTGAACAACATGGTAACTAGGGGCACTGGCTCCACATACAGTTGAAAACCCACATGCAATTTTTGACTCCCTAAAAACTTAACTGCTAATATCCCACTGTTGACCTGAAGCCTTACTTATAGCATAAATAGTCGACTAACATATATTTTATATGTTATATGGATTATATACTGTACTCTTGCAATAAGGTAAGCTAGCAAAAAGAAAATATTATTAAGAAAATCAAAAGAGAAAATATATTTAGTGTTCATTAAGTGGAAGTGGATCACCATAAAGCTCTTCATTCTCATCATCTTCACATTAAGAAGGCTGAGGAGGAGGAGGAAAAGGAGTGGTTGGTCTTGCTGTCTGAGGAGTGGCAGGGAAGGAAGAAAATCTGCATGTAAGTGGACCCACAAAGTTGTTCAAGGGTCAATTGTACATATGTTTCATTTATTTTCACACACACACACACAAAACAGTGAGATAGGCATTATCTTCATTTAACACATTAGGAAACAATATTTAAATTCACAGAAGAGTTCAATAAGATAGACAAAAAACGCAATTTTTAAAAATGGACAAAAGATTAGAACACACACTTTATCAAAGAAGAGACCTGGTTGACAAATAAGCACATGCAAAGGTACTCAACATTATTAGTCATTAGCAATATGCAAGTAAAAACTGTGATGAGATACCATTACATATTGATTAAAATTGCTTAAATTAAAATGACTGGCGATGTCAACAAGGATGCAGATCTACTAAAAATCTCATTCATTGTGGTGAGAAAGGAAAATGGTAGAATCATTTCAAAAGCTCTCTGGCAGTTTCTTACAATGTTCAACATATATTTACCATATTACCTGGCAATCCGACTCCCAGGTATTTGCCTACTGAAAATATAAGCCCACACAATGGACAAGACCTGTATACAAATAGTTGCAGCAGCTTTATTCATAGTTGACAAAATTGAAAACAATTCAAAAGTCTATCAACTGAATAATGTATAAACAAATGAAATACTACTCAGTGATAAAAAGGTGTGAATTACTGATATATTAAACAACTAGGATGGATCCAAAAGCATTGTGCTAAATGAAAGAAAACAGACACAAAAGATTATATTTTGTATAATTTCATTTATATGACATTTTGGAAAAGGCAAAACTTCAGGGACAAACATCAGATCAGTGGTTGCCAGAGGCTGGGGGTCTGAGGAAGGCATTGACTACAGAGATCAGCAGGGAACTTTCTGGAATGATGGAAAAGTTTTGTATATTGATTGTAGTGATGGTCACATATCTGTATATATTTGTCGAAACTCCTCAAGCTGTACATTTTAAAAGATACATTTTACTGTACATAAATTCTATCTTAATCTGACAAAAATGTAGTTCCTGTATGATAATGCTTTTAATCTTTTTATTTTATCTGTATATTCCTAGTGTCTTAGAAGATGGCCTGACACATAGTAGGCATCAAATAAAGTTATGTTAAGCAGTTTCTAAGGAATTAGGTAGAAAGATGACAGTTTGACAATGACAATAACATCTTTCGCCCATTCATCAGTTTTATTTTTAAATTTTTATTTCATTGTGATAAGAATAGTTAACACGATATCTACCCTCTTAAAAATTTTTGCGTGTAAAATATAGTATCATTAACTACAGGCATTCCAGGTTTCTTTAGAATAGTCCAGACATGATCACTCATGCCTGGCACCATTTCTGTAAAGCTCACACTTATGCAAGTGATATTTCTGTGAAGCCGACCCATGAGTAATTTCTGAGTAGGTATTAAAACACCCTCACGTCTACAAGTCTAATATATTAATAAATGTGCTGTTTTCAATAAGACATCTAAATTTGCATGCACCATCCTACTTGTTATGTTCAGTACTCAATTTTTTAATGTTTCTTGGACACTAGCCAGTAAGTCTGAGTCCCTAGTTAGTTCATCTATTACTTTCTCGCCACAATAGATTTGGGTCTCTGCCAAGAAATGGACTAATATTGCATACAAAAATTGTATAATGTATTTCCTGATCTTCTGATATGTCCTTTCCCAGTAAGGGGGGAGTATACACACACACGCATTCGTGCATGAGCACACACATCCTATCTATACACAAAATCTATCCAAGTTAGGTAAACATTTTTTATTGTCATTATTAATATCAAGTGCCTTCTATAATCCAAGTGTTTGACCATTTACATGATTCTCTCACCCTGTGGACTGGAAGGGAACAATGAGTTGTAAAATCTGATAATGATCAAAGATGATGCCTCTCTGTGAAAAAAAAAAAAAAAAAAAAAAGGAGTCAGAATTGTAGGAGCCCTCATTTCCACAGGAAAAGCACACTTTCTGCGTTTGTTTTGGCACATTCTCTGTGTCTTAATTTCAATGATTCCAAAATGAGATGCTCTTAAAGAAGGAAAATGTTCAGTTTGGAGAGGGGGCATTTTCCTCCCCTACCTCCATTTCCCTTAAAACATAAGCACAGAACTAATGAATGCTATTAAAGGTACTTGTAGAAATGATTCTGATTTGTATCTGATGACTAACTAACCTATTATTGCACTTCTTGGGCAGAGATTAATGGGAAATTCTTAAAGAATAAAGACTCTAACAAGCCTTAGAAATATGTGTGGACCCAGACTGTATCACGTGACCTCAGAAAGCCGAACCCTGGCTGTTAATATCCTTGACTAATGAACCAAGGTTACAGTCCGTGCTAGCAAAGTGTCAAGAAATAAGTAACCAGAGAGGTGACCTTTTAACATGCTTCTAAATGTAATTTTTAACAGAACAGTGTCAATAAGTTCAAAATCCCATATGCTTTTGATCTGATATGGAAGTACAATGCATCAATATTAGACAGCAAAAGGGAAAGAGAAGAAAGCTAGAGGAAAATGGACAAAAAAGAATCCAAAAGAATAATCTCTAAGACTCCAAATACCTTTTCTTTACATAGGTAAGAATATAAAAAGTTCTGCTTCACTATTTCAACATTATCATCATTGTGAAAAAAGTAATAATTAATCATAATAGTTTCAGACTATTTCTATTAATTCCTTTAAAAACTGTTTTTTGTTTGTTTGTTTGTTTGTTTGTTTTTTGCCTATGTTTGAGATATATTGCATGGCCTAGCAACCCTCCCTCTTCCTGCTCCTGGGTTTTCCATTAATACATTTAATCTTAGAGCATAAACTCTTGTGTCCATTAGATCTAGGGTCATTTCCCAGCTCAGACACTGTGTCACTAGGTATATTACTTACGTTCTATACAATCTCAGTCTTTTCATCTATAAAATGGGGACATTAATAGGATTTTTACTGGATTACTATAAAAATTAAATAGAGAAGTGAATCTAGAGGTTTTAGCACAATACCTGATAAGTCAAAAGAGTTTTAAAGTGTCAGCTATTAGTAGAGTGACTGCTAATATTATTGTTATTGTTGATATAATTACTTGGAGTTCTTCTATCCCTTTTAATGCCTGTTATTTCCACCTTCCCAAGTAGAGGGCCACCTCTTGCATAGAGCGTGCAGCAGCCCACTTTGCACCCTTTGCAGAGCTCAGCACAGCGCCTCCTATTGGGTGGCTAAGAATGTGAAAAAGTGAATGAACATTGCCCATCTCATGATTATATTTCCTCATAATATCAAATAGTCACTTAGTATAGTCAGTAACTTACAATAATAATAAAAAAAAAGAAGACAGGTACTATTGGAGAAATGTACTCTTTTTTTTTTCATTCTGTCTTTTTAATCTTTTTTTTTGCGGGGGATAGAGTATCACCGCAGGCTGGAGTGCAGTGGTGCAATCTCGGCTCACTATAACCTCTGCCTTCCAGGTTCAAGAAATTCTCTTGCCTCCGCCTCCTGAGTAGCTAGGACTACAGGCTTGTGTCACTGCATCCAGCAAATTTTTGTATTTTTAGTAGAGACAGGGTTTCACCATACTGGCCAGGCTAGTCTGGAACTCTTGAGCTCAAGTGATCCACCCACCTTGGCCTCACAAAGTGCTGGGATTACAGACATGAGCCACTGCACCAGGCCTGTCTTTTTAATCATTGACAATCTCATTATTTAGGTATATTCAAGTTTTAACAAACTCATGTTTAGGATAATACAATCCGTCTAAAAAATTTGTTAGACAGGCAAGGAAATGTCTCTCCTTGAGTAACAGCAAAACTGTGTTTTGCCGTTTTGCCTTTCCAAATAGCCTATCCCAATTTTTAGAGCATTTTGCATTTTATATTCTTTAAAGTTCACACTGCAAACAATTCATGACTCTTTTTCCTTCAGCTCCACTTGGGACAGCGAATGTTCATGGGTGTCCTCTGTTGGGCCAGTTCCTGAACTAAGTCCTCACTCTCAAAGGGCTCACTGCCTAGAGGTAGAGGGGAATTATAATACAATATAGTAAGTACTAAGGCAGATAAGCTAACTCTTCCTGAATAGGAAAAGGGTAGTGAACAGTAGCATCCATTCATTCATTTACTCAGAATAGCACCATGAGTGGCCAATAGTGTCCTTGTGAAGAGCAAGGACTCAGGATGCAGACTGCCTGTGTTTACACCCTGGCTGTGGTCCTGGCCAGACATGTGTCCTGGCAGGCCATATCACCTCCCCATACCTTGTTTTCCTGACCTGTATAATGGAGATCATAATATAACTTTCCTTATGGGTTTGGTATTAAGTTTAAATAAGTTAAGTTTGGCAAGTGTTTGGAATAGTGCCTGGCATATGATCAGCATCATAGAAATGTGTGTTAAATAAAGAAAAAATCTATCATCACTTCCTGCACAATCCTTCATTCAACCCACACAGAGATTCCCAGCCTCAAAAAGTCAATAATCTTCTAAGGTGGGGGGTGGGGAGACAGGCAAAAAGCAACATATATAGAATGCTATATAAGATGCTATAAGATGACAAGTGCTATGGAAACAAAAAGATGTAGAGTAGGATAAAGGGGTCAGGAATGTGGGGATGAGGCATGAGATGGTCAGTCAGTCAGGCTGGGCTCATTGAGAAAAAGACATTAGAATGAACAGTGGGAAGAGATGCAGGAGAGGGTCAAGCAGATGTGGGTTGCATGGGGGAGAGAGTGGGACAGGGGGAGCCCATCTTATGGCTATTGTTCTGGCTCTGAGAAGAGTTCATATTCTGAACATGTTATGAAGGTAGAGCTCATGTTATTTCCTGATGGACTGGGTGTAGGTTGTTAGGTAAAAAGAGGAGCTCAGACTGACTTCAAAATTTAATTGGATTGGTGATCCCTGAAACAAAGAAGGCAATAAAGGACAGGACTCCAACAGAACAAACAGGCAGGGAAAGTCCTATAGTATCAGAAGATGAGAGTGGCTACACGTAGAAGTAAGATGGAGAAAGAGCAGGATATAAGCGCAGAGAAGCAGGATAGAGACATATCATAATAAACCTTACATGTAGTGCTCAGCAACCTCAGTCGTGCAGGCAGAGGGAGGTGCTAAGGATCTAGATTGTGGGCTGGGGATAACCTTGTACTTGTAGGAAAATGTCTTCCATCAGGGTGGGGGCCCTGGGGCCAGCAGAATGATGGGAAGTAGGGAAGGCTGCAATGGTTCTCTCCACACTTGAACTAAGGGAGAGTCAGCCAGGAAGCAATGCTATAGGGATTGAGTGAGGTTCTACTATGATAGAATTGACAAATAGTAACCATTTGGGTTGCAGGCCTGCAGAGGGGTGAGGAAGGTAGAAGTTAAAGAAAGCAAAATAGGAAACACAAGACAAGAAGCAGATTGAGGACATTAGAAAGCCCAAGTGCCTTAATTTTTTTTTTTTTTTGCTACATTTTTTCCTTTTTTCACTCCATCTGGTTCTTCCTCCAATTTTAGAAGTCCCGGGCAGCTGAGCTTGGAGTTTAAGGGATCCTCTCAGATTCTCAGATTTTACTCAGAGAAATCCTCTATGAAACTCTCAGGCTTCAAGAGCTCCTCACCATGAAGGCACCATGATGAATGAAAGGGGTCTTTTCATTTGAAATATTTAAAAAGTGGCATAATTGTTGGGATGTGAGGAAAAGGAGACGAGGGGAAAAGGAGAAGAAACAAAACACTTTCCAGAGCTTCCCAAGAAGTACAAGAGGAACTCTCAGAACATCCCTTAGGAGGACAACACTTTTATCCATTGTTCCTTAATTGCATGTTAGCAAAATTTGCAGTCCAGAGCTTAACCTGTGACAATTCTGGGTGGGCTTGACTAGCCTGAGGCAGAAGCCAGTTCTTCTGGGTCTACTGAAACAAATTATGAAAATCATAAGAGAAAAATTGGATTTGAAGGAGTTTGTTTCATAAGAACTGGAGCTCCTGTAAATGAATTTTCTTAGATCTATAGTCAGAGTGAGTGGTGGGAAGACAGTGGGGAGGAAAAGATATTTTCCATGTCTTTTTACTAAACTCATAAATAAATAGTTCCAGAAAAGACTCAAATACTTCTTATTCATCCCTTTTAAAGTGTTCACTGATAGCAGCCAACAAAATGAAGGACTACCTACCTTCAGTGCTACTTTTGAATTTAAGGAAAAAATTCTCAATGACTAAGGATCCTTCAAAGCCCCAAGGAATCTTCCTTGGAGTAGGGCTTCAAAGATGTGGAACTATTTTCAGCCAAGTATTTTTCTTTGGATTTTCAAAGAGCACAAAAATAGACTAACCAGCCTAGATCAGGATCATTATCTTGATCATCTTCCATTATCATGATTAACAATCATTGAGCTGTACTATTTGAAGCTGTGTTGAATGCTTTCCAAGATTGCTTCACTATTATCAAACCCATGTTACTGAGGAAGAAACTGAGTTTTAGAGTTTCAAAGTAAACTTGATCAACATTTCACAGTGGAAAACCAACATTTATTGAGAAACTATTTATCAGCCGGGATGGGCCCAGAAGCTTTCAGACCTCTCAGATTGCTTTTATTTTTTCTGTTTTACATATAAGAAAACTGATGCTCTAAGTGGCTCAGTAACTTATCCAAGGTCATCCCATTTGTAATGTAAGTGCTCTAATTGTCCTTAATTTTAAACCAAACGTAGTTTCTCTCGGGAGTATGGAAGACTGTTCTTCCATGGATGGAAGACTGTTCTCATCCCAATTCCCCATAGCCGTTTGCTGCTTTTCTTCCCTTTCAGTTCAGGTAGTAAGTGACAGTCCCTGGATAGGCCATTACCTATCCCCTTGGTCTAAATTAATTATTGAAATTTCATAGTGTAATGATGGTCATATTGACTGACCCACTGTTGGCCTACAAGATTTAATTGAAAGGCTGCCAAAGAGGATAAGACTCCTGGGACAAAAATATAAAACTTCACAATGTTAAAAAGAATTGTCATTCTTTTGTCTGGAAAGCAGAAATAAAACCTGGAGCTGTAGCAGCCACCTTATAATCATAAGGCAACAACCGTTGGACTCAAGTCCCAAAGCCAATAGAAAGAAAATGACAGCGCACAAAGAAATAAAATGCTTGTGTCCGTAATAATATATTTGAACTCCAGCACTCATTTTATACTACCTAAATCTGCTATTAGATTTTTTGTACTCATTTGTTTTTTTCATAGTTGAAATATTTCGGATCAAGGTACTGTACTCATAATCTTGCCTATGGCTGTGAAACAGAGCAAATGAAGTACCCACCAAATGGAAGTGATCACCTAGGATTTACTTTTACTAACCAATAATTTCTAGCCTTTTTTCAGAGTTCTTCCTTGTTTAGAGTAATAATAGCTGAAAAGCAATGGTGAAAATCCACACCACTGGTAATATCCAACTGCCTGTGAATTCTAAGGTAAAACAAAAACAAAAGTAGACTGCTACCAGAAATTCTTGGTCAAATACTATGTATATACATGTTTAAGGTAAACTGCACCAACCGTATGACAAAACAGAACTAATTACATGGATTACTTTTAGCTGAGCCCTTACCTTGTACTCCATGCTATGCTTAGCCTTTCACATTCACTGTGTAATTTGTGTATCACTCTAGGTGGCTGTCATATTCATCATCATTTTAAAGGTGAGAAGGTAAAGTAACTAAATATAATAGCAAGCTTAACCACAGACATGCAGATGGAAAGTGTCACGCCAGGATTTGAATCTGGATCATTTTTTTTTAAACCACAAAGATATTCAGTGTCTTTAAAACCAACTAATTGAATGAAACAACTGTCAAACCAGTTGTTGGGTATTTATTTACTGATAACCTGAGGCCAGGTACGGTGGCACACACCTGTAATCCCAGCACTCTGGGAGGCCAAGGCAGGTGGAACACTTGAGGCCAGGAGTTCAAGACCAGCCGGGCCAACATGGTGAAACCCTATCTCTACCAAAAATACAAAAATTAGCCTCATTTGGTGGTGCACACCTGTATTCCCAGCTACTCGGGGGGCTGAGACATGAGAATTGCTTGAACCTAGGAGGCAAAGGTTGCAGTGAGCTAAGATCGCGTCACTACACTCCAGCTTGGGCTGTAGAGCGAGGCTCTGTCTCAACAACAATAATAATAATAATAATTTATTTACTGATTATCTGAATAAACTGTCAGTACTTTTGAGAACCAAGTCTGTTAGAGTCACCTGGTCATTCAGCTGAGGGGCCATTTACATGTACTTTGTGTGGATTGCAACAAAGGAATCCCATGGGCCATGTATGTTTTTGCTATTTCACTCTTCCCTGGATCTAGGGCAGTTCACTTCACCCTAAAAAGCTGTTCACCCTCTATAATGCTTTGGGAATTTGGAAGACATTTCCTATCTTCAAATCATTTTTAGTTTAGCAAACCTGTGCACAGGCAGAGTGCTTGGCACATTAGAAATGATCAGTAAAGGTACACAAATAAACAAATAATTTGAATAAATGAGTACATGGACAAAGCAGTTGGCTAACTGAATTACTGATATCAGTAGTTGATTCTCACTTTGTATTCACCCTTGAGGCTTGAGTAAGTGTCTCACTTCTAAAGTAAGTTATTTTCTCCCTCAATTTGACTCGTTTACTGCAATAAGTTAGCTCACTTTAAGAAAACACTTTACTGTTCAAGAGTACATTTCTTGGTGGTCTCACCTACATCTCTGCCACAAGCACCTAAAACATAAAGATGGTGACAGATGAATCAGTGCACCATGTTGTTACTTAGTTGTCATTCCCAAAGTATCATAGGGCTGTTGGCCCTCGCTGCTAATGCTTCCAGGAAGAAAATACACAAAGCACTTGAAAAAACTACCTTGTGGGATGCTTTAATTGTTAGTTGGCTAACTGAAAATACCAGTAAAGAGATTAAAATATTTATGATTTCTGTTTGACTTTGAATTCATATTTGAATATGAATTTTTACCCATATGAATTCATATGGGTAAAAAAATACACCAAATGGATCTTTGGAAAAATAAAAGATTTCATCATTGCTATTTAGTAGCTACATGTGCATCAGATTAAGCCTGCTTCAGTGATGTTTTATATTCTCACTCTTTGTTCCATTCACGTTTGATTATATATTCATCTGAGTGAGGTGGTGGCAGTTGGTAGTAAGGGAAAGAGAATGCTTCTTTCTATATATATTCAGGAATAGTTTATCTATTAATTTTATTGCCCAAGCATTTGCTAAGTGCCCACTACAGACATGACAATGAAACAGTAATTAAAAATTCTGATCCCACATCCCCAACTATTGAACTTATTCCAGACATTCTTAACCAGTCCTAAACTCAACGACATAGTGTTTCTAATTTGTAACCCAAAACTTCTGCTCTTATTTGCAGGCTCAGTTAATCTTAGCACCATTCACCAATGTCACTCAATTAAAAACAAAATGCTTGTATAATTATTTTGATATCTTGTCTTTTATCTAATATATGAAGTCCCTAAACTTATCGATGTTACTTCTTATACATTTTTCAAGCTTGCACCCTGTCTTCCTCTATTATCCCTTGATAACCATGGAATCTCCTTTATAGGGCTGTCTTAGGTGATACTTGACACATAATAATATTCCCTAAATGCCAGGTATTATTTGCAGGAGGAGGAGGAGAAGTGGTGTACTAGTTTGGATAAAGGAAAATTTTTTGCTATGGAAAGAATAAGAATTAAGTCAGCCAAACAACAATGTAATAAAAAGCCCAGGTTCTTTCTTTCTGCTCTCCCACATGGTCAGATATTTTGTCATAGTTTCAAATATTGCATCTGAGCATGAAAATATCCATTGGAAGAAGAGAAACTATCTAGACCAGTGTCTCTTTATAAAATGATGAAATATTTTTCAAAAGCTTTCAGCAAAACTCCCCTCACATCCCATTGATCAGACTGTCACATGCATGCTCCTCAGCCAATCACTAACAAATTCAGTGGATTTTCTATAATTTCCTTGGACTAATCTGGATTAATCCCTGAACTGAGGATGTGAGTGCCTCATCAAGAAATGGATGCATAAACACAGTTGGAATTCAGTTACTAATGAAGGGGTGAGAGTTGAGCTGTTTGCCAGGGCCTCAACAGTGACCACAATCAGTACATAGTTGCAATTCAAGTCTTGGATACATCTTGCATGGGTGACTGCAATAGCCTTCTAACTAGGCGGTTTAACTCTAATTCCTGCCCTCCTCAATCCCTTCTCCACAATGTTACCAAATCTTTCTAAAATACGGATGTGGTGCCTTCTTAAGCTTTTGCTTGTCTTTCTACATACATTACAAAATACAAATTTATCAGCATAGCATTTTAAGTTCTTTACGCAACAGTCAAGGATTATCCTTCCAGCTTCATTCCTGATGCCTATATTCCTTGATCTATCCAACAGATACAAGCATCTTACACTCTGAGCTACACAAACATACCAGAAACTTCTAAACTTTCAATCCCTGTAATTGCTTCCCTTGACTTACAATTGTCCCTCTCTGTCCTCATCTAACTAGGGATAAATCTCATTTATCCGTCAACACACTTCTAGTATTACCTTTCTTCTGAAGACATATGCTAAATTTGTCACTCCTTTGTAAGGCATTTCAAACATCATAATATCCCTAGACAAAAAGCTGAAGAATACATCTCTGGAGAAGCTGGCCTCAGAAGGCAAGGAAGAGGGGTAAATGAGCGAAAACTACCATTGTAAGCTTTGGATCATCATTTGACTTTTAAAACTATATACATAATATTAAATATTATTCATATAACTATGTTAAATTAATTCAATTAAGAAATTACATTTTAGAATAATATTAAATGTGTGTTTGAATATAAGTTTATATATAATTAAATTTCAAAATTAAATATTACACCTGAGAATAATACTACCTACCTAATGAGATTGCTATTAGAGTTAAATAATAGGTCCCAAACACACCTTAACATTGAGAATAAAAGATAGTTAATAAATGTTATTTGCCTTGACATCTCTTTTCATCTTCCACCTGCATTTGTTCATTTATGAAACAAATATTTACCACGTACTGTATGCCAGGCACTATTTTAGTATTCCATGAGAAAGTAAAGCAGAGTTGCAGTACAGTAGAAGAGATGGGTTGAGCTAGAATCAGTAAACTTCTCCCCAAGTGTTGAGTCTATGGAATTGTAGATGAATTTTAAAACACTGCACATAAATGCAAAATAATATAGCCTGTATTGTTATAGTGCGACAGTAAAAGGGAGAATTTTGTTGTTGTTGCTGTTGTTGTTGTTGTTGTTGTAAAGAATAGCCTACATATACTTTTCTAGTTTTTGCCATACTTAGGTTCCTCTCATGAAATGCTTGCTTGTGGGTGTCAGCAAACTAAAGACACATGGAACTCACTGTGATATACAGTTTACATTTTTATTAATGACTTCAGATTTAAGGCTATATTAGTTACTCATTTCTTGAGGCCATATTAATTTATGAAGGCACACACATTTATACACACACACGCACACACACATCTCCTTTACTAATCCAGAGAAATAGGTATCTTCAAATATATTTCTTTTCAAATCTTGACATTCTCTGAATGAGAAAATAACCCCTGAATGGATAATTTGGTAACTTTAATAAGGTTTATTGAGTTTGTAAAAGACGGTCTCTTGTTTTAATACTATTTGATGATTAGTGATACATTGATTGAGAATTAACAACTATCTTGTTTATAGAATTCATTTAAAGGGCTGTTAAGCCCTAAGCTATGATTTAAAAAATGATCTAGGCTCAGTTTAGCATTCATTACACTAAACATGTCAGCCAATGCCAGTCCAGAAAAGTGAATACCACTTCATTAACAAAACACAGAAATGCTCACTGACAGCTGGCAAAGTCCAATCAGAACTAGCTTACTACTTTTGTATCAGCATCAGTTTCATTTTGCTGATCAACCCTGCTTCCCTCATTTTTTCTTTTGGGAAAGAAGATGGAAGAAAAGATAGCTTGTGAACCTCCAAAGAAGAAAAAAAGTAAAAGAAATACCCTGTGTGTGTGGATGAGAGAGACAGAGAAAGAGACAGAGAGAGATTTTAGTTTGGAGAAACAAAGGCCATGGTTACTCTTACTATTTATCCTAAAAAGAAATTCTTGAGGGACAAGTGTAAAATGTTGTCACATGTAGGGGACTAAATTTAGCCTCTCCGATGTCAGGTACCCCGATTTTAACAAATGCAACTGAAGTGGAAGATAGAAGAAACAGAATAATTTGTATGGAAAAAGTTGCTACAAAATTCAGGCTATATTATTTTACATTTATGTAGGGAGGACTTTAGTAACCTTGCTTAAGTATTCTTTATTTCTTTCCTTGTATTGCTATTTGGTAGATGCAATCTCTGATTAATTCAATTGAACACAGGAAGTGCTCACCTTGTGGAAAGTAAAAGGGAGAAAATGCTTTTGTTGTCACCTACTCACCAATATGTATAGTTAGTTACAATCACTCTCCCCCACATTCCTCACCAGCACCCCGCCACCCCAAAAAAAAATAGTAGCAAAGGAAACTGGGAGAGGGGACAGAAGAAAGGACTAAAGAGAGAGAGGAAAAGACCAGTCATTTAATATGTCTGCCTACATGGCATTCTACCTTTGAACTTCCACGTGCAACTTTATACATTGTCTTTTGACATTATGCAGTTTGGAATCCTGAAAGCTCTCAGTTTAGACAACTAAATTATTGCTTGTCAATTTAGCTTGGGATGAAAGACAGGTGTTTTGTTTCACAGTAAAACTCCATTTAAAGCTTACATTGGCTCTAAATCCAATCCCAGCATCTTGTTGTGGGATGGCATTGAAGTGTATCTCAGTAGGAATTATCAGTCAGCCCGATAGTCAGTCCACACAAGCTCCTTCTTCACCTTGGTTCCTCTGGTTGGGCATGCCTAACACCATTTAAAAGCAATTGAGATAAAGACCCCTTGGAAGTCCAAGGGTTAGCGCTCTTGCTCATAGTTCACTAAGATTTTTCCTCTAACAAAGAACTAAGCTGAGCGAAGTTGAAAATCCCTATTAGTCGTCTTAGAAGCCAAGGCAATACTTCATGATTCTTTAGTAAATATTTGTTAAAACTGTGATTTAATTTATTAAATAGCTATTTTTGTATTTCTAATTTAATGAAATAATGTAGTAGGTCCTCTATTCAGGAAATTTTTCATTAGTACATATGCACTTGTTACTCTGATTCAGACGTTTGATGTAAAAGGTCCAGCTGAGTGGCTAAAATTGTCTTTTTATAGGCTGAAAACCAAAACTTTTCTGCAAGCCTCTTCTCTACCCTCCTCTTCTACTTTGCTATAGTTTCCACTATTTCTAGCATCATCTATTCTAATCTATGCAATAATGAAAACTGGTCACTTCTACTCATTACCACGGTAGAGAGGAACTCTCAGCAAGTCTAGGAAAATCAAACCATGGTTCTACATTACATTTTGGTCCTCCTGTAGTGGAAAATAAGTAGTGGGGACCTTATTTAACATAGATAAAACTGGCATATACATAGATCTTATAATATTTACTAGTTCATAATTCAAAACTTTAAAGTAATGGAGGTTTTAATGTAAAAGAAGCCTACTGCTTCTACTCAAACTCCACCACTGTTTTAAAGAAGATATTAACTAACTTGACTAAGTTCAAAGATCAAAGTAGTTCATGCAAAGCCAGGACTAGACCCAGGTATTCTGATTGATAAACTAGTTCTTTTTTTTAAATCTTTTTTTATTTTGTTTAATTTTATTGTTATTATACTTTAAGTTTGAGGGTACATGTGCACAGTGTGCATGTTTGTTACATATGTATACATGTGCCATGTTGGTGTGCTGCACCCATTAACTCGTCATTTAGCATTAGGTATATCTCCTAATGCTATCCCTCCCCCCTCCCCTAAACCCACAACAGTCCCTGGTGTGTGATGTTCCCTTTACTGTGTCCATGTGTTCTTGTTGTTCAATTCCCACCTATGAATGAGAAAATGCAGCATTTGGTTTTTTGTCCTTGTGATAGTTTGCTGACAATGATGGTTTCCAGCTTCATCCATGTCCCTACAAAGGACATGAACTCATCATTTTTTATGGCTGCATAGTATTCCATGGGGTACATGTGCCACATTTTCTTAATCCAGTCTATCATTGTTGGACATTTGGGTTGGTTCCTAGTCTTTGCTATTGTGAATAGTGCCGCTATAAACCTACGTGTGCATGTGTCTTTATAGCAGCATGATTTATAATCCTTTGGGTATATACCCAGTAATGGGATGGCTGAGTCAAATGATATTTCCAGTTCTAGATCCCTGAGGAATCGCCACACTGACTTCCACAATGGTTGGACTAGTTTACAGTCCCACCAACAGTGTAAAATTGTTCCTATTTCTCCACATCCTCTCCAGCACCTGTTGTTCCTTACTTTTTAATGATGGCCATTCTACCTGGTGTGAGGTGGTATCTCATTGTGGTTTTGATTTGCATTTCTCTGATGGCCAGTGATGATGAGCATTTTTGCATGTGTTTTTTGGCTGCATAAATGTCTTCTTTTGAGAAGTGTCTGTTCATATCCTTTGCCCACTTTTTGATGGGGTTGTTTTTTTCTTGTAAATTTGTTTGAGTTCATTGTAGATTCTGGATATTAGCCCTTTGTCAGATGAGTAGGTTGCAAAATTTTTCTCCCATTCTGTAGGTTGCCTGTTCACTCTGATGGTAGTTTCTTTTGCTGTGCAGAAGCTCTTTAGTTTAATTAGACCCCATTTGTCAATTTTGGCTTTTGTTGCCCTTGCTTTTGGTGTTTTAGACATGAAGTCCTTGCCCATGCCTATGTCCTGAATGGTATTGCCTAGGTTTTCTTCTAAGGTTTTTATGGTTTTAGGTCTAACATGTAAGTCTTTAATCCATCTTGAGTTAATTTTTGTGTAAGGTGTAAGGAAGGGATCCAATTTTAGCTTTCTACATATGGCTAGCCAGTTTTTCCAGCACCATTTATTAAATAAGGAATCCTTTCCCCATTTCTTGTCTTTGTCAGGTTTGTCAAAGATCAGATAGTTGTAGATATGTGGCATTATTTCTGAGGGCTCTGTTCTATTCCATTGATCTATATCTCTGTTTTGGTAGCAGTACCATGCTGTTTTGATTACTGTAGCCTTGTAGTATAGTTTGAAGTCAGGTAGTGTGATGCCTCCAGCTTTGTTCTTTTGGCTTAGGATTGACTTGGCAATGCGGGCTCTTTTTTGGTTCCATATGAACTTTAAAGTAGTTTTTTCCAATTCTGTGAAGAAAGTCATTGGTAGCTTGATGGGGATGGCATTGAATCTATAAATTACCTTGGGCAGTATGGCCATTTTCACGATATTGATTCTTCCTACCCATGAGCATGGAATGTTCTTCCATTTGTTTGTATCCTCTTTTATTTCATTGAGCAGTGGTTTGTAGTTCTCCTTGAGGAGGTCCTTCACATCCCTTGTAAGTTGGATTCCTCGGTATTTTATTCCCTTTGAAGCAATGGTGAATGGGAGTTCACTCATGATTTGGCTCTCTGTCTGTTATTGGTGTATAAGAATGCTTGTGATTTTTGCACATTGATTTTGTATCCTGAGACTTTGCTTTAGTTGCTTATCAGCTTAAGGAGATTTTGGGCTGAGACCATGGGGTTTTCTAGATATACGATCATGTCATCTGCAAACGGACAATTTGACTTCCTCTTTTCCTAATTGAATACCCTTTATTTCCTTCTGCTGCCTGATTGCCCTGGCCAGAACTTCCAACACTATGTTGAATAGGAGTGGTGAGAGAGATGCCTATGTTGAATAGGCATCCCTGTCTTGTGCCAGTTTTCAAAGGGAATGCTTCCAGTTTTTGTCCAGTCAGTATGATATTGGCTGTGGGTTTGTCATAGATAGCTCTTATTATTTTGAGATACGTCCCATCAATACCTAATTGATTGAGAGTTTTTAGCATGAAGGGTTGTTGAATTTTGTCAAAGGCCTTTTCTGCATCTATTGAGATAATCATGTGGTTTTTGTCATTGGTTCTGTTTACATGCTGGATTACGTTTATTGATTTTCGTATGTTGACCAGCCTTGCATCCCAGGGGTGAAGCCCACTTGATCACAGTGGATAAGCTTTTTGATGTGTTGCTGGATTCGGTTTGCCAGTATTTTACTGAGGATTTTTGCATCGATATTCATCAAGGATATTGGTCTAAAATTCTCTTTTTTTGTTGTGTCTCTGCCAGGCTTTGGTATCAGGATGATGCTGGCCTCATAAAATGAGTTAGGGAGGATTCCCTCTTTTTCTGTTGATTGGAATAGTTTCAGAAGGAATGGTACCAGCTCCTCCTTGTACCTCTGGTAGAATTCGGCTGTGAATCCATCTGGTCCTGGACATTTTTTAGTTAGTAAGCTATTAATTATTGCCTCAATTTCAGAGCCTGTTATTGGTCTATTCAGAGATTCAACTTCTTCCTGGTTTAGTCTTGGGAGGGTGTATATGTTGAGGAATTTATCCATTTCTTCTAGATTTTCTAGTTTATTTGCATAGAGGTGTTTATAGTAATCTCTGATGGTAGTTTGTATTTCTGTGGGATCGGTGGTGATATCCCCTTTGTCATTTTATATTGCATCTATTTGATTCTTCTCTCTTTCCTTCTTTATTAGTCTTGCTAGCGGTCTATCAATTTTGTTGATCTTTTCAAAAAACCAGCTCCTGGATTCATTGATTTTCTGAAGGGTTTTTTGTGTCTCTATTTCCTTCAGTTTTCTGCTCTGATCTTAGTTATTTCTTGTCTTCTGCTAGTTTTTGAATGTGTTTGCTCTTGCTTCTCTAGTTCTTTTAATTGTCATGTTAGGGCTTCAATTTTAGATCTTTTCTGCTTTCTCTTGTGGGCATTTAGTGCTATAAATTTCCCTCTACACACTGCTTTGAATGTGTCCCAGAGATTCTGGTATGTTGTGTCTTTGTTCTCGTTGGTTTCAGAGAACATCTTTATTTCTGCCTTCATTTCGTTATGTGCCCAGTAGTCATTCAGGAGCAGGTTGTTCAGTTTCCATGTAGTTGAGCGGTTTTGAGTGAGTTTCTTAATCCTGAGTTCTAGTTTGATTGCACTATGGTCTAAGAGACAGTTTGTTATAATTCTGTTCTTTTACATTTGCTGAGGAATGCTTTACTTCCAACTATGTGGTCAATTTTGGAACAGGTGTGGTGTGGTGCTGAAAGGAATGTACATTCCATTGATTTGGGGTGGAGAGTTCTGTAGATGTCTATTAGGTCTGCTTGAGGCAGAGCTGAGTTCAATTCCTGGATATCCTTGTTAACTTTTTGTCTCGTTGATCTGTCTAATGTTGACAGTGGGGTGTTAAAGTCTCCCATTATTATTGTGTGGGAGTCTAAGTCTCTTTGTAGGTCACTAAGGACTTGCTTTATGAATCTGGGTGCTCCTGTACTGGGTGCATATATATTGAGGATAGTTAGTTCTTCTTGTTGAATTGATCCCTTTGCCATTATGTAATGGCCTTCTTTGTCTCTTTTGATCTTTGTTGGTTTAAAGTCTGTTTTATCAGAGACTAGGATTGCAATCCCTGCCTTTTTTTGTTTTCCATTTGCTTGGTAGATCTTCCTCCATCCCTTTATTTTGAGCCTATGTGTGTCTCTGCATGTGACATGGATTTCCTGAATACACCACACTGATGGGTCTTGACTCTTTATCCAATTTGCCAGTCTGTGTCTTTTAATTAATTGGAGCATTTAGCCCATTTACATTTAAGGTTAATATTGTTATGTGTGAATTTGATCCTGTCATTATGATGTTAGGTGGTTTTTTTGCTCATTAGTTGATGCAGTTTCTTCCTAGCCTTGATGGTCTTTACAGTTTGGCATGTTTTTGCAGTGGCTGGTCCCGGTTGTTCCTTTCCATGTTTAGTGCGTCCTTCAAGAGCTCTTTTAGGACAGGCCTGGTGGTGACTAGTTCTTATTCCACTATATAGCCTTCAATAAAATGTTTTACCCAAATGATCTTTAGCACTCTTTTATGGGGTTCCATGAGTCTTTTATGATCAAGACTTGGGGCCTTTGTAAGTACATAATTAACTATTCAGTTAAGCTTAATTTAGAGAAGATTATAACTACATATTTATCATAGTTATTATATAGTCTCTGTTTATCTTTCAATGTAGCAATCATTTTGACTTTTTTCCCCTGATAATGCTTGGATTAGAATGAAGATTCAGTGACAAGGTTCTCTATGAGCTTCAATAAATTAATACATTTCTTTCAATGGATTTGTAAAACATCTTGAAGATGAATGCACTATATTATTTAATATATATCTTTCAGTGTCTAGCATAATGCCTTGTCCATAAAAGGTTCCTAATGGATATTTGTTGAATTTCTAATTTTATGTGTTTGATTCAGTTTCCTTATCCTTTATCATCTAGGATTCATCATTCATTAACAAACAATATTAATTTCTTTGGGCAAAACTGCCTATTAACCAAGCAAACTATTATTAGTCCGTCTTTGACCTAATTTTCAGCTAGGAGTATGGTGATCAGGTAGGGGTATGATGTGACCAAATATAGTCCTTTTATTTGGCTACAAGATGTATACTGGGGGGAGATATAACTAAGAACAGTTGGATTTTTATGAACTCACAGAAATATCCTATGCTGAAACAGTGAAAATGTCTGCCTTAGTCTTTTAAAATAAACAACCAAGTATGTTTTTCATCTGTCAACTGGAAATACCAATACAGGACTATTGTGAAAAGTCAAGTAGATTAGAGGTGATGGTAGTAAAAATGTTAAAAGCAACATGTAAACTGAATGACATTGGGAGTAGTAATCATAATTATAAAAAACATAGTAACTCTGAAGTTTACTGCATATTCAGGGGTTAGAGAAAGGATCTTGGGTCATTTCTTAGCAAACAAACAGAAAGAGTTCTTCGGGTTCTAGGGCCAATGATTCAAGACATAAAACACACAGTAATTGACAACCCAGGCCATCCCTACTGGCCTTTAGTTCTTACTCCGCCTATAAAAAAGAACTTCATTCAAATGCATGGTTGACAATGAAATGGACGTTTCATCACATTGCCCTACTCCTGACTTCCATGCTGACCTCCAGATCACCCCTCAGTCAAAATGTTAAAGGAGTCACCGAATGTAGTTTTAAGCTGAATTTAGCCTAGTTTTCTGAAGAGAAAGCCACCAAGTAATGTATTTTCAGTGGTGCTTTTTTAATCCTGTAGTTGAAGGCTTCTGTGGCATGATTAGCGTTGATGATATCATCAATTTATCAGTTTACTGCCAAGGTGTGTTTCTTCTTTTATTTTTCATGTATCTCCTAAGCCATTAAATATTTTAAAAAATAAAATAACAAAAACAAAACTTTGAAAAAGGGAAGAGCTACCTACATTTTTTGTTGTTGTTTACAATGCAAAAGATTAGTATTTTCTGACCTGTTCTGTAAGTTATCTCTGAGTCAAATTTAGAATTTATCTGGATAAAAGGTAAGTGAATAGGTTGGTCCCAGAACCCAAAATGGAGCATGTGGTATGACTGGATTTTAGCATGACCTTTTTCTGTTTATCTGGCGACAAATCAATTAGCTGTTCAAGGAATTAATTGCAGAAGAAATCATCCAATCAGGTCCAGAAATTACCTAGCATATGATTAACCAAATTTTTTGGTTTTGATGATATTTTTAATAACAAACTTGGTTTTCTTTGGCTTAAAACAAATATGAGCAGGCTATAAGGAATCACACAAGCAAATGCAAATCAGTTAATTAATTAAGAAGTTCCGTCAAAATAGTTCTATGGCATCGTACATCAATTGACTCCTAGCCTTTTTAACATGGACATTTGGTTCCCCCTAGTTTTTTAAGGAGTTTCTAAAACCACACGTACCAAATATTATTCAAAAGATTGAATAAGGTTTACATACATTTGTACTACTATTTTTGTGTATACAAAAATGTCTTAAATTAAAATTAATTTAAAATGCATGATTTCGTTATACATTTTCTTACAACATGTGTACAACTGTTACTGTTGCAAAATGGCCTATAAATTTTTTTTGGCCTTAAAGGGAGCATTCTTGTTCAAAAATATTGGAAACATGGCTTAAATAAAATGACTTTTTTTTTTTTTTTAAGTCTTTAGCTACTGGGCTATAAAGTAGGTACATGTCAGACTTTTCTCCTCAGAAAACTGTCTGTGCCAAATGACCACTTTGGGATTTTCTAAACCTAAAACTCATTTTTTTCTGTTTGACCTATAAGCCTTGAGACATACTTGAGCTACCTTTTAATTCTCTTTAGGAATTGTAAAGATTTGTTAAGTAACCTTACTATGGCTCATTGGTCATGTGGCACTTACATTTGAATGGAGGGTTTTATCAAATGAATGATAAGTTCACCAAAATGTTAATTTTTAACATAATGATAAATCCTTCAACTATTGTATTCACCAGTTCACACAAGATAAAGTTTATATTCACTCAAATAATATTTAAGATTTTTCATAAATTTTTTCTCAATATACCAGCACCTGATACACTAGAGTAAGGTTTGGCAAACTTTCCATTAAGGGGGAAATAGTAAATACTTAAGGCTATGTGGGCCATACATTCTCTGTCACTACCACCCAACTCTGCCTTTGTAGCACAAAGGCAGCCATAGACAACATGCATATGAATGGTTGTTGATGTGTTTCAATAATACTTTATTCATGGAAACCGAAATATAAATTTCATGTAATTTTCATGTGCCATGAAATAGTCTTCATTTTTCATTTTTTCCCCTAGCCATTTAAAATTTTAAAACATTCTTAGTTCATGGGCTGTACAAAAACAAATGGTGGGTTAGATATGGCTTGTGGGCTGTAGTTTGCTGACCCTTACACTAGAGCATTTTCAAATATTTTCTGAACATGCTATGAGCTTCTGTGCTTCCACACCTTTCCTTTTTATAATTTGTTTTTTATTTCGATAGGTCTTTAGGGAGCGGGTGTTGTTTGGCTACATGGATAAGTTCTTTAGTGATGATTTCTGAGATTTTAGTACACCCATCACCTGAGCAGTGTACACTGTAACCAATGTGCAGTCTTTTATCCCGCACCCCCCTCGCACACTTTCCCCCAAGTCCCCAGAGTCCATTGTATCATTCTTATGCCTTTGCGTCTCATAGCTTAGGTCCCACTTACGAGCAAGAAAATATGATGTTTGGTTTTCCATTGCTGAGTTACTTCACTTAGAATAATAATCTCCAGTTCCATCCAAGTTGCTGCGAATGCCATTATTTAATTCCATTTTATGCTGAGTAGTATTCCATGGTATGCATATACCATGTTTTCTTTATCCACTCATTGATTGATGGACATTTGGGCTAGTTCCATATTTTTGGAATTGCAAATTGTGCTACTATAAACATGCCTCTGCAAATATCTTTTTCGTATAATGACTTCTTTTCCTCTGGGTAAATATCTAGTAGTGGGACTGCTGGATCAAATGGTAGATCTACTTTTAGTTATTTAAGGAATCTCCATACTGTTTTCCATAGTGGTAATACTAGTTTACATTCCCACCAATGGTGTAAAAGTGTTCCATTTTCACCACATCCATGCCAACATCTATTTTTTTTATTTTTTCATTATGGCTATTCTTGAAGGAGTAAGGTGATACTGCATTTGGTTTTGATTTGCATTTCCCTAATAAATACCTTTCATTATATAGTCCCCACATTCTTATATCTTTCCCTTTTTACTTTGCCTAACTAAATGCTAGCAAAACTAAGCTCAAGTGACACTCTAAGAATCTTTCCATGATTATAACTCACCATTTCATGCAAAACAAGAATTTTATCCCATTTGGTTCTAGTAGTACTTTGCACATGCTCTGTTATAGGAACGGAGGCAAAACACTTAGAAAGTCTGTGCCAAATATTTCTTGAATGAATCAATCAATCAATGAATAAATGAATGATTGATAGAGACACTAACGAATGACTTGTACCACAACTGTTTACTGAGGTATTTCCATGACCTAAAAGTGAGTCCCATATGGGGTTCCAGTTGTAGTCATCTTTCTCTCCCCAAGGCCTGAAACATGTTTGATGTGTGGTAATATTTTAGGAGTTTTGTTGAATTAATGTATTGAAGGTGAATCTCAGAGATACAGCTAGGGAAAATGGATTTTATTTTTTCTGGGCATTCTTATGTTTCTGAGTTGAAATAGTTTCATCTGATTCTCTACAAAACGGCCACACCTAGCTCCCCAAAGCTAAGTTAAAAGTCACAGATATCCACTTTCCTGTCACTACTTGTAGACACATGCTTGTTTATATTTGGCTAATTAAAATTAATCACCCTAGTTCTCCCTTCCCTTCAAGGGCATTACTTCCCATTAACTTCAATGAAACTTGTTTGACTTCAATGAAAGTTTTTTACCTGCGTAGGGACAGTCAGGAATCAGGACAAATATCTTTAAGGCTGTCATTTGTCACCATGAACAAAAGAAATAGAGATCCTTAGGCATGAGCTGCCGTAACACACTTCATGTGCCTCTCTTAATTCTATTCTTGCTGACAACCCATGACTGCCACATAAAAGAAAGCATCAGAATTATAATTGAATGGTTCTGAAATATCAGAGACAGAACCTCTGAAAAGAAGGTTCACAAACTTACTCGCTGGCAAGGTTAGTGATATGATACCTACAAACGGCCAGAACACTGGTGACAGCATTTCCAATGCACAGCATATGCATTCACTTTGAGTCAGGGTTGAATAGGAAAGCATGGTAACTCAACTTCATTCCACCAGCACACAGTTCTTTGACAACCCTCTACTATTCAGAATACCCCTGAGCAAGAGAAAGTGAAAGAAGGGAAAGGCATCTGAGACACCACAGTGATATCATAATATCCATACTCTAAAACTTGAGCATTTTATTCATGGTATATTTATTTCAATCTGAGTAACAGATATTAGGAGCATTTGGCAAAATTGGAGTGCCAATCTGGAGAGTACCTAAGCAGAAAGCCTCCGTTTTTAAAGATTCTCTATGTATAAAAAAATTAAGGCAAACTAGTCTTATTGTTTCTAATAATCATCAAGTTACTTATTTTTCACAGGAACAGCATGGCACTCCCCTAAGATGATTGTTCCAGAATCCCCACCTTAATTGTGCCATGTAGCAACTGTTTCTACTGTATTTTTATAACTTATTTAACAAGACTATTTGCCAGCATTTAAATGAGATAATACATATATAATCCCCAGTCCTACAACTTGGCACTCAATAAATACTAGTTCCTTCTTTAAACCTTATCTCTTCTGAATAAAATAGAATTTTTAACTGAATAAAAAAAGAAACATGCAGCAAAAGATTACAGGGCAACCCACACTCACCCATATGGGGATGAGGGTGTAAGGAAAAAACTGATGTTTATTGAATCCCAAGTCTTAGAGCTGGGGCTTTATATATGTGATCTCATTTAAATGTCCTAAGTAGTCCAATGAAGAAGTAAGTTGATATGGCCTGCATTAATATTTAGAGCTTATAATTAAAATTTTAAAATTTAAATTATAAAAAAGAACTGTTCCCTAAACCTTGTTCAACCTCTACTTGACTTGTTTAGTTAGCCTCCCTCAATTTGAACAAACATCTACCTGAAATTTCGTCATTATTTTGGTTAAGACACGGTCTCTGTAAAAGTTTCCTATTAAAGTGCATGTTATCTGGGTCAGATAAACTACGAAGTCATTAAAATGCACTAAAATTTTCATAGAAATCAAGTAATCAGAAAAAAACAGCTTTGCCTTTGGGAGAAAAGGATAAATGAGACTTTGAGAGAATGAAAGCTAGATCTTAGAAGCTGAAACCAGGAACAACCCATTTTTGGGGGTTCTGGCTTTTGGGATGTAGCATGTGTATGTTGTGGTTCAGAGTAGTAGGGGATTGCATGGATAACACAAAGCATCCTTGTTAAAGAGTGCATTGAAATCAAATTCCACTTCACAGTTCTGATAAGGACAAAGGGCATTGCAGTAAACATAAAACCATCTTCTAACGCCTCCACTCTCCAGTCAGCAGTCCTTTCCCTTCTTTGCTATTGGCTTTCCAGTGGAGCAGCAGATAAGCATTGTGTGTGCTTCATAGCAGGCACTGCACTGTAAAACAAAAAATCACAATATCAATCACCATAATTGATACTAAAGCCTGAAGCTGGATTTGGGTGGGAGGCTGAGTCAATCTTTCAGTCAACGAATGAGACATTTCTTTTTTTTTTTTTTTATTATACTTTAGGTTTTAGGGTACATGTGCACAATGTGCAGGTTTGTTACATATGTATCCATGTGCCATGTTGATTTCCTGCACCCATTAACTCGTCATTTAGCATTAGGTATATCTCCTAATGCTGTCCCTCCCCTCTCCCCCAACCCCACAACAGTCCCCGGAGTGTGATGTTCCCCTTCCTGTGTCCGTGAGTTCTCATTGTTCAATTCCCACCTATGAGTGAGAACATGTGGTGTTTGGTTTTTTGTCCTTGCGACAGTTTACTGAGAATGATGTTTTCCAGTTTCATCCACGTCCCTACAAAGGACATGAACTCATCATTTTTTATGGCTGCATAGTATTCCATGGTGTATATGTGCCACATTTTCTTAATCCAGTCTATCGTTCTTGGACATTTGGGTTGGTTCCAACTCTTTGCTATTGTGACTACTGCAGCAATAAACATACGTGTGCATGTGTCTTTATAGCAGCATGATTTATAGTCCTTTGGGTATATACCCAGTAATGGGATGGCTGGGTCAAATGGTATTTCTAGTTGTAGATCCCTGAGGAATCGCCACACTGACTCCCACAATGGTTGAACTAGTTTACAGTCCCACCAACAGTGTAAAAGTGTTCCTATTTCTCCACATCCTCTCCAGCACCTGTTGTTTCCTGATTTTTTAATGATGGCCATTCTAACTGGTGTGAGATGGTATCTCACTGTGGTTTTGATTTGCATTTCTCTGATGGCCAGTGATGATGAGCATTTCTTCATGTGTTTTTTGGCTGCATAAATGTCTTCTTTTGAGAAGTGTCTGTTCATGTCCTTTGCCCACTTTTTGATGGGGTTGTTTGTTTTTTTCTTGTGAATTTGTTTGAGTTCATTGTAGAGTCTGGATATTAGCCCTTTGTCAGATGAGTAGGTTGCAAAAATTTTCTCCCATTCTGTAGGTTGCCTGTTCACTCTGATGGTAATTTCTTTTGCTGTGCAGAAGCTCTTTAGTTTAATTAGATCCCATTTGTCAATTTTGGCTTTTGTTGCCATTGCTTTTGGTGTTTTAGACATGAAGTCCTTGCCCACGCCTATGTCCTGAATGGTATTGCCTAGGTTTTCTTGTAGGATTTTAATGGTTTTAGGTCTAACATTTAAGTCTTTAATCCATCTTGAATTAATTTTTGTATAAGGTGTAAGGAAGGGATCCAGTTTCAGCTTTCTACATATGGCTAGCCAGTTTTCCCAGCACCATTTATATAGGGAATCCTTTCCCCATTTCTTGTTTTTGTCAGGTTTGTCAAAGATCAGATAGTTGTAGATATGCGGCATCATTTCTGAGGGCTCTGTTCTGTTCCATTGATCTATGTCTCTGTTGTGGTACCAGTACCATGCTGTTTTGGTTACTGTAGCCTTGTAGTATAGTTTGAAGTCAGGTAGCGTGATGCCTCCAGCTTTGTTCTTTTGGCTTAGGATTGACTTGGCGATGCGGGCTCTTTTTTGGTTCCATATGAACTTTAAAGTAGTTTTTTCCAATTCTGTGAAGAAAGTCATGGGTAGCTTGATGGGGATGGCATTGAATCTATAAATTACCTTGGGCAGTATGGCCATTTTCACAATATTGATTCTTCCAACCCATGAGCATGGAATGTTCTTCCATTTGTTTGTATCCTCTTTTATTTCATTGAGCAGTGGTTTGTAGTTCTCCTTGAAGAGGTCCTTCACATCCCTTGTAAGTTGGATTCCTGGTATTTTATTCTCTTTGAACCAATTGTGAATGGGAGTTCACTCATGATTTGGCTCTCTGTTTGTCTGTGATTGGTGTACAAGAATGCTTGTGATTTTTGTACATTGATTTTATAGCCTGAGACTTTGCTGAAGTTGCTAATCAGCTTAAGGAGATTTTGGGCTGAGACAATGAATGAGACATTTCTATTGGCAGAAGTTCCCAGCCCCATTTCTCAGTTCCAGAGAGGAACACTGTCCAGAGAGTTTATTCCTTATGGTTTTAGCTTCTTCTGTTTGTTTTACCTCGTAGAGTAGCTTAGCAAATCTCCTTTTAACATCTTCTGCCTATGATGCTTATGTGAATGTAGTAGAATATCCTATATCTGCATTCATGTATAATTTCTCTCTATATAGATTATCTTAATACATCCAAAACCAAATGCATTATTTTGTGAAGACTTTCCCAAACTCTCATGATGAAAAGGGTTACTTGGGGTGATTGTTAAAAACACAAATCCTTGGACTCTGGAACCCATGCCTGCTCAGGGAGAGGCCCAGCTCTCTGCATATTTAACATGGAAGTGATTCCCACTTTTGAAAGCCCATCACGATCAGACCTCCTCCATCTTCTGTATTTCCTGCACAGGGCCTGGCACTTGGAGACACGTCACTTCACAAAATTTTATGAACTAAATTAATGAACAGATATCATAGTTATAGAGACATCAAGTGACCAGTCTATTCCTCCAGCACCCATTCAATTAGTCTTCAAATTCTGCTGACTTTACCTTTACAAGAATAATGAATTATTCCCTCTTCTCCACTCTCATTCTGTTGTCCTAATTGAGGTTCTCTTCATCACTCTCCAGAAGTAACTTTATAGCCCTTTAATCTCCTTTTTCATGGTCTCGTCCACTGTTACCAACCCTTAAAGTTCTACCAGTGGAATCTTTCAAAAACACAGATCACTGTGTTGCTTGAAATCCTTTCAACAATTTACTCTTCTCCCCCCAAAACCTGGAATAATGTCTCTAAGGCTCAGAGCCTGGCACAAAGTAAGCCCCTTAAATATGTAAGGATATAATTTGTACTCAAAGCTCTTCAAAACCTGATCTCCACCTAGCTTTTCTGTTTCACTTCTAATCTCTATCTGCACCTGCTTCAGTGCCCCTACTGGCCCCTGCGTTTCCCTCAAAAACTAGACCATTTGCGTTCCACTCTGTTCTGCTCAGGCTGTTGCCTCTGCTTTGTATACCTATTCTTTCCTTCCTTCTCTTTCCCACACTAAAAGACACTCCAATTCGTCAAAAAAAATTTTAAGTCTCAAATTTTTCTTACATTTATTTAAGTCTCTCTTTGGGCACAGGTAGCATGTGGGCAGGGCTAACAGAACGGAGATACAGATTCTTGTGAGTCCTGACTCATCCTTTTCCTTTGGGGTGCTCTGTCACCCCATTTCACTTCTGCACTTATGGGGCCAACCAGATGACCCAAGAGCTCTGGAGCTTGAGCCTATGGGATCATTGTGGGGTTGTCCTGAAGCCACATGGACATCTAGTTCCAGGAAAGTGACCTGGTGAATGTATTTTTCCTGCTAGCCGGTGCAGTATTTCTTTAGGAGTATCATGTCATAATGGTGCTGACATGCTGATTTTGTATGACTTTCAAATCAGACACAGAAGGAGTTTAGGACTCTGGACTACCTGTAGTCCACTGCCAGCCTTGAGCTTGAACTATGCGTGGTCCATGCTTATCCACCCATGTTCTGACCAATCACAGTGCTGGCTTCAGGCTACAGCACCTGAGGGTGGTGGAGGTAACACCAGACATCACTTACTCACGGGACCGTTACTGTTGGCATCCAGAACAGTCACCCTATTCCTTCTGCAGGCTCTGTACCATATTTAGGCAATCTACAAGGTGGCTGCAACTATCTCCCCTGAGGCTTCCAAGACCACTGCTCCACACAACAAGGGGTCCTTCTCATTAATGTTCTCTATTGCCTCCAATTGATGTGGTCACATCATGAAATCTGGTCAAAGGACAGACTTTTTTGTACAAATGGGACCATTTTTCTCACTCAGTGCCTTCCTCCTTTTCTACCCTTCTAGCTAGCAGAAGTGAGTGGAAGGTAGGGATGCAGACAACATTGAAAGAGATCACATTCTAGGAATGCAATGTTACAGCCCAATTAGTTCATGAGAAAGCATGGTTGGAAGATATATTGTTTCTATTTGTATGCTATAGAATTCTGAACGGTAAACTTAACATGATCAGGGAATAAGTTATTCCTCACATTTTCTGCATCTTCTGGGTAAGACTTACAATCGTGGTCATCATCAATATAGCACATAAACAACCTTTGAGAGAATTACTGGAAACCAATATCTACAAACAGTGCAATGGATGATGAAGTGAAACAAGTCCTATTATAACTAGACTTTTACAAAATGGTACTAGGGAAGCTCAGAAGCAAGAAGATCAATATTATATCAATATATACAAGTTCTGAAGAGTCATGGCAGAGAAAGTAATATCAGCATTGCTAGCTTTTTTCACGGTGGGAGTTGTGATTTAGTCAGACCCAGTAATTCTGAAAATCAAAAAATAAAAGAAAAAACATAAAGAGAAGTTTCTTGCACCTGAACAGATGGTGCCTGGACACTGAAAGGCTTTCACACACATTAATTACACAAGAAAAAAATATGTAAGATTTTTCTTCTCTACCCTTTTTTCTAAATTTTTAATAACTGGCTCTTGAGGTTTGTAATATTATTTTAAATCAAACTGGTAATAAAAAAGAAGACCTTTTTTATTTTTTGGCCTGGAGAATAACACAACTTAGGAGCAGCCCTTCTGGCCACACAAGGTACTAAGCAACTGATGTGTACAGTCTATTTTCATCTTTACAACAGCCACAGTAACCAGTTATTATCTTATTACATAGAAAATAAAATAATTTGCCCATGCACACAGTTAGTAAATGGTTAAACTGTGACTCTTATTCAGGACAACCTAATTTTTGTTTGTTTGTTTTTCTTTCTGAGACGGGGTCTCACTCTGTCACCCTGGCTGGAGTGCAGCTGCGCGATCTTGGCTCACTGCAACCTCCACCTCCTGGGTTCAGGTGATTCTCGTGCCTCAGCCTCCCGAGTAGCTGGGACTACAGGCACGTGCCACTATATCCGGCTAATTTTTTTATTTTTTGTAGAGATGGGTTTTCACCATGTTGGTCAAATTGGTCTCAAACTCCTGACAACAGGTGATCCACCCGCCTCAGCCTCCCAAAGTGCTGGGATTACAGGCATGAGCCACCTCACCCAGCCCCAGGACAACCTAATATTAATGTGTATACCAACCTTGGAAAAGTAGGACAAATCTATTCCACCTTAGCAGTGTTTCCTAAATAAGTGTTACCTTTTTCCTTGTTGTAGAAATTATCATTATTATCATCATCATTATCACTAATAAAATATTTGTTGAATATTAGCTATGTGCCAGACATCATTCTAAGCATTTAATGTTTAATATTCATTAAACAATTTTAACAAACTTATGAGGTGCCTATTAATAATATTTCCAAAGCACAGATGGAAAAATTGAGGTATCAGAGTGACTAGGTAATTTACTCAAGGTTACTCAGCTATCAGTGATAGAGAGGGGAATTAAACAAGACTGGCTCTGGAGCCCAGGAAAATCAGAACGAAATTTTCTAGTTTGGTTCCTTTTACCTGTATTTATGAACTAAATTGGGACTTGGACATAAAATATCACAATCCACAATATATGACTGGAAGCCATCTGTGATTTTACTCTGGTGATTCCATTTATTTTCATTGGCATAATCTAAGGACTTAGCATTGCTGGTTTTAATGGCACCTCTGGTTCCTATAGATACAGTGGTTGAAAGGGTAAGCTTTGCAGCTGGTTGCAGTGGGGTCACCATGAAAACATCCCTAAGGGGAACTCATTTAATTCAAGAACATGAAATCATTCATTCATGAGTACATCATGCACACGACCATATTATATGTGCCTGTAATACATACATGTCCGTCCCATTCCTTTATTTCTTTTTGGCTTATAATAGTAATGTTCTTTCTATGTAGGAATGGAGAATTTTATAATTGAAAAATGTATATTTAGCCAGAGCACAGACATAAGGAATACATCAAATAGCACATTCACTGTAGCTAGCTTGGCTTAAATATAGCACGATGCCAAATTTCTAGCCAAAAATTGATAAGAGTAGTCAATAAGCCAAGCACGCAGAACTATTTGTAAAAATTTAGATAATTGACTAAAAATTTCAATTTTTATTCCTATGCCTGCAACCATGCTCCTTAACATTTAATGTTTTTCTGTCACTACTTAGAGTAACAAATATTTCACTTCTTCACACTCTTAGCAATAGCATACCTACAAAATAGCTGAAATAAAAATGTGATGACTTTAAGATTTACAAGTGATAATTATCTTTTTTTAAGAATTCTCATTCAGAGCGAAATTTCCGATTTGTTTTCTCCTATCAACTCCTTGTTTTGTTTCAAGATCCCACTGATCATTTGCAAACGGTGAAAAGCCTCTTTAGCCAACGCTATATTTCATCCCAGGTGATGAACTCAGCATTTTGATTTCTAAATGGGCAGATAGATGTACTGTAATGAGAACACAAAGAAGCAGGTTTATAACTCAGTACATTATGGCACCAGGTTCAAAGCAAAAGGAAGCAGCAATGCCGTAAGCCTTTGTTTCTGACTCATGCAGATAAACTCCAGCATTTTCCAGGACTGTAACAATGCAGAATATGGAGGGAAAAAAAAGATGCAAGAAAGAGAAAGAAAGAAAATGAATTAAAACAAAGCAAAACTCTTGGGATGGTTTATGCTGCAGGGTATTTTCCCAGAGTTCTGTCCAAGAATAATCTAGTAAAAATGTGGACAGAGAACCACCGACCCCTGATTTCCCCCGAACATATGCAGCTCTGATCAGTCTGGTATTTCAAGAAAAACAAGGTCCTGAACCCGAATCCTCAGACACATAACAAAGCGCACTTCACAGCTGTGATGCACAGCGACGATCGGCTCCGAGGCCTGAGTGGGTCCCAAGACAATGCCTCCTTTATCACCCAGAGGACAAATATCTAGACAGCAATATTTTCTGCTTGAATGCTTCGAGCAGCTCGCGCAACTCCTGACTGAAAGAGAAAACTGAGCTCAGAGTGTTTGCTGAGTGATTATTTTAATTTACTACTTGATGTAAATCTAAATGAACTGACATCCAGCTCAAGATGGACAGAAAGCAATCATCGTGCAGGGTGGGGGGCTACGGCAATAAAGGGGGGCGCACAGGAGAGGGGCTGATGTTACACTATCAGCTGAGGTTTGGCACAGGTTTGCCCAACTTTTGCAACGGCCGCGTAACAGAAAGGGGGGCAGGCTCAGCATTCCGTTCCCTTCTCTCAATTACCATAATAAGTTCGGTAATTTTGTGCTGTTTATTTATCAGGCGAGGATAACAAAGGAAGCTGAGGAAGTCTGTTCTGGAGGCACCATGACAAAGCACCAGACAGAAAGCAGTCACGTGTGGGGAGATGAGCAGAGACACCACTTCTCAAGCACCTGATTATTCTTTCTCAGTATTTAGAAGCAAAAATTATCCTTAAGAAAAACAACTGCAAACGCAACACAGGCTACACAGATGAGAAAATGGGGTAAGATGGGGATTGAGAAAATTGAAGGGCAACTTGATAACGAAGTTTTAATTTCTTACAAAAAGCTATCTTCCCTTCATGTCAATTATTTGTCCAAACTTGCCAGTAGAGAAAAGATTTTTCAAAAGAACGTTTGGTTAAGTTCCCCTTTCCCCTCTTTTGAGATAAGAGTTCTTTAGATAAGGTGAATATTTTTGAGAAACTAGATGGCAAAATCATAGCTGTGCCTGTTTAAGATGAACATCAGATTTCTTTGCGGTGCTTGTGAGATATTATACAAAGCACCATTTTTCTCTCTTGTGCTCTCTCTCTCTTTTTTAGCTCATGAAACACTGCACTAAACAGTCACAGGACCAAGATATAGATTCCTATTTCCAGGTTTGTCGCTTCTGTCTAAAAAAGACTTTCATTTCAGCCATGTCTGCCTAGCATCCCCTTCAAAAAAGTGGCAATGTTTGCTAATGAGCATAATCCTCGTTATTTGCAGCACTGTTATAAATGGCACAGGGTATGCATATAAATCCCCAGGCATGATTCTGAAAATATGTCCAATAGAGGAAAAATATATCACCACTTGTTTTCCACAATCACAATATGGAACCAAATTATGGTCTCTATCATATAGATATATATATATGTGTGTGTGTGTGAGTATATGTGTATATATATATATACACATATATAGTCAATTTATATCTTTATATATTTATTTAGTGAATGCAACATCAATATATATGCATCTGTCTAGTGCAATTGAAAAATATCTATTTCCCATGGATCTGGGTCACTGCTTTTCTAACTAGGACCCTCGAGTTCTCTGTAATGGCCTTAAACATTGCCACGATGGCTGCCATATGTGGTGTGTAAAAAGAAATCAGCACAGTGACTCTTCCACCTTTACTTTTATCTTTTTCATATATTGAGGTTGTTGAAATTGTTAGTATAATTTATTTCAGGGGAGGTAATGCAGCATTTGC
Organism: Nomascus leucogenys; assembly: GCF_006542625.1. NCBI lineage: Eukaryota > Metazoa > Chordata > Mammalia > Primates > Hylobatidae > Nomascus > Nomascus leucogenys. The sequence continues at coordinate 23,730,379 of NC_044394.1, read as the reverse complement.
CTTTTAAAAAAAGATTAAAAATAAAAACGGAGGAGGGAGTTTTCTTGAAAACTGTTGTGCTAGGTTGCCCTTAGAAGACTATGAGAAAAGTAACAGAAAAATACAGTCGCCTGTCCAGATGCTGTAACTATGGGGTACCTAATACCTTGTGGATGATACACGTATCCGTGTTATTTGTGTAGAAACATACAGCATTTCCAACATCGCGTTTTCCTTACTTTTCTCCAGTCATTTGTATTTGTACATGTAAATGCATACATATTGTGTGGGATCCTGGTAGAATTGTTTTGAGTTCTCCTTCACATTTGTTTTAACACCTTTCTGCTGCTAGCTTACTTGTGTTATCATTATATATAGAATACCTCAAATAGTTAGTGGGTGAAGGGTGCAGTTGGGTGCTAAGGATCTAAAGATAATTAGGGTAGGAGCCCAGAACTCAAGTTCTGGGGGAGATTTAGTGGGGATAGCTTGATTAATGTTTGTTTTCTTTGGAGAGCAGCATAGTAGAGTGGGTAGATTTTGTCACATGGATTGGGATTAGATATGTAAGATCTTTCTGTGATCCAAAAATGTCATGAATTACCCTCTGTGTCTTACTTACTAGGGGAATCCCATTTTACCAATCAAAATGGAAGCATTTCATCATCAGCAAGGTTAAAGTATATCTCTCTTGACTATAATATCACAACAAATATGCCTGCTATATACAGAACTTGCCAAATCTAGCTACGAATATTTAATACTTAACATATTTCTTTTTAAAAAGCGAATTGATGCTTAGAACTTACAATAGTCTTTTGTAAGGGATATGTGTTTCTCTCCTGTGTTTTTGGTGGGTGAAAAAGTTGACTCAAAACCTGGTCTTTTTAATACCATAGACAGACCATGAAGAAGAAATTAGTCTCTTGACTTTTATAGTTTTATCTGACTATAACTTATAGACAACAAGTAGCAGAAAGAGAAAAGTGTTGATTTGATTGAATAATACAAGAGAATATACTTGATTGAATAATCAAAATAGGAATTTTCTTCTAGGTTATCTTTCCTCACTTATGCTAACTTGGACAAGCCTAAGCAGGGACTTTAATAGGCTTTTAAAATCACTCTTTCATAATACAGTAGACTATACAATACAGTTTAGATTATTTTATTTCCATAATAAACCCTCATTAAGTATATTTATCTAATGATATGACAGAACTGAAGGGAAAGGGAGCATAAAAAAATCTGCATGTGTTAAACATTAGCCCTTGCAGCAGATTTATAAATAAATTACAGGTAATTTATAGAATCATGCCATGTTTATAACTGCATGTTTAAAGCAATCTTCTCATAGTAATTGTATTGTATGGCTGACTCTAAGTAGGAAGAAATTACAAATTTATATTTCTAGAGTTTACTGAGATGTGCTGTCTTTTATAGGTAAAATTGTATTGTGTAAAACTCAGGTTAGAAAGTGAAGCTTCTATTTCAGTGTGACCCATACTCCATTACTAGACGTTCAGAAGGCTCAGTGTAAAAAATTACCTGTTCACTATTTCTAGAAGAGGTCATTGCTTAAATTCCATATTAATTTTCAAGCAAGCCTGCTAGAAAAGAATCAATAAACTTTGTATGACAATGCAAAACTCTGCCAATGCCTCCAAGATAAATCATACCCAGATTCACTTTTGAGAAGAATGAAGGATTTCAACTGTAAGTGCAGCCTTTCAATGCATGCCAGTTCTCATAGTTCCTTCTGGAATTATTTTAACATAAGAAACAAGTATGAGACTGTAAACTACCTGAGAAACCCAAAGGTCAAGCCCATTGACCTCACATGCATTATTTATTGTTAGGATGCTTCCTCTTGACACCTTAGATGAGAACATTTAAGTGAATTAACCTACCACTGTGGTAAGAAAATAAAATATATTGTGCTTTCTACTTCTAAAAGTATACCATAACATTGTAGAGTAGACTGAGGGTCATGTTAAGCCATACTTTCAGATAAGAAAACCGATAGTTGTGTGATAAGAATGAATAATTCATTAATTCATCAAATGTTAATATTTATTAATTATCTACTCTACCCCAGGCATTGCTCATGCTATTGGGAAAGCGCCTGTGAACAAAATGTCCCTGCCCTCAAGGAGTTTATATTTCAGTTTTAGAAGCAGAAAGTAAAATGATAAAGGAAAACTACCTCAGGTATAGAGAAAAATAAACAGGATAAGAATAGAATAATAAAGGGTGCTGTTTTAGATCTGCAGTCAGGGATGCTCCCCCTAAGAAGGAGATTTTTGAGCAGAGACCTGGATGAAGTAAGGGAACGTGGAAAGATGCATCCATAAAGTATCTTAAACAGTGCAAAGGCCCAGTATTCGGCAGAAAGCTGGAATTCACTAGGAAAGCAAATAGAGCCGAACAAAAGGGGAGAGGATAAAAGAGGATGGGGATGAAGTCAGAGAGATAGGTGGAGGTTAGCTCACATAGGCCTTGTAGACAAATGTCAGAGTAGCAGTCAGCATATGCCCGATTATGCTATGGTAACAAACAACCTTGAATCTCAATGGCTGAAAACACGAAAGGTTTGTTTTTTGCTCACATCTTGTCTACCACAGTTAGGTTGGAGGCTCTGCACTGTGTCAGCCTCATCCCAGGAAACAGATGGGCAGAGAAACCACTGTCAAAATCATTGCCAAACATATTATCAGAGAAAAGACATCTCTGAACGATCTCATATCAGCAATTAATGTTCCAGCATGGAAGGGACACACAGCACTTCCACAAACAAATCACTGGCCAGATCTAGTCATATAACCACATGCAATGATGGCGGAGGAGGAGAGAAGGGACAGGTGTGTGTGGGCAGGGAGCACAATTCTACCATGTGTCCACTATGCAGAGACCTATAAATATTTTGTAAACAGCATGCATGAATCCTGTGGTAAAATTGTTGGATTTTATTCCAATGAGATGGGAAGATATGAGAGGGTTATGAGCTGTTTGAGCTGGCTTTTGTATAGAGAACATAGAGCTATGACAGTGAGAGAAACAGAAAGACCCATAATTAGATTATAACATTACTTTAGGTGAGAGATAATAATAGTTTGGGCTAGGGTGGTGGTAGTGGAGGTGGTGAGGGATGGTTGGATTTGGGATCCCATATAGAGTAATGTCCTAGACTGTCAGCTCATGATTTTGTTTTGTTTTATTTTGGTTTTTGAGGTTGCAAGCCCAAATATTTGAGCTAGTACCATCAGTGTGTAATACAACCTGGTGAAATATAATGGGAAGTGATGGAGCCTGTGGCCAAACCGGGCAGAGCATGTTCATAAGGACATCTAAATTCATTCTTTTTTTTTTTTTTCATCTCATATTTATTTATTTTTTAGACAGAGTCTCACTCTGTCACCCAGGCTGCAGTGCAGCGGCACAATCTCGGCTCACTGCAACTTCTGCCTCCCAGGTTCAAGAGATTCTCATTCCTCAGCCTCCCAGGTAGATGGGATTACAGGCACACACCACTACGCCCAGCCAATTTTTATATTTTTAGTAGAGATGGGGCTTCACCATGTTGGCCAGGCTGGTCTCGAATTCCTGAGCTCAAGTGATCCACCCTCCCCTAGGCCTCTCAAAGTGCTGAGATTACAGGCGTGAGCCATAGTGCCCAGCCTAAATTCACTTGTTTAAACCACAGTATCAACCAAACAAAATAAAATTTTGTTACTTTTGTAGTTTGCATACTTCGTAATTAAATCAACCTAGTTAAAATAACAAATGAATAAATAAAACAACCAATTCCCAAATTCTGTGTCTAGAGAATTTTAGTGACACTTCGGCAGATACATGGCAGCACATAAAGTTATATTAACAAAGCACCTACCTGTCAGGTAAAAATTCAGCTTAATCAAGAAGTGTCAGATTGATTTAGCGTCTATTCAAAATTAACTGTATAATTTTCAACTCAACTGAATTTAATCAGATTATGCAAACCTTGTGATTCCAGGCTCAAATTACAGGTTGCTAAGACCTTCTCCACCTAAGGGTACTTCCACCAAAATATGGTGTGCAAAGTTGAAGGTGCAAAGGAATTACCTGGCATGCATAAATACATAATTCTTGTGTGCCATTAGATCATGGAGGGTTGGGGGAGCATGGGAGTCTACATTCACAGCAAGCATGCCTTCCCAATGTGGGCCATCTAGGGAATATGCTTTGATAAATCACGGCTCTACCTGATTCTTTAAACAAGTTACAGATTTGACCTTTACCAAACATAGAAAGAGCTTGTACAGTCTTTCTTACAATTCCCACCAAGTTCCTGTACTATTCCTGGATGTATATTGGCAATGGCCGTCACTAACACTTAGTGAGGGAGAGAACTCGCAGAGAAGTCATCAGACGCCTTACTTTGTTTTCCCTTTCTCTCTTTCCTTCCCTTCCTTCCTTTCTCCCTCCCTCCCTTTCTCCCTCCCTCCCTCCCTCCCTCCCTTTCTCCCTCTCCTTCCTTCTTCCCTTCCCCCTTTCTTCTTTCTTTTTATTTTGTCTTTCCCAGTGTCTTTTTTCCTAGAACATTATTGAGCTCTTACAACATTCCAGACACAGCACTAGGTTCTAGAAGTTTAGTATTGATCAAGACAAACAGATCCCTGTCTCCGTGTAGTGTTTCTTAGAAGGAGCTTTCTTCCTAATTCAGAGAAGTGAGACTAGCAATACTACTACAGTGAATAAACAATGAGGCAAGAATATTTTGGCTAGTCAAATGGTAGCCACTACAAAAATAAGTGTCAGAACACTGCTACAGCTACTCATTATTTTGGCTGAATTTAGAAGAGTTGTTTTGTATGGATACGCTCTAGGGTGTCAGAAACAATCAGAAGGCTCACTGCAATCTTGTTACACCCACCTGTCCTCCTCTTTTAAAGTTTAGTGCAAATAACTTTTCTTCCTGAAACTTCTACAGGTATTCCAGGCAATAGCTGTCCCCAGGACATCCAACACCCCTTTCTCAGGACACATATATATGAGTCAACTCAGGAACTCAGCAAGAAAAATAAATGAATGGCATGCACTGATAAAAATGCATATGTATACATTGTGTGAATGTCAGAGACTGCAGCAAATAGGAGAGAATTTAGTGCCATCTGTTTATTTCATGCCAAATTTGGGCACAGTGAATGTTTAAGTTTTGTGTTTTTTTATCACTAAAAATCTGGAATATTTATTTATATAATTTTTCATTGTAAGCCATTAGCTCAAAAATTTCAAAATATTGTATGAGCCAAACAAAACATATCCACAAGCCAGATTTTATCTTGGGCTCTCTAGTTTGTGGCCTCTGTCTACTCATCATAAATATTGGCACTTGTCCTTTAGCACCTGAGTTTTAACGAATGCTGTTGTGTTTGTTTGTAATCCCAGCGAGATTGTAAATTCCATGAAGGTGTGCCACTTATACATAGCATCACATCACCCAGTCCAGTATTTGTCACTGGGGTCACTGGGACAGTAGTGTAGGATGAGCAGGAACACAGTCCCAGATCACCCAGGTTCAAATCCTTGCTATGCTATTTACTAGCTATGTGACTATAGGCAATTTTCTTAATTTATTTGTGCCTCAGTTTTCTTAATTGTTAAATGGGGGTGATACCAATTATACCCATCTCGTGGGGTATGAGGATTAAATGACTTCATATTCATAAAGCACTTAAAATAACACCAGGAACATAGTAAGAACTCTGTAAATTTTCATATAAGTTAAATTAAAATAAATATGTAAATAATATATTTGTTATCTAGAACTGAGTCATCTAATTTCATGTGAAGATAAAAACTCATTTGGAAAATAAGAGTCCTTTATTTTTATTTAGATAAAGAACCAAAGGTATAAGTATCTGACCCAAAGAATATCGAGGAATGTAAATCTATTCTGAAATGTTTTTTCATATTGCTTTCTCTTTATTTACTTATGTTTAAAATTTTTTAAAGATATTTTTGTTAGAAAACTAACAAATGTACATAAAATATGCTTAACTTTTGAATACTAAGCCACAGGTGCATATGCTTACAAAACAGCTGATGAACATCTGGGCCACTTAGTGTCCTGATTTTTAAGGTTTCCCATCATTTATTCATTACGTGCTAGCCCATTAAACCATTTAGTGATTCCCCATAAATTAAAACAAACGATTAATTGCTTCAAATGTTCTAATAAAAATATTTTTTAGTACAGAGGACTTCTATGCTCTTTTTCACATGGAATCACATTAGTAAATAGGCTACCTGTAGATTTCTTTGCATTTAGATCATTGGATACTGAGGCATAATTTAAGATGTATTTCTTATTTTAAAGAATGCCTCCCAACTCACTTCAAAGAGAAGAAGGGCCCCTCCCTGTCGGCAAATGTATTTTCACCAATAGTTATATAAGACAAAGGAGTATGTTTACACTAAAGCATGCTGCTAAGAAGAAGTGTAACAAAAGTTATTTTATTTACTCCTCCACAATATCCCTACTTCCCCCAATTTAAAATTGAGAAAACTAAGGTTTAAAAATATTAGATAATGATATTTGAACCCAGCCTGGGATATGGCTAAAAGAGAAAAAAGTTTTGGAATTTACTCAACTTCGTAATTTGTTTTGAGCAATATAAGCAAATGGAGAGTAACATCAATCCTCAACTCAATCAATCAAAAATATTTATTGAGCAGCTGGTACATGCCAATATTATTTTATTCTCCAACTCTTATTATCTATTTTTATACAGGTGAACATAAAGATTTTTCAGTCAATAGCATACACTGAACATTGCTTCTATATAAAGAGCAGTGTTTCTCAAAGTGTGGTCCTTGGAACAGCAGCATCAGTAGCATCTGTGAGCTTTTATACAAATGCAGATTCTGGGGCCCTACCTCAAAAATGTTAAATCAGAATCTCTGAGGGTGGAGCCCAGCAATCTGCATTTTAATAGGCCTTGAAGGTGCTTCTGGTGCACACTTACATTTGCCAGCCTCTGGTAGAGTGGCAGAGAGTCCCTACTAAGAGTTATAAAAACAGAGAAGAATCTCCATACACAAGCCTTTACAATCTTAGATGTGAGCTCACTTAGGGGCCACAGCATTAGCAAATGAACTGCAAACGGAGACAAATGAGAAAATTCTGAGAAGAGACCTGATTCCCTGAGGGCCAGTAGTTTTCTCTGAAGGCAGCATTTAGGGAAATATATACCTTAAAAATGCAACAACAGTATCCAGTGCATTATCTGATTTCCTACCAGAAAGTTTGAGGTTATGGACTCACTCATCATCTGAGGTGTTATCCTATTCTAATCTAAAAAATATACACCGTCCTTCCCTCACCAACCCCGCCTCCCCACATACAAAATGTTCATCTCAGAAAGCTGTCACTAGATCAGTCAAATCTATCTGTGTAGCTGCTTCAATTTATTCTTCTCATTGATTTCTCCCCCATGCCTCATACTCTTCCAGGCTTGCAGAGCTCAAACCATTACACCATTCAGAAGCTGGCTTTGGTATTACTTCAAATTATTCAAAACAGTCACCACTTGCTGAACCTCTAATGTCTCATCTGTTGAATGGGTACATTTCCTTCCTGATCCTCCCACCTCTAAACTTGTCTGTTTCCAAGGATCTATGGCATCCAGGCATATGGTGAGCTTACGTGAGTTAGGGGACCTTAGCTGATGTGATCAGTTTAGACAATGCCTTGACTAATGGCAAAAGCCACAGGGCACATAGACACCCAAGGAGCTGCTGTGTTTCAGTGCTCTACGCAGTAAACCAGATCCAGCCCAATAGTTTCATGGTCACTGAGCTTAGGATCATCATTCCAAGAAGGAAAAAAAAAAGAGAGAGAGAAAAACAAGAGAACATGAGATTGTTTTCTTATTTTTCCAAATTCCTAGTTTGCTCTACTATGGTTTTATTTAAATTCTAAACATGAAGAACACCTTTTATTTGTATGTTTGAAGCAGACTTCTAGTTTTAAAAAATTAATCACAGCTTTTCTAGAGGCAGGAGGATGGTCAAGATGAACCACAGCAGTGCCTTGCAGCCTTGCGACACCTGTTTTTAAAGCTCTATTTGGAATGTGGCACATTATAATTGACAGACTTGACAAGCATTCTAGTTTCATGGGCTGCATGTCAGGATTCCTGCCCTATATTTCCATATCACCGAGCACTTCCAGTGTGTCCTTGAACTAATTTAAAATCTCCCTGGGTTTCAGGTTCCCCATCTTCGTTGAAGGGCCCACATCATTTGCCATGAACTTGCAGAATGTTCATAAGCATACAGTATGCTCTCCTCCAGCTTTGAGAGATGACTTATCTCTTTACCCACAATGTTGATAACTCTTTGCTTATCCTTTAGAGAGAGCAACTCATATTGTATATCTCATCCCCCTAAAATAACATGTGAACTGCATCAATGAGTTAAAAAAATTGAGAACTGGTGTTTTAGAGCCACAACCCCAATTTGACTACATTATTTTTTTGTTTTCAACTGTTTTTTACATCATGTATGTGGGTAAACAGCGTACATTTTTTAAAGACTTTTTAAAGTTGGTACTTAAGGCTTTGAAGTTTGCTCTTTCCCCTCAAATGTTGTGAGTTTTAATTAATTTCTCAAGGGGGAAGGAAGTTCAGAATATCTGATAGCATCAGATACCGGTACCTCCCATTGATTTGTGGCATACAGAATACCTTTAAAATAAATGGCATATTTTGAAAACAGAAATTTATTTCACATACTGCAGTAAGACAGAACAAACAGCTCATCTTGCTGTATGTATAAAGAAGCAAAATTTAATTGATACAGATAATCAGATGGTGCCAGGTTGTTTTAAATAGGTATGAAAAACAAAATGTCTGAATTCAGAAGAGATTAGATTCTTTTTTCCACCTAGGGCTTTGGAGAGAAACAACTGGCATGTGTAATTTTGTTCACATTAATTTTTACAGCCATGGTCAAATAGCCCCACCAGACTGAAACTTGTGAAGAATTTTCTTTCTTCGTTTGGTTTGATCATAGAGGAATTAGCTCCCTCAGTCAGCCAAGGTGAAAAGAAGCCAGTTTGGGGAAATAAGCAACATTCATAGGAAAGAGAAAGTTTGAGGCAAACATATGGTTGAAATGCTCTAGTCGATTTCAGATCAAGCTGAGAGAGTTGAGATCCGTTGGTTCAGGGATCCAGTTCACTGCACATTCCTACTGTGCCTGACTACTAATTGCATCCTAAGTTTGTCAATCAAATATTTGCAATTAACAAAAATATTCCCCTAAGAGACATAGAACAGAGCTGGCAAAGGATCTGGTGCTTTGCTAAGTAGAGCTAGCTGCACACAGAAAATAAAATAAAATATGGTACTAAAAATATTCTGCTGCCGATGACACGGCTAGACACTCCCAGTCAAAACATTAACAAGCAGGATAGGTGGCATGGGGGGCTTTTCAAAGGGATTTTGTTCAAAGAACAGAAACTTTGATCTCGGTGTCTCTGACCCCTCCTCCACCTCTGATTCTTCAATCTACAAGTACATATAGTGGTTTAATTTAACTCTGTGCATAATTTGCCTAAGGATAAAAGTTGATCTAGATTTTTTTTAACTCCAATTTTACAAATGCTCTACTTTCTCCCTCCTCCCTCCTCCCCACACACAGATTTCAAGAGAGAAGGCTGAAAAGGAAGGTGACTGGAATATTAAGAACTGTGAGATATTCTGAGGAAATTCTAATTTGTAAATTGGTAGAAATACCAGTAATTTGTTGGGAATTGAAGACCCTCTGTATTCAAGAGCGAAGCTTGGCAGCTGTGCACTGTTGTTTTATAAATCAATATTACATCTGAAGGTGGTGTTTGAATGTTTGTGTCATTGGGGTTTGTCTCCAACATAGTCCTGTGATAAGAAATGTTCAAACAAAACAAACACAATCCCTTCCCTGTCCTTTAGGATAAAGTCCAAACATAATTCCACAACAGGGATATAACATTCAAATCAACTACAGAACTTCTGTAATTACATAAAACCCCACGACCACAGAAATGCAATTGAATTGAAGACACTTTGCAATATTCCCCAAGAAAGGACTGTGTGGCTGTCAGATTAACAAAAGTCAAGAGGTGGTGAGACAGTGCTCACCATTGCAAAAAAGAGCTTTGTGCATAGTGAACAGAATTTGCATGCCTGTTTAGGAAATTAAGGTGAATCCAAGGTGACTTAGGGTCACATGAGGAGTCACAATGGTCACTAACTAGAAAAGTGAGCATTAAACATTAGCCATTTGGTTTAAATAAGTTCATCTCAATTATTATTAGATATTACATAGATTTAATAAAAAATAATAGCTTAAGTGAAATTTTCAACATTATTACCTGCCCTGAGCTTCTGTGATTCTGTGCTGTGATTTTGGTTGCTGTATGAGAAAGGAGAGTTGAGGCTGAGCTGCTTTTTGATTGTTGTCAATTCCTCCATCATTTAGATACAGCCCACTTGCACAGTTATGACCAGGGTGAACCATGAAGAATGAGCAATGGGGCATTTAGTACATTAACTCATTTTCATAGGCAAAACCGGCTACGTGATCAGGAAGGAAAAAAAAATGAAGTGTCATTGCCATTCTGGCCTTCTTTAACCCAAAGAACTATCTCATAGAGTTTACAAAGAAAATAGGTCATGCCAAGGATTCTACAATCGCCAATCCAAGCCAAGGATGGAGCGAAATGCCTCTACTGCTCCAGTTCAGTGGTTTTAAAATTGTTTTAAATCACATTGTCCATCAGTAAAATATTTTTGAGCACACATCTCCAATATTTCTGCAATTGTACTACTAGATTAGATACAAAGCATTATCAAACAGAAAATGTTAAAGGACAGGATAAAAAGTAATTAGAAATCAATGCTATCTTCCTGAATTCTATCTTCTATAAACTAGAAGATTAACACACTCCATTCTCAACAGAGGAGAGGCAGATGAAATTGGCAGGACCCCAGGTTTTCCTGAGTGGTCTGGGTCTAGCTAAACTGGAACAGAGAAGCAAGTGGGAAACCTCTTTTGCTGTCACTGAACACCAGCACTAAGCCGAGGATTAAGTGGGGGAAATGGTTGTACTTAGACTTGCAAAACTGCATGTGGAACACTCTTGGTTCATTTTGATTCCATCTGCACTGAACCACAGAAGCTCAGAGCCTGGTAATAACCAGATGAAAATCAAAAAATTCTCTCAATTCTTTTTGATTATGCCCAAGTGCCATCTAATAATGGTTGAGATTGATTTATTAAAAAAAACAAATAACTAATTTGCTCAACATCCTTGGTATGCGGGAGAGGGAGAAAGATGCAAATGAGTGTGTGTGTGTGTGTGTGTGTGTGTAAAGAAATCCCAGGGGAATCTTGGTGGAGGGGAGAGAAAGAAAAACCAACTTGACTTTGGCAGAAATTCCTGGCCTTGCCACGTGCAAGTTGTGCTACTCGGAAGCTAAAACAAGTTGACCAGGCAGAGCTCACTTAGACCTTGTTGCAGTTACTTCTGTCCAAAATGGGGACAATAAAGTCTATTTTGCAGAGTCATTGTGAGCAGTAGGAATTGTTTTTATAAAGTGACTCACACAGCACTTTATAGCAGTTGCTCAATAAATGGTGGCCACTCTTGTTACATAACTGGACAAAACAATAAATCCTAGACTTTGCCAAGAATATCCATTCAGTATTCAAGTGCACTAACAGTATATGGCAATCATGGGAATATGTTTTTACTTTAGGATTCAAATTCATTTTATTTCCATGATCACATTTAATCTTCACAATGAATTTGAAAGATAGACAGAACAAGTGTAATTATCCCCATTTTACAGATACAGAAAGGTTGATAAATTATTGACATTCAGTGGTGGAGCTTACAATCACTCAGAACTCCTGCTTTCTACACCAGCAATGGGAAGGAAGCAGACATATTTGGCATATGTTACTTTCTGTTAAGTAACTCAACCTCATAAACTGTGTATGCATATATGGGTTTAAAAATTTTTTCATCTAAAGTTAACTCTGTTTAGCCCAGTCTTTTCCTCTCTCTCTCTCTAGTCTCTTCATCACCCAACACATTCCTTGGTAATAAAACAAATATCACAATATGATGAATTGAAGAAATGAAAAAAGCATCTGTTACATGTGTTCTCCATTAAAACTTTGCTTTGGCTGTTATTTTGAGACATAATAAATAGCAAATGCCTATATCTTCTGCTAAGTATATGTTTTTGTTTTTGTTTTTCTTCCACCGACTTAAAGGTTGAATGATGTCAATATCGTTCACAAAACAGACGGTAGGGGGAGGGGAGAGATTGAGAGATAGAGAGAAAAGAAAACAAACAAACAAAAAAACCCAGAGGCGTTTCATATCCACCAAGGACACCCTCGGCTCTCCCACATAACAAATAATGTTACAAACAATGCACTGCACTTAAGAAATATTGACTGATTCCCTGGCTGTTTTGAAGCAGGATAGAAAGCCTGTTGTTCATTATCTCCATTTGGGTATCTATACTAGTTTGAATGGTGTTCCCCCAAAATTCATGTCCACTGGAACCTCGGAATGTTACCTTATTTAGAAATAGGGGTTTTATAGATGTAATTAGTTGAAATAAGGTCATACTGGATTAGGGTGGCCCTGAATTTATTATGAGCTGGTGTCCTTATAAGAAGAGAAGAGGACAAACAGAACCAGAGACACACACAAGGGAAGAGGGTCATCTGGGGATGGAGGCAGAAATTCGAGTGACGTAGCTATCAGACAAGGAATGCCAGGGATTCTCAGCAACCACAGAAGCTAGGAAGAGGCAAGGGAGTTTCCACCCTAGAGTCTTTGGATGGAGTGCAGCCCTGCTGACCCCTTGGTTTTGGACTTCTAGCCTCTAGGACTGTGACAGGATAAAATTTCTGTTTTGACTACTCAGCTTACAGCAATTTGTTATGGCAGCCCTAGGTAATAATGCAGTGTCCAAATGTATTACTGTTACAGAAATGAACTTGTGTGTTCATGTTTTATGCCATGTCTTAGTGGCTATTTAATTCCTTAAGGTAACTGTCCCATGCAATTTGATAGGAACATTGACAGACACCAAGAGTCCAGGTCATTTCTATCTTCATGTAAATAATATGAACCAATTCTAGAATAACTTTCTCTCATTGATTCCCTCTACCAAACAAACTAACAAGAACAAAACTAAAATTAACTCATTAATTCTAGTTTTGTTTCACAGTAAGAAATTATAAGACACCAGTTTCCAAAGTAACTATAAGCTTTGGATTTTAGATTTGTGTGCTATTTTCCTTTGTACAACATTTGAAATATAACTTTATGGCCCAGCACTGTTAGCCAAATGTTAACCTTCACCCATAAATCCCAAAGACCTGTTAGGATCAAAAACTGATTTGGGTTCCTGCTAGAATTTCTCTACCTGCACATCATAATTTTGACCCCAGTCCTGACCAAGTCACCTTCGCAGATTACACGCCCCTCATAACTTCTTAAACAGATGCCTTTGTAATACTCATAACCTTTTCCACAATTTTGAGTACGTATGTCTGGGGTGAAGGAGGGAATCTGAAGCTGTATTCTTATGGCTTCAAGATACATAGAGATACAGATCTATTTTTTTTTAAGTAAGGCATTTTCCAAAGAACAGATGCTGAAAGTCTTCTGCCTCCAACACCCTTCTTGCAGCATTTTAGCACACAATGAAGCCTCTTTCTAACATGGTGATGAAGTCTTTTGAGGGGTTCTGAGGCTGGGAATTTTGTTCACTTTGCTCTTATGCTGTTTTCCAGCAGGCCATTTCTATGTATTTTAATTCCATGGTCCTTATAATTTGTCCAGGGTCCTCTCCCAGCACATCATAGGAACAATATTACTAAAGATGAGGCAGAGTGGAGAGAATTAACATGGCTATCATCTTTTGGATGTTTACTATTTGCTAAGCACTGCAGTATACGCTCCATATACTTATCTCTTTATTTCTCACCTCTGAGTTAAGCATTATCATCCTCTTTATAAATAAAACAACTGAAGCTCAGAGAGGTGAAGTGATTTGACCACTAATAGCTCATAGCTAATCAAATGCACTTTATTTCAGTCATCTAGACAGCCTGAGAAGATTGCTGTACATCATGAAAGCTGGGGGATCTCTAGAAAACCCTTGGGTAAGCGCTGCCTGAGGCCGGGAACCAGACCTGGATAGAGGTAGACAGGTCGGGGGAGGCCTTCAATGCCTGTAGTTAGGAAAGAGAGTGCTGTATGCTAAGGCTTATTTGAAAATCCACTAACAAAGAGATGCCAGTGTTCACTGACAACCATACTGGCCAGAGAAAACACCCTTAGTGTATTTGGCAGCATATGGTATATGTAACACATGTGAGTCAGATGCTTTTAAATCCAGGATGGCTTCAAAGGCAAAAATATCAGGATTTGTAAAGAGCTTTAGATCTACTCAGAATCCCATCTGAAGGTCAGCTGAGGCCTCTACAGCAAGAAGAGTCCTAGACTGAGCCCTTGGCGTGATCCATTAGTTAGCCCTAGTTGCAGTAGAGCTGCATAACAACCACAGACCTTGGTGGTATATAATGATATCACTTTAGCTCATTATCTGTAAGGCCTGGACTGGACATGGCTGATCTTACTGTATTCACTCATGGATTTGCAGAGATCTATAAATCAGCTGGATAGTTCTGCTGATGTTACCTGGATTTCTTCGTATGTCTGGGGGAAGATTGGCTATTGACTGATCTATGATCTACATCAACATAGGTGCCTGGGGCAGCATGGCTCAGTTCCATGTCTCTCATCCTCCAGCAGAGTGGCCCAGACATGTTCTCCTGCTGATGACAGACAGCAAGAATGAGGAAGTCCCATCATTCAACCTTTCTCAAGCCTCTGTTTGCTCCATATCTGTGGTTATCCCACTGGCCATGCATGTCACATGGCTGGGCTCAGAGTGGCAAGCTACTGCACAGTCGCATGGAAAAGTCATGGACACAAGAGGGTAAATAACTGGGGAATTAATCAATGACTGGAGATTTTGACTCTACAAAGGCAGTGGAGCACCTTGAGGAATTCAACTGCAGTTTACTCATTTTATAATCTCAGCCCCTGTGATATAAGCTCAATAAATGCTTTATCCATGAATGAATGAATACATAAATGAATGAACCTACTCTGAAGTAGGCTGGGCTATCTTGCTACTTTTTGGAGAAAAAGGTACTTACTTTAGTCTAACAGCACAGAGGAAAAAAAACATGTTCTATTACTAAACAGATTTATTTTTTTTTATCTCTCTCAGAAAAGTTCCTACTCTAAATAAAACAACAGAATTCCTGGGCACTATTCATGTTAGAGTGATATGGAAGCACCCCAAACAAAACACTACAAGAATATTTTGCGGAAGAAAACAGATCAAATTGTGCTGAATCCAGCTTCTAGCCTCAGCCTGATGCTGTGCTGGATTAGCTATGCCCCTGTCAGGCAATTATATGGGACTCGTAACACGTCTTCAGTTCTGTGCTCATTTTCATAATAAACCTCTGGTTTCACTTCCTCTAGCACTGTTTTCTCTAAGATTTACCATTTGAGAATAACAAACACTAAATAGAACAAGTATTTCTGCTGAGTTAAAGCTCAACCATTCACGTTACATTTTCATGGTTCTATCTCGGTGTCTGTAGCTTCCCACCTAGAATCTATATTTCTTGCCTACAGTAGTTATAGCATCTGTCTGGCTGCACTCTAATCCTATATTTTTTAGCAGCATGGAAGAAAGGTGGGATAGAAGCAGTCTGTAAATTTGGCTGGAAATGTGTCTTTCAGTATGTCGCCTCTTTCAAAACAAAAAGAGTATTTTGAGCCTGCCACAAAACGTGGTTGTACTGGTTTGAAAAGACACCACAGAGGTGTGTTCAACTTGGAGACACACGTGATGGAGCCAATGAAAGAAATACAGAGTTTTGACCTTTAAAAAGAAGTATTATTATATTAGCATCTTCCAAGAATTAGGTAGCTTAGGTCATATTAATCATAGAGTTGCAATACCAGGGAATAGATGGAAACCTTTCTTCCCCACCAAGTTGTGCTTAAAGTTTTGATCCTTGGGAGCCAGCAGTAATGTGTGATAAATAGCAATCAGCTCCTTCACTCTGGGCCTCGTAGCCTGCCCAGGGGCTCTATGCCGCCCCACCGAGCTACTTTGAGGCAGATGATGCCTTTTTAAATAGGACATTAATGTTAAAAATAGTTCGGAACAGGTCAAGGGCAAAACCATTCATTCCTTCACATGAATTTAAGCCTCATGTACAACGCATGCCACTTCCTCGTATGTGTCAGATGGTCCTGACCTCTTAAAACACATATTCAGCCTGCATGAGTGGAGATTAACACATGTGGCAATAGTGAATGGTGACAATGCCTCAAAATCAGACAGGTGTCTGGCAGTGAGTGCCTGGTGTATGAGAGAATATTCATGGAAAAACAATATGTCCTTTCTTTATATCAATGCAGTAGAGCTTTAATTCAGAGGCCATTTTGTCATCCTAAACAAATCTCTGTTGCTGGAATCTCACTGTTTCTTTCCTCCAGGGGAAGTGGAGGGAAAAAAAGGTCTGCACATTTTCCTCAACCTCCCTCCCATTTGTCCTTGCAAACTTCTCAGTATTCTGTTCTTCCTTGACCATGGTTCAGAAATGGAAAGGGCTCTGGCTTAGATCCTGCCCTCTGGCATCTCCACCCTCAGAGACTATGAAACGGCCCCAATGCCCCCAAGTCAGATGCCAGTGACCCCTCTTGAGTGCTAGCCTTCTCCTAATAGGAAGTGTGTCTTACCCCACTGTGTTTGTTGATGGAATAAATATGAAGAGAAAAGTTACACATGAAAATCTTTGTACATTTATTCTAAGATATTAACTTGATGGCTATTACCAGACATCTCATCTCCACTGCTTCAGGGAATCTAGGAGGGAAAGACAAGTAACATGAAAGATCAGATAGAGAGGCTGACAAAGGTTAGGTTCTCCAGAGGTAGATCCTAACTGAAGTTTGCGTGCAAGGTGTTTATCAGGAGTGAATACCTGTGAACAGAAGGGAGAAGATGCAGGAATGGACAGAGACAGAAGCCTAACTGCTATGCAGGCTCAATGAGTCCTAGACCAACCTACTTGGGCCTTGATGCCCTGGCCTCCCTCAGTCACTGGATGTGAGCTGCCACCAGAGAAGCAGGATGTCCAACAAGGTGGGCTTGCCACCTGAACAGGACCTGAAGGTGCTCATAGCTGGAGGCAGTCTGCTCACTGCACTCCCCAATGCTGGACAGCAAGTTCTTCCTTGAAGGATAATCTGGGCAGCTCATCTCCATGTATACCACAAGCCTCAGTGACTATGCCTAAATATCCAAAGCTTGTAGAGTGAGTGCCATAGAATTGAGAACTAAAGACAGCTGTGCTGATGAACAGAAATGAGTTTGACTGGTCTCTCAGATAGAAAGCAGCACCATCAATCATGAGGTCATGGGAGGCAAAACAGCCTTAAATGTGAGGCAAGACAGGTCTGGGAGGCAAGACAGACCTAATGCCAAGGATGGGGATGAGGATGAGAGTTCATACAATGCAGTCCCAATCTAACTAGTCCCTTTTTCCAAAAATCAAAACAAAACAAAACAACAACAACAAAAATTATAAGCGTCTTGAAGTTGGGATTAAACTCATCCATCACTGAAAGTTGGAAGCCGTGTTCTTCTCAACCAGGAATTAAAAGTTACAATGAACATAGAACATGTTAGGTTCAGGAATCTACCTGTTCCCTTTGAGAGCTGTGAAAGGAGCCTCTCATATGTTTGATGTATATTTTATGAGCAATTGAACATTTTATATCAGAATCTATGAATATGTGTCTGTGTATGGGTGTTGTACATGCATATCTCAGCAGATATTATGCCAGTTGGATTCTGATTCATAAGGAAATTACAAAAGTATTATTTTAAATTTTTTTCTCAAAAGTAAAATTATTGGGCATAATTAAAAAGTCTTTATTAAATATCTGGCCTTTAGAGTTTCTTATTGCTTTCTTCTGGGACACTCAATATTCCTGGAATAATTACATATCTTTAAACACAAATAGGAAATGTGCTCGTTTTGAGATCTCAAGAACTTGACATTGAAAAACCTTTGACTATTCCAAATGTTGGCATTAATATTTACTATACCTGTTGTTAAACTAAATTTTACTATCATTGCTATAAACAGTAATTCAATTTTAGGGAGATGACAGGATGATCTGGTGAGCTTTGGCCATACAAAATGAGGGTTAAATAGCCTTCCTAGATAGTATCAGCATGTATGTAGTATTAATGATGCATCAGCTATGTGCCAGGGATATTAATCATCACAGAAATTCCACGAAGTTAGTGTTTGTAATGAAAGTTTGCAGTAACCATTATCTTAGCTGAGGATATATAGCACTTTCAACAGTTAAAGGAAAATGTAGGTTGTAGGCCTTTGTTAGGAGAGGAATTGTGTCCCCCCAAAATCATATTTTGAAGTCCCAGTCCCAGTGCCTCAGAATGGAACCATGTTTGGAGATAAGGTCTTTAAGGAGTGATTAAGTTAAAATGAGCCCTTATAGGGTGGGGTCCTACTCCCATGTGACTGATATTCTTGTTAGAAGAGGAAGAGACATTAAGGGTACTCATGCACATAGAAAGACCACGTAAAGACGAGAGAAAGTGGCTATCTGCAAGCCAATGAAAGAGGCCTCAGAAGAAACCAAACCTACCAACGCCTTTATTTCAAACTTTTAAGGCTCCAGAAATGTTAGAAAAAAAAAATTCTGTTGTTTAAGCCACCAAATCTGTGGGTTTTTTTATGGCAGCCCTGGAAAACTAACAGTCTCCTTCCTCTTGGGTGGTATGATACAGATGGTGTGTTACAGTAAAAGTGGACCGCCAACCAAATAAATATTTTCCAGTAAGTAGGCACAAGAACAATCATTCAATGTATGCTATAAGCTCAAAAATTATGGCATCTTTTAAGCTGTTACTGAAAGGGTCAAGAATGTAGATGTCTTATATATTGGCAGGATTCAACTAGATTTCTAACTGGAGACAATGAGAGGCTGTTTTGTGGAATCCTCAGCTTGAGGTCCTGTTACAGTGGGTTACTTAGGGCTGACTAGATTCTTACACCCTGTTCATGATAAGGTTAATGTGCCGTAGAGCATTTCTAGCCAATCTACACATCTTAAACACTACTGATATTAGTTATGATTAAAATGTTTTAATATTAAATATCCATTGTACTAATTAGTGGTATGCAGCCATCTCTGTATATGAGTTTCTAATTTGAATCTTCCAAGTGTAAACTCAGCACTTGATTTCAGCATTTAGATGTTAATCACCAGTCCCTAGGGCATCAAGTGAAATCAACAAATCCATAGATATATGTCATACAGTTTATGATGAAGTACTTTATTTCATTAATTTAATGTTTTCAGGGTTTTTTATTTGACATAATTTCAAGACTTACAGAAAAGTTGCAAGAATAATGCAAAAAATCTCCAGACACCCATACCTTCCAGCCAAATTTATTCTTTCCTCTCTTTCTCAATCCGTATCCTCACCCCAAAATATTTTCTAGTGCATTTTCATAAAACATAACTTTGTATAACTGGGAAATTAACATTTACAAATGGTGATTCCTAATTTCATTATTCCTTCAACAGTTTTTAATTGGCTTTCTACTACAGGGGAAAGCTTTCTCTTGCTTTTTATACATCTGTATCACTGGGAACTCAGGAATTCTTACTTTATCCAATAAGTTATAATCTCTCACTGCCTTTATTTATTTTGATGTTCAAATCATCCTGGAGTTGGCCCATGGAAGTCCCCTTCAAACTAGAGCTTGTGTCCTTTTAACATGTTTTCTTCATTCTTTGAACACTTTCTTTCTTTTTTACATAAGATATTCCAGGCTCATCTTATACATATGCACACATATATACTCATGCATTTCGAGATCTACATGCTAATGTATATTAACGTAAATTGCAAACAATGAAAAAGACCACTTGCCTGGAACAAACAAAGCAGGGTCCCTAACTGCTTTTCTAAGCCCTGATACTTTATAACCATTCCTTTCTCAGAGTGTAACCATTGTATCACCTTTACTCCTGCAGACAAGAAACTTTTGTTTCTTTTTCTCCTTTCTTTCTAAACCTTTTAAAATCATTTGTCCCATAGTCCCAATTATTAACAGGAGGAAAACTGGCCCACCTTTACTTGAAAGTGGTGCCAATTAGTCCTCAAAAGTCATTTTGAAGTGGTTTGGGTGAAGTGGAGAAGTGGCCATTTACTCCCAAACTTCTGAATTCTTTTAATGCAACAAATGAAGGGTTGGGGGATGGGGCGGGGCAGGTCAGGGAGCAATTCCAGTTAGTTTTCCAAAGTAAAACAAATTAAACATTCACATTTTTATATTTATTATCTGGTTTTACAGGTGATGGAATTGGGAGATTAATTTGTTCAAAGCCCTTCAGCTAGTTAATAGTGGATCTTAGACTCAACTCAGCACATTGATCCTCTAGCCCAGCAATGCTCAACATGTGGTCAATTTAGGAGATTACCAAGACCTATTTAGAGGATCCACAAAGTTAAAATTGTTTTTACAATAAAACTATAATTTTTCTTTTACAGTTTTTTTGCCTTTTCACTCTTTCTCTCATAAGTGTACGTTACTCAGGAATTTTACATGAAAGAGTGATAGTGATGGTATCATTCTGATGACTAATGGAATGTGTACTCACATATTCCAAAATTTTCTAAGGTAGTAGTTTTTGGGAAAAAACTGTGAGTCTTCAGAAATTAACTCAGTTTTTTCTTATTTATATCAAGCTCTTGCCATTTACCTTTGTTTCTATTAGCTATAAACCTTGTTTTTAATCCAATGTACCGTTAATTTGAAATCCAAAAATTAATTTTCTTTGGAAATACTTCCCTCTCTTTCCTTCTTCTTTTTCTTTTCTTGAAACACAACAAGAAGTGTGTATACTTCGTGGTCTTATTTTACAATAATAAGTGTCTAAATTTCTCTGTTTTACTGTGTTGTGTGTAGCTCACACATGCAAATGCTCTTTGAGGTCCTCAGTCATTTTTAAGAATGTATAGGGGTCTGGAGACAATGTTGTGGGATGAATATTGTCAAGGAGAAAGAATATTTAAGGGGTAGCATCAATGGGGTAAAAAGAAAGACTAGTTAAGCTAGTGAGTAGTCTACTTGTAATAGACTGTGCAGCTGTGTAATAGACTTCCTTTTGCTTCAAGCTGCTAGTTTTCCCCTTATAAAGCCAAGGGCAAGAAAGCACCCCACTGACAGGACTGCCATGCTAAGAGAAGGGGCAGTCCAGGGCTTGGACAGCAGCTCAGTAAGTCTTAAACTGGCCAAGAGGCAAATGAGTCTACCTTACTCCTGGTGTGTGATCAAATAGTGTTTATAAACCAAGAAACTCTGCAGGTGTTTCAGCAAAGCAGCAGCATTTATAAGATGGCAATGCAAGGTATTAGAAAGCAGCTAAAGGGCTAACTGCATGCAGTTTAAGTGTTTGATAATGAGCAGAGGAGAATAGGTTTTGCCTTTAGCCAAATTTTGTGCATCTTAGCTTTGGAACCAATATCCTGAAACATTGTCATATCACAGCTGGCCTATTGTCTGGGAAAAGGAATGTCCAAGGATGCTCACTACATTTTAGACAGTAAAGAGCCAAACACTAACCAATTTTGATCATTTTGACGAGTTAAGTATAAATAAAGCAGATGAATCAGATTAAATTTCCCTCTCCCTTGCCCTGAATAAGCTCCTTCCTTCTTTCCTCCCTTCCTTCCCTCCTCCCTTCCTTCCTCCTTCCCTCCCTCCCTTCCTCCCTCTCTTCCTTCCTTCCTCCCTCTCTTCCTTCCTTCCTTCCTTGTTCCTTCCTTCCTTGTTTGTTCCTTCCTTCCTTCCCTGTCACTCTTGTTTTATCTTAAGGGAAAATGTGCTTGGCCAAATATCATTTTCCCAAGTGTCAACTATTTGCAAATACGTTCATGTGTATACTAAAGACAAAGTGCAGTAGGTCTAGTTTAGCTGGGCCTACTGGCACCATAATTGAAGCAAACATACCACCCTTGTCCATCCAACTTTCCAAACAGCAAACAGCCTTTGTGTGTTCACTCCATTTTTTCCCATTCCCAAACACTCAATTAATAGACAAGTTCTCCTTATCTGCCCAATTCCAATATGCAACCTTGGCTTGCAAAACTGGTGATGACTTAGGGAACAAATAGCAGAGTGGCTGCAGGATTCTTAGGGAATATTGGATTCAAAATGGCCTCTGCTGTCAGCACATGATAGCTTGGACACGAAGCCAGTTAATACAGATCTGTCTCACCCACCCCTCCCCAGCCTCCAGACTTTTCTTGTGTCCTGGATTCTCTTTGCTTCCCAAAGTGACCTTATCTATATAATCATCTTCCTGGAAATATGGGGAAGGACAAAAAAGTTTGACAACCACTGCTCTAGGCTGTGTCATTTTAGTGCACAATGTGAGAGGGAATGACAGATGCATAAGACAAAAGTTATCTGATGCTCATCCTTTGACCAAATGCCAGTGTATTTCTACCCAATTCATCTACATAAGTTTTTTTTATTTGTGAAACAGAAATAATTCAATTACTTTCCCTCAGTATTTTTAGGGCTCTGCCTCTGGGGTTGGGATTGGAAAGGTGTTTTCATATTTGGGGAGATTGACCCCAGAGGCTCTGCTAATTTCCCAGGAAACCAAAGTAAAAGATCTGTGACTGGTAATGACCCAACTTAGTTTTAGGTTTTTTTTTTTCTATCCTTCTCCTTTTCAGGCATTGCTCAAGCCCCATCTAAGCCCAACCAAATCTTCTAGAAATCCTCCATGTGTAATATGAGCTTGATACGTCAAACCATGGCTTATTCCAATTATCACATAACCAGTAGTTCATAAACATACAAGCCACAACTCTGGTCTCCTGACTGAATACAAATTAGGAGTGGAGTATTCTTAAAGGTCCCTGATACTAGTCATCAATGTCTTCTGTTAAAGGGCAGCAGGGGGATTGAAGACACTTATTTTTACCTTCAAATACCAACTTATGTTCATCACTGCTAGAAAAAGTCTTGTCATTTCTCATTTCTTGATGAACTTAAGGTATAGCAAATGAGCATACTATATTTGCTAAGGCAAGATCCTTAGTACTAGAAGTAGGAGTAGGAGTGATAGGACTAGCAGCGTTAAAAATAATTGATTCTTGGCAGACACTATGTAGAGACCACCAAAATCTATGTGCAGCCCCTCTCTCTTGCTACCATTTCTTTAGTTCAAAAAGCCAAGCATCTTCCCCCTCCAGGCTCTCCTGCAAGTAGGGGCTACCGTATCATGTACTTTTGGCTCTGGACATATAAAGAAAGTTTTCCTAGGAGTTAGGAAGCCCCTGGAGAAGGTTTTCTTCCTTCCTATTAAAGGACAATGAAGAAGGAGGTTCATGTGAAATTATCACCTTCCCACTGCCTTAAATGCCAACATCATGACTAGAAGTGGCTATATTGTGACTATCAGAGAAAAGTCAAGGAAATGACAGCAGAGCGAGACCTAACCTCATCAAGCCAGAGAAATCATGCCAGCTACTACATTTCTCTGCATTCCTTATTATATAAGAAAAGCACATACCAATTCTGCTTAATCTGTTGACCAGCCTTAGCCTTAGATTTCACGTGTACGATATGGGGGATAAAGGTATGTATTTTGCAGAAGTTAACGTGGGAATTTTTCTTTTTAAGTCTGGGAATCACTTTGCAAACCAGAAAATTCTACACAACTGTAAGAAAGGCTTTGTTTGGAAACTGTAGTGGGTTAAATCATTTGTATTTTTGTAGCCCTATTTGGAAGTATTAATTGTATATCTAATATTCACTATGTAATCCTCTAGTTTTTGAAAGTGCAACAAGGACCCAGCCCTTAAGGAGATTACAATTTATTAAATGATTCCTTCATGAAATCATTTAATTCCTGATGTACCACAGAGAATAAAACAAAAAAAATTATAAAACTATTAAGTGCTAAATTACAAGATACTGAGGGCTAGTTCTACAGAAATTTGAATTAAAATATTCAATATACATTAAGTGCTTACTATGTTCCAAACACTATTCTAAGTATTTTACATGAAGCAAGTAGCTTAATCCTAGGACAATTCTGTGGATAAATATATTACCCTTCACATTTTACTCTTGGTAAAATTGAGGTGCAATGGAGTTACATGTGTTGACAGAATTCACAGATGGTAAGTGGCAGAGCCAGGATTGAATCCAGGCACCCTGGCTTAGATCCACTGCTCTCTTGGGAACATCAAAATGTCAGATCATTTGTTTCTAACCCTTGCTCTGTTGCTTACCTAGTTCTGTGAACTTGGGTGCAGCATTTAGAAAACTGCTTCCTTATCTTTTAAATCAGGATGCTACCCAATCCTACCCAATAGGATTGTTTTAATGATTAAATCAATAATGTATATAAAGCACCTTGTGTTGTAACTGGCACAGAGTGGGGCATAATAAATGACCACCATTATTAGCCTGGTGGGATAGACTGGACGCCTCAGCACCCCTTCCATCAGAGCAAGGAGGTGAGGCCATCTCTCCTGAATGTGTTATAGATCTGAAATTTCACTTAGGTCCAGAAAATAGTCAAATGTTTTAGAAAAATTATGTCTAGGCAATTGCTTCACAATGGGGAAGATAAAAGTTATGATAACTTTCTAAGGAGAAACCTTTTTCTGAAAAAAAAATTAAGATTTATCTTGGTGTGAGTGATTGTTAAGAAAACTAGTAAGGAAATTAGTCACAGTTCATATGGGTGAAGGGGCTGAATAGCACAGGAATCATAATTCATTTATTAGACAAATATTTATTGAGTGTTCACCAAGTGACATATTTGTTCTAGGTGTTGCTACCCCTGTTGCTTCCCATCCCCACAGCACAGCTTGTTAAAGGGCTAGCTTATTAAGACTATAAAGAAGGGTCCTGCCATGCAGAGCTGCATCATTTTTCTTCTAAAGCAGAGAGAACTGGAGAATGGTATGTGTGGAGAGGGTGGATTTCATTGATTTACTTTTTTAAATTAGATAGCCATTCAACCCATGAAACCCTGAGAGAATGAGAAAAGACGGTTAGATTTGGGATAATGGAATGAGTTTCCAAGCACAGTCCTGAGATATTTCTTAAAGGCAGATTGAGATGGGTCATAATACTTGGAAACTCAGGACATCTTTGGGTCTCAGAAAGAGAGTATGTTCTAGGGAAAGATTCCCAAAATGACAAGGAGTGCTGCTACAGGGGAATCAAGGACATTTGAATAAACTATCTGGTAATGTGACAATGGACTCTCAATCAGGAGAGTGGGCTTTGAGGATGACCCAGTGCTAGTTCACCAAGAAAAGACAAATTTCCTTAGACCACCATGAGAAGACATTCGCCTGCTAAAAGACAGCCTGGAACCAACCCTTGTTTACAGAGGGATAGAAAAAGAGTGGCTGGAGCCAATGCAAATGACTTTCATTTGTATTCAATCAATTCATGCCTCTAACTTATGCCTTCCTATAGCTAATGGGAAGGGACACAGTTGGAGCTTCCTTCTCTTAATCCTCACATTGGGGGAGCTTTAATTATTTATATAGTAATCAATTCTGAACACAGAACAACTCCACTTAAGAAATGAACAGGGTCTAAAATGGGCCTCATGGCAACAAGTCACAGTGGCCAATTTAATAGAGGCAATTTTGGGTTCCCCACCTCCGTCTCAAGAAAGAAGAATGATGCTACATAATTAATTGGCATCTGTCTTATCTTAAATCTTCCTTCTTTTTTATATGAGTCCCAGGCTTGTCCCTGACTTGGGAGGTAACTTTCTGTGCTAATCCTTTTGCCCACCCTGAAGCTTTCCTTCCCCTCTTTGCTTTTGCAGCCCAATCATACTCTTCACTTCAAGTATATATTTAACTATTTGGTGGTGGTAGGGGAGCAGTCATTGCTTCAGCCTGTTTAGAATTTTTTTCATCCTGAATCTGTCAACAAATGTATAACCATGCCTTACAACTTGATGTCACCCAGACAAATGTGATATACATTCCATTTTTTAGCAACATAGAAAGATTTAATAGAAATATTGGGAGGTGGAAGCAAGAACACAGCTTGTTCATTGGCATTGAAGATGTTGAAGATGACCTTCTCAATTGAAATCAATTTATTAACCAAAATATTATGGCTAATCAACAAGTAATGAGTTGATCTAACTATAGCATTATTTTCTACACACTTCTTTGTCTTCTCTCACAGAATATTACTAGAAATTTTGACAAATCTAGACTTAAACAAATCTATTCCTTTGACTTATATATTTAAGCAGCAATGCAACATTTGCTTACTAAGCATCTACCACATATCAGACCCTTTTCAACAGCACAAGATTAACAAAAAATATAAGGCCTAGTGGCATAGTAATGAGATAGCAGTTTGGCAGGATTGATTTTGCAAAATACAGGTCAAAAAGACTCTGCTGATAAAACATGATGTGGTAAAGAAGCTGGTCAAAACCCGTCAAAATCAAGATGGCAACGAAAGTGATCTCTGGTCTTCCTCACTCCTTATTATGTGCTAAGTATAATATCAGCACACTAAAAGATACTACCACAGCACCATGGCCATGACAGTTTACAAATGCCATGGAAACATCTGGAAGTTAACCTCTGTGGTCTGAAAGGTAGAGGAAACTTCAGTTCTGGAAATTACCAGCCCCTTTCCAGGAAAACTCATAAATAATCTACCCCTTGTTTAGCAAGTGATCAAGAAATAACCATAAAAATAGCCAACCGGCAGCCCTTGGGGCTGCTTTGACTGCGGAGTAGTTACTCTTTTATTCCTTTACTTTCTTAATAAACTTGCTTTCACTTCACTCTATAGACTTGCCCTTGAATTCCTTCCACACAAAGCCAAGAACCCACATGGCTTCCAATGCTGAAACCCAATTTTGGGGTTCACCCTGTGACACAAATGCCATCAAAAATGAAAATGTCTCATCTGTCATCACTTGTTTTTAGTGAACCTGTGTAAATGTCAATACTCAGATTATTTTTTTTTCTTTTTGTTCACAACTTGGGAACTTAGAAATTAATTCTGAAACTTCTAAGAAATTGATATGAAGATTACCAACACGTAGTTTCCAGAATTCCCATTTCCTATTTTTTGGTTCCCAGAACATTTTCTGATTTTTCTATTTTCTTGTACGATTCCCATTCCCATTCTCATTTTCCACAAAGTTTTCCAAAGAATGGTGAAGGTTCCATAAACATTTTCTGCATTCTTTCTGTACCTTGCCATATAATTTGTCCAGGACCAGAGATGAGAGTCTTGACACACCGGCATGTGAGGTCAGAGCAACACTACAGAAATAGCACTTTCCTATAATGCCACATCACTCCTGAAAGAAATGTTTTGCAAAGAGTTCCTATTACCCATTGTATGAGTCTCAAATTTCATTAGCTGACTTACAAGATATTCCAGAAATTGGTTTCTTCTTAACTATCCAAATTATCCCTACTCCTTGCCGACTCTCACTTCCCATTTAGTTAAGCTGGCTTTCATTGTCCATTTCTATTTCTATATTTCTCTTGCTATTTGCCCACATTGAAATGTAGCCAAATCCCTTTTTATCTCTATTTAAATATAAGCCCTTTACTTTAAATCCTTTCTCCTTCATGAAGTTATTACCTGTTATTAACATCCCACTTTGATTTATCCCTTCCAATACCAATTAGTCACTAATTTTCTAATTGTTTCATCTATGTAAAGCTTATTTTCTCAGTTACATGGCAAATGCCTCAAAATGTCTTTGTTTTGCCCACTGTGTCTGTTAGGGGTTGAGTACATATTCTACATGGTGTGATAGCTTAATTGATAATATAATCAAGTACCAAATATAAGCCATGAGATACAAAGAAACCTTAAGAAGACAGCTTATCAGGATTCTTGAATGTTTTATAGATAACTTCATATAGATCACACCTTCAGATATTTGGCTGCAATTGTTGATTTTCACCCAGTATTTTGCATTGCAATTTGACAGAGTTATTTTCATAACCCATAATATCCCTTTTCTGTCCAGAAACATGAAAACTCCCCCTGGGACAAATGATGAACCTGTTAATTCTAAAAGTTATATCTAAGCAAGAGGCTAAGTTCTATAAGCCCCAATAATTGTCTCAAAAATCAATGCATTTTTACAGTTTTTGAAATGCAAACAGGCAAAGATAATAGAAACATTTTTTACTGGATATTCAGGATCACAGAGTTTATTGAAAAATACATATATATATATATGTGTGTAGTCTGGTGTACTATGTTTGCTCAATGAGCTATTAATAGAGAAAAGAAACTGAGCCTCCATGAACCATGTAGATTGGAGTCTGACAGCTACAAACATATCTAGTTAAAATAATTCCAAGTTATCGAAATGTCTCACCATGGTGGGCATGAGATGACCTTGAATGAAAGCTCCAGGCTGTGCTCTGTGCACACTGCTGTGTTATAGGTGATGATAGCAGGGGAAAGGAAAAAGAAAACTGCCTTGTGCTGGTGGTCAAAAAGAAATATCACTGAGTATCTTTAGAGATGGAATAATTTAAATTTAAATATTACAAACCCTTAAAGGCAGAAAAGTTCAGTGATAGCGATGACTGAACAAGAAACTCCCTGAGAGTATCTTAACCTTCAAATGCTTCTCCAATCTAGTCATGTTCTTTGCTAAACTTTCCTTTACAGCCTTGTGTGAATTGTTTTTTTTTTTTTTATTTTTTTTTTTTTTGAGACAGAGTCTCACTCTGTCGCCCAGGCTGGAGTACAGTGGTGCAATCTCGGCTCACTGCAAGCTCCACCTCCCGGGTTCACGCCATTCTCCTGCCTCAGCCTCCTGAATAGCTGGGACTACAGGCGCCCACCACCATGCCCGGCTAATTTTTTGTATTTTTAGTAGAGACGGGGTTTCACCATGTTAGCCAGGATGGTCTTGATTTCCTGACCTCGTGATCTGCCGGCCTCGGCCTCCCAAAGTGCTGGGATTACAGGCGTGAGCCACCGCGCCCGGACCAGCCTTATGTGAATTCTTAGGAATTTACATGTCACATTCTTAGATAAAAACAGAGACATTTGTTTTTCCTGGTCAATTGATGAGCAGTGGATTGATGTTCAAATATTCATGATCTCCTGTTTCACGATCTCCTTAACAAATTATTTTGGTGTTGCTTTTTGTTGTTGTTGTTAGGTTGGTTGGTTAGTTGGTTGTTCAAAAACAAAATTAGATTGACCTTTTATGATGACCATTGATGAACTTATTTCAAATCTTATTTAAAAATCTTGTTTCCATTTAACATTGTCAATCCTATTTCCTTTCCCAATCCCTGCCCCTTTCCAGTATATCTTAAAACATTCTCTCTAAGTAGGTGTTTAATCTTGTCTTCCAACAATGGAAATTCACAGTTTGTTTCTCATATTCTTTACATATTAGACTCAAAATCAGATGAAGGCTCCAAACAACAAGACCCAGAGGGACAGCCTCACATTCATTCTCGTGGCAAATAAGATTTTCTAATGAATTCACATAAAAAAGAAAACAATAGAGTGGGGCCAGCTTGCATAAGATGGAAATTTACGCCTTATCTAGAAACTAGAGATAGGTAAGCATAGACAGGAGGTCCTGAAGCCACCCACACCTACAGACATAGATTAGACTTAAGGCTGTCTATGTGTGTATGTGTATATATGCCTGAGATGAGAATAGGGTCAGGGATTTGGGAAAGAAATTAATATATTTCGAATACCTACAAAGTGCCAACTGTCACAGTTAAATACTTAATCTCCATGTTCATAGCTACTAAATCTATCTACCTCTAGAAAGATTACATCTTAGTTGATCCAGTTTAATACTAATACCAGTAAAAAGGTTAATGCCGCATATCTACAACTATCTGATCTTTGACAAACCTGACAAAAACAAGCAATGGGAAAAGGATTCCCTATTTAATAAATGGTGCTGGGAAAACTGGCTAGCCATATGTAGAAAGCTGAAACTGGATCCCTTCCTTACACCTTATACAAAAATTAATTCAAGATGGATTAAAGACTTACATGTTAGACCTAAAACCATAAAAATCCTAGAAGAAAACCTAGGCAATACTATTCAGGACATAGGCGTGGGCAAGGACTTCATGTCTAAAACACCAAAAGCAATGGCAACAAAAGCCAAAATTGACAAATGGGATCTAATTAAACTAAAGAGCTTCTGCACAGCAAAAGAAACTACCATCAGAGTGAACAGGCAACCTACAGAATGGGAGAAAATTTTCGCAACCTACTCATCTGACAAAGGGCTAATATCCAGAATCTACAATGAACTCAAACAAATTTACAAGAAAAAAACAAACAACCCCATCAAAAAGTGGGCAAAGGACATGAACAGACACTTCTCAAAAGAAGACATTTATGCAGCCAAAAGACACATGAAAAAATGCTCATCATCACTGGCCATCAGAGAAATGCAAATCAAAACCACAATGAGATACCATCTCACACCAGTTAGAATGGCGATCATTAAAAAGTTAGGAAACAACAGGTGCTGGAGAGGATGCAGAGAAATAGGAACACTTTTACACTGTTGGTGGGACTGTAAACTAGTTCAACCATTGTGGAAGTCAGTGTGGTGATTCCTCAGGGATCTAGAACTAGAAATACCATTTGACCCAGCCATCCCATTACTGGGCAAATACCCAAAGGATTATAAATCATGCTGCTATAAAGACACATGCACACGTATGTTTATTGTGGCACTATTCACAATAGCAAAGACTTGGAACCAACCCAAATGTCCAACAACGATAGACTGGATTAAGAAAATGTGGCACATATACACCATGGAATACTATGCAGCCATAAAAAATGATGAGTTCATGTCCTTTGTAGGGACATGGATGAAACTGGAAACCATCATTCTCCGTAAACTATCGCAAGGACAAAAAACCAAACACCGCATGTTCTCACTCACAGGTGGGAACTGAACAATGAGAACACATGGACACAGGAAGGGGAACATCACACTCCGGGGACTGTTGTGGGGTGGGAGGAGGGGGGAGAGACAGCATTAGGAGATATACCTAATTCTAAATGACGAGTTAATGGGTGCAGCACACCAACATGGCACATGGATACATATTTAACAAACTTGCACATTGTGCACATGATACCCTAAAACTTAAAGTATAATAATAATAATAATAAAAAGAAAAAAAAAAAGGTTTTGTCTATGTGCCAACTAACCACCTCCAATTTCTTTTCCTTTCTTTACTCCAAGAACAAGTCTTCTGGGCATCAGAGAAAGTCAAAACCACTGTGTGAGGTAAGTATTACATTTCCCCCCATTACAGATGAGGAAAGAAAAACTTAGAGGTTGATCAATTTTCCCAAGTTGAAAATGGCTAGTGAGTAGTGAAGCCAAAGGTTTAATCTAGTTTCTGTTGGACTAAAAAAACCACTATTTCTAGTATATTTTTTTAACTGTAAAGGCAAGTATTCAAAGAAGATTTTTGAAAAGCAGAAGGAAAAGGAAAACAATCAGAGTGGAGCGACAAAAAAAACCCCTCAACCACCAATCTCTATTGAGAGAACAAAAATGATAAGACAGAGAGAGGGTGTTCAGAAGGTAAGAACAATTGGATAGAGAAATTTGTCTTAAAGTCTTGAGAAATACCTATTTCTGATTCCTATAAAAGCATAATAAAATAGATCAATTTTTTATTTTAACAAAATTCATGCAGACAGCTAATTTTAATAGAAGAATAAGAATATGCTATTTTTCTTAAAAACAGTAGCCAGGGATCAGTCTTAATGATTTAATTCACTTTGCCATTATAGGAATAGTCTGTATTCATACATAGATCTGGTTTGCCTCCATACAGTTTTTTATAAATCACATTTAACTCCAGCAAATTGCTACTATTTTGTACCTTCAGAATGATTTGGACTGATTTTCACACTTTTCAACTACTTCTTTTAGTATCAGAAATTCACTCCAACAGCCATAAGATATGTTACCTGCATTTTTGCCCATCTGGAGCCCTGCAAGATAAACTTCAGTTTTAGCATTTCAAGTCTTTAAGAAGTTTTAAATGATATTTCAGGGATTTTGTTATTATCCAGATACAGCCATGAAAAGTACTTTTAATCACAGTCCACAAACCTCTATGAAGGCTATCGTGTTTGAGACATAAAGCTCAAAAAATTAGCCTCCAAAATGAATTAAACCTACCTGGAGTCCAGGGGTTGATGTCAAGCCCTTTACTCAGGAAATGTTGCCTTTTCTTGATGTGGGATTGGGGGAAATCTGAGGAATTCTCCTCCCTGGATTTAATGCCCCCAGATTTAAAATGTAAGTATTAGAAGCTGAGCCCTCGAACATCTCCCTTCATTTCTTGACATCTTTATGACAATGTATGGTGCAGTACCTCACTTTGCTGCAATTACTGAACAGACAGCACTGTAGGCAATATAAGTTGCTCTTAAGTGCGGCAATCCATTCTGAAGAGATGTACAAACATAAACTCTCAATCGTGGCAGGCTTCTATGAAACCTGAGCATTATCTGTGAATTTTCTCTCTCCTTTTTAATCATTCTGTTAGCTCACCTCTAGAACCCAGTGGCCTAATTTACTAATTAATAACTATTATTACTTAGTAGAATTGAAAACTGAAATTACTGCCTGCCTTAAACATAATAAAAATTGGCAATCCATTCAGAGTTTTTTGAGGGGCTGCTTCATTCATTGCACAGTCCTGGCAGCTGGGTAGATGTCGTTGTCTGCTTGCTACATGGGCCTTGTTTCCAGATGGGATGGAAGAGAGGTAGGAGATTGTCTCTCTAACTTGTTCAGACTAGAAAAAGAAACAGAATATAGTACAGTCTATACCTATGGAATCTTAATAGACTATTGTTTCAGCCAATAATTGCATTATTTAGAAACGTCCCATTGTCTTCTTTATTTGTGCTTGGTCCTCCTAACTCCAGCTTCTCTTTGTATCTTAGCAGGTGATTGCTAAGCTCAAGTGACTCTTCTTTTTTTCAGTTGCTAAGTGAAAAGTCCTCAAAGAGAAATCGATGATGTAAGTTTCTTGTCTCTTTATACAATCAAATCAGTTAGTAACCAGGTTAAATCTAGGATAAATTAAGCACAAATTACTACCATAATCATTTTTTTCTTGTATAATTTCCTTTACAATTGGCCAAGTCAAATATGCTTAAAGCAACAGAAATGAATGTATCCTTCAAACTGTCCTCCTTTTCCCCACTGTCATTCCAATTACAAGTGCCAATATTATTTCTCATTGCCTTAATCTATCTCTCAATTGTCATTACAATATGTTTGGATGTTAATAATACATATTTGTTTATTCTAAATCTAGTGTGTATCTTATATCAGGTACCAGCAGAGAAGCTGAGATTACAGACATAAAAAAGTCCTATTCCTGCTCTCAAAAAGCTAATTTTCTAGCATGAAAGTCAAAGTATGAAGCCATATGAGGAGCACTATGAAAAAAATATCTTCAAGATGCAGAAGGCACTCCTAAAAAACAAAATACCCTTAAGCATTGTTTAAATTTTATCAAGCTCTGAAAGGTTATCACTACAACTAGGAAAAATTATTGTCCCTCAAATTACAAAATCTGGTCCAGATTCTTATAAGACCAATCATGAAGGCAGCTCCGCACATGCAGGCAGCAAGTCATCTTAAGAAAGCATATGCAACAGTTAGGAAAAGATGCCTCAATATACACCATGCTTAGTGTGGGTCATTGCTCAGTCAGCTTAGCAGATAACTGGCAAAAATATCATTGTGTCTTTAAGGTGGTCTCAATTATTTGCTTCACACATCTGGACTAAAGAATCAGCTTTTCATGGCTGAGAGTTTGTTAAGAGTTTTTTTTCCCCACTTCTTAGATGTATAATTGTGTCCCTTAAGGTGAATCTCATTCCAATAATCAATCCATCAGCTATTGAGAGCCTATAATTTCTTAGCACCCTGTGATATGGTTTGGCTCTGTGTCCCCACCGAAATCTCATCCCAAATTGTAATCCCCACATGTCAGGGGAGGAACCTAGTGGGAGGTGATTGGATCATGGGGCCGGTTTCCCCAATGCTGTTCTTGTGATCGTGAGTGAGTTCTCATGAGATCTAATGGTTTTATAAGTGGCAGTTTCCACTCCTCTGTCTTGCCTGCTGCCATGTAAGATGTGCCTGCTTTCCCTTCTGCCATGATTGTAAGTTTCCTGAGGCCTCCCTAGCCATGCAGAACTGTGAGTCAATTAAACCTCTTTCCTTTATAAATTATCCAGTCTCCAGAATTTTTTATAGCAGTGTGAGAACAGGCTAATACACCCTGGGAGGCCATCTATAGTAAATACTGCTCTATTCTCCAATCTCACTTTGATAAGAAGTTCCAGATAGTACCCACCAAGAGAACAAACCTAATCAAAGGAGCCCTTCAAATTTGACCCAGCAAAGCCTTGCTCCATATTATGTTGACAAAAACACAAACTCCTATGAACAGTTTACAATTTGTTCATCTGTTTTAGTTCAACCATATACTTTCTCTTGGCATTTGTAACTGAATAAACACATAACAAAGCAAGCAGAATACTAAGAGGACAAATGCTCAATCTGGTGTTTTCAGCCACAGAACAAGAAAAGTTAAAATCAAGCTTGAAAACCTCCATTTTTCTTTAGGATCACTAACCCAACAATCGCGGACACCACTAGATCCTAGCTACTCCATGTTTTTAAATGTTAACATCACATAATATTAACAATGAAGTCAATGACAAATTAAATTCTAGATCACACTCAGATCTAGGTACTATTCCAGAGCTACGTACTATTTTCTATTCACTTTTGCATTGTGAAACTAAGAAGAGGTAGACAAAGAGAGATGACAAGCCATAGAAATCTCTTCCCCTTTTCAAAGAAGTCCTCCCATTCTCAAAAATGTTAATTCAAAGAAATTATTACAAACTAGACACTGTATTTAATACACAAGGTACAGAATTAAAAACAATAAAGATAGTCTAGATCAGAGCTTGGCAAACTATGGCCTACAGGCAAAATCTGGCCCACAGGCAAAATCTAACCCACAGTCTGTTTTTGTAAATAAAGTTTTATTGGAACACAGTCACACTCATTTACATATTATCTAAGGGACAAAGAGCAGAGTTTGACAGTTAAGACAGACAGTGTAACCTGCAAAGCCTAAATTATTTATTCTTTGGCCCTTTATATAAAAAAAATCTGCTGACCCCTGGTATGGATCAACAATTTCTTATTTGCAATGCCCAAATCTAAAATTTTTTAAAATATATTTGGCAGCAAAACCTGAACTGACCTGAAATCCTTTGGCATCAATGGTATAAACTTGTCTGAATTTATATGAGGTTATTTATAGTTTCTATTTATTTATCCCACTGGAAATATTTATATGATTCACTACAGAAATTTTGGTTTGTTTGATTACAGGGAGTTGTCCCAGACCCTACCAAGGTTATTATAATATTTAATATACACAGTACATTCTGTATGCATCTTTCCAAGCTCTAAAATATCCTTAATTCTGAAAAATATCTGGCCTCAAGTGTTTCAGATTAGATTTGGTGGTTCAAAGATGCAAAACCTCTGGGATAAAATAACATTTTTTAAAAGGTTTCATCTTTGAACATTCTCAGGGGTATGAGTTTCATTACGTAGGAGTGGAAAGACCATGAATGATAAGTGCCACTCAGTATTAGTGGACTTTCAGATAGAGACACTCAGATGATTTGGATAGTGTGTATTTTGTATTAAGACTTGTGGGCAAAGCACAAAACAGAAAACAGCAATAGCATTAATATTAAAAAGAGAGCTAATAATAGATATCCACATGCTAAAATATATTTGGAAGACTGCCACTACAATTATATAAAAAAGTAACATTCTTACTTTCTTACGGTCTTGCAGTGTTTGCTTCTAGTTATTTAAAAGCTGAAGTCCTTTAAGATTAATAATATATAATAGGAGAAAACAAAGTTTTCACCTAAGGAGCTCATGGATCTTGGGAACTGACCCAAGGACAGATTAAAAAGTCTTGTTTTGTAAAACTAAGATGGTCACTTTCTAAATGTGAATCTCAGACAGGTCTAGAAAGTGTTGCTTTCAAGCAGTCAAAGAGTTAACCTTGATGCCTGTGTTTGTGTGTGTCCTCCTCACCACCCCTAAGACAAAAAGCTTAGCCGGCAGCACAGTCATGGTGCTTTATGGCAGGTAAAAGAAATGGACATAAAAACATAATACATCTGAATAGGTGCACAAAGTAAGTAGCAACCTGAGTCATCAGAAAACAAAGAAGGATAGATTTTTGACACAGAATATTTTGACTCCAGAAAGACTATTTCATAGCACCCATAGAATGTTCAGAGAGACCTGGGACAAAGATTGGGGTCATGGAAGCTTGGAGACATAGCCTCAATATTTTTAATTCACCATAAAGTAAAAGGTGTACCAAAAAAAACACATCAAGTCAGCATCAAGATTATTTCTTCTGAATGACCAATATAAATAAGAATAAACCAGCATTAAATTTATATTGCTGGTATTCATAGCTCTCTATGTATGATTATGGGTGGAACAAAGGGAGATTGGGTTGCTTCAGCAGTCATATTGACTTTGGCAAGTGGATCAACCATGCAGTAATTTGGCACTACCAGCAGACATCACACCATTCCACATAGATTTTAACTTAGTATTGTGTTCATAGTCTTTCCAAAGAATGTCTCCCTTCCTCTTTAGGTCTCAAAATAATTAATGAGAAATGCAGACATATTTGTAAAAATACAAAAGTTCAACTTCTAACAGCACCACAAGTCAAACTGATAAGTCATACTGAATTGACACAGGCTTCCATATTTGGATGTTCACATTTATTTGCCCAATTATCAAAGAGGTTGCATGCCACACAGAATGAATAGGCAGAGTAATCTGATGAACTGTCTGGGTATAGCATACTTTGAAATCTAAGATGAGACCTTCATGCCAACTCAATTGCATTAATATTATATGGAGCCAGTCATTGGCAGTATTTTTTTCTCATCCAGCACTATGTATAAAGTATCTCTTAATGTCATTGTCTTGCAGTGGTGTGCATGTGTGTGTTTGCGTATACATTTATGACAAAAAAAAAACCTTATGAATGCTAGGGCTCAGAAATATCTAGTACAGGAGTCAGTAAGCTTTTTCTGTAAAGGGCCAGGCAGTAAATATTCCAGGCTTTGCAGGTCCTACAGTCTGTAGCAATGACTCAACTTTGCCATTGTAGCAGAAAAGCAGACATAGACAATACATTAATGAATGTGTGTGGCTGCAATTTGCCAATCCCTGATCTAGTGCATAGAGCTCTATTGAGTATGGAATTGAGATCAGATCTGTAACAGAACCTGACCCTCAGCCATCTATGCCTCCAAGGAATTAGTAATTCTAAAACATCAGATTTGATATGATTATGGTAGTAGTATATATGCCCTAGGTACTTACATAATTGCAAATCAAAAAGGATTGAGAAGACCATGATTCCATCTATAGGTTTTCCAATAATTTCCTCTGTGGTCCCTTTGAAATGTTGCTTTTCTGTACTCGTAATCCTAGATTTGTGATGTCACCATCTGGTATTAACCTCCAGGATTAAAAGTCAGGAAAACATACTGAAAACCTTGGAAATTAAAGTTGAACAATTTTAACAAAAGGATATTAAATTATTTTAAGCATAGATTTAGCAGGACTATAAAGTGATGACCGTCTTCACAACTTAAAATGCAGGTATTAACATGTTTAAATGTTTATCAATTTAGATAAATGATAGATAGATAGATAGACAGACAGACAGAAATAATCAGTATAGATGTGCTTATGCAAACGTATTTTTTAGTTCTCTTATAAGAGGGCTTAGAATCAATTACACCTCAGTAACAGTGAGCACACCTACAGCCGAGATCTTATTTAAAGATCTTTCTTTAAATAAGTAAAGGAAACTATGAGTCCTTGAAGGGATGGATAAATAAAATTCTAGGGCTGAGACCTGGAGAGTACAAAATGATGGGGTACTGGGGCAGCTTTTGTGCAAAAAATTAAGAAAGTTCTCAAGGAATAACGAGACATGTAAAACTATATAGGAGAAACTTGAAGTGGCCTTCATTGGCCAAATTCAAGACAATTTAAACAACAAAATAATGATAGTAACAGATTATTCCTCATACACTAAAATAATAATCCATGTATATACATTGATATAAACAAATGGTAGGGGGGATATCCTTCATACAGCAGAGTTCCAATCCATAAAGAAGAAATGATAGAATTTTAAAACTCACCATAATAATTATTTTGGACAGGAAATATCAATGAATGCCAAAACTGGAAGGTGAAATTATGATGAGAAACAGGGCTTATATATTGTCTATATCTTTCACAGGACACTTATCAAGTAATATTGCAAATGGAAAATAGTAATTTTACAGTACAGAAACCTGGCAGATAATACCATAACAAGTAGTCAAGTTAGTATCACCAGTATGGGGTTTAAATTAATATCATGTGCCTCCTGACACAATGCACTGAGAAGGATATAGCATCTCATCTGTAAAATTATTGCCAAAAATGCATGACCAGAGTCTAATTATGAAGAAATATCAGCAAATTCAAATCAAGGAACAATTTAGAAAATACTAGTAATGTGCTCTTCAAAACAGAGTTATGAAAAACAAAAATTATAGAAGACTGAAGGTATGTTTAAAATCAAAAGAGATTTAAGAAATATGGCATCTTGGATCATTAGAAAATTTTGGTTTTCTTTCTTTATAAAGGACAATAGTGGGATAATTGATACAGTTGTTACATTCTGATAATTTGATAATAGTATTGTGTTGATGAAAATTTCTTAACTTTGATAAACTGTACTGTGATGTATATAGAAAGAATGATAAAACAAGTATGATGGAATGATAATGTTGGGGAATCTCTATGAACAATATATGGGAATTCTTTGAACAATTTTTGTAACTTTTTCAGTAAGTCTGAATTTTTTTCAAAACTAAAAGAAAAAGAAAAAGATAAAGATATGGCCCTAGAGCCAGAGTGGCCATATTTGACATGTGAATATGAAGTTGACTACCTTGGAAGGATTATGGGCTGAGTTGTGTCCCCTAAGAATTTACATATTGAAGCCCTAGTCCCCAGGATCTCAGAATGGAACTGTAGTGGGAGATACAATTTTTTAAAGTGTAATTAAGTTTAAATGAGGTCACTGGTGTGTACCTTAATTCAATATAATGAGTGTCCTTATAAAAAGAGGGAATTTGGCTGAGCGCAGTGGCTCACACCTGTAATCCCAGCACTTTGGGAGGCCGAGGTGGGTGGATCACCTGAGGTCAGGAGTTCAAGACCAGCCTGGCAATATAGGGATACCCCATCTCTACTAAAAATACAAAAATCAGCTGGGCGTGGCGGTGCACACCCATAATCCCAGCTACTGGGGAGGATGAGGCAGGAGAATCGCTTGAACTCGGGAGGCAGAGGTTGCAGTAAGCTGAGATGGTGCCACTGCATTCCAGCCTAGGTGACAGAGCTAGACTCTGTCTCAAAAAACAAATTAATTAATTAATTAAATTAAAAAAGGAGATTTGGACACAGATGGGTGCAAAGGGAAGACCATATAAAGACACAGGGAGAAGATAGCCACCTACAAGCAAAGGAGAGAGGCCTTGGAAGAAACCAATCCTGCTGACACCTTGATATTGAACTTCTAGCCTCTAGAACTGTAAGAAAAATATATTTTTATTGTTTAAGCCACCTAGCATGTAGCACTTTGTTATGGTGTTCTAGCAAACTAGTACAAGAACTTTACTAACTGTGTGAACCTTTCTATTTACATTTTCTCCTTTGTATACTAGGGTCATAATTATCTACCGTATGGGGTTGTTTGAGGATTTAAGAAAATCATACATGCAAAGTATTTAAAACAGCATCTGGCATATACATTATTTAGAAATCAATGAATTATTACTACTACTACTACTATTACTACTACTACTACATTACTATTCCCTACTAGATTGTACTGAGGCAGAAATATGGAAGCATGATATCTAGAAGAAGATAACACATAAAATACCATTATAAACTGATTTACTTTTTCTATTTTTCACCAAGTGCATTATTTATCTTCACAAGAAGATAGTGGTATGATACTGAGGAATATGGGTCTTGCTTATTTGCCTGCTCCATCTGAAATAATGATCTTCTATTCAATTAAAGATTTGTTTAGAAAGTCCCGAATTGGTTTTATCACTGTGTAGAGAGACATCATTTCTAAGGTCATAGTTCAGTCACATGAGAAGAAAAAGCTCATTAAATATTAAAAAATAATCTTAATTTAGGTTGATCAGTGAATGCTTACTATAGAATAGCTACACATTGTGCTAAATGATCTGCATGTAGCACCCTAATCCTCAAAACAATCTTTTAAATTATATATTATGTTATTGGCCAATATCAAAAAACTAATAAAAGACTAAACTAGATTTCTTAGTTTTTAATCCAAATCCCATGATATTTACTACTGTGATCTATGACATAGCATTATTATTGCATCCAAATATTTGGCTATAAATACTTTTTTTCTTTACTTTTCAAGGGACTTAGAACTATGCAGACATGACTTCTAAAAACTTAAAATAAATGTTTATGCAAACCAAAAGATATAAAACTTTTACACGTCAAATAAACAAAGTCAAAGGCAAGCAACAAACAAGAGAGGGAAGCCCACAAATACGACAACTCAAACTAGAAAGAAAACTGAGTCATCAAAACAAATACAACATTTAGGGGATGGCAGTTTCCAAAGAGGAAATTCAAATGGCCGATAAACATGGAAAAATTTTTATCTGACTGTTAAAGAAGAAAGGTAAATTTAAACAAGTTGGTAGACTTTCATTTTGTTTTTGTTCTGTTTTGGGTTTTTATGTTTGCATTTCTATTAAATTTACAAAAAAATGAGAAAAGAAAAAAAAATAATGTTGATAAGCATGTGGTTAAGCCGGCTTTTTCATATGTTGTTGACCAGAGTAAATTTTCCTCAGTATTTTGAAGAGTTTTCTAATATAAGTTAAAGTAACATAAAGCTGTTT
Source organism: Nomascus leucogenys (assembly GCF_006542625.1). Classification (NCBI taxonomy): domain Eukaryota; kingdom Metazoa; phylum Chordata; class Mammalia; order Primates; family Hylobatidae; genus Nomascus; species Nomascus leucogenys. The sequence continues at coordinate 23,688,991 of NC_044394.1, read as the reverse complement.
ATCATCAGCTCAATTATGTCACTGCTAGAAATCTCATAGCAAAGTGATATGATTCAATCCAATATATACAATAGTTTATTTTGTATTTGTTAAATATGTTTCTGAAAAAATTGAAATAAGGGGAATGGTGTTATATGACGTGAGTAAGTCAGGATACAAATTGCTGTGTAACATAGTATCTCCGGATGTTAGGATTATGAATGATTTTTATTTCCCTAGATTTACTCTGCTTTCATTAATCTATATGTAAACACACACTTGTAATAAAAAACAAACAAGGAAAGATAAACAGAATCACTAATTTTAGTAAGTTATTTTTATTCAAATCTTTCAAAACTTATCTCTTTAGATGGATGAAATATTTGTAAGCAGAAGCGTTCGTGTATTTATGCTAGTAATTATATCATTACAGAATTGAGACATGCAATTTCCCAAAGGAATTTTTCTACAAATTTCTATTAATTGAAAGGCACATATGCTAAGGATAAAGACTATTTCCATGACTATCTTCACAAACTAATGGCCTGCCAATGTCTTTTGATCCTGTGTTCGAGAACTTGTTTACAGAATAGCTGTTGGGAGTGAATATATGAGACTTTCTACATGACGATTGACATCTGTATCCCTTTCTTTTTATATTTATATTTAGATTGCAGATGTACACTAAGTGGATGTGTTTGAAGTCTTCCTTCTTTCATTGACACATAATTATTGAGAATCTGTCACTTTTTCAAAGAAAAAAGAATTTAAGCAATTATGTAGTCATATTGTTAGGGTTTGCCAGAGTTTCACCTGGGTGTGGTTTCTGTTTTCTTTGAGTTGTATTTGGGATCTCTGATCATTCTACATGTAAGGTTTCAACCATGGTGGTACTCTTCCTTTTTTTGTTTTCAACCAAGCCTAAGAATTTTCTTTTCACCATACTGCAGCTTCAGCAAACAGAAACACCGCAGTGTAATGTTAGGTGAATAACATTGAGTGTTACGAGAATAACATTGGTATGAAACAATTCTACAAATAAGGTTGTTCTCAAGAAGTAACAATAGTAATGATCATTTTGCTCCATTGTTTCTCTACATATTGTGAACTAGGTCAAATATGAAGTATGCTGTATATTTGAGAGAAGTTATGCCACACAAATAAGTTTAGATTGAACTCTCTCCATCTCTCTGTCTCAGCACTACATATGAACTCCTTTGCAAGATTGTTTTATGCTATGACGTCCCTTTGAAGAGAATTTTTGTGAGATTTCCAGTATATAACAAGTTGAAATTATCTTAAGAGAATCATCTCTTAATCGCCTTGGGAAGAATCTATATTTTAGATGCTCTTCTCTATCATTTAATTTAGAATAATGATACATGGATTCTTCCTTCTCTGCTATTAATAAACCTTCCATTTGAAACTCTTTATGGCTATTCATCTAGACTCGAGGCTAAAGCATGCTCAAGTATCTCCTACCTTAAAAACAAATAAACAAAAACCTGTTTGACTTTGAGCTTTTTCTTTTTCCCTTTTTTGTTTTCTTTCAGTCTTGGTCTTGCTCTGTTGCCCAGGCTGGAGTGCAGTGGTGAGTGGTGTGATCATAGCTCACTGCATCCTTGAACTCCTGGGCTCAAGCCATCCTCCCACCTCAGCCTCCTGAGTAGCTAGGACTACAGGTATGTGCCACCATGCTAGGCTATTTTTTTAAATTTTTTTGTGGAGACAGGGCCTTGCTATGTTGCCCATGCTGGTTTTGAATTCCTGGCCTCAAATAATCCTCCCACCTCAGCCTCCCAAAATGCTGGGAATATAGGCATAAGCTGCTGTGCCTGGGCAACCTTCTCTCATTTTCTTCAGATTCACACATCTAGCAAAAATGTTTGTATGCTCTCACCTCTTGTTCTCTCTTCAAACCACAGTCATTATTTAAGGTCCTCAGCATTTGGCTGAAGGTACTGTATGACCAAATCAAATTGATATCTTTTCGTTTTTAATATACTTATCTTCCTTCCTGAATTTTAATTTCATAAGATTCAGCCTAAATGATCTATATCTCTATTTGCCAAATGCCACGTGGAAAGTAATAAAAGAAGTATAAATAAAAGAGAAAACTCTCTTTAACGTTTTTGTTTTCCTGTAGCTATATTTTCCATTCCTCCCACTTTTCAGTTCTGCCATAGGCCAAATCACTCAGTAACTTCTCATTTCCCCATTCTTCTTTGTCCTTTCCAAGTCTGAACAAGCCTACAGGGTACATTCACTCTCTTTCCTGCTGATGCTATGGTCTGATGAAAGGACAGAAAAACAAAGTCAGTACACCTAGTCCCAGGTGTGCTAACAACAGCAGAAAAACAGATGTGACTGAAACCAGTGGTGATGATGGCGGTGGAGATGGAGCACAGCCCTGAAGAGTATCTAGAAGTTTGTCTCCTCCAGAGAAATGTGCATTCATTCAAAAAATATGCCATGCACTCTCAGGCATTGGGAATAAAGCCATGGGTAAAGTATACTTGCCTATGTGGAGTTTACAGTCTTGTGGGAAATTTCTGTTCATACCACACACCTCAGACTTGCAGAATCAGAAACTGGTGAGCACTAATGGAGGGCTTATCTCTTAGAATTGTATATAAATTAATCAGAATGTTGATTAGTCAATTTGCAAAGGGAAATGTTTGTTGCTTGGAAGAAAAGTAATCGTGCCTGCATGATCAACTCATTTCCACTCTGTGATCTGTACATCAAGCTAATTGAAAAGGCCAAGCCATAATCAGAAATGTATTTAATTGTTTTAAATTAAAGATTGCCAACACATTTATTGACTATAAAAATGATGCCACAACTTAGATTTCTTCCACATAACCAGCTCTTTTCCTCCTTAGAGAACGAAATGTAACCATGATGGACATGGGCTCATAACAAAGGAAGCTAGTTAGGTGAATTGGCAATTAATGTGATCAGGCTTAGCTAGACTTGTGTGCATCTATTTCATAATAGAGATAGTCGTGTTTATAGAATTGAACATTGAAAGTCTAATGGCTTACATTTCCTCAGTACTAGAGAGAGCTTGGAAGTCTACTGTCAAAATTCACAATGTGAGGCATCCCATTGAGCATATTAGCATTTTCAAAGAAGATATCAATCAAATCACAGTCCAGTCTGATAATATAAGCTGACAGCCATTAGGTCTCTTTAAGGTAACTTTGCCTAACACAGCTCTGATAATTATGTATAGAATGAGAAGAATCGATGCTCAGGGCACAATCTTATTTTCCTCATCTCTGGAGAAAGCCTCGAGTTCTCTATGATAACAATATAAACTTAGACACGTTCACTAAACTTCTCTGGGAATCACTTTTTCCATCTTCAAATGGATTGTGTGACCACAGAGTTTCCTCCAGTTCTAGGGCTGAGGCAAACTGAGGTTGGTACCACAGTTGAGTTTACCTGGGAGAGGAATTTATCCACAGTAGACTGGAGCACTGTGGCTACAATGGAATAGAATACAGCAAAAATTGTTGAAAACCAGGGTTGTGGCCAGGAACAGGGTTCTACAATCCTGGTTTCCAACCCTGAGTGCCTTGTCCGAATAATTTTTTTTTAAAGGGTCAAGCCAGAAACTGGAAAGTGAGGAAATGTCTGAAGATGACTATTTAAAACTAAGATAGTACATGGGAGGGATAAACCAGATTATTATTATTATTATTTTTGCAATCAGTATTTGTCAACCAAATCAGACCTGATGCCTGTTTTTCTATAACACATATTTTGTTATATATTGTAATAAAATAATTAATCAGTTGTTTGACCTTACGTAGAATCACTGTGCATGTTCAACAGCTATAAATACAGACTCAGTGATACAAGTGGGCTAATTGGTAGATATAATACCACAATCAGGGATGTGACTTTCTAAAATGGTGAACAATGTCCTGGCATCACTTCCAAAAAAACAAACAAACAAAAAAGAAAACAAGTATGCTTTTCCTTCAACCTACATAATGGTAACATTCTGGAAAAAGTCAGTGCATGTTAAAATCATGCTACATATATAAATATTAAGTGGAGTTCTGTTCTAGACTGGGTTAATTATAAATGAGCTTTATTTACATGCAGTTGTTTCAGAAAATTCCAACTGTGAAACTTCCTAGTTGTGCAAAATTATCTAGAATACTTGGTCACTATCACTGTGACAACAAATAATACTTCCAAAGATTTTCATGATGTGTCCAAAAGGCAGTACCACCATTTATCCCTTACCCTGTACCCACAGTGGGTACTGTTAAAGAGTCTACATAGTAGGGGAATGTGGATGCTGAAAGGAGCATTACTTGTCTGCATATCCCTGAGCTGAAATTTTATGATTTTTGTTATTATTGAGGACAACTTCCCTCCACCAATTTCAACCTCCAGTTATTTCCACTGCTGTCTAAATTTCTTACAGAAAAAGCATGCAGTTTGTTCCCAAGATCACACATAGGCTTCATTTGAATAAGGCAGATGAAAAACTCCTATTTCCTCCACTATGCTTCACCTAGCCTCCAAGGCCACTTCAAGCCACATAGGAGATTGCCCCACCTGGCCACTTCAAGCTTCCAGCTTACTCACCACTTCGGCCATAAGCTTTGGTCTCCAGTTTCCTCCTGTTAACAGTCCAAGTTCTCCTACAAATATGAACGTCAATTCAAAAAGTTCAAAAAGGGAATTGTGGGTGGTAGAAAAGGATAAAAAATGTTTATTTTACTGTATTTGCTTGTTTCTTTGGGGACCTGGCATATGGGCTTATATTTATTTTCATGGTGTCCCAGCTTTCATGACATAATGTGTGGGAACAGGTGACCATGTCTACATGTATGCATCTCTGCGTACATGTTTGCTATGCCATATATTTATATGCTTAAAGAATAATTTACTTATGTCAAAGGGTTAATCAATATGGGGTATATTTTCATACCTTTGCAAATTTTATCTCATAATATGGAAATTTAAAAGAGAAGAAAGATGATTAAGGGTATCTTTAAATCACCAGGCCCTCTATTCCTTCTGAAATAATCAATTTTCTAGCCTTCTTATATAACCTGCACCAGGTACTATGATATTTTGATATAGTATATACAAGGCAGCTCACTGGGGCCCAGCACTATATATTTCTTTTTTTTTTTTTTTTTGAGACGGAGTCTCACTCTTTGCCCAGGCTGGAGTGCAGTGGGGCGATCTCAGCTCACTGCAAGCTCCACCTCCTGGGTTCATGCCATTTCTCCTGCCTCAGCCTCCCGAGTAGCTGGGACTACAGGCGCCCGCCACCACGCCCGGCTAATTTTTTGTATTTTTAGTGAAGATGGGGCTTTACCGTGTTAGCCAGGATGGTCTCCATCTCCTGACCTCATGATCCGCCTGCCTCGGCCTCCCAAAGTGCTAGGATTACAGGCATGAGCCACCACACCCGGCCAGCACTATATATTTCAAAACAATAGCACTAGATAAAAAGCAAATGTTTAAAATGCCAACTAATAATCTGAAGAGAAGGTGTTATTTTGGAATTTCTTAAAGTTTTAAGCAGAAACCAGGTGTTAAAAGAAAGTGATAATTTGAATATTTGATATATCTTGGCATGTGACTGCAAGAATCAGGCCTGAAGAGAGTGCTAAAACTAGGTAATACAACGTTCACTTGTGGAAGTCATCATTTTAATATTGTCAGATGGTGAATAGAATTTTCTCTCAGAATAAATCGTTCTCTGCCTCTTGAGAAGCACTAGATCTTTTCAACTTTAAGGACTGTCATGTGACATTTACCTAGTGACAATGGAGAACCTGGCCCTTTGAGCTTTTATAGATAAGAGGAGTATTCCCAAAGAGTTCAATGCCCTGGCATCCCATACCAGTCCCTGGTCATCATTTTCTGGGACCATGACTCTAAATCGTCATTGTCTTCTATTCCTCTATTTCCAACACCTTGGAGAATGCTTTGTGTGCAGTAGATACATAATTCATACTTCTCACTGACTTACTGGCCATTCCCACCTGAAGAGAAGCAAATAATTCCAATAAAACCACACAATTATAGCTGAAAAACTCTCTGAACTTAGAGTGATAAATGCCCATTTTGAGTGCGCTTGCTAAAATAAGACAAGCTGGTCAGATTCAGAAAATCTGCCATTTCTTATGGCTTTATTGAAACCTTTTCAGAAGCTTTTCTGTTACACAAATAGAACCTGTTTCCAAAAACAGATATTCATTCAAGAACATGAAAACCCACCCACGAGTTTAACTGCCATTTTATTCTGACCAATAAAATTCCCTGTTCTTGAGTGATATTTTTTTCTTTCTCTCTCCTGAATTACAGAATGATATTCCAAAAATGAGAATCCTTTGATTCTTATGATAAGAAGAAATATTCTCCTAGGGAAAGAAGCATGGCTTCTTTCAGCCCTATATAATCATTCTCATTCCTCAAAGATTCATTGAGCAAACATTGTTGTCACTATTTATACAACAAAACATTCTTTCATGAACTTTCAAATAAATAAATAAGTTGTAAGATTTCTGCACACTCATAGTCAACCTGACAAGTCCTCAAATAGTTAAGTTGAACAGTTTACTTAGAAAGGCTGACAAATTTGCTTCACTTCAAAATATCATTAACACCAATAACACATTTTCTCAAGCCTATTGCTAAGTTGTAAGAAAAGATTGCTACAGATTAAGACCCTTGATATAATGCTATAAGCTCCTAACAATGGTATCTTTTACAGTGAAGAGCAACTGCAGACACAAATTGCCCTCTTTCCTGCATCTTTTTCACAAAAATCAATATTAAAGTAGTATCTGCCTTAACTCTCCCATACACTATATGAGAAAAAACCACAGCCGTGCTTAGGACAGTTTAGGTCAATAAAGAATCAATACTGTGGTTGAATCTGTAGAAAGATAAAAGACTTAGAACTCTCTACACAGGGACCCATTGTTTTCTCTCTATTCTGTAAAGCAGCAGAAGAATGTCACTTGTCTCTGCATGGCAGGTGTGGGGGTTGAGGGCAGTTTTTTCTTCTCTTTTTTAAGGTTGATGCACATTAAGTGTTGGTGAAAAGTAAAGGGGCATCATACAGAAGAGGGGGTGGGAGAAGATTGCAGACACTTTTGCTTCTTTTAGATATTTTGACTCTTTTCTGAACTGTCCCTTCACAGAAGTCGGAGATGGGTAGAGAGGAGCCTTTTACAGGAATTCAGCCTTGGTAAATATGAGGTCAGGTGATACCAAGAGGCAGATGGTCTAGATTAAAATCTGAGCTATGGTGTGTAGTCTTGGGAAAGTTACCTTACTTTTTTAAAGCCTCAGTTTTCTCATTTACAATAAAATAAATGATATAAATAATACCAGCTAAACTATAGAATTTGTAATAGATCTTTTGTGGGCTCACCAATGTCCCAGCACAAGGGTCTCTGAACTGCTCAGCTCTCTTACTGTCAGACAAGGTCCTATGACTGGTTCTGGTCAATGAACTGTGAGAAGAAGTGACATATTTCACTTCCATGTTGAGGCAAGTCTCTTTCCCTGACATGGCAAACTTGGAGGGAGCCTCCTGCTGAGAGAGCCACGAGTTCAAAGCCACCTGTGTCTCTGAGTCGTCACACAGATGTCTTGGATAGTCACCCAGATCTATCTGTGTATGATAAGCAAGTAAATATCTATTGCATTATATCATTGATTTGGGGGTCATTGTCTGTTGTTTTTACCACATCATGACCTAGCATATCCTATTCATTAGTTAACAGGAACAATTTACAAATGTATTCTTATAATGCTGGACACATTTAATGCTAGCACTCAATTAATGTTTTAATTTTTTAAATCTGAATCTCAAGCCAAGGGAGCAGTTTGAACAAAATGGTGGAATGAAATAAGTGCATTCAGGAATTCTGTAAGTAGAAGAATTCTTAGGAAAAAATCATAACATATATTAGAATTGGAAATCACCTTTTAAAACATCCAAGTTAGTATTCCAAAAAGGTTGTTGTATAGAACGTGAGTCATGTAAAGTGCAGAAAGAGTGTTCTTTGCCTTAAGAAATTCAGAAAATGCTGCTTACTTAATCTCTTACTTGGATGTTCTCAATGCACATTAAATTACTAAAAGCTCTGAAAAGTACTGCAACAGAGAAATCTAATAGTTTTTTGTGTATTCCAGGGCTTTTTAAGTTTATTTGACCAAAGAATGCTTTTTCCATGTAACACCAATTATCTTTTTACAGAACACATTGTTATTGCCCTCAGAGCACTTATTAGATTGTTAGCAAATTGTTTAGCTACACTTAGCACTAATATTAAATTATGCATTTAATAGTTTCAGCTATGGTATTAGTCCATTCTCACACTGCTAATAAAGAAATACCCAAGACTGGGCAGCTTATTAAGGAAAGAGGTTTAATTGACTCACAGTTCAGCATGGCTCGGGAGGCCTCAGGAAACTTACAATCATGGCAGAAAGGGAAGCAAACACATCCTTCTTCATATTGTGGCAGCAAGGAGGAGTGCAGAGAGAAGGTGGATATGGGTAAATCCTCTTATAAAACCATCAGATCTCATGAAACTCACTCACTATCACGAAAACAACATGGAGGTAACCACCCCCATGATTCAATTACCTTATACTGGCCCCTCCCATGGCATGTGGGGATTATGGGAGCTACATTTCAAGATGAGATTTGGGTGGGGATACGGAGCTTAATCATATCCTTCTGCCCCTGTCCCATCCCAAATCTCATGTCCTCACATTTCAAAACACAATCATGCCTTCCCAACAGTCTCCCAAAGTCTTAAACTCATTCCAGCATTAATTCAAAAGTCCAAGTCCAAAGTCTCATCTGAGACAAGGCAAGTCTCTTCTGCCTAAAATCAAAAGCAAGTTAATTACTTCTGCCTGTAAAATCAAAAGCAAGTTAGTTACTTCCTAGATACACTGGAGGTACAAGTACTGGGTAAATAAACCTGCTCCAAATGGGAGAAATTGGCCAAAACAACGGGGCCACAGGCCCCATTCAAGTTCAAAATCCAATAGGGCTGTCATTAAACATTAAAGTTCCAAAATGGTTTCCTTTGACTCCATGTCTCACATCCAGGGCAGAATGATGCAAGAGGTGGGCTCCCAAGGCCTTGAGCAGCTCCACCCCTAAGGCTTTGAAGGGTATAGCCCCCCTCCAGGCTGCATTCACAGGTGGATATTGAAAAGGCACCTTTTCCAGACACACGGTGCAAGCTCTCCATGGATCTACCATTCTGGAGTCTGGAGGACAATGGCCCTCTTCTCACAGATCCACTAGGCAGTGCCCCAGTGGAGACTCAGTATGGGAGCTCCAACCCCATATTTCCCTTCCGCATTGCCCTAACAGAGATTCTCAATGAGGGCTCTATCCCTGCAGCAAACTTCTGCCTGGACACCCAGGCATTTTCATACATCCTCCGAAATCTAGGCAGAAATTCTCCAGCCTCAATTCCTGTTTTCTGTGCCACCTGCAGGACCAACACCACATGGAAGCTGCCAAGGCTTGGGGCTTTCACCCTTGGAAACAATGACCTGAGCTGTACCTTGGCCCTTTTTAGCCATGGCCAGAGCAGCTGGAATACAGCCTCAAGGCTGCACACAACAGGGGGCCCTGGAGCTGGCCCAGGAAACCATTTTTCCCTCTTGGCCTGCGATGGGAGGGGCTGCTATGAAAGTCTCTGACATACCCTGAAGACATTTTCCCCAATGTCTTGGTGATTAACATTTGCTCCTTATTACTTATGCAAATTTCTGCAGCTGGCTTGAATTTCTTCTCCCAAAATGGGTTTTTCTTTTCTACTTCATCGTCAGGCTGCAAAATTTTCCTAACTTTTATGCTTTGTTTCCTCCTGAATGCTTTGACACTTAGAAATTTCTTCTGCCAGATACTCTGAATCATCTCAAGTTCAAAGTTCCACATATCTCGAGGGCAGGGGCAAAATGATGCTAGTCTCTTTGCTAAAGCATAACAAGAATCACCTTTACTGTACTTCTCAACAAATTCCTCATCTCCATCTGAGACCAACTTGTCCTGGACTCATTGTCCATATCACTATCAACATTTTGGTCAAAGCCATTCAACAAGTCTCTAGGAAGTTACAAACTTTTCCACATTTTTCTGTCTTCTTCTGAGCCCTCCAAACTATTCCTCTGCCTGTTACCAAGTTCCAAAGTCACTTCCACATTTTTGGGTATCTTTATAGCAGCACCCCACTTTCTGTATCAATTTACTGTATTAGCCTGTTCTCACACTGCTAATAAAGAACTGCTTGAGACTGGGTAATTTATAAAGGAAAGAGATTTAATTGACTCACACATCGGCATGGCTGGGGAGGCCTTAGGAAACTTACAATCATGGCAGAGGGGGAAAGCAATCACATCCTTCCTCACATGGCAGCAGCAAGGAGAAGTGCAGAGCAAAGTTGGGGAAGCCCCTTATAAAACCATCAGATCTCGTGAGAACTCACTCACTATCATGAGAACAGCATGGAGGTAACTGTCCCCATGTTTTCATTACCTCCCACTGAGTCCCTCCCATGACATGTGGGGATTACAGGAACTACAATTCAAGATGAGATTTGGGTGAGGACACAGCCAAACCATATCAGCTATACATAATAAGAAACCTATATAACAGTGCCTTTCATAAAACAAATAATAGCTGCATTTATAGCCTTACTATGTGAGGTATTGTCTTAAGCTAAATATTTGCTCACTTAACCCTAGTGACATCCTCTCTTTTGTAATGAGATCTGAAGGTTGAAGAGATCCAAGTTTGAGGTAATGACCCAAAGCTTTAAGTTTCTGCAGTCCTATTACTTTTTCCCTCACATTCAGTTGTAAGATGCCTGGCTGGGATGACTCCAGCCACCAGGAAGAAGAAAGACATGCATAATGAATATGTCTCTGCAGCACTTGCCTCCCTTTTCCTTAAAACCCATCTAAAATTATCTATTTATAACTCTTGGTCAGAATTTGGTCATGTGGTCACATATAATTGCAAAGGTATCTGAGAAATATAGACTTGTATTTTTGTTATTTTATTTCACCTGAGCACATGGTCACCCGTAACCAAATGGGTGATCTAAGGGAGGAAAATAGAATGTGTATTGGGTAGGCAACAAGCAGTTTCTGCCATATTCCTGGTACATAATCAGTTTATTATTTCCACTTTTAGGTAGTGTCAATACGACACCTCTCACGCATGTATGAGTAGAAATGCAGACATGATGGAAATTTAGAAACAAAATGTTGAGTATAATTAAAAATTTTTAAAAAGAATAATTACCCAACTGAGCCCAAGAAAACTCAAACTATTTCTCATCTTGTTTAGACCTATCCCACAGGGGAGGTAAAACTCTGTGAGATGTAGAATGATGTAACTCTAGGGGTGATGTTCCATTTGGAATCTTAAGTTTCCTCTACTTTAAAGAGAGGACAAGATTCCTACCCTCTTTGAGTGTGGAGTGAGGACATTCAATCCATTAGCCCATGTAAAACCCCTGTAACAGAGCATGATCTTGCAAGTGTTCAAGGTTAGCTATCTTAGCTCTTCCAAACAATGAAAAAGTGATGGACTTATCTCTATCATAGAATCCAGCTCAAAGATATAATATAGCTCCCACCTCTGCCACTCCCCAACACCCCCAACTCAGGAAATATCATCCACTATTTCTGTGAAAACAAACAAACAAACAAACAAAAACTGTACTAAACCCAGATACATGATCTTGCTGATGTACTGATCCAGAGCAGCCAGTATGGATATTAGGGTGGGACTTAGGAGTCGGGTACAGGTTCTTTTCTCTTCGCTGGTAAGTGGAGGGGACTCCAAAGGCACCTCTATCCCTGCAGGATACCCATGACCTTTATCTGAATCATCAGACTCAGCCCAATGGAATTTCTGATTAGACCGTGTTTCCTTTTTGCTTTCTGTCCTAGAGGTGAATTTCCCGAGGAACATGTACATACCAAGTATGTGGCATGCTTTCACTCCTTGATGTGGAAACCTTAAGACAGATCTTCTTCAGATGTTTATACATTTTCTCTGCCAAGGTTAAGAGTTGCAAAAATGTTCCTCACAACTGCTCTCACTCTACAAACTATAAACACTAAGGAATGTCCTTCCCCTGTATGTTATTGTTTCAGCATGACTAATCAGAGAAAATTGCAACATATTGCCTAGTTATCTAATTAGACAGAATTACTGATTAATTCTCAACCAAGAGTCCCTGATTTCATCCCTGCTCATGTCACCTCTCCTTGCTCTTACCTTCTCCAATTTCTGGAGAAGTTGAGCTAATAGACACCAAGGAGAGGAGAGCAGGTGCCATACATTCTGCATATCATTTTTTTTGTCATGTGGGCACTCAGCGCTCAGCCAGGAGAAATTAGCCCACCTTCCCCACTGCCACTGTCACTTCCCTGGGCACCTGGGTTCAGAGCTGCAGCTCTGTTCCTGATGCTGGAACCACAGTGGGGTGGACCCTATCAATATAACAGTGAGCTGGGTTATATGCAGAGCATCCACATCATCCAAGCCAGGAAACGTTTGTCTGGGGCAAATGTCAAGCAGGCAAGAAACTGGGACAAAAGTGTAAAGGGGGACTGTCCTTTACAAGAATTAAGGTTACCCTAGCTATGCACCACAGGAGCTTACAGGCTGACCACAAATGGGTTCAGTACACAGGCTTTGGCTTCGGACACACTTGGGTTTGTGTCCGGGTTGTGCCGCTTTCTCACCAGACAGCCTTTGGCAACTTGCCTCCTTTTCCTCTCCAAGTTCTGGTTTTCTCATCTCGAAAATGGGGATGACATTATTAACCTTATGGGGCTTCTGTGAACCTTAAATTAGGCAGTATAAATAAAGGGCTTAATACAGTGACAGGAAACAATAGCCGTTAGCCATATATCCCCTGTGTGAGGACTGCTAAGCTGACACATTGAGTTTGGGCTCCAAATGGGAAAGGAAAAAATTGAAAGAAGAAATTATATTCATGTTTATGTATTCCAGTCTTACTTCTTAAGAAACCCTCATCTTGAGAACAAAAGGGAGAGAAAATAAACAAAGCATGCACAACATCAGATTCAATATATTCCCACCCAGTGAAGAGGAGGTTGTTATATTTGGGGTGGAGGGCAGCTGCCCTCCCTTTTCCTGAAGTCCCATTCTGATCTTTTCGGGGGCTTCTCCTCCTTTCGAGTTCCAAGTCATCATCAGTCGGGCTCCTTCTCTGGCTTGCTGCTCTGCAAATTTATTGCCCTGCCAGCTGCCCCAATGCAGTACTTGCACCAACTCCATCAACTGCTCTGGGACAGGCTAAACATCAAAGTCTATTATTTAGATTTTCCCTTCATCTCCAACTGATTCCATCCCAAACTCAATTTCCTCCTTCCTCTTTTTCAATTAACTACAGTTGCCCAGAGCTGGGGCGATAGGAGGAGATACTAGGGGCATACATCTGTCATCATTTATCTGGTAGTGTATGGGATATGCTGGAATTCAGGTCCCTAATATAGCCTGTTGGACTCAAATAATTCTAGACATATTTGATTTTTGTAAAAGACAGAAACAACACACAATGAGCCTTTACATCGACCACCCAAGGGGGCACTTAGAGAGAATTTCCAATCTATTCATGATCTGTTATTCCCAGCCCCAAAAGTTTCCATGTTATAGCAGAATACCCAGGGACTCCATATGTTATGGGAACACAGCAGAACCAAAATGAGCTGAAAGAAGAATGCGTTAGATTCAAACATGGGATGAAACAGTACCCAAGGAGGCCCTGTTTCATTGTCTCTACCTGGGACCCTGGGACAACACAGCCATCTCAGCCCCATTCAAGTGTGACATTTCTTTTGAATATGACAGTGGCGGCGACCTTGTCATTAACTGATGCTATGAGCAACATTTCAGCTTTCATAATTCAGTTAATTTTCAAGCCACTGGTTACTGAACCCCCAGTATAATTTTCATATAATTAAACCACGTATACACACACACACACACACACATTCTCACCCACACAAAACATCCACAAAAGTGAAAAACAGCACAGAAAAACAAAACTGAAAATCCAGAAAAATTAGAAGCAAGATTCAAATCTATCTTCTTCGTTTCCTTTTATCATAGGTGTATGCATGTGGAAGGGAAATGAGCAAAAGTCAGTTGGCCTTGGAGAGGGTGGGGAGGGGAAAGAGTTCATTTTTCTATTCCCATTAGTATTAGTATGCAAAGGCAAAGTGTGCTGGTCATTTTCTCTTTACTAATTACATATTACACCTACATAAAAAAATTTGGTAAAGGAATTACACATTTTCAATTTAGATATTAGTTCCACAATTTTATGGAAAAGTCTTACAAAGGGCATACAGGTTATGTCTTCATTATAGCAAGAATTTTGCTGAGAGCTTAAAACTTCAACAAAAATTTAAGTATTTGGGTAATTAAAATCCATATAATGCTTTTTCAGGAAAACAACTGATTGTTTCATTTGTAATAGCAGAGGCTCAAATTAATACTAAAAATATCAGTTTATCAGAAAATGTATGTGGTCATTTTTATATATAGACCACACAAAATCTGCTGAATATGTGTCTTCATATTGTACTCTCTTGGCTTTTTAATAATATTTGCATGAAGAATAATCCAAACTTTGGAAAATGTAGCTTCTTTCCTAAGCAGATATTATCCTTTCTCTATATTATCTTATATTTTTCAATGTGGCCTGTCACATCGGTATGTGTGTGCCCTTCTCTTTCTTGACCTTGCTGAAGTAGCATCACAATTTTTGGATATTATGTCTACTGCTAAGACAGATTCAAATTAATATTAGCCTTATGCTGATACTATGTTTCTTGGGAAAAATATATATGAAACTTAGGGGTTTGAGAGGTTGATAATATTAACCAGATTGTACATCTCTCTTTTTTTTTGTTTGTTTGTTTTTTTTTGAGACGGAGTCTCGCTCTGTCGCCTAGGCTGGAGTGCAGTGGCGCAATCTCGGCTCACTGTAAGCTCCGCCTCCCGGGTTCACGCCATTCTCCTGCCTCAGCCTCTCCGAGTAGCTGGGACTACAGGCGCCCGCCACCGCGCCCGGCTAATTTTTTTGTATTTTTTAGTAGAGACGGGGTTTCACCGTGGTCTCGATCTCCTGACCTCGTGATCCGCCCGCCTCGGCCTCCCAAAGTGCTGGGATTACAAGCGTGAGCCACCGCGCCCGGCCACATCTCTTGAAATCAGTTTTATTTCCTCTCACTGCTCCTCCTTCTCCTCATTTTCTTTTTTTTAATTCTTCACTCTCTCGCTCTTTTAATCTCATGTCTCCATAACCTCATCTGCCCTTTATAATTCCCTAGTAACACTCAGGGAGGAGAGAACAAATGGCAAATAGTAAATATTCAAAGAAATGTTATTCTAAAACCTCGTGGTCTCACCTCTCTAATATGTAAATAATTTCAACAGAATCTGGCCAGGATTTTCCTAATGAGTCTGCTAAAATTCCACCACTTACCAAGAGCTCTTTTTAGTGGTGGATAGCAATCACATAGGTCTTAGTTTTACACTCTGCTTATATTTGTGGTGGTCAAACATGTAACATGGCAGGAGAGCATAGGTAGCCCAAACTTGAAAGAATCTAAAACAGTATGAGTAGGGAAAATTATTTAATCCATAAATGACTTGCACACTGACTTGATAACATTATTTATCTTTGTCTGTGAAATTTCAGGTGATTATTTTTCTTTTTTCCAAAAACGTTCGAAGTATTTTCTCACTTTTTAAACAGTATGCAAAGTGGGTAGTTTCTTCCTCCACTTTTACCTTTATTTTGTTTTATTTATTTATTTATTTTTTTGAGACGGAGTCTCGGCTCACTGCAAGCTCCGCCTCCTGGGTTCACACCATTCTCCTGCCTCAGCCTCCTGAGTAGCTGGGACTACAGGCGCGTGCCACCATGCCTGGCTAATTTTTTGTATTTTTTAGGAGAGACGGGGTTTCACCATGTTAGCCAAGATGGTCTCGATCTCCTGACCTCGTGATCCACTCACCTCGGCCTCCCAAAGTGTTGGGTATTTTCTTCCTCCACTTTTACCTTTATTTTGTTTTGTTCTATTTTAAACTTGAAGAACACATTGTACACCTACTAGATTTTGGGATACCAAGACTAAAGCTGGGAAAAGCAACAATCTCTTAGAAGAAAGACCTGAAGGAATCATTAGATACAGGTCCCAAGCCCATCCACCTCTCAGACTCTCCTTTTTACGCTTGTTACTGTTGCTATATATTGCTTTGCAATGACTTGAGGCATCAGAACAACAACCCTGCAAAAATAATATAAAGGACTGAACAAAAGAAAGCCTCCCATCCCACAGATACTCTGGGATCTGATTGTTCCCGGCAGTCCAGGTTGCTCCCTAGTGTGCATTCTCATACCAGTTCTCCTGAGAGATGAGTCCACCCTCTAATGGATCTCAATGTCAGGATGACTTGTGTGATATGCATCTTATATCCTCAGCTCCTGATTTCTTCACATTACTCTTCGTTAGAGCCAGCTTCTAGGTGAGATAATGCTCTCCCCCTCTTGCATTCCCACCCCTTCCTGATTTTAGTAGATGACTATCAGATGGCCCCCAATCTCTGCTTCGCCAAGCTCTGCACACTTAGTTATTTTAATCTTTCCTCATAAATCAGTCTCTCCAGCTCCTTAATTATTCTTGACAGATGATTTGCCCAATAGTTTACCATCAAAATGTGAGATTGTTGTCTTGAAAGTATTATCAACATAAATTATTTTTAAAAAATCATTATTAGTACTGAGTCCTTGGAGACAGAAAGGAAGTGAGAGAGCCCCAATACATTCCTAATGAGAGCTAGGGCAAGAATTCTAGAGCCTTCTTAAACGAAAATGCACAAAGATTTCCTTGTTACCAAGAGCTTTGAGCCAACACAGAGGAAAGTATCTTCCCTACTTCATGGAAAGTAAGCGCTATTTCTAAAAGAGGATGGCCAACCATTGAATATTTCATGTAGTAGTTAAGCCAAGAAACTTTTCTTAAAAACCTTTACTGCAACTCTGTCAAAGAATGAACAAGTTCCGGTAATAAAAGCCAGCTACAGTTCTAGGGAGAGAAAAGGAACAGCGGCGTTTGCCTCACCTTCATGTTTTGGCAGAGTATTTACGAAGGAGGTGGAGGCAAGAGGTAAAAGAACACTGTATTTTCTGTTCAGCATTGCACATAAACTTCCCAACACAGCCTAAGAATTTTCAAAAGCTTTCTGATCTTTTTACAGCCTGACATCATATTCCTCTATGGTGACATCATAGCTTTTAAAGATAGGAATCCAATGGCACTAGTATCTTAAAATGTTCCTAACCCATCAAAATTTGGCATTCGGTAGTTTATTTAAGAACCTTAAGTTTCCAAAGTTTTCTTTGGGTTTTGAAGGCTACAACCCTCCGTCCAGATAAGTTTCTATGTGTTTACAAACTGTGAGGCCAACCTTATGAATAGCACCTTATAAAAGAGGTCTGGCTGGTAGGGTGCTTTGACTGGAGGGAGGTTAGACGGAGAGTTAGAAAAGAGACAAAACAGTCTGGGTTCAAGCAGTAATGATTTCTTTTTTTTCTTTTTTGGCCAGGTTCTGCAATTTGCACCTCCTTTCCCATTCCCTTCAGGTCTGGTCTGACCAATAATTTTCATCACAAGACCAAAAAGGAAAAAAATTCCAACTTTCTTTATGATACAGCAGGAGTTCCTGCTACTGGGCTAAATCCCCTTTATTTCTAAAGTATGAACAGGCAAATGGAGATTCTTTGTTTCAGGATTTCAAGTAGGCAGAGTAGAGACCGCCATCCAAAACCTTTCTTCACAAGAGAGAGGAGCACACCTAGATGTTGGGATTGGAAAGCTGAGATCTTTCTCACTCATGGGCCTGCTACAGCAGCCTCTCAAACTGCCTGTAGTAAACAACCCATCCATTGTTTTTGTGTTTGAATCACTATGTGTCTTACTGAGCATGACTTGTGTGCAGCTTTACCATGTGCAAGAACCCTACACAAGATAGACATCTGAACTGCTCTATTCCTTCTTCATGGGGAGAAAGGCATGGTTCATGCACTTGAATGTTGTGGCAATGTCATTGCTATAAGTTTCTATCAATTTACTTTTAACTTCTACACTTACCATTTCTTGGGACAGCTCTAAGTAGTTTCAAACTGGCACCAGGCCACTGTGCACTGAGTAACACTGTACTAGAACAGGAGTTGGCAAACTATGCAGTAGGCAAAATCCCATCTGACACCTGTTTTAGTAAATAAAATTTGATGGGGACACATGAATTGTCCTTGGCTGCTTCCATGCTACCACAGCAGAGTTGAGTAGTTGGCCCATAAGCCTGAAATATTCATTATCTGGCCCTTTAAGAAATAGTTTGTGAACCTCTGTTGAACTAGAGCCTCCTAAGTAACAAAAAAAATGAAATTGCATTCAGCAAGGTTTACTCCACTTACCCTCTCACTACTTCCTCCCTTCCAAGGAGAGATGAGGTCTGATACTTCCCACTGGCTACTTGGACTGGACTGGACTGGACTACATTATTATTTCCAGAAACAAAGATGGCAAGGCATTTGCTTTGAAATTCAGCACACAGCACACAGACCTAGGGAGGATTTACACATCAGTTATCAAAAAGAAAAACCTTTCTGGATTGTCTCTGTGTGTACATATGTTTGTTGGCATGTGTGTGTGCATGTGTATGCTAGCCCGTGCATACTCACTTGTGTGCGTGAGTTCAGCCATTCCAAGGCTGAACCAAATCACGAAAAGCTTGCTGTGACAATAACCAGCTAGAGCTCAATGACCACGCTCATAAAGAAGCCCTTTTGTTAAAGCAAGCCACTCGGGAAGAAGGCGGGAAGGGGAGGGGAAGAGGTGAGCTCTGCCTTTAAGAGGTCTATAGCGCTTCAATCAGAAACAGCTGTGGCCAGTTTAATGCTATCGCAGGGCTCATATAGATGTGACATCACGCAGAACTAAAGCTTGGCCAAGGAGTTTTACTGGCAATATACCTTAAACTCTAAGGATTTAGTTACAAATTTGTATGTGGTGTATGTTTTTTGAATGAATCCACAACTGGGAACCAATATCATATCACATGCCCTTCTAGTAACTCAGAAAGCTGTAAACAGGGTGGATTTTTTTAAGCTCAGAATTAAAATCTTTATTAATTTTAAGCTAAAGGGAAATAAATTAATTTGCTATCGTCCCAGTTTATTACATGTCTAACTAGAAAGATTGTCACAATCAGACCAGTATCCTGGCCAAGCAGGAGGAACTGGGAGACACTTTACATTCTAATTTTAAACTGCAGGGTATCCCAGGTGTACTGTATAGGATTTCCTGTAATTTACCAGCAAAATAAGCAGGCTACAGGAATATGTTTGCTATACTGTACATTCGTATTAATTACCCAGCAGGATAAAGTGATTTCTTTGTGATAGAAAGAGATGTGGATCTACAGGAAAATCATTAAACCAAACCAGGAAAAACAGACACATTTCTATTGTTAAGCAGTTTGGCTTGATTCATGATTGGAGCCTGGGAATATGTTATTGGTAGCATTTGTCTCACACTCATTCAATTTTCTTCCAAAAAGGAGAATGGACTCTCCAACTGAAACTAGCAAACAAAGCTGAAAGTGCCATGCTGGCCACTCTGAGGGTCACCAGTGAATATGAGGCACAATGCCTTCCATCAAGTAGTAGAATTTTGTTAGAGAATAATTCAGAGATACACTAAATTATAACAAGGATGGGAAGGAATCAGTGCTAAGTGGAAGAGGCAATACATGCCAGCAAATTTCAGAGGTGGAGAGAACACAGCAAGCTAAAGTGGTAACAGAAGGCTTTACGGGTAGGGCAGAATTTGGACAGGATCTCATATAAGGAATGTAATTCGGACAGGACCAGAGGATGGAAATTCTAAGCAGTGAGGTGCAATGGAACAAGGAGGGATACAAGATGAGGAGCCAGGAATGTGCAACAGGGGTTTGGGTGATAACTTGTGTTTAGATAGGACTCAACGTGGGTTAATTATAATGACATCAAAAAGAACAGAGCAGGAGGGGACCAAGAAATCAACAGCTGTTGAGCATATACTATGCACTAGGTGCTTTATGAGCTAACTTAATCATAACTTTTTAAGGTAGGTATTATCATCTTTCCTATTTAGAGATGAGAAAACTGATGTTCACAGACGTAAGTAACACACTCAAGGCTGTGAGGCAGGTAAGTGAATGACTCAGGCATTTATAACCACATCCATTCTCTATTATCAAGACAAAAGTTAACAAGTGTTGGTGAGGATGTAGATAACAGGGAATCCTTGTGCATTTTTGGTAAGAATGCAAATTGAGGCAGCCAGTATGGAAAATAGTATGGAGATGTCTCAAAAAGTTAAACGTATCACTAACAACCATATGATACAGCAATCCCACTTCTGGGTGTATATTCAGAGGAAATGAAATGCATATGTTGAAGAGATGTCTGCAGTCCTATGTTCATTGCAGTATTATTCACGATAGTGAAGACATGGAATCAGCCAAAACATCTATTGATAGATGAGTGGATAAAGGAAGTGTAGTGTATACAGGCAATAGAATATCATTCAGCCTTAAAAGAGAAGGAAATCCTGCCATTTGTGACAATATGGATGAACTTGGAGGACATTCAGGGACATGAAGTAAGCCAGACATGGAATGACAAATACTACGTGATACCGCTTATATGAGGAATCTAAAACAGTCAAACACATAGAAGCAGAAAGTAGAATAGTGACTGTCAGGAGCTAGGGGCAGGCAGGTATTAATCAAAGGGTACAACGTTTCAGCTATGCAAGATGAGTAAGTCCCAGAGATCTACTATACAGCGTAGTGCCTATAGTTAACAATACTGTACCATATAGTTAAAATTGTGCTAAGGGGGTAAATCTTATTTTAAGTGCTCTTATCATATGCATACACACTCACACGCACAACTAATAATAATAAAAAGTATAGGAGAAAAATTTTGGAGGTGATAAATATGTTTATGGCATCGATTGTGGTGATGGTTTCACAGACACATATTCATCTCCAAACTCATCAAATAGTATATATTAAATATGCACAAGTTTTTGTATGTTACTTATACCTCAATAAAGTATTTTAAAAAACACGTTTGCTCCAGTGTGTATTTTTATCCTATCTTAAAGGCCGACCACCCTATCTGCCCATCAGAATCATGTTTCGAAATATAAAAATATAACAAATAATTCATAATTCACCCCCAGGAGGTTCTGATGCAGTATCTTTGGGCAGTGACTTGGACAATTCTCCACAGATGTTTCTGAAGCCCAGGAAGTAGTGTGGACTTCTGCACTTCACCTTGACTTATACTACTCTCCTTCCACCCCCAAGCAGCTATTGCATCCATCATGAAGTAATCTGGTTACCGTCACCCAAGTGCCCTCTCCAACCTTTCAAACATTCTCAATAACCTAAAACTTCTACTGATCACAGACTGAGATGAATCTAAAAAAGAAGTTTCTGACTTCTGTTGTGGTGTAAAATGACGCCTTAACCTGGGCTTCACAGAAAACAGCCTGGAGCAATAGCATATGTGCTTCTATTCGATTGGAGAGTGAAAGCCCAGGTAAGTGGAGTGAGGTAAAAGGGGAGGGGAAGGGAAAGAGAGTGCATCACTGAGGGGCTTTGCTGGGCCTCAAAGGTGCCAGCTTACTCTGCAGTGTAGACGTTTTTCTAAAAGGACGCTGGGTAGTGGCTGTGTATCACAATACTTAGTGAAAGACAGCGGAGGCATGTATCTGCTGGCTTTAGCCCCCCCATTGATCAAAGGTTCACTCCATGGGACAGTAGTTTCCCCACATTTTGGGGTTGTGCATTTATGAGCTCTCGGTGGTCCTGCAGCATGGCACACATCCCTGGTAGCAAGAAAGAGAGCTGTGTGGGAGGAGGAAGAATATGCACACAGAACTGTCAATGAAGTAGTAGTTGTGTTGACAAAAGCTTTGCAGATAAACTAAGATAATCTGAAGTGGCACATGAAGGTGTCTGACTCATATAACAACATTTTTCTCCCAATTTAATGAAGAAGTTATTTCCAATAAACAGCACATTTGTTACATAGAAAAGATGGTACTAGAAGAATGAGCAATAAAACATTGAATGAAAGTTTCCAAACGTCAAAATATACCTTTCCTTACCCTCCCAGGTTTTTCACTGGAATATATTAGAGCCATGGTTTATCTTAACAAATGTGGGACAAGTGTACATAACAGTCTTTAGTAATTAAATGAGAAACTTTCCCATTCTGCTGTTATTCAATATCAGTTAATAGTCTATGGGAAATTAATTGAATGCTTTGTACCATACTGAAGGGAGGAGAAAGATCCAGAATAATGTCAGAATGTGTTTCTCCTCATTCTACCATTTTCCTCTCTTCTCTACTAGGTGAGGATGTATACACTATATAAACAGAGACTAAACATATTACAAAGATAGACTTTTAGGATGTTCATAGAAAAAAAAACTTCCTGATTAATTATTCAGAGCATAAACCAATGGTTCTCCAACTGTCACATGCATCAGAATGAGCAGAAGGGGTTGGTAGAAGACAAAGCACAGCTGTTCTCAAGAGTTGCTGACACTGCTCTACCCCCGGACCACACTTTGAGAACCAGTGGCATAAACTAACCTGAGTCTATCATTTTTGACTACTAGCCTGGGGATTATGGGAACAGGTAGATGTTATTTGATTTTTCTGGGTAATTTAGGTCTGACCCAGCAATCTTTTGGCTCAGGATTTTGGCATAAGTATATTAATGTCTTGCTACTCAGGGTATGGTTCAAGGTTCAGTAGAATAAACATTAGCTGAGAATTTGTTATGAATGCAAATTCTCAGCCCCACCCCAGAAGTACCACATTAAAATCTGCATTTTGAGCAGAAACCTTGGGTAAATTGTGTCTACCTTGAGGTTTGGAAAGCACTGTGGGGACCCACTTCCTTGCCTTAGTAAGGTTAAGACTGTTTGCAAGATTGGGGAGATAGTACAGCATTTCTAAGTCATTCCTGAGCTCCAGGACAGATGTATGATTTGTAAAGATTGCCTTCACTCTAAAGCTGACCTGAGAGCATTCCAGTGTAGTTGTTTTTGTTTTTTGACAAATGAAATCAGTGTTTGAAATTGTGATTATTTAATAAAAATCCTATCGCCTTATATTCTTGCTTCTTGTCTCAAAGTCCAGTGGCCTCTGGAACCAAAATGGTCTGAGTTAAAGGTCAACCCCTATCTCATTCACGTACCTGAAGACAGAGATACTATTTAAACCAGAGATTGGTAAGCCTTGTCTGTAAAAGGGTAGATAGTCAATATGGCTTTGTAGGCCATAAAGAGTCATATCGTTGAGTTGCAACTCCTCAACCCTCTGTGGTAGCATGAAAACAGCAAGCAGGTAGTGAGTCAGGTTTGGTCCATGGGACATAATTTGCAGATCTATGTTTTAAACTCCTTAAGCCTCAGTTTCCTTGCCCATAAAATGACCTTCAAAAAGATCTATCCAGAAGGGTAGGTATAAAAATGAACTGAAATAACGCATACAGGAGTGTCTAGCAGAAGAGTTTAATGTTGACAATTTTGTGTTCCTTTACACTTCTCCTAAAATTCAGGTGCAGAAAGATTATAATTGATTTACCATTTTGGTTAGAGATATTCCAGTTCTCTCTCTCTCTCTCTCTCTCTCTCTCTCCCTCCCCCCCCACCCACTCTCTTTCTCTGCCAGCATATCCCCCCCAAGCAGTGGTTTGGAGGTAAGCCTGATAAAAGGGAGAAAAAGACATATAGGAAAATTGAAGAAAAAACTGTTGAATTTTTGACTTGCAGCTTTTCTGATTTCTGTATCTTCTCTGGTTGCTCCAGATCCAGGAGGACTTTCCTCACTTTCATAAGGTGATCAAGTTTAGAGAAATGTAGCAGAGGCTACAGGAAAGTAAATGTTTGCATATATGTGAGCAGCTGTGACAGACCCCAGGAGATTCAAGCCCTGATGAAGCTGGTGAAAACACCGTGACTGAAGGTGAAAGGAGAAAAGACCGATTAGAAGGGAAGATGGACGAAAGCTCAGAGAAAAGGCAGTGAGTGAAAGAACAGAGAAGGATATGACAGTAGGAGCAGAGCCAGACGTAACGGCCTTTCTTCCTGAGAAAGAAACTTCCTCTGAGGTCCTGTGCACACATGCCAATTTGACATTTCATCCTGAGAACCTGTGTTTGGGATGACCAATTGGCTCAAAAGTTACTAAAATGTAAAAGCAGAGGTAGATTTCCTCCCTCCCCCTCATGCAAAGGCCAGCTCCTGTAGAAGGATCAACAAGTATTTTTCATCCCACTGTGAAGACTTGGCCCAGTAAATGTTCACATAGATGGGCTGAGCTTTGTCCTGCAACTTCCTCCCACCCCAGAGTGACTCAGCTCCCGCTAAAGAAAAATCTGTGTGTGAAATCATGTTTCCCTAACACTCTATACTCCTCATATATCCACATTTAACCAAATACGAACCATTATAGATTTAATATTCTGGCTTTGAGCCACCCTGCACCCCATACTCGAGCCACCTTTCTTTTGTGTGGGGTGGGGTGGGGTGGGGGCAGGAGTTACACGCTTCTTTTCAAGGTCGTAAAGAAATTAAACCAAAGCCCCACCTCCCTTCCCTTTTCATATGCCCTGAACAGTTCTAGAGAAATTTTCTAGAGAAAATAGAGCTTAATTTCTTGGAGGTGTTTTGTTGACAAGAAAATGGAAAGCATGTGTCTCTGCTTCGCTTATTGTACTTGCAAGTAATGAAAGTATTTAAGAAGGTACAATTATGATCTTGGCAAGCACCTGGGGCTCTTGGAACTGTTTTTTCACACTGAATAAACACTGCAGATAATCTGTTTACGTTACACTCTTCTGAAAAGCTATCTACAACAAAAGGCCACAACCATTCTTTAGTTTCCTTTTCTTGAAAGGAAAAAAAAATATTGCACTAATAATTTGCTGAAAATGATTTCATTGTCTCCATTTTCACTCTAGCCAGAAACAGGTTTGAGTACAGGAGTTTATGGATTTCTTTTTTCTGCGACTTTTAACTGAACAGAGCCATCCTTTTTTTTTTCTAGTTACCTGGAATTCCTTTGTTTGTTTGTTTGTTTGTTTGTTTTAACGATCCTTGGTGACCCAGAATCACTTGCCTGCCCTGAAAAATTAACTATCATCTTTCTTTGAATAATGTACCCCAAATTCATTTCATCCTCTCAACCTAATTGACTTGATGAAATGGTACCCTTAGCTACATTCAAACGTGACACAGCCCCAGAAAGGAAGATGCCATCCATTTCTTTTTAGGCTGAACTATAAGGAGAAATGGTAACAAGCCACTGAGTTAGGAAACACTAGCAGAAAAATGCATGTCTGCAGCTTGATTTGGTCAAAACCTTTAAATTGTACAGATGCTATGGAGATTTATCTGTCTAATATAGGAGAATGCATCAGAAAATCTGAAAAGATGACACAGGAAGAAAAGAAGCAATGGCATGCTCACGTATTGTGCAATGTTCTGAGATGCAGTGAGTTAAGTTTCACAACGGAGAGACAAATAAGCCATACAACATCACATTTGAGGGAGTCTCATTTTTACATAAAGCAATATGGGGTCAATGCCCAGAAATTCAAACAACTGTTTTATTTCTCACTCTGTAACTTTAAAGGGGAGGATCCTATTGCCCCTGTGTTGCAGGAGTTGAGGATGGTCTTAATCCTTTCTGGGGTAGAGTGAATTTTTTTTTTTAATTTATGATCTCTATGTTATTGAGATATGAGAAACAATGGATTGAATGGAAGAAAGTCTTGCAGTGTATGTGAAAGTGGTACCCTATGCTGTTTCTTCTTCTTGCTCACTTTCAGGAAATTTGGAAAGGGCGCAAAGGGTATCCGTGCAGGAGAGAAAGTTTCGTTCCAAAGGCCACCATGGATTCATCCTCTTGGGCAGTCTTTATCTCAAAGACACTTGAGGAGTAAGCGCTGTTAGCCCCCACTTAGATGTTATTGGCCCCTTGATCAACCACCAGGACCTTAAAACTCTATCTCTGTTGCCCTCAGGAAATATGTGGGGGAATTGCAGCATCGCAGGTTATGTTTCTAGAGTCATCTATCAGTAAAGACAGAAGAATTGAATTCTTCATGATCTAGTCCATCATTTTCAATTTGCAGGTGTAGAGACTGGGATCTTGAGAGCTGAGGTCACATCATTAGTTAAAGGCTCAGGTTACCCCATGTGGTATCCCCCTGCTCCACCCAGCTGCTTCCTTTATTCAATGCTGGGAGCCATTTAGCTCCTGGGGTCCCTAAGCCTCTAACCACTAGGGGGCAAAACTAACCCAACAGTCTCAGTAATTCAACCCAGCTGAGCAGCCCCATTTCCTCCAGCCCCATCCCAGGAAGTCTCTTTTCAGTATGTTTTGAATTAAGAAGTTGCAATTACATTCTCACAGTCCCTTTCAGCTCTGCGGGTTGGCCTCACCGAAGGCTAAAGGAATTCACAGCAGTCCCCAGAACAGCCTGGGGTCTGTTTCTCCCACAGTTATAAAGAGGGAAACCCATCATCAGAAATGACACAGTCTGGTTCTACCCTCAGCCCAACACTGATTGCATCCCAGACTGTTATCAAAGCAGAGAGAGGCAGAAGAGAGTCTCTATCTGTGTCCCATTCCCTAAGGGATCTATGTGGTGGGGAGAGTCTGGTGTTCTTGCCTTTCATAGCTAAGAGAACAAAGGCAATCAAATGTGCTGTCGGAAAAGTTAGGATGAGGAAGTTCTTTCAAAGGAAATGTCCAGGCGGATGATAATTATGTAGCCTTTTGTTAAGTGTCTGGTATACATCTATATGTTGAATAATAAATGATGATGATGGATTCTGTTATGAATTTGTCTTCAGGACATCTATCAGTTACAAAGAGAATTAACCCATCCTATAGGTGAGACGTGAGGCAGAGAAAAAGTGGCTCCCCCAAGACCACCACATTGGTCAAGCCAGCCTTTTAATTGAAATAAAACTGAGGCCACTTAACTACTCTCTTTCTAGCCACAATGATCACAGTAGAAACATACTAAATTTTTCTTATATTTAATATAAGGTACACATGGAATTGGGAAGAATAGCATTTAATGTTTTCAGATTCACTGCTGACCCCATATTACCATCTTGACTGTGTTTGAAGATAAGTATTACAGTTTTGTAAACAATGTCACAGCATAGTAGCTTCATATTTGTTTTGGTTTCACATGATGACATCATGTGATATAGGAGGAGTCTCTGAATTCTCAACTTGGTATAAGAAACATGAATTATGTAAGGCCTATTTTTGGAAAACATTGTTTTAAACTGTATTTGACAGTTTTCACTTGGCATAGGGACTTTCAGAGTAGAGACTCCAGATTGCATTGCAAATTATATTTATTTACTTCGATTAAGACTAATTAGGGGAGGGAGTGCTCTCTGGTAGGGGAGGAAAGTATTTTAGAAGACTGGGAATCTCTTCTGAGTATCACACTGCTCCTTACTTTCCCAACTTCTTCCACTGTTTGGAGGACATTCTACAAATCGGATTGGCTCTTTCTGCTTTAAAGAAAATTTTCACACACACACACACACACACACACACACACACACACACAGAAGGAAAACCTGAAATGCAAAGAAAACTTTGCCTCTATTTTTATGGACATCAATAAAGAATACAAGGATGCTTAAAAATTCCTCAACTTTCTCTCCTCCCACTACTTGCCTCCCAAACCCAAAAACACCATTGAGGCAAACAGCATACACAAGGACACATGTATCCAGGATGCCACACTAAGGGAGGAGTTAGCCATTTTGCATGGAATATGCTTTTTTTCATGACAATATTTTCTCTCTGACTCAATAATATAGATGTCACATTGTTAAGTCCAAAAGAAAAAATTGCAACAGCTGGAAAAAATCCTAGTCATTGTATGCAAAACAGTGAAGGAAAGCCAAAGGAGAAGGAGGAAAAAAAACACTCTTTGATGGGAAAGAAAAACAGCAAGAAAAGAGAGAGACCTAGAAAGATGTGTCATGGTACCAACTTGAATCCCGCATCCTCTGCCACATTTAGCTTCTCTGCCATCAACCCGCCATATTTCTTCATGGGCTCAGCCACCAGCACTTTAGATCCTCCCAGTAGTCCCATGGCCCTTCCAAGGAGTGTACAAGTGGCACAGAGAGTGTGGCAACTTCAAAACATTAAAGGGAAAAAGGAGTCTCCTTCCACGCCATCATCATTTTTAAAAACAGCAATTGATGTCGCCTGAAGCGGAGGCTCGGAAACCCAATTATACCACATTTCATTCAAGTGTCAGAATTGGAATAATAGTGCCCAACAGCGAGGGCCCCTATGTGAAACGACGCTGCCATATTATCTTGTTTTGGCCCAATGTTTTCATAAATTCAGGCTTGGAGCAGAGCCCGGCGCTGCTTTCTTTCAAGGTCTTAGCTTCCCTCATCCTTTCTCTCAGCTCTTGCTGCTGAGCCCTGCTCTTTCCTCCTGCAGAGTCCCCTCTCAGCCTCTCCTCCTCAGCACTGGCTGTCCTGTGGTACCAGTGGCTGCTCTGTTTACTGAAGAACATATGCATCACTGGAACATTTTCCACACCCCTTGGGCCAAATGTTTTCTGTACTTGGCCCTGAGCAGCCTTTTGGATTCTGTGATGAGGAGCCACTAAAAACCATGTGGCAGCCACTAACTCACATATTATAGCCTGTTCTGTATATTACTGCCATTGTTATTACTAGTCGCATTGCCCTGAGAGTAATGCACACCTCAACGAGCTTTAATTATAATTGCTCTGCTTAGCAAAATGTTTTCCTACCAAAGGCCTCCCTGTCCTCCTTTATGGTCATTAGCAGTTAAACAGGCCATATACTTACCTACCCAGAGGTTCTAGTCAAACAAGAGGACGCTCTAGGAGGTAATAGCCTCCCCAACTCTGTGTGCAAAGAAGCACTAGATTGCCATTTACTTAGAGTGTACTTCGGAAGATGGCAACCACACCTCTGATGACTCCGGTGAGGAAAGATGGGGCATGTCTGCATGAAAAGATGACTTGGAAGGAAGAATCTATCTTTATGGATAAAGACTGGCCATTCCTCAGATGTTGGTAGCACATGTCCTGGTAGATAAAATTTGTCTCTTGACTCCCTTCTGAGGGACTTCCCAGATAGCTGCTCTCTCTCTCTCTCTCTCTCTCTCTCTGTGTGTGTGTGTGTGTGTGTGTGTGTGTGTGTGTGTGTGTGTGTGTCTTCCATGCTCCTCTTTCCCTCTCTCTCTCTGGCACTTAATGCTTACCCACCAACCCTTGTCTCCTTGTTCTTGGCAGGATATTAAATACCAGTGCAGAACTTGGCCAACTTTCATTCTTGATAAATGATAATTTATCTTCTAGGCCATGGAATGTTGGTTTATATGCCTGTGTGGAGAAACAGGATGCTGAACTCAATCTCTTTCTTTGGAGTTCACTTCCTCCAGTCCCTCACCCTGATTATTTCTGGTTAGACTAGTCCTTTGGACACAGATGTTGGCTACTTACTTTGAATTCACTCAATTCCTGTGCATATCTTGCCACAAGTAGCCACCCATCTTTTGGCTAGACTCTTTTAGATTTTACACCTCCCAAAACTTTATATACAAGTATTAACTTCTGCTCCTAGCTCATCCTATTTTATTTTGCCCTATAAAAATTTTATAGGAGTGGGTGCTATAGGCTGAACATTTGTGTTCTCCCAAAGTTCATATGTTGAAACCTAATCCTAAATGTGATGCTATCAGGAGGTGGGACCTTTAGGAGGTGATTAGGCCATAAGAAAGGAGACCTCATAAGTGGGGTTAGTGCCCTGATGAAAGAGACCCCAGGGAGATCCCTCATTCCTTCTGCCATGTAAGGACACTGTGAGAAGACTGCTTTCTGAAAACCAGGAAGCCAGCCTTCACCAGACACATCTGCTGGCACCTTGATCTTCTACTTCTCAGCCTTCAGAATTATAGGAAATAAGTAATTATTTATAAGCTAACTAGTGTATGGCAATTTGTTATAGCAGACTGAATGGGCTAAGAAAATGGGTAAAATAATATAAAATTTACTGTTTCCCAGATGGAAAAATGAAGCATTTCATTTGCTTCAGACATATTTAAGTATTTCAGACAAATCAATATGATGTTTTTAAGAACCTGATGTATTATAGACACCTTTTTATTTTTATTTTATTATGTTATTATTTTGATACAGGGTCTCCCTCTATTGCCCAGGATGGAGTGCAGCTCTCTTCAACCTCTGCCTCCCAGGCTCAAACCATCCTCCTGACTCAGCCTCCCAAGTAGTTGTCACTACAGTTGCGAGCCATCATGCCCCACTAATTTTCATATTTTTTTTTGTAGAGATGGGGTTTCTCATGTTGCCCAGGATGATCTTGAATTCCTGAGCCCAAATGATCCTCCCCCCCTCCCCTTCAGCCTCCCAAAGTTCTGGGGTTATAGTTGTAAGCCACTACACTCAGCATATTGTAGACATCTTTATCAAGTAATAGAAATGAAGTTCTCAGCAGAATACAGGGGTCAGCAAACTATGGCCCTTGGGCCAAATCCTGCCCACCACCTGTTTTTGTAAATAAAGTTTTATTGGAACACAGCCATGTTTGCTTATTTATGTATTTTCTAATGGAGCTTTCATGCTAAAATGGCAGAATTGAATAGTTGTAACAGAAATTCCATGGCCTACAAAGCATAAAATATTTACTCTCAGTCCCTTTACAGAAACTGTTTGCCAACTCCTGATCTAATAAGTTAGTGCTATTCTCTCCATTTCCAAGCAGATGGTCAGATCATATTTCATGACTGCTTTAAAGTTAGAAGTGACCATGTGACTTACCTTGGCCTGTAAAGTATGAGCAGAACTGACGTGTGTCTTCTCTATGTGGAAATGTTTAAAAGCCTTTATGTGAGTTACCATATCCTATTTTCTTATGTTTCTGCTGTGTAATTATTTGCTATGCTGTAGCTCCCATCAGCCTACAATGAACTGCAATGAACAGAGCCTCCTTGCCAATTGAAATTGATTGTGAAGCATGAGCAACAACAATAAAAATTGTATGAGTTTTTTTTTTTTTGCCACAGCATAACATATCCTGTCCTGATATGAGGTAAACATATAAGCAAATCTTAATACTTTTCAATGAACACAATGAATTGGGGAAGCCTGATTAGGAGAGATTTTGCAGGGAAATATCTAAGCTTGGGTAGGGGTGGAGAGAATAAATAAGGATTTATTAGGTTCAAGGTCGACATGGGAATTCCATGGCGTGTGGAGAATCATGCTATGTTTGGGGAAAATCAGACTATTTTTATAGATAGAAAACAAAGTGCAGGTGGAGAAGTCGAGGGTGATGAGGTCTAAAAGGTGATTAGTGCTTAGTTCATACATCCCTGTTTACCTAAGACAGTTGGTATACTCCTGCTGTCATGGTGTATTATTAATAGTTCTCCTTTTTATTTTCAAAGATATCCTAGTTTAGATGATAAATTATATGGTCACTCTACTTACGTGTCATGATTATAAGACTGGCCTTTATTTTATAGGTGATGGGGAATCAGCAGGAAAGAGGCATGATTCACCTTAAATAATCCTTTCACCATCAAGTTTTTCAGAAATGGCTAGGTCATCTCAATGTCCTCTGTACCCTTCTTTAGAAATAAGAATCCCCATGCTTAGTGGGCCCAATATTACCTACCTAAAAGACAATGCTGCCTATGCTCCTTTGTGGCTCAGGATAGCCATGTGACAACATTCTGGCCAAAGAGACATGACAGTATCACATGGAAATTCTGAAAGCTATCTTTAGGGGGCATAGGGAGTACAATTAATTAGATGACAAGTAGACACCCATAACATAGGTAATGCAAAGCCACATATTTCCCAGTGGGAACCTAAGTCATTGATGACTTAATGGAGCCACAACAGCAACCTTAGATTGCCTCTCTCCAGTCCTCTCTTACGTGGGAGATAAATAAATTTCTATTTTGTTTAGGCAGTGTTATTTTGGATGTTCCTATCATATGATACTCAACAAATTGCTAGCCTATATAGTTCAGTCATTCACCAAGAGTCAGTTATTGTCAATACAATGGGAACGTATAAGAGGCAACCACTTTGGCCCAGATCCCAATGCCATCCCCTAATCTAACTTTACTAGGGAGTTTCATATTTTGGGAGTTATTGGGCTTTCACAAATAAAACTGATAACACTCATTGTTCTCTATTTTTCTGCTTAGGGCTCTTCTCCATTGATTAGAGGCTAAAGAAGAGGACACTCTTCTGAGTCAGCAAGCTCTCCTTACAAATGTAGCTCTTGCATTTGGTTTTGTGCATTTTAAATAATGCAACTCAAAAAATCTATTATATTTTAAAGTGCTCTTGGTGGGCTATGGAGTGTGAATAATATTTAATGGGATGGGGGGTAGGTATGGACTACAGAGAAAGGAAAGGGAGGGAAGGAAAAACACAGACATTTACTTCTGAAAGAACAACAGCATTCTAAACTAAATGGCTATCAAACATAAAGAGCTGTCCTATGGATAGTTTCTCATTCCCATCTATGCTACTATAATTACTCTGTAAAAAGAGCAAAAGCAAAATGTTTCCTTCATGCAAGAGTCTTGATCAGAAAATATAAATATACATATATATATGATTTAATATATACATATTAAAGCAGCCAAAAGAATAACCTAATGCAGGCAAGCAGTAAATGTAAAGAAACAAAAGTGGATCTAGCCAGATTATATATTAAATAAAAGGCAATGAATAAGCACTGAATGAAATTTTATATGTGCACATTACACCAAACCAGTCAAAGATTCTGACCCCTGGCACTACGGAAATGATGCAGCCATCTTCTTCGTTCTGAAGCTTTCAATAAAATCATTCCCAAGAGGGCTAGGGAAAAACTCTCTCTCTCAATAAAATCTGAAACCGTTGGTATTATAAAAAAGCATACTAATAATTGGATAGTGTTCGGAAGTCGCTTTCATAAAGCCTCCCTTTTCACTTCTCTCCTCAGCTTTTAATATTACCCAGAGAGTCCATCAGATCACTCAGGTTTTGCTGGAGATAGAACATTGTAACTTTGATTGGTGCCCTTGTGAGGTGCAGGTCAACAACATGCATATCAACAGAGATAGTTTGACGGATAATGCACTCTGAGTTTCTAAACACAGCTCACTCACAATGAATATGATGCTCAACAGCCTCTGATGCAAATAAAGGAATACAGCTGGTGCCTGGGCCCTTGGACAGGGTTCTGAGAATTAGGTGCCTTTAGCTAAAGCCACACAGAGCTCTACCATTGTGGGCTATGTGCGGAAGAATTGACAGAAAGGCTGTTGTGATCGTGAAGTAGGAGGTTCTGGAAGTTGAGGTCTTGTGAATGCCAATAAAACTACATGGGAATGTGAGATAGGCCCAGGATGTTAAGAGCATCCAGGACGGAATGAAAGTTTGCAGTCACAACAATTAGTATCAGTTGACAAGGTCTTTTAGAAACATGTCAGCAGAAGAGTCCACATATGATATCTCTTTTACACCTTTCCAAAGTTGGGAGAAGAGTGGGAGGAGGAGGAGAAATGCTGAGGGGCCTGATCATTAAGCTGCGGGTCTGGAGGTGCAGCGGGATCAGCTGCCTACTGAGCTTGGTCAAAGGGCTGTGGCTGATCTGGTGCAGCTGGAGCAGGGGCGGCAGGTACAGGAGATTGTAAAATAACAGGAAACTGCCATGACTCGGGATCCCCATATTCCCTTGCCTGAGAAATGGCCTTCGTAAGAGGGGTGTCATTATCAGGAAGGTATGTAACCTGTTGCTTATGGGTAGTAACAGCAGTTGTGACTGGACCAGAAGCAGAAAGGAAATTGGAGTTTTGAATAGAGGAGAAATTACGAGCCTTTAAGCCAGGCTGACGTGCAGTTGCCTGCTGTGCAGGTCTTTCAGGGACCTGAACTCCAGGCTGTTGCATTGACTGCAGGGCCTGAGTTCCAGGCTGGTGCATTGACTGCAAGTCAGACTTCTGAAGAGCTTGATGCATAGAAAGAAAGGCAGAACTGAGTGCAGAGATAGCGTTGAGGGCCTCATTATCGAGCCGAACAGGGATAGGGTTGAAAGCCTCATAACCGGGCTGAACAGGTGGATGGTGGAGAGCCCTATAGCAAGACTGACACAGTACAGGAGGTTCCGGCCGCAAAGGCTGCTGATAGTGCATTTTACAGGGATTTTTTCGCATCTGGGGGAAGGAGATCTCCACAAAATCCTCATAAGGCGATATTGGGGGCGCAGTAGGCGCAGTAGGCTGTGGGGTATTTGGTGGTGCCAAAGGAATATCGGAGGGGGGGTCCATTTCTAAAATGACGGCCTCAAGTTGTGCGGCGTCCTCTGGAGAGAGAGTACTGAGGACTTCCTCAACCTCTTCAGAGGGGAGGAAAGGTAGAGTACCCTCCATTCCCTCCTCCTGTGGCTGCAAGGATTCTAAAATGGAGCGAACCGAGGACCAAACTGGCCAAATGGCAGGTGGGATAATATGAGCAGTTTTAAACTGTCAGCCTACCTCATCCCAGTCTTTAAGTTCTGAAGTTCCCTCAGTTGGAAACCAAGGGCAAATGAGATCAACGACCTCAAAGAGTTCAGTCAGTTTGTCAGAGGAAACTGAAATTCCTCCTTCTTTAAGAAGGGTTTTTATGAAATTTAAATAGGCCGAGTACTTAGTACTGGCTTGTCCCATGGTGTCCCCTAGATACTCTGAGTGCCCAAGCTTACCACCAAGCTTAATGACTGCAATCCTCAGGAATCTGTCATCGAAATTCCTGTGCTGAGTCCCCAGCTCAAAGCTCAACTTCACACAGCGAGGGAGAAACCACATTGGAGCACCAGATGTAGGGTCCAGCCCTATGGGGCTTAGCG
The DNA here is from genome assembly GCF_006542625.1 of Nomascus leucogenys. Lineage (NCBI taxonomy): Eukaryota > Metazoa > Chordata > Mammalia > Primates > Hylobatidae > Nomascus > Nomascus leucogenys. Next base: position 23,653,854 of record NC_044394.1, on the reverse strand, counting down.
GGTGTTCTCCCCGTGTGGGGAGAGGAGAGATTGTAATAAATAAAGACACAAGACCAAGAGATAAAGAGAAAACAGCTGGGCCCCGGGGACCACTACCATCAAGATGCAGAGACCGGTAGTGGCCCCGAACGGCTGGGTGCACTGATATTTATTGCATACAAGACAAGGGGGCAGGGTAAGGAGGGTGAATCTTGTAAGTGATTGACAAGGTGAAGCAAGTCACGTGATCACAGGACGGGGGGGCGGGGGGGCCCTTCCCTTTTAGGTAGCCGAAGCAGAGAGACAGAAGGCAGCATATGTCAGCATTTTCTTCTATGCACTTATAAGAAAGATCAAAGACTTGACGACTTTCACTATTCCTTCTACCACTATCTGCTATGAAATTCAAAGAGGAATCAGGAGTACCGGAGGAACATGAAAGTGGACGAGGAGCCTGACCATTGAAGCACAGCACCACAGGGAGGGGTTTATACCTCCGGATGACTGCAGGCAGGCCTGGATAATATCCAGCCTTCCACAAGAAGCTGGTGGAACAGAGTGTTTCCTGACTCCTCCAAGGAAAGAAGACTCCCTTTCGCAGTCTGCTAAGTAATGGGTGCCTTCCCAGACACTGGCATTACCGCTTGACCAAGGAGCCCTCAAGCGGCCCTTATGTGAGCATGACAGAAGGCTCACCTCTTGCCATCTAGGTCACTTCTCCCAATGTCCCTTCAGCACCTGACCCTATACCCGCTGGTTATTCCTAGATTATATTAGTAATGCAACAAAGAGTAATATTAAAAGCTAATTATTAGGGGGCTGGGCGCGGTGGCTCACACCTGTAATCCCAGCACTTCTGGAGGCCGAGTGGGCGGATCATGAGGTCAGGAATGGAGACCATCCTGGCTAACACTGTGAAACCCCGTCTCTACTAAAAATATAAAAAAACTGGGGCCGGGCGCGGTGGCTCACGCTTGTAATCCCAGCACTTTGGGAGGCCGAGGCGGGCAGATCACGAGGTCAGGAGATCGAGACCACGATGAAACCCCGTCTCTACTAAAAATACAAAAAATTAGCCGGGCGTGGTGGTGGGCACCTGTAGTCCCAGCTACTCGGAGAGGCTGAGGCAGGAGAATGGCGTGAACCCGGGAGGCGGAGCTTGCAGTGAGCCGAGATCGCGCCACTGCACTCCAGCCTGGGCGACAGAGTGAGACTCCGTCTCAAAAAAAAAAAAAAATTAGCCAGGCGTGGTGGCGGGCGCCTGTAGTCCCAGCTACTGGGGAGGCTGAGGCAGGACAATGGCATGAACCCAGGAGGCGGAGGTTGCAGTGAGCCGAGATGGCACCACTGCACTCCACCCTGGGCAACAGAGCAAGATTCCGTCTCAAAAAAAAAAAAAAAAAAAAAAGCTAATGATTAATAATGTTTATACTAACGATTAATAATTATCCATGATTATCTCTATGTCTAATTTGTATTACAACTATTCTTATTCTAACTATTTTCTTTATTATACAGAAACAGTTTGTGCCTTCAGTCTCTTGTCTGGGCACCTGGGTAATCTTCTGCCCACAGGTTCTGGAGGTTGAGGTCTTGTGAATGCCAATAAAACTACACGAGAATGTGAGATAGGCCCAGGATGTTAAGAGCATCCAGGATGGAATGGAAGTTTGCAGTCACAACAATTAGTACCAGTTGACAAGGTCTTTTAGAAACATGTCAGCAGAAGAGTCCACATATGATATCTCCTTAACACCTTTCCAAAGTTGGGAGAAGAGTGGGAGGAGGAGGAGAAATGTTGACATTTGAAAGCAAACGAGCCTGTGGGGCTCAGTGGCTCAAGCTTGTAATCCCAGCACTTTGGGAAGCCAAGGCAGGTGGAATGTCTGAGCTCAGGAGCTTGAGACCAGCCTGGGAAACATGCTAAAACCACGTCTCTACCAAAAATTTAAAAAATGAGCCAGGTGTGGTGGTGCACACCTGTAGTTCCAGCTACTTGGGAGGCTGAGGTGGGAGGATCGCTTGAGCCTGGGAGGTGGAGGTAGCAGTGAGCCAAAATCATGCCACTGCACCCCAACCTGGGTGACAGAGTGAGACCCCATCTCAAAATAAATAAATTAATTAATTTTAAAAAGCAAATGAGGGAAAGGCAACTCTTCACTTTCAGATAAGCCAAATTGACTGAAGTTGATCTTGCCAGCCTCACTGTTCTCTGCTGCCCCTTCAGAGGCACATGTGTCCTGCTCACAATTGCCCCATAAGCCATAGCATGAGGCACTGCTCCCTCTTTACTTGATCAAATCACCTTGACATGCTCTCTGACTGCCTCACTAATGTCTTCCTTAAGTTTCCACTTCCTCTTCCATACCTCTTGGGTCAATGCTGCCATCCCCCATGCTGACCACGGAATTCATTCAAGATGGTACTGAAAATGCACTATTCCGTCCACCCAATTTCCAACGTGTATAGAATCAAATTCAAACAGACATCCACAGTAAGACAGACGTAATGGGAAAAATGCAATGTGTGTGTGAGGACAAAGCCAGTCCTACAATGGTGGAGATGATGGAAATAGAAGGTGCAGACCAAGCAGACAGGGAGAATCACAGGCTGATTTTATTTCTCATAAGTTGAGCAAGCTTCTGCCCTGGAAATATGGGCTTTCTTCCCATATGACACCCAAACAGTGGGGTCCATCTCAATATACTCTAAATGTTTATATTTTGATAATCAATATGTTGCACTGCCAGTGATACCACCTAGATAGGTTAAAAAATGAGACCTTTGTTCTAGAGAAGTCTGGAGGCAGAGAGGAGGAGAAGAGGTGTTTGTGGGAGGAATTGAAACACGACATATTTGCATCTTTCTTCTTAACCATTCTCCTATGCCAAAAGCTGTGGCCAGGTATTTTCCTACTTATCTTAGTGCTTGCAAATAGTACTAGGTGGGACACATTTTAATTTTCAAAGCCAATAGTGAGCAATAGTGTCTTCATATCTAGGATACTATGTCATTTCACTCCTTCTATTCCTTGGGCAACATGGCCCATTTATTCCCCTTCCTTTCAGGTATCAGGATGTTTGTCAAAGTGAATAAGCTCTGACTTCTGAAATAATAATGCCTGGAGGTGATGTGTCCTCAAGGGAAGGCTTTAATCAATTTTCCATTGGTACTAGAGAGCTGAATCTATAAACTGCTGAGTAAAAAGGAGTGATGAGCTGTCTTAACACAGTCTCCACCTGTTTAAAGATGCACTTACTCTTGCTGAGGAAAACCCAAAGAAGCTCCAGCTCCTGAACAATAGCTACAGCCAAGGATATCATCATCGTTTCTTCCTTTTCTTGGCCTTTACTCTTCCTTGTCAGATCTCATACAACTCAACCAAAAGGAGGAGGAGGAGGAGGAAGAAGAAGAGGAAGAAGGAGGAGGAGGAGGAGGAGGAGGGGGAGGAGACCATTTTTCTCTTAACTTAATCAGATCAGAAAATGGACTTATCTACTTGGGTGAAAGGAGCCAAAGGGAAGCAGTGTGTTGATGATGCTGGGAAAAGCACTAAGCACACCATAGTTGCTGTTGTCTGAAGAGTGAAATGGATATTCCCAAGGAGGAGGGCGTGAGGAGGTGGGTAGAGACTGAACATGATAGCTTTGCCTCTGGTCATCTCCATCAGAGAAAATTGGGGCATAGAGCGATTTGTCAAAGATAGCCTTGGTGCCAAAGAAAGCAGCTATGTAAAGAGAGTCCTGACACAACTGTATCTCAAGAAACAGCTGTCCATAATGGGTCATGGGGGAGCTGCTTGGAGCCTGGAGAAAAAGTGACTCCTGCTCTCCCTCCTCAGACTCAGCAGAGGGCCATGTGGACCTGAGGCTCCTTCTCTGTAAGATAATGCATTTAGACAAGAGCAGTATTTCCAAGGTTGTGTTCTTCACAGCAGAGAGTCTTACCAAATGATTAGTTTAAAAGGGGCACAAAGATTACAGTCCTCGGTGGGAAGTCAGACACCTTCCTCCAACTGGTAACAAAACACAACAATTTAGGCAAGTAACAATCTCTTAGCATTGGCTTCTTTTTCTGAAAATGGAGTTGGAAAACAAAAAATGAACATTAATTTCTCTAAAGCCCCTTCATCTTTAGACCTTAATGACCCTAAAATGTTGTCACTGGCTCCATATAAACATGTTTTGTTTATGTCTGTGGGTGAGAATAAAATATTATCTTTCTAAGAGAGATTGGGGTCCTCAGTGGTTATATTTGCTTTTGCAATTCTCCTCAAAAAACAAAAACAAAAACAAAAAACACCTGGGCCCTCACATTCAGGGAAGATATAGACAGGAATTGTCATTTCAGAGAATAGCAAAACATTTTCTGAAAATAAAATGGGAAATAGGGAGGTAAACTCACTACAAGAAATGTTTATTTAGTTCCTACTGTGTTCAAAGCTCTGAGTCAATTCTAATGATTTTAAACAATGCCCACATTTAGAGCATGCTTCGAGAAATCATGTAAGAGGACCCAATATTATGACTACAATTTTACCAGGGAGGAAACCGAAGCCCACCAAGTCCATAAGGAGGCTTTCCCCAGGTTTTTGCCCTGGTTAGTGACTGAGCCAAGACTAGATTCCAGGTTTCCCAGTTTGAATGCTCTGTGCTTTTTACTCGGTTGCTCCCTATTCAGACAACCATTAGATACCTTTCTGGGATAGGAGAGTTTACAGAAGGATGATTTACCTTCAAGCTAAATTCAGGCCAACCAGTCTTTCTTATTACTTTGGATGTTTTTTAAAAATTTGATTTGTTTTCCTAAATGGATCCATTTGAACAAAGGGTTTGAATTATTCAAAATGGTTTAACTCCTCCCCTGGGTTTTATTACTATTTAAGGATCAATGGCAACTTGGAAGGAGGAAGCTTGGAAAGGAAGGTAGATAATTCATAGGTCAGGTGAGAACTGGGTCAGGGACGTGCTAGAGCTCACCACTTTAGCACTGACGCAAAAACTGGACTCATTAGTCTGATAAACATCACAGCCACCCAAAGAAGTGGAGAGAGATCTGCTCACCCCAGGGTTACAGTTAGAAACCCAGAGACAGAGACTCTCTAAAGACACGGAAAGTTGATAACAAAGCCAATAACCACAAATGAGGCTTCTGCCAGCACCCTTGCTGGTTAACACAGATACCAACATTATTTCAGAAATGTTTTGCTTTCTCTTTAAAAATATTCTGGGAATTTAAAAAATGAAAACAAACTTCTTCCCTCTAGGCAGGTGTGCATGCAGGAAGCGTGTGTGTGTGTGTGCACGCATGCGCACACACACACACAGTCATTTAACAAGGATGAGAGGGCGTGATCCCAAAGGCTTTCCAACCTCCTGTCCAAGGAGAGTTCCCAGCTAGCCTAATCACTCTGGCAACAGCACACCTGAGCATTTCCCTCTTGGCACAAAGGAAGAAAAAGGAACTGGGAAGCTAGTTCTGTTGGACAAATCATATCTGAGGCTGGAAACAGCCCATAGATGTCTTCCCGTTTAAGAGGCCTTAAGCAAGTTGGGGAAATCATCTATTCAAAGGTTTAAACGTGACTCGGCCACTGCTTTGAAGTAGCTAAGTTGACGGAGTCTGCTCTCCATCAAATTTTTTCAAATAATAATAATAAAATTTGAAAATTATGATAATTATGTGTTCTGTACCCTGGATAGGAGCAGGCTACAGTGAAGCATATTTTCCAATGTAATTAAGGCTTTCAACTGATCCCTCCCAACTGCAATTGTTATTTCAGAAGTGAATTAATAAATCGTGTCCAGCCTGCTCAGAATAAAAATTTGTCTTGAGTATTCCTGTTGCAACCTGCAAGTTCTGATTTGGAACAGGAAGAGAGAGACTAGATGGAACTTCTATCAGATCGGCCTGTGCTGATTCCCAGCCCTGGACAAACTTTTGGTGAAAGGGTTTAAGCTGGGACATCTGGAACCATTTCTAAGCTTTATTGCAAACAATATGCAAATAGTCATTCCCCTATGTTCACTTATAGCTCCCTATGCTAAACTTGAAGCAATTAGTGCTGACTCCTGGGTGCCCAGGGGATTCAGATCTCCTGTGGTTTACACAGAGCACTTTAGCTATCGTGATGAATTAGTGTAAGGCCTAGTAATGCACCTTTGAGTATGTGAGGCTTTTTAAGGCTCTTGGAGGTCAGGCTTGTGGCTGTATAAAGTACATTTTCCCTTGTCACACCAGAGACTCTGACAACATGCAAGGCTATATTTCTATTCCTCACAGGTTCCAGATCCAAATGTCCAAAGTCACCATTCAGCTCCTTTCGGCAGCTAATGTTTCAAGCCTGTGATAATTCAAGGTAAATATTTACCAAGGTAGCCCAAGCAGGAACACTTTGCATGCTTAGTGAAAGAGCGATGTGTCAATTCAGGGGAGAGGTACCATTTTTCTTTTTGTCCAAACACAAGGTGGGTGCAAAACCCAGGGCAGGGCACCACTGATCAGAAATCCCCTCCTTGGATTGGGATGCGTGCCTGTTGGGGGAGTTCTGCTAATCTCCCTTTAAAAGGAAAGGCGGGAGCAGGTGTATAAAACCCAAATGCTTCCCTGATCAATGTTATTTACACACATAGATGATACAGTGAAGAGGTTCTGGGCTGATAGCCACAGGGCTTAGTCCCTAATGATAACTCCACACTAGCTGTTTGGTCTTCCACAACTTTTTTTAATCCTTTTTGGATATGAATTTCCCATTGCTAAATGAGAGCATTTTGCTAAGTGAGGACCAATTTGGTGGTCTCTTTCAGAAATAAAGCATGGTGGCTCTACTTTCCTCAGCAGTGTATTTTTGCTAGTCTGTCATTTTCTGTTTGGTACAGAGAAATGCATCAATGATAGAGATTCAAAGATGCCCAACACTCTGTCCTCATCAGCTCCTCAGCTCTTTCAGTATCTCTTACCAACCTCTCTGTACTTTCCTAACTGTATGACCATTGGAGATTTTTTTAACTTATCCAAATCTCTATTTCTTATCCATAAAATGGGAATAACAGGGCTTAATTTATTGAATGATCATAAGAATTAAATTTATAAAATGTGCATGAAATTGATGATAGGCATTTAGAAAGTGTTAGGTATTGACAGTGTATACTGATTTAGCATTCCCTAGGATCTGCCCTGTGCATTATTGCCTCTGTGTTTTTGGTCATTGTGTTTGTGTTTTTACGCTGTTATAATAAAGTACTAAAAACCGAGTGGCTTGAACAACAGAAATGTATTGTTTCACAGTTCTGGAGTCTAGAAGTTCAAGACCAAGGTGTCAATAAAGCCATACTCCCTCTGAAAGTGCTAGGCAAGAATGTGTTCCTGGCTTCTCTCTTAGCTTCTGGAAGGTCCTTGGCTTTTGGTAACATTACTCCAATATTTACATGGCCTCCTTCCTGTGTGTCTGTGTACAAATTTCTCCTTTTAATAAGGATACCAGTCACATCAGATTAGAGACCCAGCCCACTCCAGTATAACCTTATCTGAACTAATCACTTCTGTAATAACCCTATTTTCAAATACTATTCACATTCTGAAATACTGGAGGTTAGAACTTCAAAATATGAATTTGGGGTTGGGGGGGCAAAAATCAACCCATAACAATTCTATCCTCTGTCTTTAATCAAAAACTTCCCTGATCCTCTTTAACATTTAGCTCCTACTGCTCCTTTAAGACACAGGTTAACTTCTTAGACCTTGTCTGACCATGCTCATCAAAGTTCGAAAGGATTCTGCCTTCTTTAGAATTCTAATAGGACTCATCTGTATTTCTTATTTGAAACACTTAGTTTTAAGTTCCCATATGTTGTTAATTGTCGTTATTCCACATGAATTTTATGTCTTTAACTAAAGGAGAATACTATATATAGTTGTATCTTTTCCAGCTCTTTGAACACTTCACTGCACAGAGTAGAAATTTAACTATTTTCCATCAAGATAACAAGTAGTTGAAGAAACATATCCAGAACAAAGTCATTGAAAATTTTACACAAATTCACTGAAAATACATATCTGCCCTTCCTAATTATTCTACATACATGAAAATGGTCCTCAGAAACTTTCTGATCAAGATAATTGTCAAAACATCCCATCATATCTTGTTTGCAGGTGGGACACTGGCTTCAACCTGAAGGTCAGTACTGCTAAACTCTTGGTCGAAACCTCACCATAGGAAAGAGGCTGTCAAGGAGCATTAGTCTAACATTCTGGGACTCAGCATCAAGTCTCTCTTGTGTTAATTCTGACTCTCACTTTGTTCTGATAATTAGGCATTGTGTTCCTAAAAGCCAGTCACCTGGGAATCCCAACTGTGGTGATTCTTCGGTGACAGAGAAATCTTGGGAACTCACCTTGCACATGGTTTCTGTAGGCCTTGGCCTTGTTCTGGCTGGCTTGACAGTTCATCCTCTGACTACTCCCAAGAATGAGGCTTTGTGTGATCCAAAGGCCTGCTTCTTACTTACTGCTAAAGCACTTGCCTGATACAAACCTGCTGCCTATGATCCTAGATTTCAGGATACCAATCTTTCTGATAAATTCCTCTATACTATGTTCTATCCAACTCTTAAAACAACTGAAGTGCCCCCTACATGGACTGTTTATTTTGTCAGCCTCCAAATACTCCTGCTTAGTATAATCAGTATTTTTCTCTAAAAAATGGGGTCTGTTTCACTTCCAAGATCATGCATCTGTGCAATTTAACCATGTCACTCTCAAGCTTCTTCTAAGAAATGGTCTAAGGAAGTTCCAGAGCCCCTAACTGCAAAACAAAAATCTGATGAGACAAAGCCATCTTTTGTCCTCGGGACAAATGTCCTCAGGAAAGTCCAAGAATTTTAGGATTTGTGTACCAGAAACTGGGGACAGAGATCCAATATTTTTTACTTTTTACTTTTAAAACACCTTTGTTGGTCCCAAATTCATTATGTTAAATTTCAAATCAATAAAAAGTGGTTGAACCTTTCAAAGTAATACTTGTGGACTAAAACAATAGGCATGGATTGCAAAGCAAATTGCATTTGATCAGATGTAATGACTCCTCAGGTTGCACAGAGCTCTGTTCTTGAGGAGGCCACAGAAGCTGAGTCATGGGGAGTCGGTGAAGTAGAAGATGCTGCAACCTGCCAAGTGCCAAATTTTTTCAGATTGGTCCTAATACAGGTATGGGAAATAAAGGAAGCTGGGAAGCTGCCATTTTCCTGCTTGTGGGTTTAATTTAAATTGGAAGAAAGTGCTAAGCAGACTTAGGGAAAAGTCTTGCTTCCTCATATACGTGTTCACAAGAGGCATTGGCTCGGCAGTACCATTTAGTGGAAAGATCTTGACACAAAATCAGCCTCATGTTTAGCTCTAAAGTATTGATCCTTAGAGCACCAAAAGCGGTTGACAAAAAAACCGTGGAAGAGTCATGTGAGAGCTAGCTGGCTATCCTTAATAAAAGGGAACCAATAAGAATTATAAAACAGGAAACATTTATCAATTTTCAGCCACCTAAAGTGGCCTAATGAAGGCTTTCACCATAGGGACCTGCTTTTAATTAGTAGTTATTTTCCTAAATCCTTTGTCATATATATAAGAGATCATTGCTGATATTGTGGATGCTTAGAAAAAATACTATCTTTTTTGTACTCAACAATCAGTACTGAAAATTTATGCAAGAGGTCCCTGCTCCTCTTCATAGAGTAACACCATTAAAGAGTAACTATCTCACCAAGGGAGAGTTGATGGCAGAGGCTGAAAATCCTGTGAGGATATGGTCAGTTCAGGCAAATATACAAAAGGATGCATAAAAAATCTACTACCCTATGGGGGATCGAAGTTCTATTCTAACACAAAATGAAAAAAACAACCCACGTCTCCTATGTGCCAATGTAATAAAGCTTTGCTTGTCTAGTCAAAAGAAATAAAGGCTCAGAAAACCTCATGGCAAGCCAAGATCTCAGGTAGAAGTTAGATCAGAACAGGTGAGACACAGTGAATGGGTATTGGCTTTAATTTATAAGAAAACCAAGATGGAAGAAATATGAAAAATTTAAATAAGCTCTACAATTATGTTTATAACTTTCTTAACTTTTTTCTCTTTGTTTTTAGAAGTTGATTGATTGAAAATTCCTATGAGCCATTTAACAAAAAAAATTACTTACATTAAGCTTGCGAAAAATACCAAAGAGAACAGCACTAATAACTTCTTATCTTAATAAAGTAAAACAAGTTTAAAAATCCACTTACATCTTTGCCAGACTTCCGGCTTATTCATGTTTTTTGCTTTTGCCCTATGTAAGTGTGACTTGAACCTGATACAAGGTGTTTTCACATGTGTTAACATAGATATAGGTTTGGTTTCATCATCAGAAAAACCAAAAGCAGTAGATAAAACTGTTGTTTTTCCTCAAAGGTAAAAGGCAGAAGTTCATTTGTGTGCCATACATCATTCTGAGGCTGGTGTGCTGTTGCTGCTCTGAGATTGCTATAGTTTGACTGTGTGACCTCCAAAATCTAGGTGTTGCCAATATAATAATACTAGGAAGTGGGACCTTTAAGAGCTTATTAGTCCATGAGGGCTTTTCCCTGGTGAATGGTATTAAGTACCCTCATAAAGGGGTTTGATGGAGGGAGCTGGTACCAGCTTGCTCTTCTGCTCTTTTGCCAAATGAATACACAGTGTTCCTCCACTCCAGAAGACACAGCATTTAAGCGGCCATTTTGTAAGCAGAGAGATGGGTCTCTAACTGGCTGGTGCCTTGAACTTTACAATCTCAGAATTGTCAACAATACATTTCTGTTCCTTATAAATTACTCATTCTCTGGTATTCTGTTATAACAACACAGAACAAACTAAGACAGAGGTCATTGCAAACCAGAATGGTGCTCTGTTCATTAGAAATCCCAGGTTCCTTCTCAGTGGTTACTTTGCTATTTCTAGGTTGTTACTCTTTTTCGCAATTGAAGATGACTTGCCACCATATTACTCTCCAGGTAGCACAAAAACCAAAAGGGGAAGAAAGTGCACATCTTTCTATAAAGACACACTGTAGGAATTGTATACCTCACTTTTCCTTACACGCAATTCGTCAACACTTAGTCACGTGGACCCACCTAGTTATGAAAGAGAATGGCAAATGTAGTTTTCATTTCAGGCAATCATACAGCCAACAGAAAATCTGTAACCTCCTCTTTAACTTTGGTTTTCAGTAGTTGGACTGTGATGCACCTGTCCATGTTTTCCTTCGTATCTTACCCTGCTTGTGGTTTTCTAAGCTTCTTGATTCTGTAAATTTATGTCTTTTGCCAAACCAAAAATTTGCAGCCATTATTTTTTCAAATAGTTTTTTTAGCCCATCTCTTCTTTCTTGGGACTCCAATTACATGTACATTTGACATTTTGTTATTACATTTCTCTGAGGCTATGCTTATTCTTTTCATCTTTTATCCTCTCCATTCTTCAGCTTCTGTGGACCTATATACAAGCTCACCGACTCTCCTCTGTTGTCTCCATTCTTCTGTTAAGCCCATCCAGTTAAATTTTAATTTTATATATTATAGTTCCTTTAGTTCTAGAATTTCCATTTGATACTTTTATAAGTTTTTATATGTCTGCTGAGCAATCCTTTTTTTATTAATTAATTACAAGCCTATTGTCCTCTACATCATTGTTCATAGTTATAATTATCCATTAATTCTGATATCCCAGCCATCAAAGAACCATTTCCATTGAGTGTGTTTTCTCTCGAGAATGAGTAACTTTTCGCTGGGCATGTTGGCTCATACCTGTAATCCTAACACTTTGGGAGGAAGAGGCAGTGGATCACCTGAGGTCAGGAGTTTGAGACCAGCCTGGCCAACATGGCAAAACCCCATCTCTACTAAAGATTCAAAAATTAGCCAGGCGTAGTGGCAGGCACCTGTATCCCAGCTACGCAGGAGGCTGAGGCACCAGAATCGCTTGAACCCATGGGGGTGGAGGTTGCAGTGAGCAGAGATTGTGCCACTTCACTATAGCCTGGGCAAAACAGCAAAACTCCATCTCAAAAAAAAAAAAAAAAAGAAAGAATGAGTAACTTATTAAGAGACAACTAGTAACATTTCCCTGGTTGTTTATATGTCAAGTAATTCTAAAATGTATTCTAAACATTGTAAATTTTTAAATACTTTTTATGAAGACATTGTATTCAGTTATATTTCTTCAGATATATACATATTTTCATTTTAGCAGGCAATTAAGTTGGTCAGACTCAAACTAAAACTCTCTCTAATCAACCTGCAGGTCAAATCCCAGTTCACTGCTTTTATTTTTAGCTGGAATTTATTCTGTCCATGCATGGTTCAGAGTAAAGCCAGAGGTTTAAGCAGAGTGTATGCACAGAAGTTGGAGTTCCTTTTTTTTTTTTTGTCTCTCTCTTTTCTGTGATGAAGCACTACTTTCCAGTTACTACATCTGCCTCAAACTCTTTCCTTTAGTCCTTAACGTCAGAGAGCCTGGTTTTCCATCAGTTTTAAGTGCCTTGCTCAATGCCAACTGTGGCTTGCCCTCAGTTTAAAAGTCATAGCAAATGGAAAAATCAATCAGTCTTTCTTTTTTTTATCATGTTACTTCCCTCCCAAATCTCCCTGCTTTGTTCAGTCTCTAGTACCTTTGAGTCATTGTCTCTCTGTATTTTTTTTCCCCACAGTTTATAAGTGTTATCTCCAAGAGTGTCAGGCAGTAGGAGCTTGTTCAGCCATACCAGAAATGGAAAGAAATCTAAAGTTTTGACTGAAAGAAAAGGGAAGCATACTTATTGGGGAATAACTAGCAGTATCTACCACAAGGGCCTTCTGTACATTTGAACTTCTACAGAACACTCTTACATTTATTTTATTCTCAATGTTCCAAAGAAATTTATCACTGACTACTTCATGTTGAGATAAAAAGGTTTGTTTTGTAATGCATGTGTTCCCTAAATTTGTTATATAAGACCAATTATTTAAATAAAAATCTTAAGAGTTTTTTCTTGCATTTTGCAGTGAGATAGCCTAGCAAATGCTGTTTCTTCCTATGCACACAATGGTTTCACTGTTCAGATAGAATACACTAGCTGATAATCATAGTCCCAGAACCCAAAGCCTTTCTATTTATGATCAGCCTTAAGTACAATCAGAGATTGAAGACCGTGATCCATGATGTTGCTAACATTGAAATGATGTGGATAGGCTAAGAACAAATATTAGCCTTTTCACTAAATGACATGTAGTTTATAGTAATACACGAAACAAATCAGCCAAAGAGTACCGATTACCTACTATGTGTTGAGCACTGTGTTACATAGGTCATAAACGCACATGGGACTCAGTTGCCACTCTGAAAGAGTCTATGTTCTTCTTTGAGAAGTTAACAATATGGTTCTGTTTTTAATATACAATCATAGATATAGTATGTTATTAATTTTAACTTTCCAGGACTAAAAGCACAATCTGCTTGGTGTGATACTTGTATACGCCCAAAAGAGTTAGAGTTAGCTTGCTTGCTTGCTGTCTTCTTCCTTCCTTCCCTTCCTTCCTCTCTTGCTCTTTCTTGCTTTCTCCTTCTTTCCTTCCTCTTTCTTTCATTTCTCTTTCTTGCTTCCTTGCTTTTTATTTCTTTCTTCTTTCTTTCTTTCTCCTTCCTTTCTCTCTTGCTCTTTATTTCTCTCTTTCCTTCTTTCTCCTTCCTTCCTTCCTCTCTTGCTCTTTCTTTTTCTTTCTCTTTCTTTTTCTCCTTACTTCCTTTCTTCTTTTCTTTCAGTCTTTCTTTTCTGTTCTTTCTTTCCTTTCTTTTTTTCTCTCTCTCCTTTCTTTCCTTCTTCCTTCCTTCCTTCCTCCTTCCCTCCCTCCCTCCCTCCCTTCCTTCCTTCATTTTTGTTGTTGCAGGAGTTGCAGGGGGTAGGCAGGTTTTCACAAGATATATGAATATTGGAGATAAAAATGAAATAAATTTACCCAGCTGAAATAATTCTGTATTACTATAGAATAAAAAGCCCATCTACTTCTTGGTGAGATCATTGCAAAGTACAGAAAAATGAAGTGAAAATTATTTAGGTTTTTTTCAGAAAAATAATAGAGCACTTACAAGAAAACAACTACTAAAATACAGATGTTAAGAGATGGAGAACAAATAGCACATCTCTGTTTTTCGAAAGCATTTAGTCTCATGATAATCTAACTTTAAGAACTGGAGAACTATCTGCAAGGATCTAGACTGCATCAAAAAGCAACGGAGCATATTGGTTCCCAGTGAATAGGTTCTAAACCTCTGAGGTCCCTTATCATAAGGTATTCAGAAATTTATAACCTTGACAAGAAATGTATGAATGACTAAATGTGTAAGTATGATCTGAGAAATTTAAATGCAAAGTACCCATTTTCAAAAAGAAATGAGACTCAGTGCATTCGTTATAGTTAAGAAATGAGGTCTTCTAATTAATATAGTTGAAAACATAGATTTTTCAAAGAATTTTAAAGAATAGGATGTAGCAAAAAATTAGGTTTTTTATTCATGATTTGAAAAAACTTATTGCCCATGTAACATAAATGAACTCTCTCCTGAGAGGCTGGATAATAGAGTGGTCAAGAACCAGGATATTTAGAGCCTCTTCAGCCAATTATAAACTTTGTTACTTTGGGGCAAGTTACATATAAAATTAGTGCCTTCAGTTTTGTTTTCTTCCTCTGTAAGATGGGTTTAACAACTCATTCCATTGGGTTGCTAGGATAAATAAATTATTTAATAAATATAAAGAGGTAAGAACATCTCTGAGACATAATGAGGACATTTTAAATATTAACAACTATTACTATTAAAAGGAATGATACTGAAGATGGGCATCTGGATTACTTTTCTTTTAATATCTGGGAACTCAGTTTAAAAACCTTCTTATACTAATGTCAGTTAATATATGTCATGTTTTCTTTGTATACAGCAGACTTCAGGCCATTTATCTGCAGGAAGCATCTGTTCTACCCATTTTGACATTATTTATTGGCCCTATGTCTGTGGGCTACACCTTTTACATTTTATGAGGCATATCAGACTTGTCATCTATAGAAGGCTAATCCTAATGTGACTAACAGATAGAATTTGTGTTTTATTCACTAGAGCCTAGCACAGTGCCCGAAATGTAGTGTTATCACAGGAGAAATAAAGAATAACATTTTACCTGCAGGACTATGGGACACTGAATGAGATGCTCTCTTTTTTTTTTTTTTTTAAGACTGAGTCTCGCTCGCCCAGGCTGGGTGCAGTGGCGCGATTTCGCCTCACTGCAAGCTCCACCTCCCGGGCTCACGCCATTCTCCTGCCTCAGCCTCCCGAGTAGCTGGGACTACAGGCGCCCGCCATGATGCCCAGCTAATATTTTTTTGTATTTTTTAGTAGACACGGGGTTTCACCGTGTTAGCCAGGATGGTCTCGATCTCCTGACCTTGTGATCCGCCCGCCTCGGCCTCCCAAAGTGCTGGGATTACAGGCGTGAGCCACCGCGCCCAGCTGAGATGCTCTTGAGAGTCCTTTACTCTTCTAAGATTTATAACTACTTATTAAACATTTCTAATGGATTGAAATTAAATTTGATTATTTCATTTTAAATAATGACAATTTTCAAAATATGTGTTAGTCCTTACCTACCAACCATCAACAGATGGTGAACATTAACTTATTTTCCAGCAGTAGAGATAAAACTCAAATGTCCACCATCTGTTTCCTGGTTTTCTTAGTTACAAATGGCATGGCGGATTACAGACATTCAATGTCTGGACAAGAAACAGTGTTTCTTCCATTGCACATCTAGTAGACCAAAGCAAGATTTTAATGTCATTTAATGTTGCACCTTTAGAGCATTGCATGCTGGCCCCTGACACAGGAATACTAACCCTTTTAGCAATTCCAAATTGCCAGAAAAAAATAGGTCCCCTGTGTCTAGGTTATACTTAAACTCCATACAGAAATATTTGTGCTGGGATCAGTCTGAATAATATGATGACATGTGTATGTTATGTGTGCACACACAAATGTGCACATTTCTGGTCAATGTGTAAACAAAAGGGCAAGAGGACTCACAGTCCTATCTAAACAAAATACAAAATAACTCATTCTCAAAAACTGAGTTTTTGAAATCCTCTAAATGATTTCAGGACCCGAAAAAAATACAAAAGGCAGCAATACAGCCACTCTTCATACAACAAGATGCTCTAAATGCTGAGGTTTCATATTTTTGCACTATAATGGGACATAATTAATCATCATTAGGAGGCTTAGTGGGTCTTAGGAGAATCACTCTCTCCAATCACAGGATTTAGGAAATGGGCAAGAGAATGGTCAAGAGTGACTTGTTGGACAGGCACGGTGGTTCACATCTGTAATCCCAAAGATTTGAGAAATCAAGGCTGGGCAGATCACGAGGTCAGGAGTTCAAGACCAGCCTGGTCAACATATTGAAACCCCATCTCTACTAAAAATACAAAAAAATTAGCCAGGCGTGGTGGCAGGCGCCTGTAATCTCAGCTACTCAGGAGGCTGAGGCAGGAGAATCGTTTGAACCCAAAAGGCAGAGGTTGCAGTGAGCAGAGATTGCACCACTCTACTCCAGCCTGGGTGACAGTGCAAGACTTCTCAAAAAAAAAAAAAAAAAAAGAGTGACTTGTTTTCTTGCTCACATGACCAGTTATTCATTTGTTTAGGCTTACTCATTCATTTATACACTCGTTCATTTATTTATACACTCATTCATTATTTACTCTTATTCTACCCATTCATTTCCTCAAAATATTAAATGGATATAACATTACTCTTTTCTTGTATCTTTAAGAAATTTACAGGGTATTAGGACAATGAAACTTGATGATGCTTGTGATTTTCCTGACATTTCAGTGACTACTTCTAGCTAAAGCGTATGTGTTTCTTCTATAAAACCATTAAAAATGTAATGTAAGTGATTACTTATTAATTGGGAAAGATGTTACCAAATAGTACAATAAAATATACATAACAGTAGATTTTTCTGTCATTAGATTAAATTATTTTCTTTTAGTTTGTTCATCTTCATTTTTGACACTTAACATTTTGAAACATTGGATACTCACCTTATCTTTTTAGAAAAGCATGTTCATTAAACATGGAGCTATAATTTCATACTTCAACATGTATCTATTAATGTAAATAAATAAATTAATTAACTAATCTTAAAAGCTCCCATAAAAATAAGACATATTACCAAGAGGAAATTACAGGTTTTTGCTGTTGTTGTTTGTTTTTGTCAATAGGTCCTATTAGTAACACTACAGGCCAGAAGATAGTGGATTCTTAACTTCAGAGAATTGAGGTAAATTAACTTTCAACCCTAGACTTTTATGCCTAGCTATACTTTCTTTCAAAAATAGGGACAAAGTAATCACAGTTTTATCCATACAAAGATTAAAAGTGCTTTTTCCCACACAGGCCCTTATTAAAAGAATGACTAACATATGCTTCTGCTATATATATATCTATATATCTATAGATATAGATATATATAAAATAAAATATTATATATAAAATAAATATATACAAAATAAACCATAAGAAAAATTTAGGAGAAAAACTAAATTGTGAAGAGCACAGAAATTGACTGAAGTTATCAATAATTTATGTCAATCATTTTTTAAAATCCCCATTTTTAGGTTAACATAAGTAAAATTACGATTCTAGACTACAAAATTAAGAAGTGCAAGATGTTTATTGGCTAGCTAGATTGTGCTAGAATTATTCTAGTACTTAGGACAAAAATAGAAAAAAATGAGTTAGTATAGGTATATTTAAAAATTATAGTCATGTAAGTAGGTTACAAAATTAATGACACTCATTAAGTAAATTGAAATGCAATACACAGATATCAAATCATCATAGGAGAAAAGTATATAGTGAAGACTGGAGATAAGTATGAAGAACTTCAATCAAACAGAAGTAAAGAAAAAAAAGAAAAGGATGGTAAACAGCTAGCACAAAATATAATGGTAAGAATAATCCAAAATATGTCAGTGAGCAAAGTAAATGCAATAATTAAATTGCATTTAAGCACAAATGCATGAAGCGAAAATGCACAGTAAGTACATAAACTCTTACATTAAAATACAGAGATTTTCAGATTGTATTAAATAGGTAAAGGTACACACTACTTGAAAGAGAGCTCCTAAACAAATCCATGCTATAAATTTAAAGGGGGGAAAAGATATGCAGTGTAAATACTAGCCAAAAAGAAGGTGGTAGCAATATTAGTATCTGACAACCTAAAGTTTAAGGAAAATAAAACCACAATAGGTTGAAGAAGAGTGCATTTTAATAAGGAGCAAGCCACCAAAAAAGATTCAGCAGCCATGAAGTCTATTCACCTAAACAGATTAGCTAAGAACTCTACAAAAGAAAAGAATACCAACAGTGCAGACATGCAATACAGTGTCTTTCGTCTAGCCAGGCTTATGGTCTAGTTCTAGAAGGTCTCATAGTTAGGGAACCAATTTGCAGCCACCTTTAACCTGTAGAGTGTGAATCCTGGGGCTGGAAGGGGATAAAATGTTTTCAGGCTGGTAGTAAAATCTATGTCTCCAATTAAGAATAGGATGGAATAGGATGGTGAAGAGAAGGAAGAGAAAGGGAGACAGGAGAGGAAGGGAGAGAGAAAAAAAGGAGGAGGTGAATATACAAGCAATTGAAAACAAATTTTTCATAAAGTGTATTAACCCCATGTTAATGCGTCATCCCCTAAAGGTGAATTTATCTCTGTTGAAGAGAACAGCTGGAGGTTAGGTGATATCCTATTGAGGAAAGCATGAAATATTTAGTCAGAACATGGCTGGTTTTGGACACAATTATAACACTGTTGGATTTGCCAGATATTCATTTCCCATAACTTGCCCTTTCCTTCATCTGAGCTCTTCTCAGTTAAAGGTGTCTTCAGAAGGCAGGCTCAGAGACATTAGCTACTGTCATCTTTGGTGAAATACATGCAGAATGTATGACTTGCCTTCTTCCACTGAAGTTCAAGGCCTCTGCTAAAACACTGCCCACAACAATTTTAGAGTCCCTTCAAGTTTGTTTTATAATCTATCATGTCAAAAAAATAGACAATTCAGCTGAAAATGAAATCAAAATTGGCCTGGAACGTAGACACAAACTTGGAGGGTCAAGCTGATATTATAAGCCAGCAGATGAGCTTGGTTTCTGAAGAGCAGATGTAGGCACCACTGTGTTTTGGGGACTAAGTATCTATGCTCAAAGTGCATGCTCTTTCTCCTAAATACCTTGAGACATCCAGACATGCAAATGTATGCCCTGATACACTCCAGACACCATTCAAGAGATACTGGAGTAACACCACTATGGAGAAATGGAGCCCACAAACATTTGGAGGGATGTGGCCAGGCCGCTTCAGTGTGGAAAATAACTTTAGCACATGTTCCATTTTATGTATAAGAAAACAAAAGTTGAGAGAGATTAAGCAACTTTTTAAAAACACTCAAGCTGGCTAGTAACAGCTAGGAATAAAACTCCCAAACCAAGACTCTTTTCTAAATTGATTGAGGGAATCTCCTAATTCATAAGAATGGCCAGTGAGGAAAATCATTCCTAATATTTCAGCTTGCTAATTTGGCTGATCGTCAGACAGATATTTAGATAGTGGTAGGACTAGACTCATTCGATGCACATACCCTTTCTCATCCTTGCCTCGTGCACCTGGTGACAAAGCAAAGAGTGAGTTTATGCTGGGGTTATGGATTCTATCTGAATATGGTTCAATGTGTCAATAGGCAGTTGGTTAATAGTTTCAGTTTTGAAATAAATGCTTTTGAATTTTATGACCAGCTTCAGTGACAGATTCAAAAGATATTTGATAGCATTTAATAGTTAAAGCATACTTCAAAAGTCCTTAATATTCTACTAGAAATATAGCCCAGGCATAGGGACATTCTGATTCTGGGTGTGGGCTCCCTATGAATAGGAAGATGTTTAGCAAGAAAGCCCTTAAATGCTTATAGGCTTTGCATTCACTATTGAAATGCAAGCCAGACATAGAGCCAAGTCAGCAAAATAATGATTACCGCAAATGGGTGCGCTAAGTTGGGTTGTTAGCAATTTATCCAAATTAAGAGTTGGGGCTTTATCATAATCACTAGAGAAGTATGCCATTCACAGCATCATTTATTTTCACATGTGATACTCATCCTAATTTCTAAGTTTACCACCATCGTCTTCCAAAATATAAACATATATTCAATTCATAGCTCACTTCAGAGGGTTCTGTCAAGTTAGAAGGTAATCTACAATAGAGTATAACATTTTCTTTCTTTCAAGAAGCCCTCTAAAATTTAAATTTTATTTAGATCTAAAGAGTCCTTAGGCACTTTCTCTTACTCAATGTTTTATTATTATTCATGGTATCACTTAGGGTCATTGACAGCATGCTCAAATAGAAGAATGTTTAAAAGCTTGAAATGAGGGACAATCCAAAGGGCAGGAATGTGGGAAACCCAAGGCTTTGTGTGGTACTTTGGGGCTAGCAATAGTTGGGAGCTATTACCACTCCTAAACCTGAATGGGCAAAGAAAGCGGGTGGTTATAGAACCAAGAGAGGCTGGCCACTGCTCAGAGAGACAGCTGTCCAACAGGAGCTGTGGTCTTCAGTAGAAAAGCCCAGTCAACCCTAAGTGACCCACACGGAGGGAGCTGAAGGAATAAAATATCCACCCCACTCTTGACTTGCTGTCAGATCTGCTGCAGATCCTCCCACTAGCCAAAGCCAACTACAAGCCAGAGAGGGAAGGATTCCATTGAAGTAGTCCACCTATCAATCAGCTTCCTCTGCCCAGAGCAGGATAGACAGGGGTAGAGAGTGGATCTGGGCAGGACTGGGGGTAGAATGGAAAATATTCAGCACATAGATACTGCTTCCTTTCCTGCAAATCACTTTAAGTCCTCTTTGCATTTTTCTTGACATTCGAATCGGTATCTCCAGAAAACTGAAGAACCATTTCTCTTGTAAGTTGTTGAAAAGCCAGAAAATTCAGTGCTGCCCTGTAGACTAGAGCCCTGAAAAATCAAGCTAAACGTATTTACAGGTCATTTCTGAGATATCCTTTCCCTGAAGCCCAAGTGTCTTTGGACATTCCTCTATTTCTCTTCAGTAACCTTTTGAAATCGGTTACTGGATGAGCCTACTTATTAGTATTCATGAGCTCTGCTCAGAGAAAGGAAGAGGTGGGGATTATTTACTTGGATAACTGGGTTTTTTGTTTGTTTATTTTGCCAGGCAGAATGGGAGATAAACCTTACTTTTTTATGGGAGAACTACAGTAGTCACTGGCATCTGGTTCACTGCCTCGAAAGTACTGGGAGGTTCCAGAAGACAGATGACTCTAAGATCATCAGCCCCTTGGAGCACACATGTCAAGTATTTGAATTTCTTTGAGGTCAGCATCAAGAAGTGAGAGGCAGGTTGAAATCTAAAAGAAGAGCCATTTTACTAAAAGGCAAATTAGAGGACAGGCAGCCTGGAGAGTAATCAGAGAGTGAGGAGGGGCATCACAGCACTGGGGAGTCATGTGGAAGAGAAAAAGAATGTTGTTGATATTGGTGCTAAGAAGAAAGACCCTCAATAGTCAGCAGGTCTCTGAGCTAAGCTCTAGGGTGTGTAGTTTATTGCCATGGCTCCCTTTTGAGTAGTCTTTCTGTGTAGGCATATGCCTTACCTACTTCCTGACATTTAACTTCTTGAAGTTTGCTGGAATTACTTGCATCAATCTGAATGGCTACATACATGCTAGAACACTTGGAACACTAAATAAAGACAGATTTTCTTCTGTACTGATGCTCTATGAGCATGGGAGCACAAAAAAAGAGTGAACATGCAAGAAAAAGAAAGGCTTATTAAATAAATGAGTGAAAGGGAAATAATTTCCAAGTTGTCTTCTTACCTTTGCAAAAATGGAAAATGAAGGAAAATCAATTTTTTCAGTCTTATGTGTTATGTTTTTATCTCAATAGGTGACTCTTGCAGGTAATACGAGTTATCCAACCTCATCTTCTGTGTTCACTTTCTTCATATTTCCAATTCAGTGCAGAGGGAAGTTTAATTTGGAATACGAATGCTCAAACTTGAATGATAAATTATGAATATATATATTTATCCTTCCATGGCTACCAGGCCCAGTTAGCCTAGAAAATCATTGCCCTACATACAGGAGATATGGGTTATAGTTTGGACTCTACTTCTAATGTATATGTGATTTTGTGCAAGTTAAATTTCCTCATCTGTAAAATAAGGGAATAAACAAGTCGGTTGATAGGCTCATACTCAGTAAAACCATACAACTAAAAGTGATTGTTATTGGACTTCCAGTCTGCCATGTAAGGACCTTAAAAGTTACCATCCATCCTAACAACAATTTAAAAAGCTGAACAAATTGATAAATCATGAACTCTTCTTAAGTCCATCAGAGAAATGAGGTCTCAGGGAAAAGTGCTGCACCGAAATTTGCAGAACCTGAAATAGATGCAGAGAATCACCACTTCACAGAGCAGAAACCCACAAGCAGAAGCCACCACAGGAAATGGTGCCAGAGCAGCAAAACATGAACAGTAATGGACAGATCACTGGAGGCTCATGGTAGACAACTCTGAGAGTTTAAAAGTTCCAAGGAAACAAATACTGCATGACTCTACTTATGTGAATTATCTAAAAGATCAAACTCATAGAAACAAAGAGTAAAATATTAATTGCCAGGGATTGGCAGGGAGGAGGAAATAGAAAGTTGCTGTTCAACAGGTATAAAGTTTCAATTATGCAAGATGAGTAAGTTCTAGGTCTCTATAGTACAATATTGTGCCTAGAGTTAAAAACAACACATCATGCACTTAGAAATTTGTTACCAGCAGCAGAAGTTATCTGAGTTACCAGCGGTAAATTCGGTCAGGTCTGCAGCAACCTCAATTCTTGCCTCCTCAGAAGAAAGAATTCAGCTGAAGGGCATAAGGCAGAAGAAGAGACCCAGGCAAGTTTTAGAGCAGGAATGGAAGTTTATTCAAAAGCTTTAGAGCAGGTACAAGAGGAAGGAAAGTACATTTGGAAGATGACCAAGATGACCAAGTGGACATCTTGGAGGACAAGTGCATGGTTTGACCTTTTGACTTCGGGTTTTATATGCTGGCATACTTTCAGTGTCTTGCCTCCTATTTCACTTGATTCTTTCCATTTCCTTTGATTCTTCCCCTTAGGGTGGGCTGCCCACATGCACGACCACTGGAGTTGTCACATGCTCACTTGAAGGATTCTTCCCTTTTCTGGTCGAATGCCCCAGGAAGGTCATATACCAGTTAAACTCTACCATTTTGCCTCTTAATGCACATGCTTGAACCCACTCGCTTAACTCCTGACATCTTATTGGGAAGCTGCCAATCACCAGTTATAGGTGTTTTTATCTACTAGGGAACTGCCTTTCCCTGGCACTGACTGTGACCAATTATTATTTTAAAGAGGCAGTGTGACAACTGCCTGACCATCACCTGATGGTCACCTGACATTCCTGGTGGGGTAGGGGGAACCCTCTCCTGTCCTGCTCATGCCTGGCTAGCTACCTACTGTAACAAATTTATGAAGATGGTAGATCTGAAGCGTTCTTACACAATTTTTTTAAGTCATCTGAAAAAAAAAGATATTAAAAAATACCTCAAAGGATTCCAGTCATAGGGGAGCCTCTACACTTTTATGAGTTTGACTCTAGGAGCTCTACCAGGTCCTTATAGTGAATATTTGAGAAACATTTTCTAGTGTTTCTGGAAGTGGGAGGAGAAAAGAAACCATTCTGAAATACTCCAAAGCATCCTATTCTTCTTAATAAGGCTTGCCCTCAGGAGAAACTGTTACCAGAGCCAGTGTGCTGGGGTTTCCCAGAGCCTGAATGACCTGGGGGAAAGGAAATTCCCAAATCAACCTCCTGCTAGTTCTCCTGTCCCACCTAACCTGGAAAAATACTAAGAAGAACTGGTACAGTTCACAGTCCAGATGCACAGGCTTACCAAAAGGCTGAGACCCAACTAAAGCATGCTTCCCCTCCCCTGCACCTTACCATTACATTACTAGATGCCTATTTGCCACAGTTCCTCTTATCTAGTAGGTCGGGTCCGCCTTTCAGCAAAACAATTACAAGGCATACTAAAAGGCAGTTCAAACAGTTTGAGGAGATGAAACAAGCATCATAACTAGAGTGAAATATGGCAGGAGTGTTGGAATTATTAGACCAGGAATAAGAAACATGAATCCAAATTAAGCAAAAGAAACTCACAGTACACAGAATAAAATAAATAATGAAAATTAGAGCAGAAATCAATGAAATTGAAGACAGGAAATTAATAGAGAAAATCAACAAAGCCAAAAGCTGCTTGTGATGCCAATTTGAGTGGGCTAAGGGATGCCCAGAGAGCTGGTAAACATTATTTCTGCATGTGCCTCTAAGGGTGTTTGGGGAAGAGATTAGCATTTGAATCAGTAGACTGAGGAAAGAAGATCGTCCTCATCAACATGAGTGGGCATCATCCAATCCCTTGAAGGCCTGAATAGAATAAAAGATGAAGGACGGGCAAATTTGTTCTCTTTCTCTTCTGGAACTGCGGCATCCATCTTCTCCTACCCTTAGACATCATAACTCCAGGTTCTCAGCCCTTTGGACTTGGAGTCTCACACCAGTGACCCTCCAAGTTCTCAGGTCTTCAGACGCAGACTGAATTACACCACCAGCTTTCTTGGGTCTCCAGCGTGCCAATGGCATTTTGTGGACTTCTCAGCATCCATAATTATGTGGCCCAATTCCCATAACAAATCCCCTTATACATCTATTTACAAAAAAGAGATATAGAATAGCTTCTATGACTCCCAGAAGGTATTATATGACTGAGGTTACAAACATAGCTAAAGGAGGGCTGCACAATTTAGGGGAATAGTAGATCATCCTCCACCCTACACAAAGAAGTGTTCCTGAGGGAAATGTTGGCAGGTCTCATCCATGCAGAATGGAAGAGAAAAGAAGACACAACAAGCTGATGTGAATATGATGATGCTACAGTGACACCATAATAGTAACTGATGTTTAGTGAGTTTGACTATAAGCCAAACTCTATACTGAGGGCCTAAATTGTATAACTCATTAAATCCTCAAGTCAATGGCAATCATAGGCATGAGTATTCCCACTCTATTGATCAGGGAACTGAGGCTGAAAAATTTTAAGGGCCATGTTCAATGTTGTACAGCTAGTAAATGGCAGAACCAGAATATGGCTTAGTGGTTATAACACAGCTCTGAGGTCAGTGTGTATGGATTCAGATCTCTGCTCTCCTATAATGTTAGCTACATGACTTTGGGCAAGCAATTCAACCACTTCCTAAATCTCAGTCTATCTACATGTACAATGAAGATGCTGATAATATTTGCTTTTTTTTAGGTTGCTATGAAATAATGCATGTATCGGGGTAGGTGTTCACAAACACAGTATAATTGTAAATGCAGAACAGCAAGCACAGCCTATTGTGGAGTTGCATGCATCATGGTGCTAGATCCTGTGGCCATTAAATGTTCATATTATCTTTTAATTCCCCTTGATCAAGTTCCGTGATTGCCAGTCAATATCTAATAATGCAGCTTCTTTTCTGATAGGAAAGGATGTGCTGGTGGGACTTTGGTCTGCCCAAGCACCTGATAGCTTATCTGCTTTAAAGTTATATTAATACATTAGCATTCTAGTTTTATCCATTACTTGCACCATTAAGTCAGACACTGTCAAGATCCACTTTTGGTGCCTGAAAAGTCAGACAAGGGCAAAAGGTTAATTCACTAAAGAAAACCTGCTTTGGGGGATTATGTAAGGATGATAGCAAGGTCTTCCTCTGGAAAGCCTCCCCTCTCTTATTGTGGAACCCCTTTAAACATCCACTAAAGGCTATTGCAGTAGTATAGGTGGACAAAACACCCATATTCAAGATACCACAGGAATACTGAAAATTTTGTCCTGAATCACAAAACCAATTTCACTCTTTACGGAAGTACCCAGAGGTCTCTCTCAGAAGCCGGATGGTCAGAGCGAATGCTGAGCTCTGCATCCCTCCCCCTTCATCATTCATTGAGTCCATTTAGCAAACAGCTTGGGCAGCCCAGTGTTCAATAATTGGGACATGTGGGGATTTCAGCTCCCTGGCCTAATATCATATATTACAATAGCCACCTTCCCTTTTTAAATTTCCTGGCTTGCTGCATCTCCTCCTTCTTCAGTCCTTTATTTATCCATTTTGTAAAAATTGTACAATGCTACCAATGAGGCCTGAACCCTATGAAGCAAAGAAATCTGAATTTTCTTACTGATGCATGTAAAATCTTAGATGTTTGGATTCTATGCCACGCTGTGCTCTGTGGGGATCAGGAAACAAAGAGGTGAAGGACAGTGGCTGCCTGGTGTCTTAATAAGATGCAGATCAGCTGAAGAGCATCAGACCATCAAATCCAGGGTCTGCTGCAACTGCACACCTTTCGTCAGGCTTGGAATGGGCCGAGATGGATTCGGGGCTTTATTGAAAGATCATACAGGATGACTGCAAAATCCCATTACTTGTTGATTAAGTATTGATTGCCTCAGTATTAACAAGCCAGCTAATATGAAGTGACCTCTGAGGCCAGTGGTTTTGTGGGAGGGGGAAGACAATTTACTAAAACAGGCAGGCAGATGAATAAGAGGGCTAGATTTGCTCTTGGCTTTTAGCTTCGGTTAAAATGTCACACTCGATAGTGCAGATCAATGCCCACTTTATTTCCTCACAGCCATCTTATTACCATCATGAGGCTGCCTCCTTTGATGCTTTCTCTGAACCACCTGTTCAGCTCACCCTCTGCTTTCAACTAAAAGGAAAGCCCTTCCTGCCCTCTTGCTACTGATGGAGAGGCCATGGATATGAGGCTAGGCCAAGAGGACCAGTCAAGCATTGTCTAGGGTCAGTGGTGCTACAGTCACTGCGCTTTTCTCCTTGTCCTTTGCTTTCCTTTGAGTGTCTCCAACATCAAAGCTCGGCTCCTCTTTCCACAATTCCAAATAATGTCAAGGCGGTGAAACAAGAAGCTTGGCTCAAAACTCTCACCCAAGGCCACCATGTGGGTCAGCGGGTATATGGCTTTATTCCCTAAGAAGGGAACTCTCACTTACTATTTGAAATCTACCCTTCCCATCCAGAAATTGATGTCTTTGATAATAGCAAAAATAAGTAAGTAAACAAATAACAAACAAAATCTGCCCTTTCTTCAATCAAGCAGACTCTGATTTTAGAAGCCTATGGCATGAACCAGTCAAAAGAACATCAAGCAATCCTCCACTATGGAAATCACAGTTTACATTTCAATCTATAGACAGGAGCTTTTGTGAACACAATCTGCTCTTTTAGAGAGGTGTTTGGCTTCTATGCTGCAAAATACTCTGCTGACTACTTACTGTAGCTTTCTCTGAGTATAAATATTTTATGTGCCGGGCTGTGTAGGGATTCGTCAATGCCCTTCTATTGGCCAGAGGTCTGACTCCAACTTTCTGCGTCAGAAAGAAAAGGGAGAAGTGAGTCTAGTGAAAAACTTTCTCTCTGGCAAACATACTCAATTGGTCTCTGAAATGAAAAGGTTTTCAACACTGGATGGCTAGAGGGAGGAATGAGAGTACAGAGAAGAAACTTCAAACTCTCTAAGGCTGCTATTCAAAGCCAATGTCGACCTGAAGATGAAAACCAAAATAATTTCTCTGGGGCTTTAAGAAACTGCCCCAGTAAGTTTTGTTGCTGCAAAATTCATAATTTAAAGGCTCTTTCTACCTATTCCAGCCTAAATTGTGTGAATAAATGTCATTTCTCTCTTTACTAACTATATCAGTCTTTTTTATCAGGGTCTTATCAAAGGTCCCTATAAGGTCCTGTAATGTAGAGCCACTCAGAGCGTACCACAAACAACACCATTTCCCTTTCTCCCTTTCCCATCTCTATGATTTTCTGCTCTTACAGGAAAATCTACTAAATGCCTCCCCCACTTTTCCTGTTTCTCCACTGTTTCTTTCAATCAACTAATCACTAAGTATTTGTTAATGAAAACCATATATATATATATATAGTGCAGCAGTAAGTTGGGTATTCAAAGGTTCAAATAGTAGATGAGAGTTCCCTTCCTAGGGAATAAAGCCATATACCCGCTGACCCACATGGTGGCCTTGGGTGACAATTTTGAGCCAAGCTTCTTGTTGATGTAATACATGGATACTGATTCTCTTTACTATCCAAAAGTTTAGAAAGCATAATAAAAAACCTATCTTGCATTCTTTCCTCAATTCCATGACCACCAGTGAATTTGACTGAAAGCCACATAAAAGAAAGAGCTCATTAATGAAAGAAATTTTTGGAATAAGACATAAATCTTAGAAAAGAACCTTTCATACTTTCTAAACTCAGGAACCCCCACATGAAATGAAATTCTATTTAATCTTTCTGTATAACTACCCTTGCCTTGGAGAATTCTTTAGCTTATAGAAGATCTTAATGTAAGGTACAGTGCAGAGAGAAACAATAACTGGTCTCACGAAAAGTTTACATAAAGCTATGAAAAATAGCTACATAACAGGATGTGAATGGCAGTGAGGCCTGAACAGAAAACATCCTTGAGTTTTTGAGAATCGTGTCATATTCTGCTTTCACTTCCAGCCACAACTTCCCACAACTCATTCATGGTATGGGAGGGAGAATGCATAATTGGATGAGATTTATAATCTTACTCTGGATGGGAATTTCTATGGATTAGCTATTTCTTCAAAATCTGAGGAACTAGGACACCAGAAGGCTGAATAAGACATCACAGTAAGATTTGAGTTTCACCCCTCTCTGTGGTCTCCTATTGTGATGGACTGAACTACAAGGATTCCTTTGTCATTATCAATTTTAGACCTTGGTGAACCCAGGTTGTGTGGCTTCTTCAGCCACTTTCTGCTAGGCTTTTATATGTGTAGGTTTCTAACATATTGACTGGCATGTTGTAAGTGGGAAAAGTCTCAGTGGGACGACAAGTTAGTTATTACCAAGTGATGGTATAACACATGGGAAAGCAACCTTGGACTTCCATTCAAAATCGGCTAGCAAATGAGTTTTATCTCCTGCCAACATCAGTGGATCAGAAGTGGCTGCCTGGATCATGATGTTGAAAAAACTTCAGTGATGGCCTCAGAGCACAGAGCAAAGAACAAAGAATACTGTGGTTGCATTCACTATCTATTGTTGCATAACAAATTACCTCAAAGCTTCATAGGTTAGAACAACAAACACTTATTTCATAGTTTCTATAGGTTAAGAATTTGGAATCAGCCTACCTGAGTGGTTCTAGCTCAAGGAATCTAATGAGGTTGCTTGCAAGATATCTGTAAAGGCGGTAATCATTTGAAGGCTTGACTGGGGATGGAGCATCTACATGCGTGGTGGCTCACCAACATGGCTGTTAGTAGCTAGTCCTTTGCCAGCTGTTGTCCAGAAGCCTCATTTTTTTCATCATGTGGGTCTTTTTTCACAACATGACAACTGACTTTCCCAGGACTTGTTATCAAATATACAGATGTAGGGGTAAACATAGGCATAGCTAGATCATAGATAGATAGATAGATAGATAGATATACAGAGAGAGAGAGAGAGAAATAACAGATAGATAAAAGGATAAAGCTTTTATAACCTGGTCTCAGAAATTATTTACCATCACTTTAGACGTACCCTGTTGATCACACAAACCAACCATAATGTGGGCCAACAAGGAAGCTAGCTGGCTGCCATTGTGCTCAACAAGCTATTGCAATGGATGAGGAAATGGAGAGTAATGGTATATGTTGTTTGTTGACTCTGTCCTAGAGGTTAGCATGTAAGCATGCAAACATGTAGTGTATAGCATGTAAACCTCATGTAAGGTTTTTTATAATTTCATGCAACAGATTAAACCTTTACCTTATTCTATTGACCATAAAATGGCAAAATAATTTCTCTAGAAAAAATGTTTACATATGTATAATCTATCTTCTTTCTATTAGTTTAGGTGTACTTTACTTACCTCTTTAACAAATGTTTATCAAAGGGTGACTACTTAGCACAGGCACTCAACTAGGTTCTGTAAAAACATATATAAGACAGATGTATGGCACCTGAGTCAAGGAGCTCTGTCTAATGGAAACCAAGAATCTTAGCAATATGGCAATATAATACAGCAATATATCTACAGCCAAAGATGATTAAGACTAAAATTTTTGAGTAAAGTGATTTCATTGAGTGACTGCTAGACTCAACTCATATCTTGATTTCTGATCTCTTCTCCTTTAACTGAACTTTAAACTAGTTTACTAGATTTATTCTGAAACAAATGTGCCTTACAAGCTTTCACAACTCTCAGTTACCAACAGGGCAAAAGCCAAACAAGCACTTTTTTTTTTCTGGCATCCTTGGAAGAGTTTTAGGTAGTCTAAGGCATCAAAAGGGACAAAATAGTATGCATACAGAGTGTTCATTTTCTGGCTGGACAAGGTGGCGCACGACCGTAATCTCAGCACTCTGGGAGGCCAAGGTGGGTGGATCACCTGAGGTCAGGAGTTCCAGACCAGCCTTACCAACATGGTGAAACCCTGTCTCTACTAAAAATACAAAAAAAAAAAAAATTATCCAGGTGTGGTGGCGGGCCTCTGTAATCCCAGCTACTCAGGGGGCTGAGGCAGGAGAACAGCTTGAACCCAGGAGGTGGAGTTTGCAGTGAGCTGAGATCATGCCATTGCACTCCAGCCTGGGCAACAAGAGGGAAACTCCATCTTAAACAAACAAACACAGAGTGTTCGTTTTCTGTGGAAACGTCTATGGATGTTTTCAGATTTTAAAGGGCTCTGTGACTTTTAAAAAGTTTAAACACTATCACATACCTATTACAATGGTCAAAGTTCAGAACACTGACAACATCAAATACTGGTAAGGATGTGGAACAGCCGGATCACTTATTCACCGCTGGTGGGAATGTAAAATGGCACGGCCACTTTGGAAGACAGTTCAGTTTCCATACTCCTACATATTTAGCCAAAGGAGTTGCAAACTTATGTCCACACGGAAATCAGCACATGGAGATTTGTAGCAGCTTTATTCCTAACTGCTAAAACTTAGAAGCAACAAAGACATCCTTCCATAGGTGAATAAACTGTAGTATATTCAGAGAATGAAATGTTTTTTAGCACTAAAAAGAAACAGACTCTCAAACCATGAAAAGACATGGAGGAAACTTAAACACATATTACCAAATGACAGCCAATCCAAAAAGCCTATGAACTGTATAATTTCAACTATCTGACATTCTGAAAAAGGGAAAATTATGGAGAAAGTAATTTTCCAGGGATGCCAGAAGTTAGAGGGCAGAGACAGGGATGAATAGGTGGAGCACAAAAGATTCTTACATCACTATCCTGTATACTATAATTACAGACACATGTTTTTCTAACTACAACACCAAGAGTGAACCCTAATATAAACTATGGACTCTGGGTGCTAATGACGTGCCAACATAGGCTTATCAATTGTAACAACTAGACCACTCTAGCAGCGGTTACTGATAATGGGGGAGGCCATGCAACTGTGGACAGGGCATATATGGGCACTGTCAGTACCTTCTGCTCAATTTTTCTGTGAACCTAAAATTGTTGTAAAAAAAAAAAAAAGAAGTAAAGTGTATTTAAAAAAAAGGTTAGCCACCAGTGCTAAGAAGTATGTTCCCTTTCTAGGTGTTGCTTTATGAAGATCTTCACTATTTACCCAGTCCTCCTCAGCAATCTCATTTTCTAAACTCTCACAGCTCCCTCCAATCAGCTACTATATGCTTCTGAAACTCTGAAACCCTGAATCCTTGCCCTGACTCCTGGCCCAATTCTGTATTTCCCATCTCTTTGTGCCTCTACATATACTGTTCTCATTTATGGGGTATATTTCTCCCTCTTCCCTTCCCAAATATCTTCTCTTCTTTAAATAGTTCCTAGTTTTTCCTGACAGAATTTGTTGTGCAGTCCATATATATATATATATATATACATATGCTAATATATCAAATACAAATTTATTATATAAGTATAAATATATATTTATATTATTAATTACATATTATAAATACATAAGTATAAAAATGTATGTAAGTGCTAGCCTATATTTAAGTGCTGTTTTCTAGGCACTGTGCAAGGCACTGATCCCAGACTCAAGGATTAACACAGGGAAGGAGATATGTAAACAAATGACTATAATTTAACATGATAATACAGATCATGTAGAACACATAAAGATGAGTGTTCACACAAAAGAGGAAGTACTTCTTTCTGCAAAGGTGGAGCATGAATAAAGATATTCCAACATAAGATGTAACACAGGATTTGAGTAGTGCTTTAGAAAGGTAAGGTGGAATGTCATTTGGGGCAGAGGGAACAACAGGGGCAAGCAGAGAGATGTGAAATAGTATCGTGTCCTGCTGGAGTGTTTTGCACCTGCTCTCGTAGCCTTTACCACACTGCTTTTATCGTTGTAATGTGACTGCCTCTACCCACTTGACTGTGAACTTTATGAAATCATATCCTAGTTCTTATTATCTTGTCACCTCCACTGAGCTGGTACTCAGCATAGCCTTTTGAATGAATGATTTCATAAAATTATCTTTGCTTTCACAATACATAATTTAAAAGATAAATAAGAACTTTAATATTTTTATGCTCCTCAGTATCAATCAGGTCTGCAGCATAAGAAGACACACCTAAAGTGAGATTCAAAGAGGCCAAATACTTTTCCATTAGCAGGTGTATCATATGCGATAATGGTCTGTATTTGGGCATATATGTAGCAATAGCAATGGTGGTGATGGGATGGGTGGGTTTAGGGTGGTTGGTGGTATGTTTCAATTGGAAATTAGCCTTCAGCTTTTTAAATTTGAAATCTACACTCTGTCCCTGAAATTCAGCACTCAGGAACTGGGTAGAGTGGGTGGATATAATAAGTGAATGCCTTTTGAGAGACTCAGTAGGCTTGGTGAAGGAACTGAGAGATGGTTATAGTGGGAAAGAGGGTGGGCAGTGTTCTATGTTAACAATCTCGTTTAAATGGCTAGAATTTTGTGGCAGTGAGACTCAGGATATGCTTATGCTAGAATACGGACAATGGGGTAGCTGATGGGGCCTATGGGGAAAGGAAAGTTAGGGTGTTACGCAGTTATAAGGTCAAAGAATGTTGCCTTTTGAAATACAGAACAGCTTTAAAGAATTAAACTAAAAACAGACAATGTGAGAGGAACAAGTTTTTGCATGGCATTCCCAAGAAGAAATAATACACTACACTTGTTATGCATTACAGTCTGTGCTCAAAATGCTATTTCAGCATTCTAGGTATTAAAAAAAGAACCTTATGTGGTCTTGTGGTGAACGACTGTGAAGGATTATTTAAAGTAAACTGTAGGGAAATATAAAACAAACCCAGCTAATTTATCACAACAGTGAAGATGCATAAATAAGATGTTTATGAATAACAAGGACAGCTTACCTATTATTTCAAAAAAAATTCATTTTTAGTAGAAAATGTGCCACATTTTATTTAAAGGAGAATGACCCCTTTTTTTTCCCCACAGCTTTATAGCCTTTGGTACAGCTTTACTTATTACTATGAATATAACATGATGACTATTTTGGAAATGTTTTAATTATATGATGACCCTGTGGGAATTTTGGCTTGAGGGATAGATATTGTCACACTTAAGACTAATATTGGCTTAATCCTGGGAGCTCAAGAACTCAGCAAATGTGATTGCCCATCAATTGCCAATCAAAGAAGAAATGGAGAGCAAGAAAGAAGTTATGCCCATGTACCCTGTGAGTCTTTTATTAACAACATCCAGAATTTTATGGAAGAAAAATCTCTGTATCTCTCTGGCCAAGTGTTTCAACAAGTAAACACCCTACACAGTTTTTCACAGGAGGCTACAGTGATAGGCTTGAATTATTATCTGTGCTTTGCTTTGTAGTTCTGAATTTGGCATGTCAATTAATGCAGCACTGACTGTCAGTTGTCTACCCAATGGT
The DNA here is from genome assembly GCF_006542625.1 of Nomascus leucogenys. Lineage (NCBI taxonomy): Eukaryota > Metazoa > Chordata > Mammalia > Primates > Hylobatidae > Nomascus > Nomascus leucogenys. The sequence continues at coordinate 23,619,680 of NC_044394.1, read as the reverse complement.
TCCCCTTTTCTTCTGTTCACACAATTACTATATATATACACATACACACACACATATATATCCTATAAATATAGATAGATATATATATTTTTTGAGACAGTCTCGCTCAGTCACCCAGGCTGGAGTGCAGTGGCACAGTCTCGGCTCACTGCAGCCTCTGCCTCCCAGGTTCAAGTGATTCTCTGGCCTCAGCCTCCCAAGTAGCTGAGACTACAGGCACACATCACCATACCCAGCTAATTTTTGTATTTTTAGTAGAGACGGGGTTTTGCCATGTTGGCCAGGCTGGTCTTGAACTCCTGAACTCAAGTGATCCCCTCATCTTGGCCTCCCAAAGTGCCGGGATTACAGGTGTGAGCCACCGCTCCCAGCCAGTTACTGTATTTCTTAGTCTCCCTTGCAGTAAAGTTGTGGGCATCATCACAGATCGATTTCTGGCCAGTGTCTTGGTGCATTAAAACTCTCCAAGTGATCCTTATCCTGTCTCTTTCTGATGTAGAGGGTGATGGGAGAGGTCTCCAAGAACCTAGAGAGTGATGGAGCCACCATGTGGAGGGGACTTGGTTCCTAAATGACTACGAAGGACTTCTTTTCACTCTAACATGAGCAAGAAGCCATCTTTACTGTGTAAAGTCACTCTGATACCAATTTGTTTGTTAATGGTTAGCACACTCTAATTGTTCGCAATGCAAACTGCTTTCTATATCTTTTATAGATATTTGCGTTTCTTAACCAAAGTTTTAGCTGTCCCATATTTCTGCACCTAATCAACAAGAGAAAATAATGTTTATATTATTGAGAAGTGTAAGACAGGATAGGTAGCTAAATCATATGAACACCCCTTTGAAAGACTCTATTAAATATAATCAAATCATAGATTCCATCACCACATTTGGAAAGGGATAGTTGAAGAAAACAACATATAAGTACTTCATATTGATTAAAATAAAAAAAAATCTTATTTCATCAAACATAGTTTGATCAAACATGAAAATATGCCATGAATGGTCTATGTCAGTGATCACTGATCTGTTTCTCATTGTCAAGTGAGATAACCAACACTTAAAAAAAATGCCTGGTGTTATTTGTTTCACTATAGTTACCATTTCTCTCTCTTTCTCTCTCTCTCTCCCCTCTTTCTCTCTCACTCCATATATATATGTGTGTGTGTGTGTGTATAATAGATATGCATACATAAATATTTACATATTTATATATGTAAATAATAACATGTTATATACCTTAAATATACACATTACAACTTATTTAAAATAAAATAAAATTACCTGGAAACTCTTGTCATCATAAAAACAACTTAATACTGCTGGAAGCAGGTTAACTTACCCTAGCTGCATAATCTTGAAAACCCCAGGTAAGTTTTGGGTACTTGGAGACACTGATGTTTTGCAAATTTGAGATGCCAGCACAGCCCGTGTCTCCTTTAAGTGAATCCTACGATGATACAAAATAAGATGTGGCAGTCAAAAAGATGTTTGTTGAATATTCTCATTATTCACCTTCCACTAGAAAGGTCACATAAATGAAAGCCCTATACCTTTTTCCCCAACACATCTATTACAAACTCATCAGGTTAGGAGAGGGAGCCTTCACCAGTTAAAGAGGCTGCACACAAAAATTCATAAAAGGACAGATTTCAATACATCATCTTCAAGAAGTGATACTCTCAGAGATTTGCACCACTGCTCTTTTACAAAATCTTTGATTTGCTTTTGATATGCATTTTCACCCCTTCAAACACAACCAGATCTCAGTACATATCACATTTTTAATGAGAAGAAACAAGCAGGTGTTGATGTGTTATATATAACTGCAACAATTCCAACTACATTTGTCTAATGGGTATGAATATCACTTTTCAACAATACACTAAAGAAAATGAAAAATAGAATAGAAAACCATCCCTGTATCTGGCAACTAGAAAAGACATATTTAAGTGGCAGCTTTCATTTATTTTGGAAGACTGCTGGAAATTAGCAACATGTAGAGATTACTGAGAAGACACTAGTGTGAATCAAGCTTATATTATTAAAAATTTGCATGTTATTTAATAACCCATGTTTCTTCTTGAAAGCATTCATGAGTATGAAATATGTATTCCTTGTTATACATCACTGATGGGCATTTATGTTCCTGAAGTCCAGGAGCATCAAAGTAATGAGTCTTTTTTTTTTCTTTTCTTTGGTGGGTGGGGATAGAGTTTCACTCCTGTTGCCCAGGCTAGAGCACAACGGTGTGATCTTGGCTCACCACAACCTCTGCCTCCCGGGTTCAAGTGATTCTCCCACCTCAGCCTCCTGAGTAGCTGGGATTACAGGCATGCACCACCACACCCAGCTAATTTTTTATTTTTAGTAGAGACGGGGTTTCTCCATGTTGGTCAGGCTGGTCTCAAACTCCCCACCTCAGGTGATCCACCTGCCTTGGCCTCCCAAAGTGCTGGGATTACAGGCGTGAGCCACCACACCCGGCTTTCTGTTTTTTTTTTTTTTTTTTTTTAGATGAAGTCTCACTCTGTCACCCAAGCTGGAGTGCAGTGTCATGATCTCGGTTCACTGCAGCCTCTGCCTTCAGGGTTCAAGTGATTCTCCTGTCTCAGCCTCCTGAGTAGCTAGAATTACAGGCATCCACCACCACTCCTGGCTAATTTTTGTATTTTTAGTAGAGAAGGAGTTTTACCATGTTGTCCAGGCTGGTCTCTAACTCCTGACAACAGGTGATCTACCCGCCTCAGCCTCCCAAAGTGCTGGGATTACAGGCATGAGCCACCGCACCTGGCTGATGAGTCTTTATTATAAATGCTTCAACTGCTATTCTTATCAAAACATCTATAATCAGACTATATGCACTTTTACATGCGGAAAGGTTGATATGGCTATATGACTGTAATCTTTGCTCACCATTATACAAAACTCCAACTTGTACCAAGCCAATGGCTACAACAAATAAAATCACCACTATCATAATAAACAACAAACCACTTATTAAGTTTGTATTCTCCATAAATAAAATGTTTAGGAGTAGAGGTAGAAGAGTTCAAGGTGGCCCATGCATTCAAGGAAATTACAGATTATTGAAAAAGAAAAATTTGCATGAGAATAATAATTAGCAAGATAAGTAACCTTTGCAATTTCATCAGTGTCATAGGTTTCCTAACCAAGGGTTATTGACAGCAAGTCTGGACAGATCAGGAAAAGTCAGACCTCACATAAAGATGGCGCACACACTAGGGGGGCAAGTGCACATATAAGAGAGTGACTGAGGAAGGTAAGCCACTGGCTTCATGGAAGCCTAAGTGCTTGGAAATGGAGTCTCACCATGAAGAATACCATTGTGGGTGGGACTCTTCTTCCTATAAGATCTTCGGGAACCAGTGGGATTAAGTCACATAATGAATGGTCAACAAGGCAAGGACTTAGTTTCTTTATTTTAAAAACAAGATCAAAGTGAGACCAACAGCATGGACACTGATCTAAAATAAGGGACAAGTGTCCCTGAGTGCAAAAACTGGAGGGATGCAAGGATCAAAAGCCAGGCATATTTTTACATCAATAAATCATTAGTGAGAAACAGCATTTTAAATCAAAGATTTTGCCTTCAGTGAAAAGACAGAATTTGAGTAGGACTTTGATAGAAGGACAAAACTTAGTTAAGTACAGTATAGAAATCTGAGAACTGCATGAGCCAGGGTTAGAAGGCAGCACTTTATAAGGTGTATCTAGGAAGTGTTAACAAAAATAAAATGAAGTAGGTTGTTTGCAAAGTCTGTAGTAAGAAAGTTGAGAGGCTGGTACTGTGGAGAGTTTTGATGTTAGAATAAGGTGTGTAACTTAATCAGGTAACGGAAAACCATTAAAATTTTGTGACCAATATGCAGATGCAGGTAAAAAGTCTAGAGAATGGAAAATACAGTTGGTCTACAATAGATTAATATGGGGGTAGACTCGGTGATATCAAATAAAATAGAAGTTAATGGGCTGATATGAGAAAGTCTTCAAGGATTTAGCAAAGCACATGCTATGTCCTATACCAGGACACTGCATGTCCTGGCATGTTTTCTGCCATGCCGAGATGGAGCAGAAGATGGCACAGGGTACAGTTGGTGAGATTAGTGTTGGGGATGTGGTATTTCATACGATAGTCTACTTGTCATGAGGCTGCATATTTCCCCTCTGTCTTCAATGGCTTAAAGGGGGGCATTTCTTTCATCCCCTGAACTCGAAAAGAAGAATCAGCATTAATAAAGTTTTTTAAATAGTGAGGAAGAGAAAACAGCAAATTAGTTATTCCCTAATATATGGAATAAATAGCTAGACTTTTAATACTTTTAATACCAAAATGAACTGCCTGTAAAGAGAATAAAATATGGTTTTTCCCTGACGTCTCATATGTATACTTATATTTCCAGTAGCATAAAATTTCTCCATTTTTTTCAAAGTCCGGACTCATAAAACATTTAGGTATGGACTAGTAATCTAATTACCATTTAACCCAAAGAAGTAATCTTATCACTTTTCAATCCAGTGCTCTTCACTGCCTTCTACCCGCACTTCAACCCCACCTCAATTCTTTATCTTCAAGTTGGTTAGCTCTGATGCAATAGTTGACTGGTATCACCAGTCTTATTTCAATTAGTTCTCATAAGAATGTATATAAAACTATCTTACAAATGGTTACCAAAATGTACCAAGGTTCTAAAAATAGTTACCCAAGAATACCCAACAATTAAAGTTCATTGGGTCTAAAACAATCACTATTATACATGTATAGAAATTTGAAACATATTAATATTTTCCAGAGCGGGTAGAAAGTTTTGAATTTGCTGCAAGGGAAGACCAAGAAATAGGAGAGAGAGCCACCTTTTGTGAAACCTACTAACTACCAAGCACAGTACTGGCAGCTACACACCTTATATCATTTAATCCTGTACCATTTTCTTTTAGTTATGTATTGGTAAGCACACGATGAATTATCTTTATTAAAGTATCCACTCCATACAACATAACATGCCCATTTTAAATGTATAGTTTGATGGGATTTAATAAATGTACATATCTATGTGAACAAAACTATAATCAAAGTTCTACGTTCCCCCAAATTTCCCGAAACAACTGTGCTCATCTTCAATTTTCCCACAACCCTGGCCCTACGCAAACACAGATTTGCTTTCTCACAGTATATACTAGTTTTGCCTGGGCTAGAATTTCTTATAAAAGAAACATACAATGTGTGTACTCTTTGGTGTCAGATTACTTTACTCATCATAATGTTTTCTGAGATTTATTCATGTTACTACATAGTTCAGGTTGCATAGTTCATTCTTTGTTATTACCAAGTAGTATTCCATCGTATGAATATACAACAATTTGGTTATCACTAGCCAGTTTTTTGACATTTGGCTTGGTTCCAGTTTTTAACTGTGATGAATAAAGCTGCAGTGAACATTTATGTACAAATCCTTGTGTGGATACATTTTCTCTTGGGTAAACACTGAAGTGTGGAATTGCTGGGTCATATGGTAAATGTATATTTCACTTTCTAAGGAACTGCCAAACTGTTTCTCAAAGTGATGATAAAATTTTACACTCCCATCAGATGTTCAAGAATTCCAGTTGCTCCACATCGCTGACAACATTTGGTCTTGTCAGTTTTTTTCTTTTTATTTTTAGCTTTTGTAGTGGACATGTAATGTTGCCTAGTTGTGGTTTTAATTGCATTTCTCTTATGATTATGATTATGAAGATTATGACGGGCATCTTTTCATGTATTTATTGGCCATTCAAATATCTTCTTTCATGAAGTTTCTGCTCAAGTCTTTTGAAAGTTTTTGACTGTCTAAAAGAATTAATTGGATAGTTAGTATTCTTTTAGTAGATTTATAATAGTTTTTAAACATTCTGAATAAAAATGTTTGCAAGGACCAGGCACCGTGGCTCACGACTGTAATCCTAGCGCTTTGGGAAGCCAAGGTGGACAGATCACCTGAAGTCAGGAGTTCGAGACCAGCCTGGCCAACATTGTGAAAACCCGTCTCTACTAAAAATACAAAAATTAGCCAGGTGTGGTGGCACATCCTTGTAATCCCAGCTACTCTGGAGGCTGAGGCAGGATAATCACTTGAAATCAGGAGGCAGAGGTTGCAGTGAGCCGAGATAGTACCAACTGCACTCCATCCAGCCTGGGCGACAGAGTGAGACTACATTTCAGAAAAAAAAAAAGTTTGCAAATGTTTTCTCTCACTTTGTGATTTACCACTTCATTTTCTTAAGAGATCTTCCAAAGAACAGAAGTTAGAAGTTAGTTTTTATTTTGATAAAATCTAGTATTTTTAATGAATAAGTGTGTCCTGGCTAAGAAGACTTTGCTTAACCCAAGATCATAAAGATATTATCCTATGGTTCTTTCTAGAAGTTTTATAGTTGTAGCTTTAGGTTGAGGACTATAATCTATTTTGAATTAAATTTTGCAGATGATGTAAAGCAAAGCTAATGCTTCATACAGTTTTACATTTGGATGTCCAGTTGTTTCAGCACAATTTGTTGAAAAGATCATCCTTCCCCATTGAATTAATTTGGCAACTTAGTAAAAAATCAATTGACCACAAATGTGTGATTTATTTATAGACTGTTCTGTTTATCTGATCTACAGTTCTATCTTTAGGCCAGTATCTACTTCCTTAATTACTATGACTTTATAGTAAGCATTAAGTTGTGAAATAAGATACTCTAAGTGCTGTGGACTGAACTGTGTCCTTCCAAAATTTAAATGTTGAAGCTCTAACCCTCAGTGTGAGTATATTTGGAGTAAGGAAGTAACTAAGGTTAAGTGATCATAAGGGCAGTACCCTGATCCACTAGGATTAGTGTCCTTGTAAGAGGAGACACCACAGAGCTTGCTCTCTCTCTCTCTCTGTCTGTATCTATCTCTCCCCCCATGTAAGGACCCAGTGGAAAGGCAGCTCTCTACAAGCCAGAAAGAGGGCCCTCCCCAGGAACTAAATCAGCTGGCAACTTGACCATGTACTTCCCAGCCTTCAGAACTGTAAGAAATAGATTCCTGTTTTTTAAGCCACACTGTTTGTGGTATTTTGTTTTGGTAGCTTAAGCTAAGATAGTAAATTCTGCAATATTATGCTTCTAGTTTATAATCACGTTGATTACCCTATGTCATTTGCATTACTGGGTAAATTTTATTAAAAAGTTACCAATTACTACCAAAAGGAAAGGTGGCATTATTTTGATTATGACTATGTTAAATCTATAAATCAGTTCAAGGATATTTGACATATAATTTCTATTGGCCATTCTGATGCATGAACATGATATATCTCTCTCCATTTTTTTAGGTTTCCTTTCATTTATATCTGCAGTGCTTTGTAGTTTTCAGAATATAAATCTTCCATATATAAAAATTTATCCTTAATTATTTCATGTTTTTGTCATTGTACTTTGCTTATATATAGAAATACAATAAATTTTGTATATTACTTTGTATTCTTAACTGTTAAATTCACTTCAAGTAGTTTTTGGTAAATCTCTTAGAATTTTCTAGGTACACAATCAAGTATTCTGTGAATAAAGACTATTCTCCCTATTCCTTTCAAATTGTATGTCTTTTGTGCTTTCTTGTGTGTGTATGTGTGTGTGTGTGTGCATTTTGCTTTGTTTTGTCTTGCACTGATTAAGATTCTCAATGTAATGTTGAATATAAGTGATGAGAAAGGAAATTCTTGCTTAGTCTCGATCTCAAGGACATAGTTTTTTCACCATTAAATAAAATGTTATCCTTAGATTTCCTCATACATGCTCTTTATCAGGTTGAAGAAATCCCTTCCGTTCCCAGTCTGATGACTGTATCATGAGTGGATATTGAATTTTGCTAATGATTTTGCAACTATTATGATTAACACAAACACACACAAACATTATTTACCTCATTTATTGTGGTAATATGGTGATTTTGTATTGACTGGTGAATATTCAACTAACCTTGCACTTTTGGGATAAAGTTCACTTGGTCATCTTGTACCATACAGTTCATATAATTGCTGAATTTGATTTGATAGCATTTTATTTAGGAGTTTTGAGTCTATATTCTTGAGGAATAGTGATCTATAGTTTGTTTTGGGTTTGTTTGTTTGTTTGTTTTTTTTGATAACATCTTTGTCTTGGCAGTCATGATAATGATGGTTTCAGAGCTATGTTAGAATATGCTCTCTCCTTCTCTAATATTTGAAAGGGTTCATATAAAATTGGTGTGATTTATTTCTTAAATGATTGACAGAATTCACCAGTGAAGCTATCTGGGTCTGGAATTCTTATTTTAGAAACATTTTTTTAAATTACCAATTCCATTTTTAAACACATATATTGCTATTTATATTTTCTATTTATTCTAGTGTCAGTTTTTGGTAATTTCTGTCTGTCAAGCAACTTCTCTATTTCATCTAAGTTGTCAAATGTACTGACTTAACGTTTCTTATAATGTTGTCTTTATATGCATTTATGAATTTAAGGTCTACAGTGACATCACTTTTCTTTTGTGATGTTGAAATTTTTCCCTTCAGTCTGGCTGGTGCAAATATGAATGTCTTCCAGCCCCGTGTGGATTCTGGGAATTGCTCAGCTTGCTGTGACAGTGTTTTTTCTTTGCTGAGGCTTTTATAGCTTCCGTCTTTGTAATGTCCAATCAGAAACTCATGAAGAACCCTAATAGATTTCTACAGCTCTTTCTCTGTGTTTCTGCCCCCTCTGCACTGCTCTGCATCACAAGTTATAGCCACCTCATCCTCTTACATTCCAAAATCTGTCTTCTCATCTCAGTGGTAAGATTCTTCTCTGTGATTTCTCCTCCCCTTCTCATGGTTTGTTACATGATTCCTGGCAGAAAGCCATGTGAGTTCAGGTCTTACCTCACTTACTTCCTTTTCGTCAGGGATCTCAGTTGTGTATTGTCTGTTGTCCAACATATAAAAACAATTATTTCATATAGTTTGTCCAGTTTACCAGTTGTTTGTTTGAAGTAAGGGTACATCTAGCACCAATTAATATGCAATGGCCAGAAAAAAATAGTGACATATTACAGATGAAGGGAACTGAGACAGAGATTTAATTTTTGCACTGTACATAGCTAATAAGTATGACTAAACCTCCAGCTAGGCTTTTTCTGCTTTACCATGCTGCCTTTCAACTTATTCAACAGATATTTATTGGACACCTAGATAGCATTTGACTAGACTTGAGAGAAATGTGTTTTATAATCCATTCCCTCAAGCTTACTATCTAATTGGAGTAAAAAGATATTCACATGAAACCAGATAAGGCAGTGAATTATATAATCTGTGCTAGCAAAGTTTAGGGAGGATGGGAGACAATACGTTTTGCATAGTTGTTTTAACAGAGGAAAATGATGGCATATAATTGAAGTATAAATAAAACAGAGAAAGAAAATATAACAACACCTAGAAAATATAATCCAATTCAATGGTTGACATTCATGAGAACTTTCTGATTCTAATATATCTTGATAGCAACCATAGTGGTTTCATTGGAGCGCTGCAAAGCCAGGGCTTTTTATCTTCTCTGTGACCCCCTAAAGAAGTCTATTTAAGAATTATTTAATACCTCCATCACAAAAGAGAGATCCTGAAAGCTCATTTATTTTAATCAGATTAAAGAAATTAGTAGTAAAAAACTAAGCAAATATTAGCTTCAGTGAAAAACTTGAAGTGTTTTAAAGCAACAGACCCCACAGAAAACAACTAAGGGCTCCTAAAAATGTCAGTGTAATTCAATCAATTATATAAGATTCGGTTTATTTAAAGATGCATTTCATAATTTGAGATGACAGTATATGAAGAACCCAGCCCTATAAAAATAGCCACTTTGGGAGGCCGAGGTGGGCAGATCGTGAGGTCAGGAGATCAAGACCATCCTGGCCAACATGGTGAAACCCCGTCTCTACTAAAAATACAAAAAAGTTAGCCAGGTGTGGTGGTGGGCGCCTGTAGTCCCAGCTACTCAGGAGGCTGAGGCAGGAGGATGGCATGAACCCAGGAGGCGGAGCTTGCAGTGAGCCGAGATTGAGCCACTGTACTCCAGCCTGGGCAACAGGGCAAGACTCTCTCAAAAAAAAAAAAAAAAGCAAGCCATGTCCCAAAACGGAGCAAAATATAAAAGTGGGTAGAGAAGAGTTGGCCTCTAAAATTATTACTATTAAATGTCAAGATGTATACCTCATTGCCAGAAACAAGTGACATGCCCAATACATAGCACAATGCCATGAGTATGGGATTCTTAAATAAATATTAGCATCCCATAAATTGGTAGTTGCTGTGAAACACACAGAAAGAGACTTTCAGGCTATTTTCCAGGTCTGTTCTGTGTTTCCTGAATTTGTAGCTTTTCTAGGTGTTACATGTAGACTGTCTTTCTTTTGTTTTCCAGTTCTCTATTTGTTTCTAGGTGTTGGTAATTATTTTATTCTAACTAAAAACGAAAGTGGTTTGTTGACCTTCAGGCACACAGACACACAGAATTGCTATTTGTTCTTAGAACATATCAGTCTATTATTATTTACATAAGACAAGAAAGAATTCCAAAGTGAATGCAAAGAGAGGAAAAGTAAAACGTACATAAAAATGGCTCCTGGAAGACCCATCTCACATGCAGAGACACACATAGGCTCAAAATAAAGGGATGGAGGAAGATCTACCAAGCAAATGGAAAACAAAAAAAAAAGCAGGGGTTGCAATCCTAGTCTCTCATAAAACAGATTTTAAACCAACAAAGATCAAAAGAGACAAAGAAGACCATTACATAATGGTAAAGGGATCAACTCAACAAGAAGAGCTAACTATCCTAAATATATACACATCCAATACAGGAGAAACCAGATTCATAAAGCAAGTCCTTAGAGACCTACAAAGAGACTTAGACTCCCACACAATAATAATGGGAGACTTTAACACCCCACTGTCAACATAAGACAGATCAACCAGACAGAAAGTTAACAAGGATATCCAGGAATTGAACTCAGCTCTGCACCAAGTAGACATAACAGACATCTACAGAACTCTCCACCCCAAATCAACAGAATATACATTCTTCTCAGCACCACATAGCACTTATTCCAAAATTGACCACATACTTGGAAGTAAAGCATTCCTCAGCAAATGTAAAAGAACAGAAATTATAACAAACTGTCTCTCAGACCACAGTGCAATCAAACTAGAACTCATTAGTTCTAGTTTAAGAACTCATTCAAAACTCACTCAAAGGATGAAGAAACTCACTCAAAACCGCTCAACTACATGGAAACTGAACAACCTGCTCCTGGATGACTACTGGGTACATAACAAAATGAAGGCAGAAATAAAGATGTTCTTTGAAACCAATGAGAACAAACACACAACATACCAGAATCTCTGGGACACATTCAAAGCAGTGTGTAGAGGGAAATTTATAGCACTAAATGCCCACAAGAGAAAGCAGGAAAGATCTAAAATTGACACCTTAACATCACAATTAAAAGAACTAGAAAAGCAAGAGCAAACACATTCAAAAGCTAGCAGAAGGCAAGAAATAACTAAGATCAGAGCAGAACTGAAGGAAATAGAGACACACAAAAAAAACCCTTCAAAAAATCAGTGAATCCAGGAGCTGGTTTTTTGAAAAGATCAACAAAACTGATAGACTGCTAGCAAGACTAATAAAGAAGAAAAGAGAGAAGAATCAAATAGCTGCAAAAAAAATTATAAAGGGGATATCACCACCTATCCCACAGAAATACAAACTACCATTGGAGAATACTATAAACACCTCTAAACAAATAAACTAGAAAATCTAGAAGAAATGGATAAATTCCTGCACACATACACCCTCCCAATACTAAACCAGGAAGAAGTTGAATCCCTGAATAGACCAATGACAGGTTCTGAAATTGAAGCAATAATTAATAGCCTACCAACCAAAAAAAGTCCAGGACCAGACAAATTCACAGCTGAATTCTACCAGAGGTACAGAGAGGAGCTGGTACCATTCCTTCTGAAACTATTCCAATCAATAGAAAAAGAGGGAATCCTCCCTAATTCGTTTTATGAGGCCAACATCATCCTGATACCAAAGCCTGGCAGAGACACACACACAAAAGAGAATTTTAGACAAATATCCCTGATGAACATCGATGCAAAAATCCTCAATAAAATACTGGCAAACCGAATCCAGCAGCACATCAAAAAGCTTATCCACCAAGATCAAGTTGGCTTCATCCCTGAGATGCAAGGCTGGTTCAACATACGCAAACCAACAAACGTATTCCATCATATAAACAGAACCAATGACAAAAACCACATGATTATCTCAATAGATGCAGAAAAGGCCTTCAACAAAATTCAATAGCCCTTCATGCTAAAAACTCTCAATAAATTAGGTATCAATGGGACGTATCTCAAAATAATAAGAGCTATTTATGACAAACCCACAGCCAACATCATACTGAATGGGCAAAAACTGGAAGCATTCCCTTTGAAAAGTGGCACAAGACAGGGATGCCCTCTCTCACCACTCCTATTCAATATAGTGCTGGAAGTTCTGGCCAGGGCAATCAGGCAGGAGAAAAAAATAAAGGGTATTCAATTAGGAAAAGAGGAAGTCAAATTGTCCCTGTTTGCAGATGACATGATTCTATATTTAGAAAACCCCGTTGTCTCAGCCCAAAATTTCAAGCTGATAAGCAACTTCAGCAAAGTCTCAGGATACAAAATCAATGGGCAAAAATCACAAGCATTCCTATACACCAATAACAGACAAACTGAGAGTCAAATCATGAGTGAACTTGCATTCTCAATTGCTTCAAAGAGAATAAAATACCTAGGAATCCAACTTATAAGGGATGTGAAGGACCTCTTCAAGGAGAACTACAAACCACTGTTCAATGAAATAAAAGAGGACACAAACAAATGGAAGAACATTCCATGCTCATGGATAGGAAGAATCAATATTGTGAAAATGGCCATACTGCCCAAGGTAATTTATAGATTCAGTGCCATCCCCATCAAGCTACCAATTTAAAGTTCATATGGAACCAAAAAAAAGCCTGCATTTCCAAGACAATCCTAAGCAAAAAGAAGAAAGCTGGAGGCATCACACTACCTGACTTCAAACTATATTACAAGCCTACAGTAACCAAAACAGCATGGTACTGGTACCAAAACAGAGATATAGACCAATGGAACAGAATAGAGCCCTTGGAAATAATACCACACATCTACGACCATCTGATCTTCCACAAACCTGACAAAAACAAGCAATGGGGAAAGGATTCCCTATTTAATAAACGATGCTGGGAAAACTGGCTAGCCATATGCAGAAAGCTGAAACTGGATCCCTTCCTTACACCTTATACAAAAATTAATTCGAGATGGATTAAAGACTTAAATGTTAGACCTAAAACCATAAAAACCCTAGAAGAAAGCCTAGGCAATACCATTCAGGACATAGGCATGGGCAAGGACTTCATGACTGAAACACCAAAAGCAATGGCAACAAAAGCCAAAATTGACAAATGGGATCTAATTAAACTAAAGAGCTTCTGCACAGCAAAAGAAACTACCATCAAAGTGAACAGGCAACCTGCAGAATGGCAGAAAATTTTTACAATCTACCCATCTGACAAAGGGCTAATATCCAGAATCTACAAATAATTTAAACAAATTTACAAGAAAAAATCAAACAACCCCATCAAAAAGTGAGCAAAGGATATGAACAGACACTTCTCAAAAGAAGACATTTATGCAGCCAAAAGAAACATGAAAGAATGCTCATCATCACTGGCCATCAGAGAAATGCAAATCAAAACTACAATGAGATACCACCTCACACCAGTTAGAATGGCGATCATTAAAAAGTCAGGAAACAACAGGTGCTGCAGAGGATGTGGAGAAATAGGAACACTTTTACACTCTTGGTGGGACTGTAAACTAGTTCAATCATTGTGGAAGACAGTGTGGTGATTCCTCAAGGATCTAGAACTAGAAATACCATTTGACCCAGCCATCCCATTACTGGGCATATACCCAAAGGATTATAAATCATGCTACTATAAAGACACATGCACACGTATGTTTACTGCGGCACTATTCACAATAGCAAAGACTTGGAACCAACCCAAATGTCCATCAATGATAGACTGGATTAAGAAAATGTGGCACATATAGACCATGGAATATTATGCAGCCATAAAAAAGGATGAGTTCATGTCCTTTGTAGGGACATGGATGAAGCTGGAAACCATCATTCTGAGCAAATTGTTTCAAGGACAGAAAATCAAACACTGCATGTTCTCACTCATAGGTGGGAATCGAACAAGGAGAACACTGGGACACAGGGTGGGGAACATTACACACCAGGGCCTTTTGTGGGGTGGCGGGAGGGAGGAAGGATAGCATTAGGAGATATACCTAATGTAAAAGACAAATTAACAGGTGCAGCACACCAACATGGCACATGTATACATAGGTAACAAACCTGCACGATGTGCACATGTACCCTAGAACTTAAACTATAATAACAATAAATAAATAAATAAATAAATAAATAAATAAATAAATAAAAATAAAAATAAAAATAAATGGCTCCTGGAGCAGAAGTGATGAGCATGCATTTGCCTCTAAACCTAAATGTTTGATAAATTATCTCTCACTGAATTTTAATTTCTAAATTAAAGAAAAATATTGTTGAGGATCATTTCCATACTGACCTGTGTGATACGTGTGATGGCTTATAGCTCATCACTATCACTTTTTCCTGAAAGTGCTAATTAAGCATCGTGATAGGTAGAGGAAAAAAAATTACTATAGTCCTTGCAGTCTAAAGTGGACAAGTGACATACACAGAAATCATACACATCTTTTCCAACAGTGGTGACTTAGAGTAGACTGAAAACGGGCTTTGGATATGTATTGGTCAAGATTCTCCTGCTTGCAACCTTTGTATATGTATTGGTCAAGATGCTCCTGCTTGCAACCATAAGGATGCCCTTTATGTTGAGAAAAGTTTGACTGAGGTATTTCCTTTTGGCTTAAGTAGCTGAGAATGTTTTGAGGCCAGCACACAGTATTGGGAGCTCAAGGACCAGTGCCAGCATCGGTCCATACTTCCACTCTTCTCTCATTTCTGTTTGTCAGCACTAGGAAACTTGGACAGCCTAAAGTAGGGTTTCTCAAATCAGTAATATTGAAATGTGAGGCTAGGTAATTATTTATTGTAGGGTAACTGTCCCATGCACTTTAGGATGCTTAGCATCTTGCCTGGCCTCTGTCCCCTAGAAAATAGTAGCACCTTGCTCTCAAGTTTTGAAAAACACAGGTGTCTCCAGAGGTTTCTATATGTCCCCTCAGGGAACAAGTTGCCCCCCGTTGAGAACCACTGCCCTAGAGAATAATAACACACCTTGCATAAATTCAAATTCTATCACTTTCTATCAATGTAACATTGAGCAAGTTACCTTACCTCTTTGTGCCTGAATTTCCTCATCTCTCTAACAATAATTATAACATTATATACAAGATAAGGGTATTATGAGGTTTAAGTGAGAAAATACAAACAAAACTCTTAGAATAGTAATTGCACACAGTTAGCATTCAGTTAATGTTAGCTCTTAATACAAAAGAAAGATTCTCTTCAGATGGTAATGAAATAGCTTCTGGTAGAACCAGATTCAACAGAAGTAGCTTAATAACTCTAGAGGAATCAACAGCTTTTTTTTCTCCCAGTGTATCAGCTAGTCCAGCTTGAGTCATATGACTCTGTCTTGAACAAAACACAGTGGCCTGTACTGTACACAGTGATGTACTGTAAATGGCTAGGCTTGGGTCATACTCCAATCCTATGGCTAAATGGAGGAGACTTTACTCAAAGAAGAGAGTTGGAAAAGTATGATGGCAAACAAAATACATAGTCACCATAGTTCACTGCAGGGTATAAAATATTGTGCAAGTAGATTCCCTACTGTTAGTCCATTTTGCATTGACTAGGTAAGAAATGGGCATAATATGTATATATATATATATTTATATGTATATTTTATATATATAAAATATGTATATACATAAGACTAGGTAATTTATACAGAGACTAGGCAATTTATACAGAAAATGAATGCTAACTGTGTGCAAGTACTGTTCTAAGAGTTTTGTTTGCATCTTCTGTATATACATATTTTCTGTAGATATAATTTATACAGAAAAGAGGTTTATTTTGGCTCATGTTTCTGCAGGCTGTAAAAGAAGCATGGTACCAACCTCTGCTTCTGGTGAGGCCTCAGGAAGCTTACAATCAGAGCAGAAGGCAAAGGGGGTGTCCGCATATCACATGGAAAGAGAGGGAGCAAGAGAGAAGTGGGAGATCCCCAACTCTATTTAACAGCGAAATCTCTTGTGAACTCATTAGGACAGGAAGAGCACCCAGCCATTCAGAAGGGATTCACCCCCATGACCCAAACACCTCCCACTAGGCTCTACCTTCAACACTGGGGATCACATTTCAACATGAGATGTGGAGGAGACAAATATCCAAACCACGTCACTTACCATGGCAATTGACTCATGGGTCATGGAAACCCAACCCCATTCAGGTTTGGGTGAACCTTCTACGGCAAAGAGATCGGCAAATTATCAAACCAGACAATGTCAAGGTATGGCAGGAAAGTGTCCATTTGAATATGTGTCAGGTGCGGACTTGCTATCCCAAAACCACAGGCAGTGCAGACTGGTTGGAGCAGAAGGAAGGACATGGTGCTTCTTTGCCAGTTTTGCAATGGGAAAGACAAAGCTTCAAACTAATGATCAAAACTTATTTTCGTTGAGTTATTCCCAGGTGATAGATGCTTTACATGTGTTATCTCAAATAATGCAACATCTCTACATGATAATTGATATTGTTCCCATTTTTAAAATGAAGAGACTAAATGCTCTCTAGTAAGGGTAAGTAAATTCACAGAAGGTTCACAGTCAGTACAAAATGGAGCCAGAATTCAAACCCAAGCCTGCCTGATTCCATAGCCCATACTCTTCATCCACACCATGCTACCCTAAAGTCTGGCTGAGATTTCAGGAAAGCTAAGTTGCCAGATGTCTTTTGGGGTACATACTAAAGAAAATGGGACATTAATTATGTCTTTTCTGTTTGACAAATGAGCCCAACAAGTACTGCTATGTGAACTCCCCAAATTTTACATATTAGAGTAGAGGACCAGGTAGAGAAGAGACCTCCCTGCCAGAAGTTTACTTCTCCTGCCTTATAGGTGTCTTTACTATTTGCATGTTCAAATCCTGCCCATTGTTTAACACCTAGCTCAAATGTTGCCTCTATTCAGGGGTAGACTGAGAAAAATGGATACCATAACCAGCTAATACTTTGGTGCAAATATCAAATTTTGAATAATGAAATTTGTTTGCCTTTTTCTGCACATTCATAAGATGGATTAAATGTGAGACAACATTTCAACTTCATTGGAATTGCATCTTACGTTGCAGCACCTTTCCTCTGCTATTTGTATTAATTTAACAGCTAGCACTAGCTACTCATACTGGCAAAGTGTTTGTCCAGGTAAGTTGTATAACCACCTATTGTTCTATTATAGAATTTCAGCTTCCAATGACTATGATGTCCAAAAGCTGCTCTTGGAATTGGAGGCAAACCTGGGTTATACCACCCAATTTGCAAAAATCTTCTATTGAGGTTGCAATACCAATGACATGGGTTTGTTACTTCCCATACCATAGTGATGCTTTACTTTGTAGTAGTTGGGCCAATTTACAGTGTGAAAGTCTGCAAGGAGTTTCCTGCAGTGCTAACTGGTACTATCTTTCTGATTTAGAGCATGTTTTGTAGATTGGTCTGCCCATGACTGCCCATTCCCACCCTTTATCTAGTTCTGCCTCACCCCACTAATCACCAAAGGCTGAGATGATCTCTTCTTTCTCTGTTTCTTGGTTACCCAGTATGCTGTGCCTCAGTTTATCTTTTCCTGTTATCAACAGCCTGTATCTCCTCACACTTTAGCATCTGTCACTGTAACTTGATTGCCAGCCTCATACCTTGGCCTTTTATTTCTATTTCTCATGGTGCATAGCTGACTGTGAATATTTGTCAGTTTCATTTTTAACATAATTAATTTGGACATTTTATGTATAAAAACCAGAATTTAAGTTTATGCCTGTTGAGTATTTTGCAATATGCAATTTTTTTTTTAGCAAACAACTAAAAAGAAACTGAGAATGCCCATTTCAGCACAAAGCTGAAGTTTAGCCACAAGGCATTAATTGGTATGGGAAGATATTTGCAGTGGTTCTTTTTTTTTTTTGTTCATGTTATTTTTTTGAGAAAATAAAATCACAATATTTATTAAAATCAGATTAAGTTACTTCAACTGCTCATGTCCCCTGACCAACGTGCCAGGGCCTACTTTGCTGTTGGCTGTGTGCAAGTCCAGGCTATGGGCTTGGTCACTGTACTGTCCTTCTCCTCTTTGGCCTGCTCTTCCCACTGGCATGCAATGGGAATCTAGCTCAAATTCCCAAAGTCTAGCCAAGAGTGGAGTGGTGGTGGCCATCATAAATTGGATGACAGAACTAATTCTCTGTACCATTCCATCTTCATTATGCAAAGAGTTACAATCTTAGCTGCAGGCCTCCGGCCCACTGTGAATGTAGGTCACCCATGTGATATGATTTTCCTAAAAAGAGAAATTACACAGAGATGGAAGGTGAGGATATACAGAAATACCTCTTGCCCTCGGTGGGCATTGAGTGATGTCTGTTAGTTATGTAACTCATGACATCTCTTGGCTTTATCGGGACTGTGTAACTCCCCATGGAAACCTACCTTTACCTTAAATCTGATTCTCCTTCCATCCCCCATAGATAGGTGACCCATCTCCAGGCTCTGCTGAAGGCTACCTGTCTATTGGCACAGGCGGTGTTATCACAATCCAACTGGATCTCAACTCAACTGCCTTTGAAATCCCTTCCAAAGAAGATACAGGAACTTTTGGGTCTCTGCCATGACATGCAGGATATAACAGTGAATGGAGTGGGTAGATGACTTTCAATAAGTATCAGTGAAGGAGCTTTCCTTGCAATGAACACTCACTTCCATTTGTGAAAGATGAGTTGAAGGACTTCTCTCTGGCTAACCAGGCCGGGCAACCAAATTTACTTTCATAAGGTTGCAATAAAGGTTGGTAAGGTAGGGTTAGGAAAGAAGGATGTAGGTGGAAGAGAAAAACAGCCAAGAGGCAGTCTATTCTAGAGTCCCAATTGGGAATCTGGGCAATATTTCCTCTTACTTAACAATAATCCCTATACTACTCTAGCACATCTGCCTTCTCCAAACTGCAGTCCAAAGAAGTGCCATCCTGACCCTTCACATCTAATAGCTTTCTTTTTCCCCCACATTTCAATCTCCTTCTTTCCACCATTATCCAGAGGTAGAAAGGTTTGGCTCCCTGACCCCAGCCACAATCCTTCCTCTTCTGTCTGCATTCCCTTAGCTTAAACTACTGTAGTAGAATCTTCTTAATCTGGCTTCAATCTCATACTTGCTAAAAAGTCAAGAAATCCCTACTTCCTGCCTTGGGGCACTACACCACAGGACACAGTCTGAGAGGGAAAAAAAAGGCTGTAAGGGCCACACACTTACAAGGTGGAAATTAAAATACATCAGGATATCTGTGAAAATATTTCCTGTATTACAGACTAATTTCAGATCACTTCGCTGGTGGCATGCTTTGGTCCAGACTGGCTCAGGAACTGGTTACAATGGAGCCTTTCCATAGAATGCGTCAGTGCTCTGCTAGGATAGGGCTAGAGAAGGCCATAAGTGGCCAAGGCACAGTATGATTTAAAAAAAAAAAAAAAAAAAAAAAAAAAAACAGTATTTCCAGACATTATTTGGAAGAGGCTCAGGATTAATCATTTCATATAATTATTTCTTTTCATTCATATTATAACCCTGTGAAATGAGTTCAACTGTTAATTCCAGTTGTAAAGAAAGGTTAAGAAACTTTCTCAGGGTTCCAGGGCAGTAACATGAGAGAGCATAACTCTAATACCCGTTCCCTCAACCACTCTATTTCACTTCCTCTCAGGAATGCAGGAAGACCTCATGGTAAGGGTGGGAAAGAATAAAAAACTCACATACACTGAGTATCTACGTGCCAAGTCCTGGTTAAACAATCATTTCATGTAAGTCTCAAAATCTAGGGAGGTAAGTGTTTCTATTAACCCCTTTTACAGATAAGGAAACTAAAGACCAGTGAAATTAAGAAACTTATTCAAGATCATACAGCTGAAAATGGTAGGACTGCTGTTGAACTTACACTATTTGCAGAAAGTCTACATTTTCCCTACTATTGCATGCAGCTTTCGGAAAACAAAACATTGCACCACCATACATTACAATATGGAGGCTAAGTCATATCATCCAAGTATAGAGTAGTGTATGTAGCACTGTTTGTTCCATCAAAAGAGTGGCTTTTCATACGAAAAAGAAGATAGACTCTGTAAGATCTCTTAACTTGGGAATTCTTAACTTTGCTACAGCCTTTGGCTGTTTTCCTGAAGTCCAATAAAAATACATATTATGTATACAGATATTATACATACACATATAATATATACATATTATGCCCAAGTCATATATGACCTATGGCTCATGGCTAGTTAAAAAAAAAAAAAGTCACTATTTTCAGAGTGAGTAGGACAAGAAGCAGAGTGTACTGGCTGAATGCTTTACATAAAATAGACAAAAAAGAACAAAAGAGTTGCTACTCCCTTGTTTTGTACAAGTATAACCACCAGAAAGGGCCCAACCGTAAAGGTTTTGGACTACACAGAAAGAAGTAGAAATACTGCTCCAGTGTGTGCCAAGGATCTGTGCCCAGGCAGATGAGGCAGAGAATATGGGGAAACCGAAGTGTTACAACTGGTTTCGTGTGCCACAGGCAGGGCGAAAATTGCTCTTACATGTATGTGTGTTGGCCTGACTGTGCAAAAGAGAGATACCCTTTACTTCCCTATGCCTGTTCTGAGAAAACAGCTCCAACTTATGTTATCTTCATGTGTGTAAACGTCAGTTCCTTGGGAACACTTTAAGCATCATGAGAGCAGGATCTTCTAATTCTTGTAGAAGTATAGGGCTATGTATACAGGTGAGCAGATAGATGCCTTTCAATAAGCATTGGAGAAGCTCTCCCTGCAATGGCCATTCACTATCATTCCCCTCTAGCAACTAAAGAGATGTGTAGTACAAGGAAGGTAATTCTTTAATTCAGTGAATTGCCACAGAAACTCAGCCATAAGTTATGAATGTGTCCTTCCTTCAAAGGTTCCGCCAATCTTTCTCTTGCAATCACTTTCACATCGTCTTCTTCATCCTCTTCTTAACAAACCATCCCCCTTTTCCTCCACATTTTACCTTATTACCCTTAAGCAAAGGAGTGATAGAATGTGTGCTCTCCCCTATATGTAGCTCATCCCCTAGCTCCCTATAAAGCCTGGAGCTACTTCTCTGTACTCTGGCTTAAGTATTTTTGTCCAGTAAGTGTTGAGGAAATCAAATGGTCCTGATATAGCTATATGACCACTCTCCATTATACATGAACCAGGAAATAAGGAAGGAAGATAGAAAAAGTGTGGTGTGGGTTGGGCCTGGTGGCTCACGCCTGTAATCTCAGCACTTTGGGAGGCCAAGGCTGGTGGATCACTTGAGGTCAGGAATTTAAGACCAGCATGGGCAACATGGTGAAACCCTGTCTCCACAAAAAATAAAAAAAATTATCCAGGCATGGTGGTTTGCGCCTATAGTCCCAGCTACTTGGGAGGCTGAGGTGGGAAGATCACCTGTGCCTGGGAGGCCAAGGCTGCAGTGAGCCGAGATCACACCGCTGAACTCCAGCCTGGGTGTCAGAGTGAAACCCTGCCTCAAAAAAAAAAAAAAAAAAAAAAAAAAAGAAAAGAAAAGAAGAAAAGAGTGGTGGGGAAAAAAGGGTGAGAGGATAAGAAACAGTTAAAACAATAATTAGGATTTGGGAAATACAGACATTACTAAAAACTGAAGAAAAATAAAGTATTCTAACCCTTAAAATGATGGACAGAATATGGAGGAGTGTTGCAGTTCATGAAAACACAAAAAAATTCAGTAAAACACCCAAGAGGTAGGGTGGGGAGAGACAAATCAAATACTGTACTGTAATGTTATTCTTTCAAATACTAAGAAAAAAATTAGCATGATATGATCAGAGAGAATAGATTAAGTTTGAAGACAGCAGACTGGGACTGAGTTACTGGGAAATTAAAATAATTTAGGAGAAAGGAACCAGGTCCCTCTTGCTATCTGATACTGTTTGGCTTTGTGTCCCCACCAAAATCTCACCTTTAATTGTAATAATCCCCACATATCATGGGAGGGACCCAGTGAGAAGTAATTAAATCATGTGGGCAGGTTTTTCCCATGCTGTTCTCATGACAGTGAATAAGTCTCACAAGATGTGACGGTTTCATAAAGGGGAGTTCCACTGTGCATGCTCTTTTGCCTGTATGATGTGGCTTTGCTCCTCCTTCACCTTCTGCCATCATTGTGAGGCATCCCAGCATTGTGGAACTGTGAGTCAATGAAACCTCTTTCCTTTATAAATTATCCAGCCTTGGGTATGTCTTTATTAATAGCTGGAGAACAGACTAATACACTGTCCAACTTCTTATGGCCATTTCTTGCTTCCTGAATCTGTTGCATTTCTCTTTCCATGTCTGACTTAGCGACACACCAATGTCATGAGGCTCTGCATTTGGAGTCTTTGTGCCACATTCTAGGAAGTATGCTTAGGGCACCCTGATCACAGTGCTTCTCAGATCCCCTGTTCAGCCCTGCCTCTTTTGTAGGCCTCAAGCCACAAGTACATGAAGCATAGATTTAAATATTTAAATTATATCAAGTTAACAAAATATTTTAATAAATATTTTATCTCTTTTTTGTTAAGATTCACTTTTAATAACCTGGAAATTTAGGCTCAAAATTAAATTTTTTGGATTCTTTGGAATTCCTCTTTAGAACTTGGAGATCCAGAGAAGACTGGACTTCAGTCCCCAAATCCTGTCTCATGACACAACACCCTCACTTTCCATACAGACTACATCTCACACCAGACTTATGAAGACTCTCCTCTCTGCACATCCAAACTTCTTTGCATCTTACCCCTGCAAACAGCCACTGTTTGCTCAGCTTAACCACTCCTGAAGTCTAGATGTGCACATACCACCAGCATAGTCTGCCCACAGGAAGCAGCAGTAAGGGGAACGGTCTATGCTGGCCTTGGAAGCGGGTTCAGGGTATGTGAAACATGGTCTGGAAGTGAGGGCATTTGCTTGAACCCACTCCTGTAGCCCCGCAAAGGCAGGGTGGAGGGCAGAGGGCTGCCTTCTATCTGAGGCCTTTCTTGTCCCGGTTTAAAGGGGAGCACTGCTCCTATAGTCATTAACAAATGTTTTCTGGGCACTAAGCTGTGGACACCATCATGCTAGGATGAAAAATATGAATAGGAGTGCAAGGGAAACACAAAGTGGGGCAATTGACTCTCAGACATCACAAATCTCTACCCCTCCCAGGTGCTTTGTCTCAAGAAATGGCACAACCATGGAGACCCATGATCATCAGAACCTGGGAATCACTCTAAACTTCTTCTACTCCTTTGCCACTGTATGGTGATCCATCATTCCATCCCCCAAATGCCTCTTCACCTACATTGTTGAGTGTGATCTGTGTTAGGACATTTTTTCGTTACTATAAAGGAATACCTGAGAGTGCATAATTTATTAAGAAAAGATGTTTAATTGGCTCATGGTTCTGCAGGCTTTACCGGAAGTGTGGTGCCAACATCTGCTTCTGGTGTGGGCTTCAGGAAGCTTACAATCATGGTGGAAGGTGAAGGGGAGGCAGCATGTCACATGGCCAGAGCTGGAGCAAGATAGTGATGGTGGGAGGTGCCACGCTCTTTTAAACAACCAGATCTCATGTGAACTGACTGAGCAAGAACTCACTCATCACCCAGAGGATGGAGCTAAACCAATTCTGAGGGATCTGCCCCATGATCTAATAACCTCCCACCAGGCCCCACCTTCAAATCTGGGTATGACATTTCAACATGAGGTTCAGAGGGGACAAACATACAAACCATATGATGATACTATGCAGCTGATGTATGAGCCACAGTTTGTGGAGTAACAGCATTGTGGAAGCTCAGAGAAAGGGCCCATCCTATCAGGCTGATGTAGTGAGGGGGAAAGGTGGGACTAACACATGTGATTTATAATGTTACTTGTAATAATCTTATACACTTTCATGTGGAAGTGGTTGAATCATAAAGCTAGAATTAGTCTTGGATAAGAGAGGAATAGTAAGGCCATCTGAACCTGTGCGATGTTATGCAAGAACCTGTAAGAGAGAAAAGGGAATCAGGCCTGCATATCCTATTTATTTTTAGAGTAGCTCATCTCTAACTTTAACCTGAGCCAACCTATCAATGGAAACACACAAGTATACTTTCATAAAGGCATTTTTAAAAACTTTACATTTCTACCTTTGTACTTACATTCCTCCAAAGCCTTAACTGGTTGGCCTGTTGGATTATCTTCAAGACTCTCTCACCTTGCAGGGCCCTTTAGGAATCCCTTATACAGCAGTGTCTGCAGCTTTAAAAAGGCAACTCTGCACAAGCCTGGAGGAGCAGGCTTCTGGCTTGGCTACAGAGATGTGAGAACCTGAGTGTGATGTCAATCTAGCACATGGACAATTTTAAGTCAGCCCTAATGTGTATTCAGCTGCCTAGCTCTAAATAGAAGTCTTGTGAGCAACATAGAACCTCAGCTGTTTTATAACCATCCTCCCAAACTTCAAAGCGCTTGGCCCAGCTCAGCCAATGGAATCTGGTATATATTTTTTATTTTTATGGTATGCTTCTCATGTCCATGCAATTGGAATGAACTGTAAATTAGGTGTTATAGCACTGTAGTTTGGTTAGATGCGATGGTTTAGAAATGTAGCTTTAGTTTGTTATAAGATAATAGCTGCTTTGCTTTGTTGTGACAGTAGCAATAAAATAAAGTTACTACAATGTAAAATGTGGTAACCAACCCAAACTACTGAAACAAAGCCACAAATCAGAAATGGCCCAACTCTGAGAACTTTATGTGCAGAAGCAACAGTGCATTTCTATCTCTGAACACGTAACACAGGGAACCCTGTCGTAGCCATCAGTATTATCTGGGTTCAGATATTTATCTTGGGTTAAATCATGTTCCCCTAAGCCATATGGGGTAAAAATCCTGTTGGAATATAGAAATACTCCATTCCATTTACATCACATAGAGGGGAGACCCTGTGGAGCCTAAGGTGGTGTTTAAGTATACCTGGGCATATGTGAAGAACTGGTTACGTTGGTCAGGGTCTCAAGAAACCAATTTCTGAAAAAAGTTGGCTGAGAAAGCGGCTGTTTTGCTTTTGTTGTTTGTTGGTTTTGTTCATGTGGTTTTTAGTTTTTGGTGTGTGTGTGTGTTGTTTGCTTGTTTGTTTTTAACAGATGCCTGAGACGAAAGCCTGAGATTGAGCGGAAATCATGGGACTTTTCTTAATTTTGGTTTGATTTTTTGCTCTATGGACATTTACCTGAAACTTGCAGAGGGGACTGTAGGCAGAGGTTAAACAGTTTTTGTTTGTTTGTTTGTTTGTTTGTTTTTAATAAGAAACCATAAGTGAATGAGCTGCCCCTAACTGTTTTGGTGCCCTGGTAATAAAATGTGCCATGGTGAAGGAGAGAGACGTTTTTACTTTAGGGGCTTCCAAGTGCTGAGGACAGTAGGGAATGTGACACTATCCTAACTCCTGACAGGTTGGTAGCTTTGGAAGCAGCAAGAGAGAGGCAGGACCCATGTCACTGGCCTCGGCTTTTTCATAAATCCTGGTAGCAGCTACAGCAGCAAATCACTTCCATGAGGGGCTTTAAGTTGAGCCAACATCAACATGAATAGTAAGAGATGATCCATGAACTCATGTTAAACAGCCCAGAAATGCCAGGAAATATTGGTGAGGGCTGGGGAGAGAGGGATATATGTGGGTCTTAGAAGGTGCTTACTTCCCAAAGGTTTATGCAGATGCTGGCAAACACTAGTGAAATTTAGACCAATTAGTGACTACAGATATATAATAATCGTGCAAACTATACAACCTATTAATGTGACCCCCTTTGTACCCAGAAGCTGACAAGGTTAGGAATACATGGGTTACAAATGCCAAAAGCTTTGGTTCAATACTAACTGCTAATATTTATTGAGTGTTTACTATGTACTACAGATTGTCTTTAGCATTTTTCATGTATTTCCCAGTTAAACCACAACCTATGAAGTTAGTGCCATTATTTTCTCCATTTCTCAGGGGAAAGATTTGCAGCACATTAGTCTTATCCAAGATCATAATGAGTAAGTGACCAGAGCTGGGAACTAAGCTTATAGAATCTGCCCCCCATCTGTGTTCACGGCCGTTACGTGATCTCCTTACACTCTGCAGAGAGCCACTTTTTGTATGGCATTCCAGAGTGATATTTCCCAGCTAGGCAATTTTCCTGGGCCTTGAGATTCCCACCAACACATCTATATCATTACATTTATGTAGATGTATAATAACCATGCAAAATATAAAAACTGTCCACCTTTTAAAACACACCCATATTATAAAAGACTTTTCTGAGCCAAATTTCTGTGAGTTTCGTCCAAAAGGGCAAATATTCTAAGAAATACTAACTAGGGCCCAAAGGACAAAATGCTACATTTTGAGTACAGTGACCCATTGTGAAGCCAGTCAGTTCTCTTAGAATTTCTTTAAACTCAGGCTAAATGGGCCTTCCCAAATGGGCTTGAAAATAACTTTTGAATGCTCTAATCCTTACATGTGCCAAGGTACATGTGACTGGATACATAACATTCAGGGGGCCAGAGAAGGGGGCTCCACTTTGTTTATAGACTTTCTGATTTTTTTGTTGCTGTTGTTGGTTGGTTAAAAAGCTGACAGACTGTATTACAGCTAACATTCCCATATTGATTATACCATTTCTGAGGCTGGCCTCTCTGTGACAAGAGCAGCATAATTAGTTTTTTCCTTGTTAAATATTTGTAAATCATTTGTACTTTTATGGGGTACATAACCTGGCTGTTACCCTTCAAATAATCTTCGTGTAACTTGTTTAAACAGGAAATATCTCCTGGAGTGCAGTGTCACTTCTGTCTTTCAATGAGACTACAACATAAGGACTTCTCTTGCTAGCAAAATGCAAAAGGGCACCCATGCCATGGTTACATAAAATGTGTCTGTAGGAGGCTCCGTCCCAGCAGACTCAAGAACAGCCACTTCTGCCCAGCTGCTCTGTTTATAGCACTAGGGAGCAACTAGATTGGAGAAAAATGTTTGAATTGTTTGTTTTGCTTTTTGTTTATATTTATTTTAATCTACCAGAAGCCACAATTGTCAATCTCATCATCATTAAAAAGCACTGATTTGGGGTTCACAAGAAAACAAAATGATTAAGACTACTTACAATTACATCATCGTATAGTGTGAGGTCAACTTCTGAAATATAACTCTGTCTTTGTTGTGCCCACTGAGAGTTGCTACCTCAAGAACAGGCAGTGTGAAAGGTAGTACAAATATTCCAACAATGCTACAATTTCTCAGAGCTCTTGAAAATCCTCTTTGAAATGAACTTTCCAGTCTAAGAGCACACTTCTTTGAATTCCTTTAATTATCATAAACCCTTTTTACTTAAATTTTAAACTTGGAGTGAATTTTTTGAGTAAAGGTTATAATTACTTGAATATAAATCTGATAAATAAGTTGTATCAAAAAAGAAACCCTGTATATGTTGATCCCAAATAGAAAGACATACATCTAAAGTGATAGGAAGGATTGTGTCTACTGATTATAAATAGCCCAAAAGTCCATGATACTAAGAGCAGTATCTCTGCAATGGGCACAGGTCTTCGACCCATTTCAGTCAGTTTTTTAAAAAAATTGTAAGAATGCACAATAGTTTACAAAATCTTAAAGCAGAAAATAAGTTGAACCCTGTGAGAGACCACAATCATGAATTACAAAGCCATAAGAAAGGAAAATGTCTTACTTAGTCCACTTTGTGCTGCTGTAACAGAATGCCACAGACTAGGTAATTTACAATAAACAGAAATTTACTGCTTCACAGTTCTGGAGGCTGATGAATCCAATATCCAGGAACCTGCATCTGACAAGGGCCTTTTTGCAGCATTATCCCACAGCAGAAGGCAACAGGGTGAAAGAGGAGTGAACTTGCCCTTTTGCAATGGCCCCAGTCCCACTCAGAGTGTGGAGCCCTCATCGCCTAACACCTCTTAGAGGCCCCACCTCCTAATACCGTTACAATGGCAATTAAATTTCAACATGAGTTTTGGAGGGGACAAACATTCAATCATTGCAGAAAACAACTCTTGCTTGCTTTTACTGAGACCACTGGAGCCCATCAATGCATTTCATGGCACCTCTTCTCAGTCTACCTCTGCACATCAGCTGGCCATTTCTACAAGAGCTCAGTTCCAAGAACTTGCTGAGGCTGAGCTGGGATTAGAAGACCTAAACTATCAAGAAAGAGAAAGTATTGGGTTCATCAAAGCATGCTGTGGGGTGTGAGGGATACAATGTGGGGTGGAGGATGCAGACACAGGGCAGGAGGAAGTAGAGGAAGCTAGGTATTTGTGCCTGGCCAGAGAGAAAGCTGAAGACAGAAGGCTTCTATCTGGTCACCTATGGATACCCAAAATGGATTGCATTTGAACTACAATCTAGTATTTCAATGTCTTTGAAGAAGTGATGCATTTAGGCCAGATTTGTGATGCTTTGAACCCAGATGGTGGCTACAGAGATGCCAGTTCACTGATACATCTTCCCGGTAGATAAAGAAAAGCTTGCAGATAGACAGTGAGTCATTTGCTTGTTGTTCAGTCCATAACTCATAATTTACTATGGCAATACCAAAGTTTTGGAATCTTAATAGAGAAGAAAAGAAAATTCATAAAACTTGGTTCATGCTATCTAGTGCCCTCAATTTTTTTTGCCTCCCAGGCAAATGAATGTGTGGCAATCTGTATTAATCATTATTACAGTTGCATCAAATGATTTTCCTTATACACATACATTACGATAATAAAACTCTTGCATTTATATACATTTTACGGTATTCCAAAATGTTTTAAACTATTTCATTTGATGTAATAACCCTGTAAGACAGAGCAGTATTAGGTTGAATCATATAAAATTGCCATTTTTGTTGATCAAAAGTGGCTTAATATGGACAATTTTATATAGTTAATATTAGTATAACAATTTAACACACGAGTCAACTCGTATAGAAGTGTTAAGCAACCAACTCAGACTTACCTGGCTCCTAAGTTCTGGAGATGGAGCTAGAATCCATGTCTTCTTATCACAGAGATATTTCCACTAGAATACACTGTATAAGAAAAGAGCATGCCCATATGTAATACAAACCAAAATTAAGCATTTTTATCTATGTTTGTTTTGTTATAAATTTACTACAGATAAAGATAATGAGGAAAACTTCATGAAATCTGCTTTAAGTGCTCTTCATTAATTTTTTGCACCCTTATGCATTTTTTCCAAATTAGCAAAGTGCAAAGAATCAAGTCATTTATGCTGTGAAAAGATTACATATTTAGTTTTTCAAATTAGTTGGCTGTGAGTAAATTATTTTGTACCTCTATTATTTAGGGTACAGGGAGCTGAGGAAGAAAAAAAACATTATGTTTGATTAAGTGAAGAAAAATCAGAATTATTAGTCATGAAAAAATTATCTATTTCTTTACCTCTATTTACTTTTCTTTCTTAAAGAACAAAGTGAGTCAAAGTCTCTCCATTTTGATAAAGAAGGAATTTTAAATGAGGGTGCCAAACTTTTGTTTCTGATACAGTCTTCGTAAATCATATCTGAATTAGAATTCATACCAACAACCCAATCCTTCTTCTAATTATACTAAGGTTTGTCGAGCACAAGTAAATAATATATAACTTGTTACCTTTTTAAAAAATGCTACAGGGGATTCAAACATATTATTATATATGCGATTTTTTTCAAGAATTAGCAAATGGCTATCAAACATGGAAATACAATTTAACAACTTAAACTAAAAGAAATATACATCATTAATTTAAATTCAATTAGCAGGCTGCAACCCAGCCAGCGGCACTAGTTAAGTGCCTCAAGTGTGTGATGTGGGAATTCCACTGGTCCAGTGAGCCCCTCATTTCCACGGGCCTCTCAGCAGCCGTTTTGTTGCCCTAAAAGTTTATTTCTTCCCACACCACTCTCATGGCTTCTCATGGCACAGGGAAGATGGCACCGATTTGTTTACCCATGAATGCTTTTGTGAGAGGAGAGAGGCCTCTGTGCTTCAATATTTTCCCCCTGGACAGAAACTTGGAGTGGAGGAGGGAGAAAATGTCTCTGTCATTTTATTGTTTTTAGCTTCCTAGTTATTTAAGAAGATTCTTCTTCTACCTTACAAGCTTCAAACCTAAGAACAAAAAAGCAATTTTTCCACAATAATATTCATTGTTATTTCCAAACAAAAAATAGATTATTAAAGCAACTCAGGATGGAAAGACATCTCCAGAAATGGTGCCTGATTCAATGGATATTTTACCTGAAACCTAGTAGGTTGGACAGTTAGTAGGGGAAGCTACAAGGGAGAGAAACAAACAGACAAATAAAATTCTCTCTATATATACCTCTTCTGTGTCACTGAGATTCCCTACACACTAATTTTACATTATTTGTATATGCCTGTACAATGTTGTCCATGTTGAGTCAAAACAATACATCTAGAATAATCCTTTGCTAGGGCATATTTTCTTAATATGACACTCTTCATTGATTATCATTTTGATGGGCATGATTCAATTTTCACTTTCAATAAAGTCACTTGTTAGCCTTGATTTCATGGACAAGGAATAACGCATTAAAAGGCCAACAATTAGTAACTGTGTCAGCAGCTATTACTGCATATTAATAGCCCAAAGCTACCAGAACCCCAAAACACAATGGCTAAAAATGTGATATTTATTATTGCTCACAAGTTTATAAGTCTGCTGGGTGGTTCTGGTCTCTACTGGCCTTACCCTTGTCAGCTATGGATTGTGTAATCAGCTCTGCTGGCCATGGCTGGGATTTCTCAGATATTTGGGGGTAAGCCAGGAGCTGGCTTGTATAGGATGGCCTCACTATTGTCTGATGGTTGGGATTCTTGAATGACTGGGTCATTATTTCAGTATCCAGCCAGCTAGCTGTTATTCACATGGTGATGACAGGGGTCCAAGAGTTGAGTGAAAATGTTCAAGGTCTCTTGAGATCTGGCACACCATTACCTTTGCCTAATTCTATTAGCTGAAATAAATCACAGCCTTAGCCCAGATCAAGAGTAGAGGAAGGAGGCTCCACCTCTTCAAGGGAGGAGTCACAAAGTTACATTGCAAAGGGTGTAGATACCAGAATTTGTGAATTTTTGTGGCCATTTTAAAAATCATTTTTCTAAAGTAACCCTAATAGAGTATTGTCAAAGTATGTCTCGCAAAACATTGGTTCTACATGCTATTAATTGATGGGATAAAAAACAATACCCATGCATTCATACAGAAAAGAAGGGCAGATTTCCATATTCAAATACAGTAGGAGACTCTGCATTTATGGCACTCCTTCCCCTGATGCCTCAAAATGGGCTAGTAGGAAGAGTGGCTCCAGCTCTCTCATCAGGAGTGGCTACAACTCCCCATAGGTATAGCAGCTCTCACTGCTCTCAGCAACAGGAGCTGTGCTGAGACTCTATGCCCAGAGGTCTGGGCTCCTCCAAGTCTCCAAGTGCTGGGCAACCGATATTTCTAGCAATTCACCCA
Source organism: Nomascus leucogenys (assembly GCF_006542625.1). Classification (NCBI taxonomy): domain Eukaryota; kingdom Metazoa; phylum Chordata; class Mammalia; order Primates; family Hylobatidae; genus Nomascus; species Nomascus leucogenys. Next base: position 23,587,626 of record NC_044394.1, on the reverse strand, counting down.
ATGGTTAGTGTCTAATATTAGACTGCTAGGTGCCTGAGCTCAGTTCTCTTCACTAAAGACTGTTCTCCTACTTACATCATACAAAGAGAGAGCAACAGGGTTGTGAAACCCTTTACAGGAATAGAGCCCCTCTGTTTATCCAGCTATTCCCTGCCCCAGCATACTTCTGTCACAATTCTGCTAGACTCTGAGAGAACAGAGGCCTGTGTACCTGCTGCAATCCTGCACCAAATGCTACTTGCTATTGTTTGAACATGGACCATTGCAAGAGAGGATCAAACAAAATTTATCAGAATTCCTTGATTCTGCTATGGACTGAATGTGAATGTTTGTGCCCTCTTACCTCAAACTCATATGTTGAAGCCCTAATGCCCAGTATCATAGTATTTCAAAGTGGGGTCTTTGGGAGGTAGTTAGGTGTAAGGGTGAAGCCCTCATGAATGTGATTAGTGCCCTTAAAAGAGAAGACACAAGAGATGTGCTCTCTCTCTCTACCAAGTAAGGGTACAGCAAGAAGGCATCCACCCATCTGCAAACCAGGAAGAAGATCCCCACCAGGAACTAAATCAGCTGGCACCTTGATCTTGGACTTCCAGCCTTCAGAACCGTGAAGAATAAATTTTTGTTGTTTAAGTCACCTAGCCTATGGTATTTGTTATGGCAGCCTGAACAGATTAAGACAGATTCTTTACTGTACGTCATAGTGCCTTTGGTGATCGACTCTCAGACAGACAGAATATTTAGTTTCCCAAGGTTTTTTGATCAAGGGATCTTTGTTCAAGAAGCATTTTGCGAAACTGCTATGACATAGAATGCACATTAGAGAAAAAAATGTCTCATTTAAAGGACAAATTTCAGTAAAATAAATATATCAAAAATGCATATTCATATAAAACACTGATTATTTTCCCCCATATGCTTATTGTACTTTCAGGCCCTTCTGAAGAAATTTTGACAGTCAAAATAAGCAACTAAACAGAAGCAACTGGAAAACAAAAGGTAAAAAATAAAGAAGAGCAAGGCTGAGAAAGAAAATCAGTTAAAAATGTCAGATAAAATAGCCCAGTGCCTGATACATTTTGGGCACCCCACAAAAGTGTGTTGAAACAGGATCTGAACACAAAATTTAATCTGAAGGAGTAAACAAGGAAAAGTAATAACTTGTTAATCATTCAATGAATGTTTATTATGCCTCTACTACATATCAATCACTTAGGCTACTGGAGGAATATAGCCAAAACATGCTCACCACCTGTTTTTGCAAATAAAGTTTTATTGGAACACAATGACATTCATTCATTTATGTATTATCTATGGGTGTTTTTGTGCTGTAACTACAGATATGTGTACTTGCTACAGAGAGCATATGGCATGCAGAAGCTAAAATATTTACTGTCTGAGCCTCTATACAAAAAAATTTGCTAACTGCTGATAGATTCTAGGCCCATCCTTAAACTGTTCCAGTCCTGTATTCTTTCTCTTACAGGATGCCTTATTTTATTTTTCTTATGGTTTCAATTTGATCTACAGAAAAGACTCTGTAATCCCTATTCCCAGGCTTAGGCACGGGGGGTATTTCTAGAATTTTTCCACTTATCCTATGAAAGCAATTACCTGTTGGGCCAATTCTACACACAAGTCTACTGTCTAGGTTACAGTTGACACATAGATTAGAGAGGAAGAAGAAATGTGATCATTTATATTTGAGGTGCATATGGAATACTTTAGTACTGCTGTAATGATATCTTGCTCTACTTTGGAAGCTTTCAAGCACTTTACCATAATTAGTTTCTTTGCCCTAATATGCCAGGGAAATATAAAAGCAATCATTGACATTATCACTGTCCAGTTGCGAAAACAGATACAAAGGAGTCAAGCAATTCACCAAAGGGCTTGATTGCCAGACAGAGGACATTACTTCAAAATTTTAATAACAGGGCTGCTTCTTCATTATACCCCATGTGTCTTAGTCATTTTGAGCTGTTATAACAAAGTACTATGAACTGCATGGCTTATAGGCAACAGAATTGTAATTCTCACAGTTCTGGAGACTGGAAGTCCAAGATCAGAGTGCCAGCATGGTCGGGCTCTGGTGAGGGCTCCCTTCCAGGTTTCAGACTGCCGTTATCTCACTGTATCCTTACATGGCAGAAAGAGGGTGAGAGAGCTCTTGGGAGTCTCTTTTATAAAAGTACTAATCCCATTTATGAGGGCTTCACCCTCATGACCTAATCACCTCCCAAAGGCGCCACCTCATAATACCATCTCTTTGGGGGTTAAAATTTCAACATATGAATTTTGGGGAAACACAAATATTCTGTCCATGGCACCATGCAAAAGTGAGAAGTTCAGGCCTTGTTCCAACCCAGCATTATCTATTGAAATTAAGCTAGACTCTCATAAATGTTCTCCTCCAAGTCCTGATTTCAATTTAGCTACTTTGTGCCCACAAATGGTGTATGACAAGAGGCATATGCCATGAATAACACTATTATTATTAGGTGAAGGGAGGATGATGCAAAACCCAGTGTTATTTTTCCCTCAAGAATTACTCAGGATGCTATCTCTACCTATGTGCTTCTCTAAGTCTCTGTCATGATTTGCTTCCTTGCTCCTTTTGCTCACTGCTAAGGTTGTTTTTGTCCCTATGTGAAGGTGACAGTGGTAAATGCGATCAGCTCTAGATGAGTGGAAAGTCTTTTCTTCAACAAACACACTTCCTTAAAAACAAAGTGACTTCCCTCTTAAATGCAAGTTCCCAGGAATATAGAGAACTTTGGAAGTCTAAGAGATTTTTATAAAAGAAATAGAAGTCTGACAATTTTTTCTCCTAGGAATGCTGGAGCTCAGCTGTTGTATAGCTCTGAAACTCAGCTCACTCACTCTGTCCTCCACGTATTGTATTTCAATAAAAACTTAATAAACAGAATATTAAAGATTTGAAGAATTATACAAAGTATTACATTTCTAACCCTGCCATTTATTTTATTTTTATGAGATATCAGGACCAGTTTAATAAGTATAATAAACATAAACTCTGGCATTTATAACACTATTCGCCAGATTAATATCAGATAATATTTTCTAGAATTGCTATTTTAATAGGAATAAATGAATAAACAGATATGTCTTGGACTTATTCTACTAAGATTGCAGGAAACCAATTTTTGAAATCAAATTAACAACCAAAATCAATATTTTCCCCATTAATTCCATATTTACTAAAAGAGTTTTAGTACCAGAAGATAGCAAAGATATGCTGACGTTGGACTAGCCAATGGTGCCTTCGATGTGTGTTAAAAAGAGTGTCTTTCCCACTCTTTTGGTCTTAATCTATTGTCCTGGGCTAGCTATTCTAGTCTCTTCACAAAGCCACTTGCACATGTACATGTTAATAGTTGATAATATCAGATTCATCTAAGGCAGGGGCAGTAAGGTGTGTTTTATTATTAATATTTCTAATTTATTATCTCCTACTACCCTCTTTTTTACTATTTCCCATCTAAGACCTTCCAAGGTATTGATGACTTCAAATAAACCCCAAGGACATAAAAAATAATATCAAGAGGAATGGCTCCTTCTTAGATCTCAAAGGAAGGGTAAAGAGGTAAGTATAAGTATTCAGGAATTGAAGACACTTAAGATGAAGTCTATACACTGCACAGAATGTACGATTCAACACCTTGTAAGTTCTTTGCAATCTGAATGTAAAAATCAAAAAACAAAAAAGCTCTAACAGTACCAACTAACGATCTTCAAGCCGTGGTAAAATATCTCATTCATACATGAAATTTCAAAATATTAAAAACTTTGATCAATATCAAGTGTTGGTAAGGGCATGTTGTGATGGTTAATATTGAGTGTCAACTTGACTGGGTTGAAGGATGCAAAGTATTGTTCCTGGGTGTGTCTAAGGTGTTGCCAAAGGAGATTAACATTTGATCAGTGGACTGGGAGAGGCAGACCCACACTCAACCTGGATGGGCACCATCTAATCAGCTGCCAGTGTGGCTACAGTAAAACAGGCAGAAGTTGGAAAGAAGACTTGGCCGGGTGAGGTGGCTCACGCCTGTAATCCCAGCACTTTGGGTGGCCAAGGCGAGTGGATTACAAGGTCAGGAGATCGAGACCATCCTAGCTAACATGGTGAAACACCGTCTCTACTAAAAATACAAAAAAATTAGCCAGGCTTGGTGGCAGGCGCCTGTAGTCCCAGCTACTGGGGAGGCTGAGGCAGTAGAATGGCACGAACCTAGGAGGCAGAGCTTGCAGTGAGCCGAGATCGCGGCCACTGCACTCCAGCCTGGGTGACAGAGCAAGACTCTGTCTCAAAAAAAAAAAAGAGAAAAGAGAGAGAGACTTGTGAGTCTTCCTGCCTTCATCTTTCCCCTGTGCTGGATGCTTGCTGCTCTTGAACATCAGACTCCAAGTTCTTCAGCTTTTGGACTCTTGGACTACACCACTGCCAGGGGCTCTCAGGCCTTCAGCCACAGACTGAAGGCTGAACTGTTGGCTTCCCCACTTTTGAGCTTTTGGGACTTGGACTGACTTCCTTGTTCTTCATCTTGCAGAAAGCCTATTGTGGGACTTCACCTTGTGATTGCGTGAGTAAATTCTCCTAATAACCTCCCCTTCATATATCCTATTAGTTCTGTCCCTTTAGAGGACCCTGACTAATGCATGTGTAGAAACAGGTATTCCTCTAAATTATTAAGTTGATGCAAAAGTAATTGTGTTTTTTGCCATCAAAAGTAATGGCAAAACCCGCAATTATTGTGCACTAACCTAATACTAGAGAGAGTTAAAATTGTTATAGACAATTTGGAAGGAACCAGTTTTGCAGCGTTGGTCAAAATTTAAAACATACATATACTACAGCCCAACAAATCCAGTTTTCACCATCAAACTTGAAACTTTTGTTCATGTATTCAAAGATATATATATATACATATGTATATATATATATATATGTGTGTGTGTGTGTTCATTGTGGAAATATTTGTGATAGCTGGTTTGAATCAACCTAAGTGTCTACTATGGAAGCTGCTAAACAGACTTTGATAGAATGTGGTGCAACAACTATGGACAATGATGTGTTTCATACACTTCAATATGTAAATATCTAGATTTGTTTTTCAGTGAAAAAGTATGTTGCAAGACATACATTTAGTATGATGTTACTTATGTAAAATCACGCACACACTCACACTCATGCACATGCACATTCACACATCAAGTCACAGTCTTTTGTTCTAGTAAGTATATATTTATATAAATAATATATAAATAATGGAAAACAGTTTGGCATGATTTTCAATAAACTGGTAACGAGTTTTTATTTCTCTGAGCAGGAGATAAAGAAACTAAGACTCTTAACACTTCTGATATGGTTTGGTTCATCAAAATCTCATGTCAAATTGTAATCCCCATGTGTTAACAAAGGGGTCTGGTGGGAGGTGATTGGATCACGAGGGTGGTTTCCCCCATTTTGTTCTCATGATAGTGAGTGAGCTCTCACAACATCTGATGGTTTAAAAGCATATGGCAGTTCTTCCCCTTTCTCTCTCTCTCTCCTGCTCTGCTGTGGTAAGGTGTGCTTGCTTTCCCTTCCCCTCTGCCATGATTGTAAGTTTCCTGAGGCCTCCCCACCCATGTGGAATATTCAGTCAATTTAACCTCTTTTCTTTATAAATTACCCAGTCTCAGGTAGTTCTTCATAACAGTGTGAAAGTGAACAAATACAAAAAAATTGGTACCGGGAGAGTGGGGTACTTCTATAAAGATATCTGAAAATGTGGAAGCAACTTTGGAACTGGGTAATGGGCAGTGGTTGGAACAGTTTGGAAGGCTCAGAAGAAGACAGGAAGATGTGGGAAACTTTGGAACTTCCTAGAGACTTGTTGAATGGTTTTGACCAAAATGCTGATAGTAATATGGACAATGAAGTCCAGGCTGAGGTGGTCCCAGATGGAGATGAGGAACTTACTGGGAACTGGAATAAAGGTTTCTCTTGCTAGGCTTTAGCAGAGACTGGCAACATTTTGCCCCTGCCCTAGAGATGTGTGGAACTTTGAACTTGAGAGAGATGATTTAGGTTATCTACCAGAAGAAATTTCTAAGCAGCAAAGCATTCAAGAGTGGATCTGGCTGTTCCTAACAGCATACAGTCATATGCATTCACAAAGAGATGGTCTGAAATTGGAACTTATGTTTAAAAGGGAAGCAGCAAGTAAAAGTTTGGAAAATTTGCAGCCTGACCATGTGGTAGAAAGGAACAACTCATTTTCTAGGAAGAAATTTAAGGTGCCAGCTTCAAAAATTTATGTAAGTAAAGAGGAGCCCCAAACCTTGGCAGCTTCCACATGGTGTTCAGCCTCTGAGTGCATAGAAGGCAAGAGTTTGGGAGTTTCCACATAGATTTCAGAGGATGTGGGGAAATGCCTGGATATCCAGGCAGAGGTCTACTGCAGAGGTGGAGCCCTCATGGAGAAGCACTACTAGGGCAATGCAGAAGGGAAATGTAGGGATGGAGCCCCCACACAAAGTCCTTACTGGGGCACTGTGCAGTGGAACTGTGAGAAGAGGGCCCCATCCTCCAGACCCCAGAAATATAGATCCACAGGCAGCATACATCATACACCTGTAAAAACCACAGGCACTCAACACCAGCCTGTGAAAGCAGCCAAGAGGGCTATACCCTGCAGAGCCACAGGGGTGGAGCTGCTCAAGACCTTGGGAGCCCACCTCTTGCATCAGTGTGTGCTAGATGTGAGACATGGAATCAAAGGAGATTATCTCAAAGCTTGAATATTTAATTATTGTCCTGCTAGTTTTCAGGCTTGCATGGGACCTGTAGCCTCTTTATTTTCCCCAAGTTCTCCCATTTGGAATGGAAGCATTTAACCAATGCTTGTACCCCCATTGTATCTTGGAAGTAACTAACTTGTTTTTTATAGTACAGGCTCACAGGTGGAAGGGACTAACCTTGTCTCAGATGAGACTTTGGATTTGGACTTTTTAGTTAATGTTGAAATGAGTTAAGAGTTTGGAGGACTGTTGGGAAGCCATGATTGGTTTTGAAATGTGAGAAGGACATGAGATTTGGGAGGGGCCAGAGCAGAATGATATGATTTGGCTCCAAGTCCCCACCCAAATCTCATGTCAAATTGTAATCCCCATGTGTTAAAGAAGGGGCCTGATGGGAGGTGATTGGATCATAGGGATAGTTTCCTCCATGCTGTCCTTGTGATAGTGAGTGAGTTCTCACAATCTCTGATGGTTTAAAAGTGTGTGACAGTGCCCCCCTTGCTCTCTCTCTCTCTCTTTTGCTCCACCATGGTAAGACACGCTTGCTTTCCCTTCACCTTTTGCCATGATTATAAGTTTCCCGAGGCCTCCCCAGCCATGTGGGATTGTGAGTCAATTAAAGCTCTTTCCTTTATAAATTACCCGGTCTCAAGTAGTTCTTTATAGCAGTGTGAAACTGGACTAATACAACTTCCTTGTTTAAAAAATTAAAAATAAAATATACACTGAAATAATAGGTGATAAATGTCTGATCAGAGAGTGTGGTAAGGAGAAAATTATTATTTATTAAGCACCTATTATGTGTTGGGTACTCTGTAAACCAAGATGCTATTGTGACACAGAGATTATCTGTAAGGCTCTGAAATGATCACAGGAGACCTTTAAAAGCAGAAATTCTCTTCTGTCTGTTGCAGAAGAGGAAATCATGGATTGGAAACATGTAAAGAATCTTAGCGCTCAACTGTTGGTTTAATGGTAGAAAGAGCCATGTGGCAAAAAAAAAAAAAAAAAAAAAGCAGATGGCCTCTATGAGCTAAGAACAGTCTGCAAGGAAAGTGGTTTTCCCGCCCTAAAAGCTCAAAGAAATGAATCCTCCCAAAAACCAGTAATTTGGAAAGAAGACCCTTCCAGACAAGAACTGCCACTTGATCCAAATCTTGATTTCAGCTCTGAGAGGGCTGAAGCCGAGAATCCTCTCATGCCAAACACAGACTTCTGACCAACAGAAACTGTGAGATAATAAATGTATGTTGTTTTAAACTGCTGTGTTTGTGGTAAATTGTTATGCAGCAATGTAAAATGAAAACAGCTATGTCATGCTGTGATGATAAATAATCTCCCTGTCTCAGGAGCTAACCAGAACACAAAGTTACTTCTTACTCCAGGTCTGTCTCATGTGAATGTCCAGAGGTAAGGTGGGGTTTACTCCCAAGAATTATCCAGAAATACAGGATGAACTACATGATACAGAATGTATGATCCTTCAGATTCTCAGGAGTCGAGGCTCTTGCAGGGTGGCACACCTTGGCCAAGAATGGCATACATAACCCTTGACTAGAGCTAGTCACATGGCCCTGCCTAGATACAAGGCAGCAAGGGAATGTGAATGAGTAGATAGAATATTTGGTGAGCCCTCTGCATCTGTGATAGGAAGCTGAGGAAATTCTTACTATGACCTTGTGAAAACTGTATTGTCAAAATATTTTAACAAATGGGCTAACTGAAGCTTGCAGAGGACAGGCAACTTGTTTAGGGTCACGCTGGTGGCAGAGTCTGGATATGAACTCAGTTCTGTGTGATGCTAAAGCACATGTTCTTTTCACTGAGCCATGCTGCCCCTTCCCAGCTGAAGGGACTTCGAAAAAGACTACTACAAAGGCTAGGTCTGGAGAAGAAAATATGTGACTGAGTCAGAATTTTAAGGTTATCCCTAAACCTAGACCTTTGACTCATCTTCAAAACAGAGCACATAGTATCTCAGTCTCCCCATCTACATGAGACTAAACCCATATTTCATCAAATCTAAGTGCCATGGATTGTAAAATTTGCCATTATCTAACGTACCACTAAGAAAGAAAAATTGCTCCCAATTAAGCTAGGATATACAGTAATTGTAAAACACAACCTAACAGTGAAAGGATGTGCATCTCAGAATTGCTGAACTATAGTGATACCTACCCATTCCGACTTGAAGGTGTTGCAGGTAAAAATATCACAGTGGAGTCTCATCATTACAATTTAGAGAACTGGGCTGTGATTAATAAAGAGAATTATTCATTTGAGAAATGTTAGTTCCTCTCAGTACCTCATGGAAGGCATGTACCTCTATCTACTTCTGAAGGGGATTGGGGCAATTACTTAATAAACATTAAAATAAAAACATTAGACATATAGGGATGACAATAGCGACTTATATTTTACCATATGCAAATGCTATTATAAGTGCCTTAAAAACTGTAACCAATAAAACCTATGAGTTGGATATTATTATCTCCATTATAATTATGAAATATTTAGGCCGGGCGCAGTGGCTCACGCCTGTAATCCCAGCACTCTGGGAGGCAGAGGCAGGCGAATCACGAGGTCAGGAGATCGAGACCATCCTGGCTAACATGGTGAAACCCTGTCTCTACTAAAAATACAAAAAATTAGTCTGGCGAAGTGGCGAGCACCTGTAGTCCCAGCTGCTCTGGAGGCTGAGGCAGGAGAATGGCGTGAGCCCAGGAGGCGGAGCTTGCAGTGAGCCAAGATTGCGCCACTGCACTCCAGCCTGGGCGACAGTGCCAGACTCCGTCTCAAAAAAAAAAAAATAAATAAATAAATAAATATGAAATATTTGAAGTACAAAGAGATCAAACAAAGACAGATAGCTTGAAAAAGGCAAAGTGAGTAACCAAACTCAGGAATCTGTTTTTAGAACTCAAGGTTCTGGCCGGGTGTGATGACTCATGCCTATAATCCCAGCACTTTCGGAGGCCAAGGTGAGTGGATCACCTGCGGTCAGGAGTTCGGGACCATCCTGGCCAACATGGCAAAATCCTGTCTCTACTAAACATAACAAAAATTAGCAAGGCATGGTGGCACACACCTGTAATCCCAGCTACTCGGAAGGCTGAGGCAGGAGAATTGCCTGAACCCAGGAGGCAGAGGTTGCAGTGAGCCGAGATCATGCCACTGCACTTCTGCCTGGGTGACAGAGTGAGACTTTGTCTCAAAAAAATAAAAAATAAAATAACTCAAGGTTTGAACCCAACACTACAGTCTGTCAGATTTATCCCCTTCAGGACTTCTGTCAAAATCTTCCATGCATTAGAAATGTCTCTCCACCCTATTTTTGCTTTTAAATCCATACCTATTTTCAGAGCACAGCTCACACTTCCTTTTCTTTAGCAATCCTTGTTACCCTCAAGTAGGTGTGAATTTTAATTTCTCCAAACCCCTGGAAAAGATTATGCTCTAATTAGGGTATAGATCATAATCTGTCTTGCACAGTACCAATGTTTAATAAATGCCTGTGGTCAGCTGAAAAAAGACCCCAAACATATTTATTCTAATCCCTGCATCTTTCAAATTACCTTATATGGCAAAAAAGGGACTTTGCAGACATGATTAAATTAAGGACCTTGATGACATGGGGAGATTACCCTAGATTATCTAGATGTGACTTAAATGCCATCACGTACATCCTTAGAGATGCAGAGAGATTTCACACACACACACACACACACACACACACACACACACACACACACAGAGAGAGATGAACAGAAAGAGAGAGATTGAGAAGGAGAAGAGCAGAAGAGCACAGAGGCAGAGATTGCAGTGATGCAGACACAAGCCAAAGAATGCTGGCAATCCCCAGAAGCTGTAAGAGGCAAGAACATATTTTTCCCTAGAGGCTGCAGAAGGAGCACAGCCTTGCTGACATGTTAATTCAGGCCCAGTTATATCCAGTTATATAGATTATTACTTCTGGCCTCCAGAACCATAAATGAATAAATTTATGTAATTTTTGAACCACATAATTTGTGGTAAATTATTATAATAGTCACAGAAAACTAACAGCATTTATTCTCTACAATATTTTTTAAAATAATTTATTCAAATAAATTAATTTTTTTTTACTTTTAAACTGGACCTTTAGGTATATTATCTTGAATAATGTAACTATTATAAATATGTAACTTTATATTATACAATTTGGCTAATCATAACAAAAAGTTGTGATTTAATCATAGGACAATATGAAAGAAAAAAATCTATGAGTGCATATAATTTCAGTTAAACTTTTTTTTGCAAGTAAAGAAACATGATCTCATATGTCAATGTTTGTTATTAAAGTAGAAATTTCCCAAAACAAAAAATTCACCTTTGCTTACACTGCTTCTAATAAATGGGTACACAGGTTTGCTTCAAGTTTAAGTGATTTTTATTTCTCAGCAGAAATATCACTATTATTCATTTCTTCTGGTAGAAAAATAAAGTGAACAGTTTTAGAAATCCCAAAAGTATTCACCCAGAACTACTACATGAAAAAAAGAAAAACAAACTAGCACTTACAGAGAAAGGCTGATACTCTTTATTCTTAAGCACCAAAATTGACTACTAAATGCTTCTGGTATTTCTTAAATCCTTAATAACTGAAATATCTTCACCAACTTTTTAAATTAAACATAAGATCTCTGTAATTTTTTTAAAAAACAAAAAGTCATTGCATAAGACTTTGATCAATACAAAATTAATGTTGCAGGTACAGTGAAACTCTGGAGTTGGTTCACAGTAAAAAAATTAAATATACTTGTAAGTACTACCAAAATAAGCAGGAACTTACTCTTCATCCAAGCAGTCAGATTTTTCTTCTGTCTGCAAACAGAGCAAAATTCAGGACATTTCAATACTGGAGAATCTCTAATGAGTGGTTAGTAAAATACCCACCTTTCTGACTGCCACTGGATATCAAAAAATTACTCACTTCTGACTCAGTAATTACCCACCAAAAATTTACATCAAGTGGTCGTCACGTCACCCAAATTAGTACCTGACAAGGAATGCTTTTGGCAAGGTTGGCAGCTGAGAAACAGGAAGTGAGTTGCAAAACATTATTAAAACTTGAAAATAACAGCCGTAAAGGTGTGTGATCTACCATTCAAATACTCAAAAACTATGACAGAGAGAAACACCCCACCCCGGCAGAACAGAAGTTGGGGGGAGACAGCGTAGAAGACGAAGCACAGGAAACGTCACTCAGTCTTCACTCACCTAAAGGGCAACAACCAGTTCTCTGATGAGCCATTATCATCATTACTACCACATTTTCAAATGTGCAAAAATCTTGTAATGCATTTGGAAAGAGGTAAAAGTTCTGAATGTTTGTTTATAGCAGACTTCGAGGGTCAAACTGTGCTCTAAAAAGTTCTTGCCAATGGTTGGGTTACTTGCTAAGCCACATACAGTGAAGGGCTCAGATTCCTTCACAGCCTGAGAAAGTATGACAAGGGGGCTGGAATCTGATCAGGCACCTCATGTGGTTCAAATCCTTATTTTGAGGAAATATGGCAAGGATCAAAGAACTTGGCTTGTCTTTGCCTCCACACTGAGGGTCATCTGGCAGGGGATGCAGAGCTCTCAGAAAAATTGAATGGTTTGTTGATATTTTGTCTTTAAATTAGTCTAAATGAGTCACTGAGATTCAATTTTTTTGTTTGACCACTATTGTTGGTAGGATCTTTGCAGTATTCACTCACCACTCAATTCGTACACCTATAATTCAAGTTGAATATTACAAATATAGGTTTTAAAGGTACAGTGACTTTTAAGTTATATTGTCATTTATTTTGGGGGAGGTGATCCACATATAGTGCATCTGACCAAAAACAGTAATAACACTATTCATTAGGAATTGCTGTTGCCGCGGTGGAGCCAAGATGGCCGAATAGGAAAAGCTCCAGTCTACAGCTCCTAGCATGAGTGATGCAGAAGACGGGTGATTTCTGCATTTCCAGCTGAGGTACCAGGTTCATCTCACTGGAGAATGCCAGACAGTGGGTGCAGGACAGTGGGGGCAGCGCACTGTGCATGAGCTGAAGCAGGGCAAGGCATTGCCTCACCCGGGAAGTGCAAGGGGTCAGGGAATTCTCTTTCTTTGTCAAAGAAAGGGGTGACAGATGGCACCTGGAAAATCGGGTGACTCCCACTCTAATACTGCGCTTTTCCAATGGGCTTCACAAACAGCACACCAGGAGATTATATCCCACACTTGGCTCAGAGGGTCCTATGCCCACGGAGCCTCACTCATTGCTAGTACAGCAGTCTGAGATCAAACTGCAAGGAGGCAGCAAGGCTGGGGGAGGGGCGCCCGCCATTGCCCAGGTTTGAGTAGGTGAACAAAGTGGCCAGGAAGCTTGAACGGGGTGGAGCCCACCACAGCTCAAGGAGGGCTGCCTGCCTCCGTAGGTTCCACCTCTGGGGGCAGGACACAGTCAAACAAAACACAGCAATAACCTCTGCAGACTTAAATGTCCATGTCTGATAGCTTTGAAGACAGTAGTGGTTCTCCCAGCACGCAGCTTGAGATCTGGGAACGGCCACACTGCCTCCTCAAGTGGGTCCCTGACCCCCAAGTAGCCTAACTGGGAGGCACTCCCCCGTAGGGGTGGACTGACACCTCACACGGCCGGGTACTCCTCTGAGACAAAACTTGCAGAGGAACAATCAGGAAGCAGCATTTGTGGTTCACCAACATCCACTGTTCTGCAGCCACCACTGCTGATACCCAGGCAAACAGGGTCTGGAGTGGACCTCCAGTAAACTCCAACAGACCTGCAGCTGAGGGTCTTCACTGTTAGAAGGAAAACTAACAAACAGAAAGGACATCCACACCAAAAACCCACCTGTACGTCACGTCACCATCATCAAAGACCAAAGGTAGATAAAACCACAAAGATGGGGAAAAAACAGAGCAGAAAAACCGGAAACTCTAAAAATCAGAGTGCCTCTCCTCCTCCAAAGGAACGCAGCTCCTCACCAGCAATGGAACAAAGCTAGATGGAGAATGACTTTGGCGAGTTGAGAGAAGAAGGCTTCAGAAGATCAAACTACTCCGAGCTAAAGGAGGAAGTTCGAACCAATGGCAAAGAACTTAAAAACTTTGAAAAAAAATTAGACAAATAGATAACTAGAATAATCAGTGCAGAGAACTCCTTAAAGGACCTGATGGAGCTGAAAACCACGGCATAAGAACTACGTGACAAATGCACAAGCCTCAGTAACCGATGCGATCAACCGGAAGAAAGGGTATCAGTGATGGAAGATGAAATGAATGAAATGAAGCATGAAGAGAAGTTTAGAGAAAAAAGAATAGAAAGAAGCAAACAAAGCCTCCAAGAAATATAGGACTATGTGAAAAGCCCAAATCTATATCTAATTGGTGTACCTGAAAGTGACGGGGAGAATGGAACCAAGTTGGAAAACACTCTGCAGGATGTTATCCAGGAGAACCTCCCCCATCTAGCAAGGCAGGCCAACATTCAGATTCAGGAAATACAGAGAATGCCACAAAGATACTCCTTGAGAAGAGCAACTCCAAGACACATAATTGTCAGATTCACCAAAGTTGAAATGAAGGAAAAAATGTTAAGGGCAGCCAGAGAGAAAGGTCGGGTTACCCACAAAGGGAAGCCCATAGGACTAACAGCTGATCTCTCGGCAGAAACTCTATAAGCCAGAAGAGAGTGGGGGTCAATATTCAACATTCTTAAAGGAAAGAATTTTCAACCCAGAATTTCATATCCAGCCAAATTAAGCTTCATAAGTAAAGCAGAAATAAAATACTCTACAGACAAGCAAAGGCTGAGAGATTTTGTCACCACCAGGCCTGCCCTAAAAGAGCTCCTGAAGGAAGCACTAAACATGGAAAGGAACAACCGGAACCAGCCACTGCAATAACATGCCAAATTGTAAAGACCATCAAGGCTAGGAAGAAACTGCATCAACGAATGCACAAAATAACCAGCTAACATCATAATGATAGGACCAAATTCACACATAACAATACTAACCTTAAATGTAAACGGGCTAAATGCACCAATTAAAAGACACAGACTGGCAAAGTGGACAAAGAGTCAAGACCCATCAGTGTGCTGTATTCAAGAAACCCATCTCACATGCAGAGACACACATAGGCTCAAAATAAAGGGATGGAGGAAGATCTACCAAGCAAATGGAAAACAAAAAAAGGCAGGGGTTGCAATCCTAGTCTCTCATAAAACAGACTTTAAACTAACAAAGATCAAAAGAGACAAAGAAGGCCATTACATAATGGTAAAGGGATCAATTCAACAAGAAGAATTAACTATCCTAAATATATGTGCACCCAATACAGGAGCACCCAGATTCATAAAGAAAGTCCTGAGTGACCTACAAAGAGACTTAGACTCTAACATAATAATAATGGGAGACTTTAACACCCCACTGTCAACATTAGACAGATCAACGAGACAGAAAGTTAACAAGGATATCCAGGAATTGAACTCAGCTCTGCATCAAGCAGACCTAATAGACATCTACAGAACTCTCCACCCCAAATCAATGGAATGTACATTCTTTTCAGCACCACACCACACCTGTTCCAAAATTGACCACATAGTTGGAAGTAAAGCACTCCTCAGCAAATGTAAAAGAATAGATATTATAACAAACTGTTTCTCAGACCATAGTGCAATCAAACTAGAACTCAGGATTAAGAAACTCACTCAAAACTGCTCAACTACATGGACACTGAACAACCTGCTCCTGAATGACTACTGGGTACATAACAAAATGAAGGCAGAAATAAAGATGTTCTTTGAAACCAAAGAGAACAAACACACAACATACCAGAATCTCTGGGACACATTCAAAGCAGTGTGTAGAGGGAAATTTATAGCACTAAATGCCCACAAGAGAAAGCAGGAAAGATCTAAAATTGACACCCTAAAATCACAATTAAAAGAACTAGAGAAGCAAGAGCAAAAACATTCAAAAGCTAGCAGAAGGCAAGAAATAACTAAGATCAGAGCAGAACTGAAGGAAATAGAGACACAAAAAACCCTTCAAAAAATCAATGAATCCAGGAGCTGGTTTTTTGAAAAGATCAACAAAATTGATAGACTGCTAGCAAGACTAATAAAGAAGAAAAGAGAGAAGAATCAAATAGACGCAATAAAAAATGACAAAGGGGATATCACCACCGACCCCACAGAAATACAAACTACCATCAGAGAATACTATAAGCACCTCTATGCAAATAAACTAGAAAATCTACAACAAATGAATAAATTCCTGGACACATACACCTTCCCAACACTAAACCAGGAAGAAGTTGAATCTCTGAATAGACCAATAACAGGCTCTGAAATTGAGGCAATAATTAATAGCTTACCAACCAAAAAAAGTCCAGGACCAGATGGATTCACAGCCGAATTCTACCAGAGGTACAAGGAGGAGCTGGTACCATTCCTTCTGAAACTATTCCAATCAACAGAAAAAGAGGGAATCCTCCCTAACTCATTTTATGAGGCCAGCATCATCCTGATACCAAAGCCTGGCTGAGACACAACAAAAAAAGAGAATTTTAGACCAATATCCTTGATGAACATTGATGCAAAAATCCTCAATAAAATACTGGCAAACCGAATCCAGCAACACATCAAAAAGCTTATACACCATGATCAAGTGGGCTTCATCCCTGGGATGCAAGTCTGGTTCAACATACAAAAATCAATAAATGTAATCCAGCATATATACAGAACCAAAGACAAAAACCACATGATTATCTCAATAGACGCAGAAAAGGCGGTTGACAAAATTCAACAACCCTTCATGCTAAAAACTCTCAATAAATTAGGCATTGATGGGACGTATCTCAAAATAATATGAGCTATCTATGACAAACCCACAGCCAATATCATGCTGAATGGACAAAAACTGGAAACATTCCCTTTGAAAACTGGCACAAGACAGGGATGCCCTGTCTCACCACTCCTATTCAACATAGTGTTGGAAGTTCTGGCCAGGGCAATCAGGCAGGAGAAGGAAATAAAGGGCATTCAATTAGGAAAAGAGGAAGTCAAATTGTCCCTGTTTGCAGATGACATGATTGTATATCTAGAAAACCCCACTGTCTCAGCCCAAAATCTCCTTAAGCTGATAAGCAACTTCAGCAAAGTCTCAGGATACAAAATCAATGTACAAAAACCACAAGCATTCTTATACACCAATAACACACAGACAGAGAGCCAAATCCTGAGTGAACTCCCATTCACAATTGCTTCAAAGAGAATAAAATACCTAGGAATCCAACTTACAAGGGATGTGAAGGACCTCTTCAAGGAGAACTATAAACCACTGCTCAATGAAATAAAAGAGGATACAAACAAATGGAAGAACATTCCATGCTCATGGGTAGGAAGAATCAATATCGTGAAAATGGCCATAGTGCCCAAGGTAATTTATAGATTCAGTGCCATCCCCATCAAGCTACCAATGACTTTCTTCACAGAACTGGAAAAAACTACTTTAAAGTTCATATGGAACCAAAAAAGAGCCCGCATTGCCAAGTCAATCCTAAGCCAAAAGAGCAAAGCTGGAGGCATCATGCTACCTGACTTCAAACTATACTACAAGGCAACAGTAACCAAAACAGCATGGTACTGGTACCGAAACAGAGATATAGACCAATGGAACAGAACAGAGCCCTCAGAAATAATGCTGCGTATCTACAACCATCTGATCTTTGAAAAACCTGACAAAAACAAGAAATGGGGAAAGGATTCCCTATTTAATAAATGATTCTGGGAAAACTGGCTAGCCATATGTAGAAAGCTGAAACTGGATCCCTTCCTTACACCTTATACAAAAATTAATTCAAGGTGGATTAAAGACTTACATGTTATACCTAAAACCATAAAAACCCTAGAAGAAAACCTAGGCAATACCATTCAGGACATAGGCATGGGCAAGGACTTCATGTCTAAAACACCAAAAGCAATGGCAACAAAAGCCAAAATTGACAAATGGGATCTAATTAAACTAGAGAGCTTCTGCACAGCAAAAGAAACTACCATCAGAGTGAACAGGCAACCTACAGAATGGGAGAAAATTTTTGCAACCTACTCATCTGACAAAGGGCTAGTATCCAGAATCTACAATGAACTCAAACAAATGTACAAGAAAAAAACAAACAACCCCATCAAAAAGTGGGCGAAGGATATGAACAGACACTTCTCAAAAGAAGACATTTATGCAGCCAAAAAACACATGAAAAAATGCTCATCGTCACTGGCCATCAGAGAAATGCAAATCAAAACCACAATGAGATACCATCTCACACCAGTTAGAATGGCAATCATTAAAAAGTCAGGAAACAACAGGTGCTGGAGAGGATGTGGAGAAATAGGAACACTTTTACACTGTTGGTGGGACTGTAAACTAGGTCAACCATTGTGGAAGTCAATGTGGTGACTCCTCAGGGATCTAGAACTAGAAATACCATTTGACCCAGCCATCCCATTACTAGGTATATACCCAAAGGATTATAAATCATGCTGCTATAAAGACACATGCACACGTATGTTTATTGGGGCACTATTCACAATAGCAAAGACTTGGAACCAACCCAAATGTCCAACAATGATAGACTGGATTAAGAAAATGTGGCACATATACACCATGGAATACTATGCAGCCATAAAGACGGATGAGTTCATGTCCTTTGCAGGGACATGGATGAAGCTGGAAACCATCATTCTCAGCAAACTATCGCAAGGACAAAAAAACCAAACACTGCATGTTTTCACTCATAGGTGGGAATTGAACAATGAGAACACTTGGACACAGGAAGGGGAACATCACACACTGGGGACTGTTGTGGGGTGGGGGAGGGGGAGGGTTCGCATTAGGAGATATACCTAATGCTAAATGACGAGTTAATGGGTGCAGCACACCAACATGGCACATGTATACATATGTAACAGACCTGCATATTGTGCACATGTACCCTAAAACTTAAAGTATAATTAAAAAAAAAAAAGAATTGATGTTGCCATTCAGATTTCAGTCAAATGGTCTTTTGTTAGAAAAGAGAATGGCTAACATCACATTAGATCAGAAGTTGCCCAACTGTGGCCCATGGGTTAAATCCATCTAATCCATTTGTTTACATATTGTCCATGGCTGCTTTCCTTGCTACAGTGTCTGTAGAGCTGAGTAGCTGTAGCAGAGATCCTGTGACCCACAAAGAAGAAAATATTTACCATCTCACCACTCCTTACAAAAAAAAATTGCTGCCTGTTGTACTGGATAATGGCATGAATATTAGGTGTATTGCAGTCTATACTACAGAAACATTCTCCGGTCTCTATATCATTATTTTCTGAGACTCTCTTGACTGTATTCAAGGCCCTTCATGCTCAGGTCCCATGTCCTACTACCCTAGCATTCATTATTAAATCCTATCCAGGACTGCATTCCTCAAACACACTGCCACATTCGCACTTGAATATTGTTGCTAGGCATCAGAGATGCAATGCCTATTAAGATGTGGTTCCTGCCTATAAAGCATTTGCCATCTAGCAGCAGCTCATTACCTAGAAAACACAGTGCCTGGGATGGAGTAGGTGTCACATGCATATGTACTTTATAGGTAGTTGAATTGAGCTGAATTTTATATATATATTATGTAATACACACTTATTGCAACAGTTCTCATATATATTAGATATATATATTATATATATAATATACCTAACATATTAGATAATAAATATATATATATATATGAGAACTGTTGCAATAAGTGTGTATTATCCTCCAATCCTGGATTTCCTCCAAGTCAGATTAAAAGGTCTTCTCTATTTGCACTACAAACTTGTAGGAAAAAATTCCTTGATAAATCTTGAAAAGTTTACTTAATGATATTTTCTAGGTTCAAATCAAACAGCAAAATTAATCTGCACTAATTGAAGCATTTTACTAATTACTCTTTCTATATGGGCCTTGAATATTTTTTCTTTCTTGCAGAGAGAGCTAGAGGAATATATCTCTAATAGGAATATGAGAGTAATAGTCTCAGCATTAAGGATTGCTTTGTTTTGGCCTTGGATAATTATTTGTGCCACGTCATAGATTCCATTATGATATTTCTTGATATAGTATCATTACTGGTACTACATTTTTCTCCTGAGGTGATGCTTTGGGGTCCACTTATGAAATTGTATTTAAATGAAGACTAATTAATTGTAAAAGGACCTCTTGGCAAAGATTGCTCAAATTAAATAATAATTACCAAATACCCTCTTCACTTTATGCTATGTAGACTCAGCCTTCAAGTTTCACCAAGCTCTTAACAAGTCAGTCCTGACTGGTAATTACTCAATAATCTCTTCCTTCAATGGTATAAGCCTCTCAGGCTTTTTGCAATTCTTTAAAAAAAAAAAAAAGGAAAGAAGAAAAAGAATTTCACCTTTGATTTCCATCTAGATACATATCACCTAAAGAATGAGGGCATTTTTGTCCAACAACTCATCTGAAATAGTCCAACACTGACTGCTGTATGAAGAAAATCATCAGTGTTGCTTTCAGGAGATATTCAACAGATATGCTTACTCTAAGTTTGGCTTCAGACTTCTCTGGCACTGAGATCTGAATATTCTTATCCTACCGCGACTATTATGGAAAGTTAAAAAAAAAAAAGTATGTGAGTTAAGCATTAGGTAGAAAGGAGGAATGGTGGGTCTGTTCTAGAAGTAAAGTACTTGTTCTTGGGACAAGTGTCACAATCACTCCATAAGTCTTCACCAAGTTTGATTGTACCTGCATGCAAAGCAATTTGCTTCCCTTCACGGCAAATTTGTGTGGCATATGCCTCACCTGTCTAAGTGTGAGTGGCATGACGGTTTAGGGAGTCACAAGAAGATGATTTTCTAAATTCTTAGGAAAAAAAGGGAACCAACTACAAAAAATCATTAAAACACACTTAAGTTGAAGCTTAAGGAAAAGTTTCATGAGAAAAGGAGGATTCGGGGTTCAGCAACAAATATTCAGCTACAATGTGTTGTTATGGACTGAATGGCCACCCCACGCCCCTTCAATTCATATGTTGAAGCCCTAAGCCCCAATGTAATGGTATTTAGAGATGTGGCTTTTGAGAGATAATTTGGTTTAGAGGTCACAAAGGTAGAGCCCTTGTGAGGGATTAGTGCCCTTATCAGAAAAGACACCAGAGAATGTGTCTGTATCTTCTTCTCTGCCATGTGAAAACGCAGCAAGAAGGTGGCCATCTGCCAGCCAGGATGGGTGCCCTCACCAGGACCCCACCCTGCTGAAACCCTGATTTCACATTTGTAGCCTACAGAACTGTGAGAAAATAAATTGTTACATTGCTGTTGTTGAAGCCACTCTGGCTATAATATTTGCCTGTGGTGGCTGGAGGTGACTAAGATACCTGGCAACCAGCAGATTTACAAATTATTTAGTAAAGGGTATGCCTGCAGAAATGGCCTGAGTCTGGTGCCTTGATTAATACACAAACAGACTCCGGGTGGCTCTTCCTCTACTTATCGCCAAGATACAATCTGGCACAACAGTTTTGTTTGATAGACAGCATTGGCCTATGCTTGTCAACTAGCCAATGTGAAATAACATTATTACTGTATAATGTCGAGTTAGGCTGCATAATATTTCCACTGTATGACACACATGATGAAGAGATTTCAGAGTTCTCCACTGTTTACATAATTAGCATTACATATTTGTGAAATTAAGGTACCACTACCACCGTTATTACCATATTTCCTTCCTTCCTGGGTGCTGATACATGTGCATGTTCACTTTTGAGAATGATCAGAGAAAGCACCTCCGTCTCCAAAGGCTCTCTGTGTCCCTGCAGTCCCCATAGAAAGGATTCGAACCCCTACTTTATCTTGTGGCCTTGCCAAAAATAAAATAACCAGAGCCAGCTTGAGGAATGAGAGGAGAGAACAAGAGGGAATCGGCCTGAAAGACCTGGCTCTGAGTGTAGTTTATTGCTCTACTGCTAGTTTGAAAGGATTATGTAGCCATAGGCTATCTCTAGATAGAAAGATGGTTCAGTGACATCCCTTTGGTAAATAAGTAGCTATCACTCCTCCCTCTAAACGTCACATTGAAGTAGGCTGTGTTTTCTGATTAATTCAGTTTGAATACCGCTGACTGACTGTCACTGTAGTCATATGTCACTGGTGGCAGCTCAGAGAGTCTAACCTTCTCTAACATCAGTGCACACAATTCATTTTAAAATGTGGTCTAATAGTTACTGAATATCTGCAAGGTAAAGGGAAGATGGGATGCATTTTCCCTCAAAATAGCCTGCAACCAAATTTATGAAAGCAAAGGGTAGGCACAGTAGTGTTCTTTGCAATGCAAAGGCTGTAAGTCACTTGGAAATTTCCCCAAAGAATTGTCTTCATCTTTTTCCAGAGCCTGACCAGGCTCTTGGCAGTCAGCTATGTGAGGAGATATGGCACCTCCTTGAGTTTGCTTTGTGTAATTAGAAAGGGGCAAAACATAGCAAGATGTCTTGTCTTTGGAGCAGTCTGAGAGTGTAACACCAGGTTCTCGCCACAGGAAGCAGACACCTGGCCAGGTCTGCACAATGCATCTCTCTTCTTTCCCTTCTGGAGGAAGACTGGCGTGGTGGAGACCCTGGGCTTTGGAACCAGGTGGTTGAAATCATAACTCTACTATTAATTAGTTTCCTAAAATAAGGAAAGCTTCTAAATGATCCTGGTCCTCAGTGTTTCATTCACCAAATGGCAACAATATCTCTTCATTATGTTTCTGTGATGAGCAAATGAAGCCTAGTATGGAAACACCTACCACCTTGTCCCTGTTCTTTAAATTTGGAGAATAATGCTACTAAATATTTGGAGACTAATGCTACTAAAAATGTGCATTGCTTTTATTCATGGCCATGTGCAAAAGAGACAAGGCTTTGACCTAATCTTGCCTCAGGCTTTGGCCTCCAACTCCAGCAATAAATACACACGTCTCTGTTTACAACTCCATAAACAGGGACATGTGTTTCTGTTAACAATGCATGCTCTGGGCTGTCTCTGTGATCAATTATTTTATATCATTTTCAAATTGTTATGTGTTTAGATCTTTCCAAATAGCTGTCCCCTGAACGAAAAGGGCCTGCCTAACTATGGCATGGTCAGAAGGGTTCCCTTCAGCTTATCACATCTAGAAATGCCACAGAGAGAAATGCTTCCAGGCTATTTGCTAAGAAAACTAGCATAAGCTGCTTATCAGAAAATATTACATTTTCCCTGAAAGGTGAACTGTTTTGTCAGTTTCTTGGGCTGTGTGAAATTTCTTTTTTGTCATGATAGGTCACTGCACAGAAGTTAACAGTAGACTGCCATCTCCCTGGTGGATGCCAGTGCCCTGGGCAAAATCCTGAAAAGCTAGCCTTTGCTTTTAGGACAAGTATGCAATCACTGGAATCCAAGCCCTATATAAATGTAAGTGGTATTAGTGTTCTTATAACTATGAAATTTTTTAAAGATGTATCAGTCAACTCATCTCATGAATCCAGATTCTATATAAAGATTGATGTCTTCTAGTTTCTTTAGCTGGCAGAATAATTTAGTAGAAAATATTCTATCTTCTTTTTGAAATATCTCACTTTAAGATTCAAATCCGAAATTTCAGACCCCAAAGGAATACAAGAAACTGAAAACCTGAGTTTCATGTCCTGTTCTATTACAGATTTGTGGCATCGGGCAGGTCATTTCAAATGTCACTGAAACTCAGTTTCCCCATCTGCAACATGTCAATGAAAGTGTTTATGTCTTGTGGTAATTATGAAACTCACAGGGGGTCACTGAAGTAAACATTCTTAGGCTGGGCACAGTGAGTTATGCCTGTAATCCCAGCACGCTGGGAGAGTGAGGTGAGAGCATGGCTTGAGCTCCAGAGTTTGAGAATGCAGTGAACCATGATCGCAACACAGCACTCCAACCAGGGCAAAGTGAGGCCCTGCCTCAAAAAAAAAAAAAAAAATCTTATTCACTGCAAAAGCCAACACAAATGTAAGGCATGTAGATTCCTTTTATTATAATCAAACACCTTACCATGTTCCACACAATCACAATGCGAGAGGCCAATCACCGCCACTTACAGCTTTTGGTTTCATCCTCAGTGTCTGCAGCCCAGGCAATCAGTGTCACATT
The DNA here is from genome assembly GCF_006542625.1 of Nomascus leucogenys. NCBI lineage: Eukaryota > Metazoa > Chordata > Mammalia > Primates > Hylobatidae > Nomascus > Nomascus leucogenys. The sequence continues at coordinate 23,563,570 of NC_044394.1, read as the reverse complement.
TTTATGCAAGGTGGATAATGACATAGGAGGATTGGATTCTGCCTGGTTTATGGTCTGAACTATACAAATTTGCATTTTGACCAGAGACCTGAGAGAATTTACTGTGCTTCATGAAGTTTTATGATTGAGTCTATTAAGTATAATAATATTAATAACAACAATAATAATAATTGAACATTCAAAGAAATTAAATGGCTTGCTCTAGGAAACAACAGCTAGTAAATGATCAAGATTTAATTTATATATAATTCTGTCTGGGTCTAAAGAGCATAATCCTGAGGCATGAGGCTTCATTACCTGTGTACCCTGATAAACTTTCTGAGAAAGGCAATGACCAGAAGTCATATAACATCAAACTTTTTCCTGTAACTCTCAAGAGTAAACAGAAGTGGTTTACATGTGATTCTTGTTAATGTTAAGATTGTATCCAGTCTCAGTTGGAGTGGCAGTATGAAAAGATAGAGAAATATTTTCGATCACATTTACCTTCCTTTTCCTTTGAAGATTCAAATTCTCTCATTCTCTCTCCTTTTTTTCTCTCTCTCCCTCCCTTCCTCCTCTCCTCACTGTCTCTCACTCTCCCTTTTCTCATTCCTTCCTCCTACCTTTACCTCTCTTTCTCTTTTTCTCTTCCCCCTACGTTTCTCTTTCCATCTTCCTCTCCATCACCCTCTCCCTTTCTCTCTCTGTCTGTCTAGGAGAAAGATTAACCCTAGAATAAAAACAAGAGACTTTAGGCATCATAATCATATTTGAATACCAGCTCTACCGCCTCCCAGCTGTGAGCCAGGGCATTGACTTAATTGCTCAACTTTCAGTGACCTCATATCTGCAGTAGACCTACACTCCTTCTCATGTAAAGCTATGGTGTGGATCATAAAAAAGAACACAAACAAAGTGCCCAGCAGGATGCCTGGCCTTTAGGAATGGAAATTCCTTCTCTAATCCAGACATATATCTGAACAACTGGTACTAAAGTAGCAAACTCAAATCACTCAGATGCTGTCATGTTCTAAATATAAAGGAACTTGTCAAACTGATGTATTTTTGCTGAAATGAATGAATGTTTTGACATCCTGCTGAGGGAGGAAGTATTTTTCTGGATCACATGGTGTTTGGCTCCCAGTTCATGGATGCACTTTGCATGGCCTGAACAGTTCTTTTCCAGGGCTGGCCAGTGGCCAGGCTCAAGGCCTTTCATGGGCACTCAACAATCATCATACTCCAGCCTTGTGCCTTCTCCATCCCTCCCATTTCCTAATCCTTCTGACACTTTGTTTGAGGCCATCCAGCATACAGAATTCTTGGGGAGAGGAGTCCAGGATGGTGCTAGAAATGAATTTGGTTTGCTTTATTTGCAGTAACTGGTTTCAGGCATTCCCAGATTCTAAACTAATGTCCTTTCCTGAATATGTTACAAATCACCTCTATAATCAGTCTCAGTGCCCAGACTTAGGCAGGAATTAAACTCAACACTGCTGAAAAGCACTGCTACTTGAAGCCAAAAATAGCCCTCATGCCTCTAGTGAGGTACAGAAACCAAGCCTTCAGGCTCCCATTGTCTCTCCCCACGGACATTCTCTGAATTCTTTCAAACTGTTATTTCCTTTTCCTAAAAGTAGGGTATATTTCCTGACTATGCAGAATCCCAAGCCATGTGCCTGCAAAGCACACCTGTGATTCAAAGGTACCTCTGTTCTGGAAAGGAATGCCCCAAACCACACGGGAAAGCAAAGCAAAGGAAGACTTTGCAGCCTTTTATTTTATCTTACTTTATTATTTTATTATTATTATTTCTGGAAAAATGGCAGATGAGTCACTTGACCCACTGTGAAGAAGCAAGATAAAGAATGAATTGTTTCTCTGACAATTACCCATGGCTCAAGTAATCACAAGGCCCAGATATAACCCTTGAGCTGTGCCGCTTTGGTTTGCTCTGAGTAAATAAATATAATCTAAAACACTTAGAGCTTACATATTCCAAAATTGTCCGCCTCTTGGATTTGCCATTACTCTTATTATTCTGAAGTGTACACATATTTCTGTTTCAAACAATGGTAATGATACACATTTTCGAATTGAAGGAAGCCTCCATAACCTGCTGTTTCTTTTTGTGGTGCATTCATCTGTAAATATACTTTAAAAACTATAAAACACTATACAAATATAAGCTATTGACTGCACATGGTATGCATATTTTTATTTTTATGCACAACCACAATAATAAAAGGATTCTCAACTTGCCTGCATGCTAGCCATAGCAATAATATTTCACCAAACTCACACCTTAGCAAGGTTCATTGCATCCTTGTGAATTTGCAGACTGGACCTGGTGAACCCTTTCCAATCTGACAGACGTCACAACCCATTCACCTGAGTTGCCATATGTGGCTCCAGCTAAGAGTATCGCCACACAATCATACATTTTTAGAATGGGTCTATAAAACAACCATTATAATAAATGTCTGCTTAATTAATTCATTAGGACATAAAGCAATTTATTATGCTCTTATTTGCTATCATTCTCCCTGCTCAAATTTAATAATGCAAAAAGGTTTCTCTGATGCCAACCCCTAGAAATAATAAAAATACATTCATCATGGATATTGAATGTAGACACGCCTGGCAGTACTGTTGGCAGAGAGGAGGCAGTCAGATGTGGAAAGAGAAACTAAGGGGATGTTTTGCACAAGCCTGGCTAGAATCGAGTCTCTACGAGGAAGGGAGGAGTCTAGTACAATGCTTGGAATGGCAACAACGAAGGTGCCCAGAATAACTATTATTACAATATGCAACAAAAGAAGGAGGGAGAAAGAGAGTTGGGGTGAAAAGCTTTCAAGTCAGTTAAATTCATGAGGGCTATGGAGGCTCAAATTGAAATTATCTCACTCTGTGCTGATAAATAAAGTAGCTCTGGTACCTAAATCATGACACTAACTATACATTTCGATTTTTTTAAGTAGTGATTAGGTGGATACTCTGGGGAACCTACCAGCCTTCGCAGAGATAACAGACTCAACTTAATATCAACTTAAAAAAAGACTTGAATTCTAACCAATCTCATGTAATGAATTGAAATTCTATAGCTTTCAGAGGGGGGGAAGATAAAAAAGCGACACGGCTCCATTCTCTAACTTGCTGTCAGGAAATATAATTTGTGCTCTCGGTGATTCACCTAGCTCATATGCAGCATGCAAATTTATTTCCCTAATAATCAGACCTGGAGATTGCCCAAGAGGATTAATAGCATCATTCCTTATGACCGCCAGGATATTATGCACCTCTGACATGGAAAAATTGTGTTAGTTCTACAGAGAAAACGCAAGGATATTTGTCCTGCTAGACAATATAATAGGCTGGTGCATCATCAGATTACAATGTCATTTCAAAAACCTTGAATACAAATAATGTACAGTGAGGGAAATGTTGGAACAACCTCCCTTAATTCAGTAGCCTTGAATTCACAAGTATTTTTGTGTGTTTTATGCAGTGTATGCATAGTTTTTTTTAAGCTTTCCAACATTGCATGCAAAAAGGCAAGCATATTACACATTCCATGAGCTCTTGTCATTGTTTTTTGGAAAATGAATGAAAAAGACACGAGAAAAGGGCTCTTTCTATGGTTTTGGTTTATTTTTGTCCTGCCTGTATACAGCTAAAGGTAGTGTTCAGAAACAGAACTTTCACAGGTATACGTTGATTGGGGTTTATACATGGGGTGTGCTTGTTGGCATGTACACAGATAGAGGTATCTAAGAATTTCCCTCCACTTATGTCTTTATTCAAACATGGAGTCATTCGTACCTTCAATTGCTCGATATTTGATACTCAAAGTAAAACAATATGTTTCACAAGCATTGTTTGGGACTATATTTTATTTTACTTCTTTATGTTTTACAATCAATCGGTCAGGAATGTTCCAAAACAGTAATGTCTCCAGCTGTACTTTAGACCAAAGAATGCTGCCTTGAGACAAGACCAAATTTCATTATTATGCGCATGGGAGCAATAAGATTAGCTCCTACTGCTGCCCCTAAGGTGGAGCAGCAGGAAGAACCAATGAGATGATGCTAATGTGCATGTTAATAGTATTCTGCTAGAAGAAGTTGGGATAATTAAACGTGTACCGTCTCTTTAAGACAGAACTGCACACATTTTCTTCGGATGGGTGTTTACAAGAATTCCAATTTCAGGTCATAGCCATTTCTGAGATTGCTTAAGAAAGAGATGGGAATAACTTATCTTATTCATGTATTCAAGAAACCTTATAAAATGTGCAAAACATAACAGTTTTAAGGGGCAAAACACGCGTCTTATTTTGACAGAGCTGCTTTATTATGTGTACTGCTGTATACTGACCTAATATATGGAGCATTTTTAGCTAATATACCTTGCAGGAAACCAGCCTTTAATGTGATGGATTTTATGGTATCTCATTAGGGTGTGTTTATATAACCTGATACTAAACATGCTTTCAGATTCATGTTCCTTATTAAAATTGTGAGCCATATTGATTTTTAGTTGGAACAGCAAGAGTCATTTTTACTCTTACGAAGGGTAGCTCTGAAGTTATTCCCAGAGCACCACTAGTCTCTGTACAAAGTTGGGGACTTCCCCCTTCATTGTCTCAATTAGCATGATCTTGATGGGACAGCCCACTGTCTTCTGTTTAGAAACCTCTGATAGCTTATTATTCACAATGCAGAATTTTTAATTGCATAAGAAGTTTCCCTCTTTTGTTCAAGAAGGAAAAATTTCTTTCACTCTTCTGCTATTTTCCTATCAGCCTTTTTTGTTTTATGGATTAGATCCAGTTAATATCAACAGATTGGGCTTGGAGAGATCAATATCTTCATATCTGAGCTTCCAGGGTTTTCCTATCAGCTAAGGCAGTATTTGTGTAAAAGTGGCAAATTTAAAAGAAGGAAGGAAGGAAGGAAGGAAGGAAGGAAGGTGAGAAAGAAAGAAAGAGAGAGAAAAAAACCACAACATTGCAAGTTGTGTTAAACAAAATAATGACTTTCACATGGTGAAGTCTCCGTTTTGTAAACTGATCCTGTGAGGTAACTCAGGAATCAGCTGTGAATAGTGTCCCAGGGTATTTTCGGTGGAGTCAGGGGAAATAATGACCTAGAGGTACTGTAAATAGTTTAAATTATTGGAAGGTCTTTCTAAGAAATGTAATGTGAGAAGAGAGATGTTTTTACTCTATTATAAAATGAATGCCCTTTGGAGGTGATCCAAATTCAGAATGCAAATATTTAGAGTAAAGGACTATCTTTTGAGAAAAGCAAACACTGTACTTTTCCTACTTGTTACAGCAAAACTAGTTAACACAGTCGAACGAGGAAGGAAAAAAGAACACACAGGCAGAAGCATGGATATGTTTGTTTCACTTTTGCATTTTAACCTAAATTTGCAAGCCTTTAATATGGAGAGGGAGAAGCAGATTTTCAACAGTAACATATAGAAAACTAATAGCACGAATATTATTGCTCATAGTATTTCATTGTAATCATATTTGTAACTTTACCTATAATCATGGAGTTGCAATTCACAAGCCTCAAGGAATCACTATATTTGGCCTAAGAAATTTTAAGTCTGAACTTGTGCTCAGAAAAGAAGACAGTTTGCCTTTATTTCGCCCCTGGCATGCTATTCATTATTAAACATTAAAGTTGTGTCAATTACTTTCATATTTGATTATTATCCCAGTTATTCTACCAGCTAATCAAGTCTTCTTTAAAAATGTGCCTGGCAGTGACTATGAATTGATGTACTGAATAGAATTATTTGCACTTTTTGTTTCCTAGTTAACCATAGCAATTGGCTACATATTTTAATTCACTCCACTACCACTACCCGTTACCGTCATTCCCAAATAATGTAATAGGATAACTTATTTATTTTAATCAATGTGAGATTGAACTTTCAAAGTTACTCTTTGGCTAAATGTAAGAGCCTCGTTCATGTACTAGTTTTAAATGGGGATGAACTGAGCTATCCTGAGAACAACTCTGTTGTTAGTATTAACAGCTTCACAGTTATTCGGCTTGAGGTGTAATTATTTTACCATTATTACATGCAAGGCTTTTAACAAAGCAGTCGTTCCCTCCATTTAAGCAGAGAGTTTTATAATTTATTACATCTCTTTGGTCATCAACACACTATACAAACAGTTGGCCACCGGTGACCAATTACATTAAGGTTAAGCAACATAACTTTAAATTAGAAATAAGCTAATGTATCTTCATCAAGGGCCTGCTGTGTTTTCACTGCTGTTTATGAGATGATACTAAATGTGGATATAGAGCACGCTCACTGGGACCAATTCCTTTCGGCCTGAAAATGGGAAAGTCTCGAGTGTACCCAGGTCCAAAGCTAATTAATGGGATAACATCTGCTTTAAGCATTCAGCTGGAGTAATTTCTATCAACTTCCCAGCAAAGGTGCATGGGAAACTGTCAGAGAACTAAGTATCTATCATGAGCCATATTAATCTGTGACAGGACTGCAAAAGGCACATTGCAGTCTTGGTTTTCTATTTATTTGGGGTGCTGCTATTACCAATATGAGTTTCCTCCCCTTCTTGTTTTCTTCAGTGCATGAATAATTGTGGGGTCCATAAACAAATAACCCATGATATACACATAGACCAGGGAACTGTACATGTTTTCAAACATTCGATGTAGAGGATATAAAAGACAAGAATAAAACAGCCGTGTTCTTTCTGAAACAATCAGTTTTAGCCACAAAGACATTTATGTTGTTTTATCATAATACTTAAAAACGCAGCAGGATTTGCTAAAGAGAAATACCAGTACTGTAAAACAAGCTTCAGAAGGGATAAGCCCACTTATTTCGTGTTATTTCATGTTATCAGCTCTTGTACAACATGATTCCAGCTTTAGTAGTGACTAAATAAAGGCACCTGTCCTGTGTGGTCATTTGCATAAATCCAGCCCGAATGGAGGAAAAAAGTAAATCTCTGACAACCTAAAACAACTGTGTGGAAGTAGCAAGGGTAATTCTGTTAGCAGAGGTTTTTGACTGATTCTAATTCTTTATTCACCTACTTATTTCTTTTTGTTTATATATTTATTGATTTATTTTGCAGGAGAGTGGGAGAGAGAGCTAATTTTAATTAAGAGTGCAAGAGGATGTATTTCCACATGTATGTTCTTTTAAAGTAAGCCCCTGAATTATTAGTATGCTTCCTATACATACAATCAAGCAAACAGCGCACCAGGCCTATGCTTCATCAATAGAAAGGGAAAGAAAAAAATACATTGTTTTTACTGGTTGAGCTGAAATTTATGCTGATGTCACTTTTTCATAATAATGAACCCAATAAATGGTATGCATAAAATATGATCCAGAGGCAACAATTACAATAATGATCATTTACCTTTACCTGAAAATGGTTGTGGTCAAAGGCCAAATATCATCTCACAATGAGTATAGGGGAATACATGGTCTAAAATCCCAAATTCTCCTAAAAAGGATGTCATTCAGAGTTATGAAAATGAAACTGAGAGAATAAGGGTATTTTTTAAAAAATCTTAACACAGAGGAAAAAATTCAGCATTTTCCTTAGGTATTTAATAATTGTATGGAATGTTTAATATTGCTAAATTGAAATTGTGGCTTTCCCCAAGATTATGGAATAATCTTGTAGCCTACTAATAAGTTGTGTTGGTTAATTGCCAGGCTATTTTGCATACAGTTAAGTTGTGCACATAAAAATACACATGATGAAACATGTAGTGTTTTATAACCCAGAGCAACTAACATGCTCATACCTAATGCATGCACACACACTGTAACCCAGGACAAATTGCTCGTGTTAGTTACTACCACAGGCTGGCAGGCCAGAAAATACATTTGGTGCCTAATATGCATAAGCACAGAAATATGGTCAGACTCATTACTGTAATAAAGCTATGATTTGCCAACAGGATCAGAGGAAACACACTTGAAGCAGTCTGTCCCTTCTGTTAGTTCATGTGCCATAAAGCAATAAGGTTGTAAGAAGGGTGAATCCTCAATTCAGTTGTGCTACCTTGTCTGGGTTATTTGAACCCTTATTTGCCTTAAGGGGCCCATTTGCTTGTCCTAATGTGTACACAGTGATAATGTAGCCATTTACGCAATAAGGAAGGCCTGCAAAACAGTAGTCTGCTCAGCAGTAACATGGGGTACCAAGAGTGTGGAAAAATGGTAACTGTTGGTCCAATTACATAATTCTGTGTTCCATGGAGGCATCTGCAAAGCAGAAAGGTGGCTTTTTAATGTCTTCAGAGTGGGTGGAATACTGGACAACAAAAATGCCAAATAGATTTCTTTCTAATGCTTTGGTGAAATTAGACCCAGTTTGATAAAATACCTTGAGTCCTCTGCTTGAAGTTTCCATATTACAAAAAGACTCTTTTTTCTGAGGGGTTGTCTGTTTCTGTATTTTTTTTTCTTTTTTCTTTTATTATACTTTAAGTTCTGGGATACATGTGCAGAACGTGCAGGTTTGTTACGTAGGTATAAAAGTGCCATCATGGTTTGCTGCACCCATCAACCCGTCATCTGCATTAGGTATTTCTCCTAATGCTATCTGTCCCCTAGCCCCCCACCCCTCGACAGGCCCCAATGTGTGATGTTCCCCTCCCTGTGTCCATGCGTTCTCATTGTTCAGCTCCCACTTAGGAGTGAGAACAAGCAGTGTTTGGTTTTCTGTTCCTGTGTTAGTTTGCTGAGAATGGTGGTTTTGAGCTTCATCCATGTCCCTGCAAAGGATAGTGTATATGTGCCACATTTTCTTTATCATTGATGGGCATTTGGGTTGGTTCCAAGTCTTTGCCATTGTGAATAGTGCTGCAATAAACATACATGTGCATATGTCTTTATAGCAGAATGATTTATAATCCTTTGGGTATATGCCCAGTAATGGGATTGCTGTTTCAAATGGTTTTTCTAGTTCTGGATCTTTGAGGAATTGCCACACTGCCTTCCACAATGGTTGAACTAATTTACACTCCCACCAATGGTGTAAAAGCATTCCTATTTCTTCACATCCTCTCCAGCATCTGTTGTTTCCTGACCTTTTAATGATCGCCATTCTAACTGGTGTGAGATGGTATCTCATTGTGGTTTTGATTTGCATTTCTCCAACGAACAGTGATGATGAGCTTTTCCTCATGTTTTTTGGCCACATAAATGTCTTCTTTTGAAAAGTGTCTGCTCATATCTTTTGCCCACTTTTTGATGGGGTTTTTTTTTCTTGTAAATATAAGTTCCTTATAGATTACGGATATTAGCCCTTTGTCAGATGGATAGATTGCAAAAATGTTCTCCCATTCTGTAGGTTGCCTGTTCACTCTGATGATAGTTTCTTTTGCTGTGCAGAAGCTCTTTAATTTAATTAGATTCCATTTGTCAATTTTGGCTTTTGTTGCAATTGTTTTTGGTGTTTTAGTCATGAAGTCTTTGCCCATGCCTGTGTCCTGGATGGTATTGCCTAGGTTTTCTTCTAGGATTTTTATGATTTTAGGTCTTACATTTATATCTTTAATACATCTTGAGTTAATTTTTGTATAAGGTGTAAGGAAGCCAGTTTCAGTTTTCTGCATATGGCTAGCCAGTTTTCCCAACACCATTTATTAAATAGGGAATCCTTTCCCCATTGCTTGTTTTGGTCAAGTCTGTCAAAGATCAGATGGTTTCATATACACGCACACACACACACACACATCTGTTTTGGTGCTACTACCATGCTGTTTTGATTACTGTAGCCTTATAGTATAGTTTGAAGTCAGGTAGTGTGATGCCTCCAGCTTTGTTCTTTTTGCTTAAAATTGTCTTGGCTATACGGGCTCTTTTTTGGTTCCATATGAAATTTAAAGTAGTTTTTTCCAATTCTGTGAAGAAAGTCAATGATAACTTGATGGGGATAGCATTGAATCTATAAATTACTTCAGGCAGTATGGCCATTTTCACGATATTGATTCTTCCTATCCATGAGCAAGGAATGTTTTTCCATTTGTTTGTGTCCTCTCTTATTTCCTCGAGGAGTGGTTTGTAGTTCTCCTTGAAGAGGTCCTTCACATCCCTTGTAAGTTGTATTTCTAGGTATTTTATTCTTTTTGTAACAGTTGTGAATGGGAGTTCACTCATGATTTGGCTGTCTCTCTATTATTGGTGTATAGGAATGCTTGTGATTTTTGCATATTGATTTTGTATCCTGAGACTTTGTTGAATTTGCTTATCAGCTTAAGGAGATTTTGGGCTGAGATGCTGGGGTTTTCTAAATATAGAATCACGTTGTCTGCAAACAGGGACAATTTGACTTCCTCTCTTCCTATTTGAATACCTTTATTTATTTCTCTTGCCTGATTGCCCTGCCCAGAACTTCCAATACTATGTTGAATAGGAGTGGCGAGAGGGGGCATCCTTACCTTCCCTCGGTTTTCAAAGGGAATGCTTCCTACTTTTGCCCATTCAGTGTGATATTGGCTGTGGGTTTGTCATAAATAGCTCCTATTATTTTGAGATACATTCCATCAATACCTAGTTTATTGAGAGTTTTTTAAAAATTACGGAATTTACATTGGGTAAGGCAGTTTCCTCATTAAAGGGAAGGCACTCAGGCATCATTTCCCTCTGAGAGGGGACATCCAAAAATCACACAAGGAAAGTCTGAGTGAAAAGATGAAGGTAGGGTGGTCCCAAATGCCCCATGGTATCCTCCAAAGCCCTCAATTGTCTTATAGCCTTGTCCTTGTTACCACAGAAATCACATGGGCTTGTGAAGGGGCTTATCGGACATTAGAGAGCTAGAGAGCTAACATTTGAGTTTGAGGCACACTGGCAAAAACTTTGAAATCATATGAGTCAAATTTTATACCTATTTCTTTTCTGTTTCTTGTGCCGGCTTTTAATGAAAGCTAGTTTTGCATTTTTGCATACCCATGTAGACAGGCTGGAAATCTGGTAATGGATTATAAAGAAAAGAATAGCTCAATTAAATATTCATTAAGCACATACCTTTCCCAAGGTTTGGAAGACCCTCTACTCACCAACTAGAAAAAACAACCCAGAAACTTGCACATTCTACTTCCAGCATTATTTACCATATTTTCCTATGATACATATCCTGAATGCCAAAGAGACATCGTTGCTCTAGCCAACCCCAATTATCTGCTTCCTGGAACACTGTGTTGAGAAGGATTCTGAGGTCTCAATGTGAATGAAAAGAGGAAAATGGCAGCATGTATTTCAGTTCTCTCAGCCACATATGCCAATCTCCAAGTTCCAGATGTCGCTGACAGCATGCCTGCCCTCTCTTGCCTGAGACACCCTTCAGCATGCCTCATTTTTCAAGACAGCTCTCCACAGAACGCTTTCAGACCTTTGTCATCCTTGTGTACTAAGAACTTTTGGTGAAGATATATAAAGAATTGTTACATATCATGTATGTTGTATAGGAGGCAGATTTCATACATATTACTAAATATGAATACATTTTTAGTCATGTGCCTTCACATGGAAATTAGAATATGTAGAAATATTTTCATGTTGATGTTGATTCTTTATGGGAAATGGGCATGCCATGGTGTAAGTAAAACAGAGATACCTATAGCTATTAAAGAGCACAATCTAATAGGTTGGTCTAATAGAAAAATGGAGGACAGCTCTCCGGTAGTGTGGTTTGCTGGGATTCTGAATATTTGCATTCTGCTACTGTTAATTCCCACTGGCCTTCTGCGGTGTCTCAGGTGCTAGCAGAATCACCATTATGGGTTGACGCATCATTTCCAGGATGCCCCAACTTGAACACAAACAAACTACTAGGCAGGACTCACATACTAGATCAATAACCTTATTGCCTATTATCAAATCAGCTACTAACTTCTAGAGTAGAAATCTAAGGAAATTGTAGGATTTTTTAAAATATATCATTTTAAAGAGATGTGACATAGATTGAGTAGTAATATTAGCAACAAAGAATTATGCTGAGAAAGACCCCTCCAGATAGAGCTGGCTGTCAGGGCTCTAAAATCCTGAGAATAAGCGATGTCAAATCAAATCAACAAACATTTTTTACACACCTCCTAGATGCTCTGGGATCTATTGCATAACACATAGACACAGCATGAGCAGATGTTTGAGGGTCACAGATAAAATGGCTTAGTATGAGAGATCTCACTTTAAAAGACCACTTGTCTTTGTTATTACTCATAATATTTTAACAAAAACGATGATTTTTACTCTGTATCAGAAGATATAGAACTACAGCTAGCATTTTTCTATTTATATAGCTTTAAGAGCTTCATCACATTTTGAGAATTCAACATTTTTTCTCATGTCAGCACTTTCGACGTCATGTTTTAACACTGTGAAATCTGCCCACCCACTTTCACCTCCACCACCAATACTCTGCTTATAAGCATAGTCTCTGCCCTTGAAGTTCTTATGCTTTCACGGAAGAAGAAAGATGAGACAAAATGAAGAGAACACCTGCCAATATTCAAAATCATAAACATCTCAGTAGAGTAGCAAAATAAATCGCACATATCATCATATGCCAGAGCTCCAAAGAGAAAGAGCTAAAGCCCACCTCAGCTATGGGCAGACAGGAACAGGCCTGAGACATGTTTTGCAAAGTAGCTTAGGGCTGGTCCTGACTTTATCTTCAGAATGGAGACTGTACCTCATCCTGGGAAGAAAGCCTCCTTCAATAGAAACAAACACCAGTCTGGGGCCATTATTTGTGGCCACTTTGATCACTGGTGTACTCTTTTCCAGATTGGCCCCTTTAAACTTGAGGTTCCCAGGGGAAGCCCTGGTACAGGGAAACAAAAATAGCTATTGATGTTTAGTTTAAAGGCATTTCTGTATTTTGGCTTTCCTTGTCTTTCTTTTCCCCACGTACCTCTTTCCACCCACCCTGACTGCAGCCTCCCTGAGGTCTCCCTGGATTTGATCTACTGACCTGGCTGCTGAGGCTGGATTTGAAATCTTCTGAAGGGTTCTTAACATGCCAGAGTTAACAGGCCTGCCTGGGCCAGCTGCTGTCTTGGAGCTGCGCAAACTCCACGGATTGTTTGGCAATAAAAATCAGCTATAAAAGTGTGAAAAATACCAGGGAACCAAATGGAAGAGGGAAGAGACAGGGGAATGGTTCTTACACCCTTTTAGTGGACATCTGATTTATTTTTTAAATGGAAAAGCCACTTTTATAGCTACTGTAGTTCAATTATCTCTAATTTTACACATTTTATGCAAATTATCAGCATCTTAATTGCAAATGAGAAGGAAACTTATTTTTTAAAGCAGAACAAGGTATAGTTTCGTATTTTCTTTTCAATTTTTAATCCTATGCTTGGTTCAGCACCATTAAACTTTTAAAACTCTTTTTACACAGTTGTTTAAAATTATGTGTAATTTAAAGCACACTCACATGTTCACAAACACCCATAGCCTTAAACAAGTAGCTAATTTTGTTCCCAGATCTCATTCTCCCTTTTGGAGAAGATATTTTGATGTTCTTCCACACACAATTTCAAAAGACCACAAGGGGATATACTCAAAAGATTTCACAAAGGAACTTGGTGTCATGTGTTACAAATTAAGCACATTGGAACACAGTCTAAGCAACAAGAAACCCAGTTGCAAGGTTTGGTTTTTTGTTTATTTGTTTTGTTTTGTTTTGTTTTTGCCTGAGTGCCCAGATTTCTAGCAGTAGTATGCTGGTAGACACTTGACAACTGACCCTCTTTGTGTGGAGATGCAGGGGGCATAATTTGTATATGATGTTTGCCGATTTCCATGGTGTAAACACTCATGCCATGGCTGATTTCAAGCTGCCAACGCTGTATCATTCAATGCGAAAGTGAAAAAGATGTGCTGAATCAGCTGGTGAGCTGAGCCCCTGTGGAGCCAGCTCTAGCACAACTCTACTCCCAGAAATTCAGACATGCTTTGAGGATTTCAACTAACTTTACTCTGATTTGGGGTAGCCAGAGATAAAAAGCCAATAGAATACAACTTTTCCATATTGAGTAAAAATCTAAGATTTTATAGACTGACAAAGGAAGTTTAGCATAATACTTACACATCTAGAATCAGGAGTTCTACTGAAGAATCCAGCAATTGCCAGCCACGTAACCTGTGCTAATTCTTCATCATGGAGTCGGCTTCCTTATGTTCAAAATAGTAATAAAGTTGGCTCTGCTGTGAGCTTATCTTCTAATAGGGTGTCCGGAATTGGCGGGTTTTTGGTCTCACTGACTTCAAGAGGCTCGGGCCGGGTGAGAGCCCATGGCGGGGAGGAGGCTCGGGCATGGCGGGCTCCAGGTCCCGAGCCCTGCCCTGCGGGGAGGCAGCTGAGGCCCAGCAAGAATTCGAGCGCCGCGCGCGAGGGCTGGCACTGCTGGGGAACCCCGCACACCCTCCGCAGCTGCTGGACCCGGCGCTAAGCCCCTCACCGCCCCGGGCCAGCGCGCCGGCCAGCCGCTCCGGCCAGCCGCTCCGTGGGCGGGGCCCGCCGAGCCCGCGCCCACCCGGAACTTGCGCTGGCCCGCGAGCGCCGCGCGCAGCCCCGGTTCCCACCCGCGCCTCTCCCTCCACACCTCCTAGCAAGCAGAGGGAGCCGGCTCCGGCCTCTCTGTCTGCCAGAGAGGGGCTCCCACAGTGCAGGGGCGGGCTGAAGGGCTCCTCGCCGGCCAGAGTGGCACCGAGTGGCACAGAGTGGCCTCGAGGCCGAGGAGGTCCCGAGAGCGAGCGAGGGCCGCTAGCACATTGTCACTTCTCAATAGCAAAAGAGCTTGTAGGTGAGCACTTGGTACATTGAAAGGATGTGCAAATAAAAGCAAAATGTCTTCCTGGTTTATTCAACAATTATTGGTTTAGTCAACAAAATGTCACTATAGAAGATACAAAGATGTATATATCACAATACGTGAGTTATTTTTCAATAGATTATAATTAGTGTTTTTCTGAAAAAATTCCACCTTGGCCATTTGTGGGAAATATGAGTATTTTTCTGTGTCCTGAATCTTGAAAAAAATCAGTCAGGAAATTAGGAAATGAGGAAAAAGGGTTATCACTCTGATATGGATTAAAGTTTAATTTTAATATGTGCTAATTTCTCCAGTGAAAAGAACAAAAAGAGCAGAATTGCCGTAATTAATACTCCCTGGGAAGAATGAGTAGTGCACACAAAAGAATTCAAAGATGGTGATGGCATTAAGTGAGCTCCAAGCACTTATCACATCCACCCCTCACTACAAACAATATTCCGCTGGAACATTGCTCAGTGGCCCACTCAAACAGTTCGTAGTCCCAACACTTCCCAGTAGAGATTCTCCTTTTTTTTCCCAATCATATTTCATCCTAGCACATCAAGCAAAGGAAACAATCATTTACCTCCAACAAAATCTAGACTCCTCTGGAAACAGAAACAAATGAGAACTGAAATGAAGACCCTTGTGTTAGCACTTCTCATTAGACTCTCTGCCTAACAATAACCAGGCTTGCTCATACTAATGTAGGACTAGGGGCAGCTGGTCCAATACTTATTTGCAGAAAGGAAAATGAAGAGTACATAGGAGTGCCTGACTTTTACTACTTCTCTTTTCTCCTTTCCCTTTGTAACTTCGTGCTGGTTTGCAATTTGTGTTTTCACCACTGTAGTTAATTCTAAGACACAGTTGATCAATTCATAGCCTCCTTAGTAATGGAAGTGCTTCTAAATAAAATTGCGTAAAGCTTAACACTTTGATGGAGAGAATTCCTACCAGTCCTTTCATCTTGTATTTAGCTGGTTACCCTTCATTGAAGTTACATTTGTAGCATAATTAATGAAATAAGCTTCTCTTCTGACTTGCTTAAATAGTTATGCCAGGTGACTTGGAAAGTATCTTTCTATTTACAAGGAAGCACTGCTCCCTAAAAGGTCTGGGACCTTTCTGCATAACCCCTGGCAGCCAAAATATTAAGCCTTGAGCACGTGACAGACCGACAGGCTGAACAATACACATGCCTCCTAATGCATGTCAACAATTTTACTATCTGGTACAAATGGAAACTTGCTGAATTTATTCCCTAAACTGCTTTTTATGCTTTTCTTGGTTCTGGCTTAGTAGTAATGTATTTAAATGTCTGGAAGAAATATTCAAAAAAATGAAACACATAACTTTAGTTGAGATGCCTACATTTCAAACCAAATACTGGCAGATCAGTGAGTATCTGGGCTAATACTATCCTTATTTGATTAGGATAATCCAGCGAGACACTGACTCATGCCTTCAAATCCTGCCTTTTAACCAATCAATATTTTTAGGGTTATGGTTTTCAGAAAGCAGGTGATAATTTTGGAGATGATAACATCCCAAGGTGCTGCTGACATTGAGATGCATATTTAATATGTTCCTGGAATGACAGAATACAGCAATGTTGGAATCTCCCCCTAGAAATACACATGGGCGCGCACACACACACACACACACACACACACAGCTACTAACCTTTAAATTTTTGAAGCCCCAATACAGATTTAGCAAATTGCCTCTTATTAATGTCAATGAACATTTGAAAATTTAAGAAGAATTGGGACTGAATACTTTTCCCTTGGATAGTCCTGTCTTTTCAGCATCAAGAAACTCCTGAGAAGGAAAGGGAAGAAGCAGCTCTCCACTCAAAGATCAATAGTGGGGACAGGAGAAGGGACAGTGAGTATAGCTAAAGCAATGACCTTTATCAGCACATGTCACTACCTACACAGAGCAGCAGTTCACATGCAAACAGGGGAAGGTGGGAAAACAAAGGGAAGATATTAGACTTGGATTTTGTAGAACGCCATTAAAATATATCTATTTAATTTCACATGGCTAAAATTATCAGCTGGCTTTGTATTAATTTTGCCTTGTCTGAAATTAGTTGTCAGACTTCTGTTTATAGCCTAATTACCTTTTTCCTGAAAAAAAAAGGAGTTAAAAGTAATAACAATGAATTTGTAATGCAAAAGCTACAAGTTTGTGTATTAGGACCGGTTAGGGATGGTTCTAGGAAGAGGATTTGGAAATTGTTTAAACGAATGTGAACAGCTTTCTATTTTTCTGAAGACTAGAATTTTGCTAGTTCTCTCTGTATTATTCAGTGCCATGACTATTTCTTGTGACCACAGACACTTGAATGTGAGTACTGAACAGGTAGCTGCAGTTTGGTGTCATCTATTTTATTTAGCTCTTTTATCAAACCAGCTAGGTAATTAAAGGTACATACTCAGGGCCACAAATTGGCAAATATTTTTGTTGCAGGCCAGATAGCAAATACTTTTGTCTTTGTGGTCCATATAATTTCCATCACAACTACTCAACCCTGCCATGTGTGCAGAAACAGCCGTAGACGATGTGCAAACAAATGAGTGTGACTATGTTCTGATAAAGCTTTATTTACAAAAACAGGCAGTGGGATAGATTTGGCTCACAGGCCATCATTTGTCAACCCCTGCTCAGGACAATTCAACCAACGGACTGTGGGAAGAAAGTAATGTATGCCCAGCCACAGCAGAGAGTAAGTGCTCAACAAATATATTTTGAATAAAAATTAGTATTAATTAAACTAAAGCATGCACACACACGTTTTACTCAACACCAGAAAAATGAAGCTACCTCAAAATCAGAATCTATGATTTAAAAAAATTAGTGACTTCTTGTAATCAACAAAACTAAGTAGCAAATGAACATGGAGGAGACACAGATTTAGCAAACTGGCTCATTAATTCAATGAGCATTTAAAGCTAATGTTCATGGAAGCTAAGTAAAGGCAAACTGCTCTTCACAATCAACTGGCCGCAAAGGATGCCACTATATTATATAATACCATCTAAAAACTGAGATTTACAGTTATGCCCTTCTGCCATCAAAATAAGAGAATGTTGCAGAAAATGTTGGCTATGTCAGGGAGATGTGAAATGTTTTCTGTTGGTTGGTTGGTTTGTTTTTTGAGACGGAGTCTTGCTCTGTTGCCCAGGCTGGAGTGCAGTGGCGCAATTTCGGCTCAGCACAACCTCTGCCTCATGGGTTCAGGCAATTCTTCTGCTTCAGCCTCCTGAGTAGCTGGGACTACAGGTGCGTGCCACCATGCCTAGCTAATTTTTTTATTTTTATTTTTAGTAGAGACGGAGTTTCACTATGTTGGCCAGGCTGGTCTCAAACTGACCTCATAATCTGCCCACCTCAGCCTCCCAAAGTGCTGGGATTACAGGCATGAGCCATCCCGCCTGGCCCAAAATGTATTTATTTTTTTAAGATACACATTGAAATGAGTAGTTTTAAAATAATTATCTCTCTTGAAAATATGAGCTTTATTTATCTCATAAATAAGCTCCAGATTTGAGGGTAACATTCTGGATCTCAGTCCTAGCACTGCTTCTTGCCCTATAGCCAGAGTTTTCTCATCCAGTGACAAGGGCTGGGCCAGATAATCCATGTTACACAAACCCTGATCCTAAAATTCAGTGAGTCCGATGCTAGCTTCCACTATCTGCTTTTTAGTTAGAGAATTCCTGACTTTTTCTATTATGTTTATTACCTAAAGGTGAAGTGTTGGATTGCTTGTTTTTTCCTCCCCTACTAAGCAGGTTTTCACTCCACTTCCCACATCCCACCCCAGACCTCTCACAAAAAGAGTCTCATCTGAAATGTGAATGCAGCTTATCTCTCCACAGGTAGCCAGGAACAGGGTGCACAGTCAAGGCAACCCCAAAAAGGGCCTCTGTCCCGGCCGTGCCTGCAAAGTCATCCTGAGCGTCCTGAACGTTCCTCAGCTGGAGGCGCTTTTCCCTGCTCAGTGTCTGGACCATTGCCAAGAAGATCTGTCCAGCTGTAAGCCTGATTTTATATAGTTATTTTCACTTATTTTTTATTTTGCAAAATGTAAACGAATCTGTTTAGCTAGGAAATCACGTCCCTTGAAAGTGATTATAACCTAATTTGACATGCAGTATTTGTATACTTATTCTAGTGTTATGATGCATTTACTGTGTTTGCATAAATAGAGATTTCTGTATAATTACCACAAGATAATGTAAAGAGTTAATCATATGAAATCCCCCAAAATCTCATCTGAGTGATTTTTTTTAATTTGAAAGTAAATTTTCCTTTAGAAATAAATTGGGCCCATTTCCAAAATATTCTATAAATCTTCTTAGAGAGGCTCACAAAAACATCTACTTTATCCATTCTTATTGATCATTAATTGATATGCTCTAATTGCCCTTATACCTAATATGTGCCAAATACCAGCAAAGATAGCATAGACATGAGTCTTGCCTTCAAGGGTATTACATGTAAACAAGTCTGGAAGGGCTTCATAAGGAAAGGTGGAACTCTGCCTTGAACTTATCTGCTGATCTTTGATAATCACTATGGTTCCTTCATGATCTATACAATGAAAAATGAATATAAGAAAAGATTTTTATAGAAGAAATATCAAAAAGAGAGGCAACTAGCATGAAGGAAGAACTATACAGATTTTAAAACTTACCTCTTTTATTTTATTGACAAATAAAAGAATTTCCCTCAAATTGGAATATTTTTACTAAAACTGGGAAGGAGTAATCACATAAAGAACAACCCAATAGTTCTATACTCATACACCAATTGAAGCTATACTAGTAGATAGTAATATACAAGTATACCAATATACTACTTGTTTATCTTTCTGAAGGTAAATCAATGTTTCTCTCTGCACTTATCTGCTTCCATTCACTCAGTTTTTTATTTGTTTTTGTGACAGAGTCTTGCTCTGTTGTTCAGGCTGGCATGCAGTGGCACAATCTCGGCTCACTGCAAACCCCCCTCCTGGGTTCAAGTGATTCTTGTGTCTCAGCCTCCCCAGTAGCTGGGATTACAGGCATCTGCCACCACACCCGGCTGATTTTTGTATTTTCAGTAGAGACAGGGTTTCACCATGTTGCCTAGGCTGGTCTCAAACTCCTGACCTCAAGTGATCTGCCCACGCCTCGGCCTCCCAAAGTGCTGGGATTACAAGCATGAGCCACTTTGCCTGGCCTCATTCAGGTTTTATTGTGTGCTTTGTTCTGTCTTGGAATATTTGAGGGTTAAGAAATTAGGTCAAAAGTCTGCCAGCATACACCAAGCTGTGCGTATAGTGAAAGGAGGGCTGGCAAAATGTCTACCATGGCATCTGCTTTAGAAAGATGGAGCTGTCACTGCAGGTGTACACATCACTAATGCCATCCTTTCTTATCACTAGGTGCTGGAAACTCAGGTAAACCAGGGAGGAGAAAGTATCTTCATTTCTCCCGAGAGTGTTATTTCTCCATCATCACGTTCAAAACCTTCTCTCAATTCTTTGAGTTCTTCTCTTTATCTTGTTTCCTAAAAGAAAAATGACATTTAGACATAGCTATGAAGTAATGTCCCCAGTAAGACAGATTTTTAAATGAATGAATTCCATACAATTTCTATTTAAAAATTGTCAGAACAAAAGACAGATATTCAGAAATAACATGGGTTACAAGAATTGCTTATGGTCTTAAAAAAAACAAAGTCACTATTTGTTGTTACTAATATTCATGACTATCATTTAATACTCTATATGTTTCCATGAAATCTAATTCAAGTCAATACTTCAATGACTTGTTTTCAATTAATGTACACTGACTAAAGTACCTTAGTATGTCCAGTGGTTCGCAAGTTCATTTCTTTATATCAAAGAAGGAATAAAAAGTACCCATCATTTGTCAGTGACATCCTGTAGAACTAAAATAGTGGTATGATACCACCATTTGTAGAAGTATTAGTTATTATTTCTATAACTGAATTAATTTTAACCATCAATTAGGGAATACTTAAAAGGTAACACCCTCCAGGTAAGCTGACTAAACATGTATACCCTACTTTCTGTTTCAAGCCCAAGTTCCACTTTGTTCTCCCAATCTAGATTCAGTATAGGGTCATCATGGTGAAGAATTCTAATTATGTGATTTGGATCCTAGTTCCTCTACTCAGTCCGGTGGTCCTTTGAGCCAGTTATCAAACCTTTCTGTGCTTTAGTTTCACTTTCTGCAAAATTGGAATAACAAACACTTCCCATTTTTTGTAAGGGTTTATGTAAATTATTCCCAGAGGACACATAGAGCATTGCCTGGCACATGGTAAAATCACAGGAAATGCTCACTAGTTGTACTGGTGAGCCTTGGATGGCCTTGATTTACACTTACCACTATATTTTCCTCATTTATTTATTCAGTCTATTTCCTGAATTCTAATCAATGTCAATGGGAAATTAAATTAATGATAAATTATCCATTTAAGTGTATGTGTTCTCCTCCTCCCTCCAATATCTCCATTACATTTTTGTCTTCCATTAATGTGGCTAATTGTGAAGTGACTATGTTCATGACTACCTTATTTATCTGCCTATTTGATGTTCCTCGTGGGAGACACTAGACATTAAAAATGACACTAACTATAATACCAACAGTATAGGAAACTGCCTGATTACAAAGTTTCCTTTTATTGCCTCCCTCTCATCTTCAGCCTACTTTCCTTTCTAACTGACCCAACTAACCCAACCCAGGCTACCAAAGATGAGCCTATGTGAAATGCAAAATGTCTAAGATCCACCCTTGCTCCCCTTTTGCCAATCAGTGCTTATAAAACTCCTAGGGCAAGTTTCCTTATTTTTGACATGAGTTCTTTGTCATAGTCATCTTAGGAAAAGGAATAATTTCTCCTGCTGCATCTATAGCATTTTCACAGTGTTACATCCAAACTGACTTGATACAGTCTCAAGGGGATGACAGGACGTTTCTGTGGAAAGTCTTCTCAGAGGTGGGGATTTTGTTAGAGAGCCACATGCCCCACTTTTGAGGCAATTACCCCAGTTTTCACATTCTCTCTCTCCTGTGTTTCGGAGAACAGATCGAACGTTCTCTTCCTCCAGGTCCCTGTTGATTGCCTGAACTGTGAGAGTGCTGCTTGAAATGACAAGGGAATGGGGTAGAACTGGAGTTATCCAAAAAAAAAACATGTGGTAGGAGGCTCACTATTCAATAATACATATTCTATGAGGCCTCCCCGAGGGTCCTCAGGTTTTCGGCAGAATATTAGTTGGTTACTTAACACACTCTATTACCTTCATTTAAGGACTTTAAATCAGGAAGCTTTGTTTACTTTTACTAAATAAGATACCAGAAAACGGAATCCCCCTTACTTTCAATTGGTAGGATGAGGAAAAGTCTCCTACAACAATGCTCTTTCTACTCTGGAAGGAGATGCTATATCATGAATGTGTGTGTTTGGTCTGCTTAGTAAAGTATTCATAGAATCATATAAAGCACATACTCTTCAGGTTTTTCAATTGGCAGACATGGAAATAGTTTTGTTTTCGTTTTGTTTTAATTTTCTCTGATCTCTAAAATGTATCATTTTGCATGTGAGAAACCGAAACAAAAGACAAAAATATCAGAAGTGTCTTGCTTCAAATTATATTGGTTTGTAAATAAGTTTAGGATGGTTTATTGAAAACAGGATTAAAATTTCTCTGTCTCACCTACTGCCAACACAACTTGCTTCTGCTGTGGCACATCTGAAGGAAAAAATAAATGTTAGATGTGAAATTTATAAAAAATGACACGGAGAAAAACAATGCTCTTAATAAATAATATACTATTATAAGAGAAACAGAGTGATTGAGTAATGGCACTCTAATGATTTTTCCCCAACAGCTCACACACCTGCTCTGGCATTGTTTTTGTAGCGATTTGTTTTCTTTGCTCAGCGGAACTACTTACTGTGAGAACAGTCGTCATGAAGTCGTTTACAAAGGTGACTAAACTACCTTCTGCTAGGGTGTCAAACTGCCCCAAATTGGAAGATCAAATAAAATTCTGAATATGATGCCTGGGTGTTGGAGTGAGCACGTGTTGTGAAACACTACTGAATGGGGAGCTCAGACTGTCTTTGAGAAATCTTTACCAAGGTCCTGAGGGCCATTTTACAGATTGCCTTTCTAAATTTTAGAGTGTAAACAGCCCAGACTGGAATGAATCAACATGTGTAAAGAACTGTGAGGCAGCTCCTCTCTCTCCCTGGATCTCAATGATTGTTACAAAGATGAAGGTTCCAGTCATTCCTCCAGCTCTGAATTGTCATTTGACCTATGCCAAATGTCATCAGTTACTGGATTACCATTTATTTCTATCACATGAAAACAAATCCACTGTCTTTATCATAGAGATTAAATATAGGCAAGAGATATAAAGAGTTGAAAATGTATAAAGGAACAGTGATTAACATTAAAAACAATTTTGGGTATTATTTGGTAAAACATCATTACTTATAAATATATAAGAGCAGGTTTGGGGGTTGTAAACGCATTTCTTACACTTGTTATCTAATTTATATGCCATAATCGAATGTATATTGTCATCTTGATGCCATTCATCCTTGAAGCACTGACATTTGCTATTCTGGAAAAGGCCATTTCACAGAGTTCTCTATTATAATGCCTGAACTTCTGTTTCTGAATGAGATTCAACGGGATTTCTAGAGGAGGGGGAATAGAAGAACACCCATTTCTACTTTTCTGTCTTCAAAGTTAAGACATAGCAATGATTACACATTCTTTTTAAGGGAATAGGCTCAAATTTAAGGCAATGGAAATCAGTTGTAAAGAGTAGTCAATGATAATCTGTAATCTCAATTCCTGTTCAAAAACCACTTAGCATAATTTGGCCTACATTTACTAAGCAAAAATTAGACACTGACCAGAACCAGAAGGAGAAACTAGTAGTGTAGGGGTTGATACTGTGTAATGGTATTGAATAGGTCATTCTAATTTGCCAGGCCTTCTCACAACAGTGTCAAGGCCTTGGAGTCACAAGACACTGAGTTCTTATATAGCCTTAGCTGTGACAGTATCTTCTGAAACTTCTTTCGGCTATATCTTGAGAGGTGAGTCAAGTGTCTATTTGGAGGCAAGACCTTAGTTTTGTGTTTATGTTGTGTCTTGTAGTTTGAGTTAGGAAAAATGTCAGAACAAACACAATGCCATTTGCAAATGAGTTAGCTGGTTTGTGCATGCTTTGCCCGGCATGGAATGTCTATGTACATTCATTCTTAGTCTCAGGAGCTGTACTTGAAGTGTCTGCAAATGGTAAATTACCATCTGATGTGTGACACCATGGTTTATCATCTTACACTTGATTAAGTCAAGCAGGATATTGTTTATAATAAGCTACAGATCTGTGTGGTTGGATAACCTTGTAAAGCACTTAGGTCAGGGTTTGTTGCATAGTAAGCTCTCAATAAAATTAGACTCTGGGTAATTGTCATGGAACTATCTTAGAGAAAAATGGCTTTAAAAGGCCATCACATCCAGCCTCCTGCCTCTGTGTGGTAAGTATCATACAGTGAATTACTTTCTCCAACTCTTCATTCTCTTATCTTATACATTTATGTGTCTACCCTGGCTTGGCCATAGGACTTTCTTTGGTCAATGGGACAATACAGGAATGTTGGAGAGCAGAGCTGAAATATGCTTGTGGAATTGGCCTGCTATCTTGCACTTCTACCATTGCCATGAGAAGAATATTCCCCAGATAGTCACTCTCCCTTCAGCTTAGGCCTCAGAATGCATATGGCTGTCCCAGCCACCTCATGCACATCATTTTTGTGGCAATGGCTGATAGATACTGTAAATATAAACTATTATTTGCCATAATGTGTGAGTCATCCAAAACCCTAAAGGGTAAGTGTATTAATTTTCTAGAGCTGCCATAACAAAGTATCATCCACTGAAGGGCTTAAGCAACACAAATTTATTTTCTCACAGTTCTGCAGTCTAGAAGGCCAAGATCAAGTTGTTGGAAGGGTTGGTTTGTTCTGAGGTCCATGTGGTAAAGATCTATCCCAGGAAACTCTCCTTGACTTATAGATAGTTATCTTCTCTCTATGCCTTCAAAAGGTCCTCTCTCCCTGCATTTATCTGTGTCCTGATTTTCTCTTCTTTTAAGGACACTGGTCATATTGGATTAGGGCCCACCCTAGTGACTTCATTTTATCTCGTTAAAGACTCTATCTCCAAATACAGTCACATTTTGAGGTATAGCGGGTTAGGACTTCAACACATGGACTTTGAGGAGATGAAATTCAGTCCATAAAAGTAAGTGATGTACAAGTTTTCTACCAGTACAGGGAAAGAAAACCCACTTTGTCTGCTACCTTTCAATTTCAATCTTGGGTCAGCAACTTTTTCAAGGGCCCTAGAATTCACTCTTCTCCACAAGTTAACATCTGTGTGTTTTAGCAACCTAATACTACATGCCTGGAAATTTAGGCCTGAGCACGGGGTAGCACTTTTCAGTGAGCAGAGGCTGAACATATCTCTCTTATGATGCCATTGACATTTCAGGAACTGTAGGGCATTGCATTCTGGCTCTGAGGGATCATTCTGGACCTACCACTTTTGTCATCAATAAAACAGCAACAGACAAAGCATTAAAGTAAGTTGTCTAAATTGAAAAGGAACTTATTTGTCAATTAATCAGCATATAACTAGGCAAATGTGTATGAGAATGTTCCTGTATGGTGGAACCCTCAAATGGTAAAGAGAAAACTTTCAAGTAATACTAGAAAATGCCTTCAGACAAATAAAGTCTGTTGTATACTGTGCCTGACTTGGGATGGATGACTTGGAGAAGTTTCCATGTGCGTAGTTCATCTTTGGCCAACCTGACTTATCAAGCTCATCAGGAACCCTACCTTCATCATAGGTCTTCCAAGCTCTGCCACCTCAATCATGTTTTCTGATATTTTATAACCACTCCCATTCTCACTTGTTACCCTAGTAGCTTTTCCCGCAGTTTTTTTTTTTTTCCTTTCTATGGTCTCTAGGACTCCTCTGTGACTTCATTAATAAAAACATTTCCATTGAGCAAAACATATTACACAGAGAAAGAAAGCGAGAAAGAGAAAAGAAAGAAAGAAAGAGAAAGAGAAGAAAAAGAAAGAAAGAAGGAAAGAAAGAAAGAAAAAGAAAGGAGAAAGAAAGAAAGAAAGAAAGAAAAAGAAAGAAAGAAAGAAAGAAAGAGAAAGAAAGAAAGAGAAAGAAAGAGAAGAAAGAAAGAGAAGAAAGAAAGAAAGAAAGAAAGAAAGAAAGAAAGAAAGAAAGAAGAAAGAAAGAAATGAAGGAAGAAAAGAAGGAAGAAGGAAGGAAGGAATCAAAATTCTTCACCTGACTTTGAAAACCTCTCCAAAATGGAAGATTCTTTCATGTCACTTCCCCCACCAACACTAGTCTCTCATATAAGCCCTTCTCTGCACATGGACCTGGATTTTTGCTAAATTCATACACCTCTTAATGTTATCCAGTTCACTGCTTTAACACATACTGTTTCCCTATGTAAAGTGACCTCTCTCATCCTCTCCACCTGTGCTAATATTATTCTGTGTCAAGGCACAGCCTAAGAGGCTTCTAAACCCTTCCTGTTCACCCAGCCGACATGCTCACTCTCCACCCCCTACTTCCAACCCTTACAGTCTTTATCTCTCTCGGACCTGTATCATGCATTATAACATAAAGTTATTTATCTTTTTAACAAATACATTTTCTCTCCCAAATGATATTATTAGTTCTTCACAATCAAGAAATCATCTTTTCACTGATATCATTAACAATGAAAACAGTGTTACGTATGCAGCAGATTGCTCTTTAAAAATACATTGAATAACATATTTATTGAATGAATCAATGGCATCAACTCAATATATGTTTATTAATTGAATAATGAAATACGGAAGGAACAAAGCAAGTACGTATTGAATAAGTGAATCTCTGAAATCAAGCCTACAGACTGCCCAGATGTTCTCACCCATGGGGAAAGTTCCACAGTTCCAAATCACAGTTGGATGATATTTACACGGCTTAATACCATCTTTACTGAATTATCTCAAGTTTTCACTGATATCAGAAATAAATGTTTTTGTCACGCAGCCTAATTTATATTTCTTGGCATATATGAGCATTCTATTCATAATATGGCTATTTATAGTCATTTGTTTTGCTTTAATACAATTTAACTCAGAAGTACTGAATAGAGGGCATTCAAGTTTTTGATGGTTCAGTGAAGTCAAACATATTTCAGAAGCAAATCTGGGCCACAGGGCCTTATTCTGGAGACAAAACAGTGAGAGTATAGAAAGGTTAAATAATATGCCCTAAGATGCACAGCTAATTGGCAAAAAGCTCTAGTCTAGAATAGAGATTCCTTCAGTCCCTATACCATATTCTTCACTACCTCCTGCTACCACTATTGGTGAGATAATTAAAAGACAATCTGCAATATGACCATTTTCTTCAAAATAATATTTTAATGCTATTCTCTGCACATTGACTATTCACATATAGATTATAGCATAATCTATATTATGCTGTGTATAGAAGAAGTTTAATTTCCAGCACCATAAGGAAGTCTTTGTAGTGGTTTCCCTCAACTAAGACAATATAGAAATTGGTATAAATGTGTGATCCAGGACCAGGCAAGCACAGGACACCCAAGTTGAGCTAAAACTAGTGAAGGGACACCAACCACACAAATGCAGAAGTGGCCAAGCTGAAAATGAACCACAATCACCCCATATTTGCTTTGAAATTTAAGATCCTTAAGTAGATATTCCCTCCTTTAAGTGGATATCCCTCCTTTAAGTGGAAATCCCTCCTTTAAGTGGAAAGCCTCCGTATGAAGCTTTTGTTCATACAATGTGCTATTAACTAAATGTTTGTAGAACCCTAAAATTCATGTGTTGAAGCCCTAATCCTCAATGTGATGGTATTTGAAAGCAGGGGCTTCGGGAGGTAATTAAGTTTAGACAAGGTCAAGAGGGTGGGGCTCTTATAATGAGCTTAATACCCTATAAAAAGAAGAAGATATACACAATCTCTTTCTATTTCTGTCTTTCTCTCTCCCTCCACAGGAAGGCTCCAAAGAAAGGCCACATGAGGACATAAGAAGAGATGGCATCTGCAAGTCAGGAATAGACTCTCACTAAGAACCAAATGCACTGGCACCTTGATCTTGGGCTTTTCAGCCTCCAGAACTGTGAGAAATACGTGTCTGTTGTTTAACTCACTCAATTTATGGTATTCTGTTATAACAGTACAGAAAGACTAAGATAGTAACTGGTACCAAAAAAGTGGGGTGCTGCTATAACAAATACCTAGAAATGTGGAAATGGCTTTGAAACTGGGTAATGGGTAGAGACTGAAAGAGTTTTAAGACGCAAGCTAGAAAAAGCTAAGATTCCCATAAAGGGCAGTTAGGGATGATTCTAATGAGACTTAGAAAGAAAAGAGGAGAGCTGCAGAGAGCACGTCTATCTTCTTGGGGGATATCTAAATAATTAGGAATGGAATGTTGGCATAAATATGGACAATAATGGCCATTTTGGTAAAGGGCATTCAAGTTGTTTGGAACAACTTAGGTAGAAATGAGAAACGTTATTGGAAACTGGAGGGAAGGCAACTTTTGTTTTTAAAAAAATAATACTTGGCTGAACTGCATTTGTGTTCTAAAGTTTTGAGGAAGGTAGAACTTCCAAGCAATGAAATTAGATATTTAGCTGAGAATATTTCCAAGAGAAGTGTCGAAGGAGTGGCCCAGTTCCTCCTGACTACTTATGGTAAAATGCAAGAAGACAGAAATAAATTGAAGAAGGAATTGTTAAGCAAAGATAAACCAGAACTTAAAGATTAGAAAATTCTCAGCCCATCTATATTGTAGAGAACGCTAAGCATGTGGTGGAGTAACCACTTGATAAGAGGATTAATATGGGTAGGAACCATGGACCTAATCAGCCACCCCAGCAGGAACGATGCTAATTTGAATGTAAGGGGACAGAGATGAGACTAAATGAAGGAAAGCTTTCACACTTTTTACATCCTACAGGACTAGACTAGAGAGCTATTTGGCTGTCAACATTATTCTTCAGGGAAATAGAAGCATGACCCTGAAGGTGATTCAGAAATATCAGACCTGCTTCCTTGCTTTCAAAGAAGCAGGAAGGGCAAATGCCTTCACTTCAACAGCCAGATTGCAGCATCCTAGAGCAGTAAAAGGGGGCCCACCAAGAGATTTTGGAGCATGACTCTTCACAAACCCCACCTGGCAGAACCACCCACCCCAATGAGTCTGGAAGGCAGGACTGCTGCTCCAGGTGGTCCAGTAGGCAGGAAATCATTTTAAAGAGGATTATTACTGAGCCTTAAGATTTCATGGAATTTGACTTGCTAAGTTTTGGACTTACTTAGGATCCATCATTCTTTCTTCGTTCAGATTTCTCCCCCTTTGAAGGGAAATATCTGTCCTATGCATGTCCCATCATTGTATTTTAGAAACACATATTTTTTATGGTTTCACAGGATCGCAGACAGAAAGGAATTTTGCTTCAGGATAAATGTATTTCTAGTTTCATCTATATCTTATTTGGATAATATACAAATAAAACTTTGGACTTCAGAGTTGATGCTGGATCAAGAGTTCTAGGGCAATTTGGATGGAATAAATGTATTTTGTATGCAGGAAGGACATTAATTTGGGGGATCACGGGTATACTATTATGGACTGAATATTTGTATTCCTCAATATGTTGAAATGTTGAAAACATAATCCCCAGTGTGGTGATATTTAGAGATGCAGCATTTAGGAGGTAATAGGGTTAAATTAGGTTATGAAGGTGGGGTCTTCATGATTGGATTAACACCCTTATAAAAAGGAGATACAAAATCTCTCTCTCTCTTTCTCTCTCTCCTCTTTCTCTCTTTCTCTTTCTTCAAATGCATGCACCAAGGAAAGATCACATGAAGACATAATAAGAACACTGTATCTACAAATCAGGAAGAGGACCCTTACCAAGAACTGAATCCACTGGCACTTTGATCTTGGATTTTGCAGCCTCCAGAACTGTGAAAAATAAATATGTATTGTCTAAGCCATCCAGTCTATGGTATTTTGTTATAGCAGGCTGAGAAAACTAAGAGACTAAGACACCCATTCAATACACCTTGACTCACCTGACTATAAACTCATCTCAGCTCTGTGTTAAGAGGAGGGCTAGGCCAGGAGTGGTGGCTCACACCTGTAACCCCAGCACATCAGGAGACCAAGCACATTGGGAGGCCGAGGAGGGAGGATCACTTGAGCTCTAGAGTTCAAGACCAGCCTGGATATTATAGCAAAACCTCCTCTCTACTAAAGTCAAAAAAATTAGTCAGGCATGGTGGTGTGCACCTGCAGTCCCAGCTACTCTGAGGGCTGAGGCAGGAGGATTGCTTGAGACTGGGATATGGAGGGTGCAGTGAGCTATAATAGTGCCACTGTACTCCAGTCTGGGTGACAGAGAAAGACCCTGTCTCAAAAAAATATATAAATAATTAACTTCTAATTTAAAATAAGAGGCTTAATAGCCTGGTTCTGCGATGTCACATACGTACCCATTAACAGTAGCCTTCTGGTGACAATGACTTAATCTACTAGCACAGGTAGGCAATAGAGATAAAAGCTTAGCTAATTAACAAAAAAATTGATTTTTCGCAATCGTTCAGATATGGAAAGAACTTAAGTGTTCATTGACAAGTGAATGTTAAAAAAATCTGTGTATATGTATATATACTTTATAAATATGTATAATAGAATATATATATTTCATATATATACAGCCATATATGTGTGTGTGTATATATATGTATATGTGTATATAGATGTATATGTGTATATATATGTATATGTGTATACAGATGTATATGTGTATATATATATGTATATGTATATATTTCCAAGAGTAAAATTTCTAAGGGAGAAATCCTGCCAAGCTTGTTAATCTCATGCAGATGTATGTATGTATATATACATATGTGTATATATATGTGTGTGTATATATATATATATATATACAGCCTTAAAAAAGAAGGCAATCTTGCCATTTGTTTCAACATGGATAAAACTGGAGGATATTATGATAAATGAAATAAACCAGACACAGAAAGACAAATACTACCTGAGTTCACTTACATATGGAATCCAAAAAGTCAAACTCGTGGAAACAGAGTAGAAGGATGGTTGTCAGGGGCCAGGGAGTGGAGGGAAATGTGAGATGTTGGTCACAGGGTACACACTTTCAGTTCTAAGATGAATAAGTTCTGAGAATCTAATGCACAGCATGGCGACTACAGTTGATAATAATGTATTGTATAGTTGCAATTTGCTAAGAGAAAATCTTATGTATTCTCACTACAAAAGAAAAGGTAACTATGTGGGGCAATGAATATGTTAATTCGCTTGATTGTGGTGATCATTTCACAATGTATATCTAAATATGTTTTCATGTGTAATTTAAATGTATACAATTTTTATTTGTTAATTATACCTCAATAAAGCTAGGGGAAAAGGATTGGATTCCAGGACCATTCTGCTGTTAGCTGTGTGGATTTGAGATTCTGCATTCAATCTACACATTTATATCCAAAAAAGATTGGACTGGAAAAATACTTGCCATATAGTGTCCTCAGAAACCCTGGGGTCTCCCAGAAGTGCCTCTTGGCTTTATCAGCTAAGTTATCAGGTTAGGAATTCATGCCTCCCAACCCAACTTCAACCTGAGCTGTTCTGTTTTAATCCGCTGTATACACCAGGATTCTGCATAATGCTTAACTGGGAAAAAAACAGTCCTACTGTGAAAACAATAGCAACAAAACAAAATACTTGAAATCCACCGGAGTAATTAATCTCAGGTGCTTGCTGGCTCCTTCTCTCTGTGAGATATTAGAGAATAGGAAGGCCATTCTGGTGCCTTTCAGATCCTATCAAGCAGTTCTGATCTTGTCTGGATCAGCCTGTGTTACTGGGATCAGCCTGCATTACTGAAGCTACCTACCACACAGATTCTTAGAGGAATCATTCTCCCCACTTTGAGGGCTTTGTAGGCCATAGGCAATCCAGGATTCTAGATCCAATCAGAAAGATATGGATGAAATACATTTTTTGCAATTTTCCCTATGGCCTAGACCCACTGTGAAAAAGTTCTGGGATGGTGTGAGGATCTGACTCAACAAATATTCACTGAACATCAAATATAGGCTACACATTAGCTTGGTACTGCTAGGTTTGAGCTGATATTTGTCATTTTGTTTTCGTTGTTGTTATTATTATTTGTTGTTGCTTTTCCACACTTAATTCAGAAACTCCAGTTCCTACAACTTTATAGAGTAAGAAAATGTAGGGGTTAATGTCCTTTCCCCTGCTCTACATATTTCCATTGAATTCTTCCAATCTCTATTTAGCACTAATTGAATGTCCAATACTGAGCTAGGTACAGAGATAAATAAAAAGATATGGTCCCTGTCTTCAAGGATTTAGAGTGTATCGAGGAGAAAAAAAAACTTCCACACACAACACAAGCAGGTAACAAAGGAAGAGTGCTAAATTAGCTACAACCACCTGCCAAAGGTGTGGTACTGACACTACATCTGCTTGGCAGTTTGAAAAGGGCAAGATCAAAGCGAGCTGGAGTTTTGAGGTCAGGGGTGGGATTTGATCTGTTTATTGAAGGGCTACAAAGATTTGGACATAAAGAGAAAATGGCTCCTTATAGGGAAAGGGGAAAAATCAGAAGATAAGCACAAGGGGCCCTAAGGAGACTGGCTGCCTTGGAGCAAAAGCTTACTATGTCAAAGAGCCTAGACACCTAGCCACTGCCATCATGTTAGTGGAGGTTGCTGGTCAAGTGACTTCTCTGTCCTGGATCTCAACTCTTCAATTTCCAATGAAAATTAGCTCCCGGGCTCCTATTTATCTTAAAGATGCATCTCCATTTAAATGTGTTTAATGCTTGCAACATGCTCAGTGTTCACTACCTATGAGAGAGGCACACATTATTATTACCATAATCATCGTTTACCACCTGCTTGCCTCACTTGAACCCATTACTCATGCCATCCCTCTCCCAGGGGGAACACTTCGTCACCTCTCAGGGTTCATATACCTGCTCTTTGGGAGATAAATTTACTAAATTATCAATTTTACAGTGATCCCTTTCAAACGCTTTGGGAACTTGAAAGGGAGAGTGGTATTTGACTTGGATTCCTCAATAACTATGCATGCTTTGAGAAGCTGATGGTGTTTGAGAGTGGGTCAGTGTCCTTTCAAAGTCAGTAAAAGAAAACATCCCACAGAGTGACTTAAGAAACATAAGATCCAAAATATCTTCCAAAGTAGGGGTCTTCCCACAAGAGAACAATCTTCCACATTTTCCTGTTTCTCCCACGTTCTCTTTTTCTTAAGCTAGTAATGATAATCTGGGAATAAATACACATTTTCTAAGGGAGAAATCCTGCCAAGCTTGTTAATCTCATGCAGATGTGATGATACTTTTACTATGTCATAATATGGCTTCTTAAAAAACAAGTTGGAAGGGGGGGGAAAAGCCCACCAAAAAACAACAAATATTCGCCAACCCATATGGTCAGTAATTGCTGTTTAATAGTCCTCCTATTACAAACCTAAGAGGCAGCAGTCTGAATTACCAGTAGAGTATTAATAAACAGGAATGAGTTAATAGTGCATAAAGACCTTCTAGTGGAACAGTGGGGGAGTTGAATATTCTTTTCTTCAGTCAGCTGTAAGTAATTACTGCATGGTGTGCTTCTGACTATTACCATAACAGAGCAATTGGACGTGAAGAATGGATAATAGTATGGACATGGAGGTATTTTTAGAATATCAGCAGTGAAGCAGGTAACTGGCCTACTCCAGTAGAAACCTTTAAATAAGTTTCGAAGACTTATTTTTTTTTCCTTATGACATTTAGCCATGGTAGAATTTTAAAAAGATCAATCTAATACATTATTTAAAATAACTTTACAAAGAGGATGCCTGTGATATGTAAATAAGGAGCCAAGAAGGGAGGAAGGAAAAGCCTAAAAAGCCCAGGCGGACACGAGGCATGAGCCGATGTTACTGTAACTACATAATCACAGGTTCCCTCCTG
Organism: Nomascus leucogenys; assembly: GCF_006542625.1. Lineage (NCBI taxonomy): Eukaryota > Metazoa > Chordata > Mammalia > Primates > Hylobatidae > Nomascus > Nomascus leucogenys. Next base: position 23,529,506 of record NC_044394.1, on the reverse strand, counting down.
CTCCTCGGAGACACAGCCTTCCTCTGCCTGGATGCCCAATCTGCTTGACTGGCTCCCACTGGCTGCTCAGGTGAAAGTGAAAATATTCAAATCAGAGCTGTAACTATGATTGCTGGAGTTGTGGGTTTTCTAAAATTGAGTTAGTCATCCTCAGTGATTTAATGATGCATATCATTTATTTTAAAATATTATTACAGGGGCATTGACTGAGCTGCGGCTCCTTTTTCAAGAGACTGTCCATTATGCAATGCGGCAGGGTATGTCATGGATGGCGGCAGGCTGAGATATTGTCTAACGGCACAACATATGTTCTCAGATGAAAACAGCTTGAGACTTTGATTCAGAAAGCGGTAATTTTGTAAATGCACACAAATATCATTTAAGGAATATTTTGATTTTTTTTTCAGGGTATAGGTCCTTTTCCTGCCTCCTGGCTGCACAGGCCGAAGCTGATTTTTCAATTTGCAGGTTTGTTAAGCATCATGGAATGTTTTGGTTCTCAATCAAGAATATTCTTCCCAAGTGGTTCCAAAGTCCTACGCTTGAAAATAAACGCGTGTCCTCTTTGTCTCCTAGCAGCATGTGTTCCAATGTACAATAGCAGCACAGGACGGAGCAAGGCATTGCCTTTGATTGAACCACCCTATAGGTTTTTAACCTGCCACTCTCAGGGGCTGCAAGCTTTCTTAAAGCCAGGCGGCATGCTCTCTTCTCTGGGCGGCACTGGCAGCTGGAGTCCAACGGGGGTGGTTAGGAGCCAGGACCCAAGTCCTCCTCCTGGCAGGATTCCTGTCTTACGTTGTGGCACAGGAGCTGAACAGAGGATAAGCCACCCCAGTGCTAATGACCTCAGAGTCCCACCTGAAAAGAAGAAGCACAACCTATGGGACAGATGGCAATGCTTAACTGATCTCTGCCCACCCCTTTGAAGTCCTCTGACAAACAATTGTGTGTGAAATAAACACTGTCACACTTATTTTTCCTGAAAAAAACACATTATTGTGTCTGAGCTCCACCAGCCAGCATATTCTGATTCATCCAGACACAGCCCCTTGCTTGCTAAAAGATGCTGCAGTGTAAATGTACAGCTGTGTATTTCACCTGTTTAGCTGGTGATTCTTAATAGAAGTCAAGGGCACACCTGTAGAGGTGTTATGGCGACCCAGGGAAAGCCACAGTTTCTCTGTGTTGCTGGTTTAGGTTTTCTTTTTTTCATGTTTTTGAAAATAGAGTAGTTCTCTTTTCCATAAATCTACAGAAAGATGAGGACAAAAGAAAATCTGGCTAATTAAATGCCAATTTTAAACAAAATTTTTCACATTGAACAAAGATCAAAAGTCATTTCTAGAAAGTGCTCATGACCTCTTATTTTAAGGCATTTTAGTGTTTAGAGCATTTGTGTTTCTAATTCAGTAAAATTTTGAGATTTGTACAACTCTCTTTCCATGTGACCACACTATTTATGGTGATGAGTATGTCCCATTTAAATATATTCTGCATCTCCTATTAATCCTGAAGTTCCCAAGGGCATGGGATGGACCTCTGAGTTTTATACCCAGAGTTGACACCATATCCAAAGGACCAGTACAAAAACTTCCCTAGGAAATGATACCACCAACAACCAGAACTGTTACTGTTTCATACCTAGAGAACCTTCTTGGGAGTAGAGAATAAGAGAATTCTCCTGAGTGAAACTAAGAGGGAGAAGGGGGGCTCCAACTCCTTTATATTTCCATTTAGCTCTGAGAAGCCCAGGGAAAAAGAAATACCTGGAATTGTTAAGAAGCTGAGCAGTTTCAGAGGCTACCAATTTATCTTTTCAGTATTTCAGCTGGCAACTCTCTAGTCAAGAATTCTTAGTATTTTCAGGTGTTCCATTGAAACAACTTAGCAGGCCAACACTCCAAAAAGAACCAGTGAAAAGGTAAATTATTGAGTCAATTACACAACTCGACCATTATAAAACTTTCCAGAGTGGTTGAATTCAGCTACCCTATTCATGGGCTATCATGACAACCATTAGGACTCATAAAAATCTTTTTTATTTCTTCAGCATTTGGTAAATAATCCTCTGAAATGACCACTTATATAATATTGCACATAACAGTGATAATAAAAGGTCTAAATAATTTGGCCTCTACTTCCTCATTGGTTTCATCTCCTACCATCCTCTCTGTGGTTTTATTTCAGTTCTTCCATCACCCTGAGCTTATCTCTGCATCTAGGTCTTTTCATTGTCTGTTTCCTCTGCGTAGAATACATTCAACCTCAGTTAAAATGTCATCTCAACAAACTATTCTTAGTGGTTTTCCAAGCATTCTCTAAACCTGCTTTATTTTCCTCACAGAATTTATACTAGCTGATGTTTTCTTGTTTGTACATATGCTAGATTGAACTCTTCTTAATTCTTGACTCCTTCATGCTATAATATACATATCATTTGATATGTCACTGTGAGTAGAAAATATTCCTACCTCATTGCAATTAGGCTTAGTCATGTGACTTGCATTGGTTAATTAAATGTTGGTAGTCAGCATGAGAATAGGCTTCAAATATGCCATGTGTCTTGCTTAGATCCTGGTGCTTCTGCCTTTCCCTATTAGAGAAATAGACCCTAGGTAGTCAGTTTTTGAAGAAGAGTGAGGAGACTCTTAGGACATATCTGAACCTAATCTGAGACTTGGAGCCAAGTCTCCCTATGACCTAAAGTAGTGCTGTTTCAGCCAACCCATGAGACCATTAGCAAGGAAATAAATACTTGCTTATGCCACTGAGTTTTGGATTTGGGTGTGAGGTTTGTTATATATTATACTTGTGGCAATTGCTAGTTAACATAGAAACTCTACCAAAAATGGGCTTCTGCTATCAAAAAATATTAAAACGTGTCATTAGTTTGGGATCACATGGTAAGAAGAGAAGAAACTATTATTTAAAAAGTAATAGAAAGCTAGAAAAATGAAAACCCATATTATGCAATACCAAAACATTTGATAAAACTGTTGACTACAATAATCTGGAAGGCAGAAAGTGTACTAAATTTACTCGTAGCTTTGAGCTGGGAAGTTTTGGGGGCAAAATATTTATAGTATGAATTGGCAGTTGTTGTCTGCATGTAATAAGTTACTACAAGAAAAATATAAGCTTAGAAAAGAATTGACTGACTTGGAAATAAGATTGAGTGAAACTGAGAGAACTCCTAAATTCTGGAAATTATCAGTTTGAAAATTAAACCATTTCTCTCTATAGAGAACACTGCCATTAGAACATCGCCATAAGATAAAGATAAAATCAAGAAAATAGTTGTCACACCCATTGGTAAGATTCCTGAAAAAAGGGCGGAGCATGGTGGCTCACACCTGTAATCCAGCACTCTGGGAGGCCAAGGCAGGTGGATTGACTGAGCTCAGGATTTCGATACCAGCCTGGACAACATGGTGAAATCCCGTCTCCACTAAAATACAAAAAATTAGCCAGAAGTGGTGGCGTGTGCCTGCAGTCCCAGATACTCGGGAGGCTGAGGCAGGAGAATTGCTTGAACCTGGGAGGTGGAAGTTGCAGTGAGCCAAGATCGTGCCACTGCACTCTAGCCTGGCCTACAGAGTGAGACTCCATCTCAAAAAAAAAAAAAAGATAGAAAAAGACTCCTGAAAAGATTAAAGAGACTGAGGGTGCATCTCACAGATGCCTAATACATGCAAATTACCTACTTACAGCTAGAAAAGAACCTGTCTCTAAAAGAATTATGGTTGAGGCATTTGGCATATTATAGTTGACTGGAAGCAAACAGAAAGTTCACGGAGTTTTTGAGAGAGCTGTATTGGCAAGATTACCACCAGCCTGGATTGTTAAAAATTATGTCTGTTGAAAATATGTAAGAATCTCTGAGACCCCAAGATTTTACAGACAGGAAGCAGGCTAAGAAATCTGCTCAGCTACCAAGAGGGCATATTCTCCTCTACTCATCAGAAAGCCAAAAATGAAAAAGGAAGGAGTTCTAAGACAAGAACAAAGACTCATGTACAACAGTAGACTGGGGATAAACTCCCCGGTACAGAAACAGGGCTTAACCAAAATATATGCCAACATCTTTGTAGGAGACCCTGGCAAAATTTGTTCAGCAGAGTTTCAAAATTTCTTTTTTTTTTTTTTTTTTTTTTTTTGAGACAGAGTCTTGCTCTGTTGCCCAGGCCGGAGTGCAGTGGCACAATCTCGGCTCACTGCAAGCTCCGCCTCCTGGGTTCATGCCATTCTCCTGCCTCAGCCTCCCGAGTAGCTGGGACTACAGGTGCCCGCCACCACACCCAGCTAATTTTTTGTATTATTAGTAGAGACGGGGTTTCACCATGTTAGCCAGGATGGTCTCGATCTCCTGACCTCATGATCCGCCCGCCTCGGCCTCCCAAAGTGCTGGGATTACAGGTGTGAGCCATCACCCCCGGCTCAAAATTTCTATATACTAGTTATTCTGTGTTTCTCCCAATTGTCCCCTTGTTGAATGCAGGTGGCTGTTTGTTCTGTTTATATTCCAGCATGGGACATTAGATGTGTGGTGGCAGATAACATATCTTTTCAGTTCATAGAGGTCCAGGTCAACAGAAGTTCCATCCAGACCCAACATGGATCATGAGATCCTGGACTTTGAACTCAATGCCATAATTGGGTGAAACTTTGTGGGTTTCTTGGAATGGCAGTTAATATGTCTTAGATGCAGAAGGAACGTGAATTGTGAACAAGAGAGTCAACTGTGATTGAAAGATGGAGTTATTATTAATACTTTTAATGTTCATTCTTTTTCTATTATAAAATTATACATTACCCTTTTCCCTATGTAACTTCCAGTTTTTTCCAATATGTGTGAAAAATACTCCCTTGATCCACTCATATTGGGCTTGGCATGTGAATTGTCTGAGTTAAAGAAATGTTAGTAAATGCGACAGAAGCAGAGATTTAGACTTGTTGTCATGATCTGGCTTGTTTTCTTGCACTCGTACAGTTCCCCACAAGAAGAACATGCTCCAGATAGCTGGTCCAGGGAGACTGAAGAAACAAGAGGAGCAGATCTGATCCCAACTGACAGTTTAGAGCCAAGATAAGCAAAACTCTGCTAGGGTCAGTCCCCTTCTAGCTAACCCACAGAACTGTTATTGAGATGAATGTTTGGTGTTGCAATTGAGAGATTTAGAGTTGTTTGTTTTGTAGCATTATTGTAGTATAAATGCTAATTGAAACCATTTATGTTTGTTTATTGCTTGCCCCCTCATGAGAATGTAACTGTAAGCTCTATTTTAAAAAGGAAGAGCTCAAGACTAGCCTGGGCAACACGGTGAGACCCCATATTTACAAAAACTAAATTTAAAAAAAAAATTAGCTGGGTGCAGTGGCACACACCTGTAGCCCCAGCTACTCGGGAGGCTGAGGTAGGAGGATCACTTGAGCCCAGGAGATCAAGGGAGCAATGAGCCATGATCACATCATTGCACTCCAGTCTCGGTAGAAGACTGATATCCTGTCTCAAAAATAAATAAATAAATAAATAAAAATAAATAAGAAACTTTTTAAACTCTGTTCATCTATGTATTCCAGTGGATAGAAACATTCTTGGTGTAGAGTCATTGAATAAGTATTTTTAAAAGGAAAAATGTTATATATAGTAAGAAACTACCAATTAAACATTAACTATATATTAGAACTCTGGGCATATCATTTATTGAAAACAAAGTTAAATTTATAGTGGGTAAAGAAGAATGGAAAAACAACAAAAAACAAAAAAAGAAGAATGACATACTTATAAGAAAATAAGCCATTTGAAGTTATTTACAAGAAAGCATTAAAGATATGCTGGGGTGATGTCACAGATAATCTGGTGTAGAGACTACTGGACTGACTGGCATAGTGAGTGCACCAGGTTGAGTAAAGTGCATTACTGTTGGGATAGTGATCCTGTCGTCTCTGTATCTGCAGTTCCAGCACAGAATAGGCTCCCAATACATGTATGTTGAAATAAATTGACTTTCAGAGCTCATAGATGCTTTTTTTCTTTTCTTTTCTTTTTTGTGGTTTGAAAGAGCAGAAAGTTTAATAAGCAAGAAAGATGGAAAAATCTCCCCGTACAAAAACAGAGGGAGGGGGGCTCCAAGCAGAGAGAGAAAACCCCCTTATAGATGCTTTTATACCCTTCTTGGCTATTGGATATGGAAGATATTAAATTATACCAGCAAATAATGCAGGCTTTTGCCTAAGGCTTCGCTCAGCAGAAGACCATCTGACTTGGGAGGAGCTTAGTTATGCCTTTGGGGTCAGCCTTGGAGAACATGGGGAAATCTGTTATCTTTCCGCAGATGAAAAGGCAGGAATTCTACAGATACTCTTAACAGAACTCATGTTTTAGCCTTTTGTATTCTCTAAGTCAACCCATTTTAGTTTCCTATTCTTCATTAGCAATTCTTTCCTTTAACCCAAATGTTGTATCCTTCATTTAATGCAGCAATTCACCTGAACAGTTTATTTACCATCTACCGTTACCCAGCCTCTATTATGGACTACATATTATGCTAAATCCTGGGAACATAATGTTTGAAAAAGACAGTTCTTCTGCCAAGGTGACTATTGAACAAATTTAGACAAATAATCTGATTGTGTGGTTTTAAAGTAAGTGCTACAATTAAAACTTCATCATAAGAACACAAAACTAGAATATCCAAATGATACCAAGGGGCCAACAAAAATTGAATTTGAAGTATATGGAGGAGGGATAATGAGGTGAGAGAAATTACCTTGAACATGTTTTTGTTGATGTTTATAGGAAAGGTGTCTCCATCATATGAAAATAAATACCTGTACCAGTGTATCCCTGAAAAAAAAGTTACAAAGCTGACCAGATATACACTCCACTACTAATGGAAAAGGAAAAAGAGGAGTTTGTTGAGTCCCCAAAGACTCTTTTCTGGAGTATGGTATGCATACCTTACCATAGTTTCAAGAAAAGTGATGAAATGAGAAGGAAACACTAAGCAGCAATTATTCTGGGAAGGAGCAAAAAGCAAAATCTACTGATTGAAGCAGTTTGTACACTTGTTGAAAGCAAGTACCTGTTGTTGGTAGTGGGTTTTTTTTTTTTTTTGAAAGGCACTCGAAGTCAGTAAAGAGAGATTTAAAAGCAAAAGCAAATGAAGAAAGTCTGAAATGTAAAAACAAGACCAAACTGTATAATAATAATAATAATAAAAAAAAACAGAGTGGAATGTGGTCTGACATAGTGAGGGTGTGAAGGGAGAAAAGATCATTAGATTCTGGAGCACTTCAAACATTCAAAAAAAAAATTCTTGCGGGTTGACTGATGAGACAAGATAAGGTGCTCTGAGGCCAATGGTTCAAGAGTTTACGCGGTCCATTTAAAAGTTTTCTGACTTAGTATAGCGCATTTTTTAAGATGGGTGAAAAATATTTAAATTTGTGAACAGGGTGTAAATTCCAAAAATGTATTTATTTTATCCCTGATACTTTTGTTGTTATTGTTGTTTGTTTGTTTGTTCATCTGAGACAGTTTCGCTCTTGTGGCCCAGGCTGGAGAGAAGTGGCGCAATCTTGGCTCACTGCAACCTCCACCTCCCAGGTTCAAGCAATTCTCCTGCCTCAGCCACCCGAATATCTGGGATTACTGACATCCACTACCACACTCAGCTAATTTTTGTGTTTTTAGTGGAGACAGTGTTTCACCATGTTGGCCAGGCTGGTCTCCAACTCCTGACCTCAAGTGATCCACCCGCCTCGGCTTCCCAAAGTGCTGGGATTACAGGCGTGACCCACCACACCCGGCTGCCTGATACTTTTTAACTTTTCATACATATGGAAATTTAATTGTACCAATAACATATCAAGTTAGTCTTTTAATGATATTTGTTTTCCCTTCTTTCCTTTTATTGATACATAATCGTTGTATATGTTGATGTAGTATATGTGATATTTTGACAAATCCATACAATGTGTAATGATCAAATCTGGGTAACTGGGATATCCATCACTTCAAACTATAATCTTTCCTTTCAGGAATGTTCCAAAACTTCTCTTCTATCCATTTGAAATATACAATAAATTATTGTTAACTATAGTCACTCTACTGTGCTATTGAACACTAGAACTTATTCCTTCTATCTAACTGTATTTTTGTACCCATTTACCAAATTTTCTTCATCCTGCTCTCCCCTCTCCCCTTCCTAGCCTCTGGTAATCACCATTCTACTCTCTACTGCCATGAGATCAATTTTTTAGCTCCCACATATGAGTGAGAACATGCAATATTTATCTTTCTCTGTCTGGCTTATTTCACTTCACATAATGTCCTCCAGTTCCATTCACGTTGCTGCACATGACAGGATTTCATTTTTTTTTTTTTTTTTTCTTGAGACGGAGTCTCGCTCTGTTGCCCAGGCTGGAGCGCGGTGGCGCAATCTCGGCTCACTGCAAGCTCCGCCTCCCGGGTTCACGCCATTCTCCTGCCTCAGCCTCTCCGAGTAGCTGGGACTACAGGCGCCCGCCACCACGCCCGGCTAATTTTTTGTATTTTTTTTTTAGTAGAGACGGGGTTTCACCGTGGTCTCGATCTCCTGACCTCGTGATCCGCCTGCCTCGGCCTCCCAAAGTGCTGGGATTACAAGCGTGAGCCACCGCGCCCGGCCAGGATTTCATTTTTTAAAAATTACCAAATAGTGTTTCATCATGTATACATGCCAAGTTTTTAAATCCATTCATCTATTGATAGACATTTAGGTTGATTCTTTATCTTGGCTATTATGAAGGTGCTGCATTAAACATAGGAATTCAGATATCTCTTCAATACACTGATTTTCTTTCTTTTAGATATATACCCAGAAGTGGGATTTCTGGATCATGTAGTAATTCTAGTTTTAGTTTCCTAAGGAACCTCCATAATGTTATCCTTAATGGTTGTAGTAATTTACATTACCATCCACAGTGTGCACGAGTTCATTTTTCTCTGCATCCTGACCAGCATCTGTTATTTTCTTTTTGATAACAACCATTTTAACTATGATAAGATGAGATCTCACTGTGGTTTTGATTTGCATGTTCATGATGATTAGTGATGTTGAGCATTTTTTTTCCTATACTTGTTGGCCATTTGTATGTTTTCTTTTGAGAAATGTCTATTCACATCATTTGCTTATTGAATTATTTGGTTTACTTAGTACTGAGTTGTTTCATTTCCTTATGTATTTTGGTTGTTGGATAGATAGTTTGCAAATATTTTCTGCCATTCTGTAGGTTATCTGTTCATTTTGTTGATTGTTTCCTTTACTGTGCCGAAGTTTTTTAGCTTGATGTGATCCCTCTTCTCTGATTTTGCTTTTGTTGCCTGTGCTTTTGAGGTTTTACTAAAAAAATCTTTGTCCAGATTCTCCAATATTTTCTTTTGGTAGTTTTATTGTTTCAGGTCTTACCTTTAAGTCTTTAATCCATTTTGATTTTATTTTTTATATGCTGAGATGATCTAGTTTCATTCTTCTGCATATATTCATCCAGTTTTTTGGGGGCACCATTTATTGAAGAGTCTCTCCTTTACCCAATGTATGTACTTGGTGCCTTTGTCAAAAATGAGTTGGCTGTAAATGCATGGATTCATTTCTGGGTTCTCTGTTCTTTTCCATTGGTCCATGTGACTGCTTTTATGCCAGTATCATGCTGTTTTGATTACTATCACTTTGTGGTATGTTTATAAGTCAGGTACTGTGATGTCTCTAGCTTTATTCTTTTTGTTCAAGATTACCTTGTCTAATCAAGGTCTTTTATGGTTCTATATTAATTTTATGATTCTTTTCTATTTCTGTGAAGAATGTTATTGGTATTTTGATAGAGATTGCATTGAATCTGTAGATTGCTTTAGGTAGTATGGGCATTTTAACAATATTAGTTCCTCCAATCCATGAATATAGGATATTTTTTCATTTTTATGTCCTCTTTAATTTTTTTCGTCAGTGTTTTATAGCTTTCTTTGCAGAGATCTTTCACTTCTTTTGTTAAAATTTTCATTCTCTCTTTATTATTCCACTCCAATTATTCCTCCTACTGTCCAGGGCCTATGCAGATGCAACTTTCTAATTGAAAATCTTATTCTAATATTTCCTAAAAGGACCTTGTTTCTCATGTACGTATATGTCCTTTGTGAAAAAGACAATTTTAGTAGGAGAGCATATGATCTAGACAACTTTTCTTTCAAGGGACACATTAATAGGAACTCTACTATTTTTTAAATTAATTGATATAAATTATAAAAAGTCATAGATAATTCCCTCCCAACCACAAATTCTAACAGACAAACTATAAATAATTTTATGATTCTTCTGACTGAAGCCAAAGACAAATCAAAGAAAGGTACACATAGATAGATGCCATGATGATATCCTCTTATTTTTAGTATTTTAAATCATCACCACACTTCATAATTGTTATTTTCTACTCTCTTCCTTTGGGTCTTTTTAGTCATCTTTGGTTTTTTTGTGTGCAAGAAAACAAAATGTAAGTGAAAATAAATAGGGAGGAGAAAAATACCTTAAATAGAAATTGCCTAGTTGAAAGTAACTTGTATCGTTACATACATGGTTGTATTTGATCTTTAAAGCAAATTTGGTAGGATAGGGAAGAGAGGTAGCTCACCAGAGCAGACAAGATGGTGGTCTTTTAGTGATAAATGATGGATTAGAGGGCCGGGTGCAGTGGCTTACACCTGTAATCCCAGCACTTTCGGAGGCCGAGGTGGGCAGATCACGAGGTCAGGTATTCGAGACCAGCCTGACCAACATGGTGAAACCCTGTCTTTAAAAATACAAAAATTAGCTGGGCGTGGTGGCATGCGCCTGTAATCCCAGCCACTCAGGAGGCTAAGGCAGGAAAATCACTTGAAACTAGGAGGTGGAGATTGCAGTGAGCCGAGATTGTACCACTGCACTCCAGCCTGGGTGACAAAGCAAGACTCTGTCTCCAAAAAAAAAAAAAAAAGATAGAAAGATGGGTTAGAATGCCACTCCACTGTATGGCTCAGTTTGCATCACTCCCTGTAAAACAGGCATAATAATGCCTACCTCAGAGGTTTGCTGTGGGGATTAAGTGAAAGAAAATAAAAGCCTTGGTACACAGGACCAAATAAATAAGTCTATACATAGCAGCTAGGATTAGTATTACAAAGGTGTTACTATCTTTTTCTGCTTGCCACCTGAGAAACAGAGAGAAACAAGTTAACAGACATGCGTGTCCAGAAGCATGCCTAACCATGCTGCCAACCACACTGAGAAGACTTTTTTTTAAGCTTTTAACCTTCAGAGACAAGCTGTATTTAGCACTTCTAATGAGAAAAAAATTAAAATTCCCTTAGAAAAATATATATTGATGTCATTTTAATGAAATGGTTAAGTATCTTTACAACAAATGTGTCAATCCAGTTGCAATATTTCAAAAATGCAGAGTCACAGTCTAAGCATTGGCAAAGCCTTGAAAGGTCGAACTCTATACAGTGGCCTGTAGTGGTCTCTCCCACCCTATCCTCATCCTTGCTAGCCAACTCTTACCTTACCTTAATGACATAATTAAATGGCTATAAAGTGCCATAACTCTTGCCCCTTTAATTAACTGGAGGAAAACCTCTTATCTTCTCAATGTTGAAGATTCTGCTGTTTCACTTTGCATGGTATTGTTCAGTCTCCTTTGTAAAAGTGTGAGGAGAACTTATTATTTTAAATAAATAAATGTGAATTTCAGTGGAGACATAAACTTTCCATCAGCTACAGAAATCATCTCTAAAATTGGTTCCGTATATCCACCTGTTGATTTTCACTAAAGGTTGTTCTAGATAGCAATTATAAAGTTAGTAAGCACCAAAATCACTGAGCCATATAATTCTCTGGTTTTTTTTGTTTTGTTTGGTTTTTTTTGTTTTGGAGACGGAGTCTCGCTCTGTCGCCCAGGCTGGAGTGCAGTGGCGCAATCTCGGCTCACTGCAAGCTCCACCTCCCGGGTTCACGCCATTCTCCTGCCTCAGCCTCTCCGAGTAGCTGGGACTACAGGCGCCCGCCACCACGCCCGGCTAATTTTTTGTATTTTTTTAGTAGAGAGGGGGTTTCGCCGTTGTCTCGATCTCCTGACCTCGTGATCCACCCACCTCAGCCTCCCAAAGTGCTGGGATTACAAGCGTGAGCCACCGCACCCGGCCCATATAATTCTCTTGAAAAATTTTCTGGACTCAAGAGGTGCAGCAGCACTAAAACACTTCTACAGAGGCTCGAGTTCTTCATAAAGAAAAAGTGTGAACTTTGGACAAGATACAAAATACACATTATACATTTTAGAAAAGTTTCTTAAAATCTCTTCCATTGTTCCTTTGATCCTCCATTAATTTAACAGCTCTCATTCCGGCAGGAGTTGAAATGATCTTAACAGATACACAATGTGGGATAGTCACATAAAACGAACCCAGCGATGCCACCCAGCTAGGAAGAGGAAGGTGCAGAATTTATATTCTGTAGATTGACCTCACTTCCCAAGTGGCATGGGCAAGATTAGGAAATTTCTTTATAACCCTCAAAGAGAGGACTTAGGAGAGGCTGAGTTAAGTGTCGTGGGTTTGGCAGGGGACCAGCCCCCTATGATAAATGGCAAAGGGCCTCCTCAGCAAACACTCTGGGAGGACTGTTAAAGATTGTCTGCCACTACATGGCAGAGACACAAAACACATCAGCAAAAACTGAGATGAGTCAGAGGCATCTGGGTATTATCTGAGAGTACTGACCACACAGTGGGCCAGCAGGTCCCCAGTCAAACCTACTGTTAATGCCTGTGGAGCAAAGAACAGCCAGGCAGAGGAGAGACCTTGCTACAGAGAAACCCCAGGGTCAGAGGCAGGGCATGGACCTAAGCATCCTCTTCTTCCCTCATGGAGACAGAACAAGAGATGTGGCTTTGGGTTGGGCAGGTTGTGCTCACAAAAATGTGCCCCACAAGGTGCACTCTGGAGGAAGGGAGTTTTTTTGGCATTAGTCATCACAGAAGTGTGGACTTTTTTAGTCTTTTTGTAATCCACTGTAAGTTTAAGTCTCTGGTAGCTACAGCCCTATCTCTCAGGCAGCAGGGCACCATCGTGAGAAAGGGAAAAGTGGGCTAGGAGAGCAATCTGAACCACCAAGCATCTTCCTAAAGAGACTAAATCTTTGAAAGATGCCTCTGTAAACCATCATAACTTTGAATGGACTGAACGTTAAAGTGAAAGAAGACTTACAAAGCAGAAGAGACTAAAATGTTGCCAAAGGAGAATAAGTTGTTTTTGCAGTTCAGTAAAGTGGTGGTGCATGGGCCAGGTCACAGTTTTTATAAATTATAGGGCAGCATTTATTTTCTGCATATCTGAGTGCAGCATAAAGCAATTTACAACTCTGTTGTGCATGCGTGTGTGTGGTGTGTGTGTGTGTGTTTAAGATAAGACTAGAGGATTGTAACTCTAAACATAATCATGTTTTTGAATGTATACTTATATTATGGATGTTTATATTTTCAACTTTTGACTTTCACATCCTTCAATTTTTCTGTGATGAGCATGTATTAGCATTTTAAAATCAAAGCTGGATAAATGTCATTTTAAAATAATTTGTGTATCTCTTCCAGTTGTTTTTGTCTAAATCCCAACTGTTTTGCAAAATATGTGAAGTATTTGGTCAGTCAGTCCTTTTCCAGTTCAACTCTTTAATTTGATTTATATTTTTTTTACTTTTTTTTTTTTTACTCATAAATCCTTTTTAACTTTGCTCTGTTTTAATCCCTTTATTTCAAAGATCACATCGTATCTCCTTTTTTCTCTCAAAATTTCAAAATGGCCTTTGGCCAAATGCAATAAAATTTTGCCCTGACCTGACATAAAGAATGAAGTATGTATATGAAAGCACTTTGAAAACTTTAAAGGACTTTAAAAATGCATGGTGGTATTGGTGGTGGGAAGAAAAAGGGATGGGAGAAGAGGGGGAGGAAACCGTAAGAGGAACTATGCTGTATTTTCTCATAACATAAATTTTAAAGCCCTTCCTGAATGAATTTGCAAACAGAAGCAAATGGAGTCCTTATGCGACATTCTTGAATGCTCGCAATTTTATAAATTCAATCCCACACCTTAGGCAACATGGTACACCCCTTCAGGTTGACATTTTTCTCTGTCATTTACTGCTGCTGAGTGCAATGGACCTCCTTCACAATTGCCAAAATTACCTCAGAGCTACTGGTCTTCCCGGTGTGAACCCTGCGGCCACCTCTTGTACCTATATTGTTAAGAGCTGTGCTAGAAGTGGTTCCTAATTAGGAAAACTTACTTTTTTTTTTTTTTTTTTGAGACAGAGTCTTGCTCTGTCGCCCAGGCTGGAGTGCAATGGCGTGATTTCGGCTCACTGCAAGCTCCACCTCCCGGGTTCACGCCATTCTCCTGCCTCAGCCTCCCGAGTAGCTGAGACCACAGGTGCCCGCTACCACGCCTGGCTAATTTTTTGTATTTTTAGTAGAGACGGGGTTTGATCGAGTTAGACTAGGATGGTCTCAATCTCCCAACCTTGTGATCCGCCCGCCTCGGCCTCCCAAAGTACTGGGATTACAGGCATGAGCCACCACACCCGGCCAGGAAAACTTATTTAACTCTGCAAACTGTCTCTAGAGTTTATCTGGGTTTTTTGGTCCTTTGTGTATTTGTTTGAGGGATAGGATATTGAGATCCCAGAAGACAGAGAAAGTCTAAGACTACTCTATAAATTCAGATCTCCTTAGAAACCCTCCCTGCCCCCACCAGGTTAAAGGGATATAATACCTTGACAAATAGTGCATCTTCACTTTCTGGTCTCTTCAGTGTATGCCTAGGCCAGAAAAATACACTATAATGGTTAAAAGCATATACTCTGGAGTCAGACAGACTAGGTTCAAATCCCACCTCTACTACTTGGTAGTTCTATGATCTTGGAGAAAATACTTGACCTCTCTTTGCCTTAAATTCCTTATTATAAAATGAGGATTATAAAAGATTATCTTTCATAGAGTTCCTGACAGATTTCAACGTATTAATATAAGTGAAGTGCATTCAACAGCATCTGGCACTTACCAAGTGCCCCCCATAAATGCTAATTATTATTATTAGGAAGGGAATCCTCGAGTGTATCCAAAACACCACAAGCCCCTGAGGCTCACATGCTGTCCCCCCAAAGTGAGCTAATACTGAGAAGGCCTGGTAACTCTGAGAAAGAAATCCTTCTCCTTGCTCTTCACAGCTCAAGCGTGTATGGTGATGACCTATTTGTGCATGAACAGATGTTTACCGAGCCTTCTGGATTTACTTTGGCAGCAACAGGGTCAGGCTTGTATTGAGTGATCCACCTCTGTGGCTCAGTCAGCTCTGGGATGACTGCACATGCCTGGTTGTGGTTATGTAACACATCCATCTGGAGTGGGATTCAATGTACTGGTCTTAGGCCTTACAGAAAGGAAGCAAAGAAAAATTCTTACCGTGGGAAATAATGTTGAGTTCACAGATTTACTATTTTCTTGCCAGGCTTTTTGAGTACGGATGGCTCTCAAACAGGCGTTAAAATGATTGCCATTGGACCATAAAGAAAACCTAGAAAATGTGAGGCACAAAGGTATGCTTTTATGTGCGGAGTCCTTTGCTTGCCTTCCTTTTTTGACCAAAGGAGAAATTACCACTAGGGAGGAGGAAGTAGAAGAATCCCTGGATATATGCTAACAATTCTCAAAAACAGAAGCATTATTTCTAGAGTGCCATTAGCATATCCTGGAAGAGCACCTTTTCTATGACTCTTAGCTTTTATGGGGTTTAGCCAAATCTTTAGCGTTCTTAGGTAAATTAATATTCAATGAAATTTTTCATAAGCACGTGAAATTTTTCTGGAAGTTATTTAAAATGGATCAGCTGGCTTGATACCACACCTCACACCTCTGCTCGTAGCACAAATCCATCTCAACATATGCTTTAAAAAAATGCTGGAGTTAGTCCTAAGCCACTTTTGCTCCATTTTAATTGATTCATCAAACAAGTAGTTCTGGGCATTATTTTTCTTGACCATTCTCTCCTCTCCCTATCTCCTCTTTCTTTTTCTCATCTCCCACGATGTCAATTTATTAAATATATATACTTTAATAGGCTCATAGAAATTAAAGACATTTCCGATTTGTTTTGGAAAGGAGGAATACAGCTTGGATTTCCAGGGTACAATTCAATCCTCCACCACACACACCTCCTCCTCCTCCTCCAGGGACTGCATTTCATCTTCCATCCATCTAGCTAAGGAGAACAGAGGCTTAGGAGCCTGTTTCTGCCTGTACATATTCAGCCAGAGGGGTCACTGGTGATTGATGCAAGCCACTACATCCTCCAAGAGCTTTCCAAGTCCCTGCTGGTCCAGAGAGGAGCGTCCAACAGTAACTCACCCTTTAGTGCCTGTGTATTTCTGTGTCTCCAATTAGAAATAGTCAATAAGCACCAGAGGCAACTTATGTTCCCTTAGATCCAAATAAATGTCTCACACCACCACCTTAGAGCCCTTTCACAAACACTGTTTCTCCACAGATAGATTCCAAGTCCTAGCAGCCAATTACTACTGAGGTGCCTCAAAGGCTTGAAGGAGGAGGCAAGGAGAGAGAAAGGGCTTCTCCAAAGACCAAGAGTTATGTGTTTCCTTCTAACAAAAATTGCTCCCTTTTAGTTGAGTGCTTCCTCTGAGCCAGACACTGGGATGAGGTTTAATCTACATTATCCCACTCATTCCTCACAGCTATGGGATTCATGAAGCTCTAGCCCATTTGACAGATGAGGACACAGAGGCTCACAGAGCTTAAGTAACTTCTACTTTCTGCCTCCCCTCAACTGCCCCTTATACACACAGATGCTTGTGGGCATGTGTTACGAAAGCAACTGGAAAATGTTCCCAGATGCCAGGCAAGTCAATTGACTTCTGGGCCTTAGCTTAGGTCCCTGACATTCCTTCTCTTGCATTGAAAAGAGGCTCACTGTGCTGGTTACTCCACAGGCTGCCAGAAGCATGCCCCGTTATATTCTGCCCATCATCTAGATGTTGTCAACACTTCCAGGGCCTTTCATTTTACTTTATGGGTGGGTATCATATATTCTGGCAAGTTCCTTTTGTTTTGTTTAGAGACTGGGTCCCACTCTGACACCCAGGCTGGAGTGCAGTGGTGCAATCATAGCTCACGGCAGCCTCTAAGTCCTGGGCTCAAGCCATCCTCCCTTCTCAGCCTCCTGAGGAGCTGGGACTACAGGCACACCAGCACGCCCAGCTGTAAGTTCCTTCTGGTACCACAAAGCATTGTGTGTTCACCCTGTATAAGGTACTGCGATAGTTTCTGTATAGGTTCAAAGGATTGGAGTGTTACTTTAAAAACAGACAACACAGTCACAGCCTTCCACAATTATTTTCAATTGTGCAACATTCCACAAAGAATCAGGTCCTGGCTTAAGTGCTAGAAATAAAGAGACAAACATGCCTGAGCCATAGGTTTTATCATTCCTTTTCGTGATTTTCTTTCTCTGAGTTACCTCTGTTTCCTACTTCCTAAAGAGTCTCGTTGTCTCCTTTACACACACACGTTCTTAGGCAGATGTATGTGACAGGATAAAGCATCTGCATTGACCAAAAAATAATTCGGCAACTAACTATAGAAAAGCCAATGTCTCCACATCCTGAAAGAAATCATATAGCTGGACACTGGATATGGACTGATAGGTGAGAGCTCTCAGTATCCCATTTCATCACGCTTTCCTCTTGCAGGAACTGAACCATGGACTAGCATGAATTTTTTACCTTTTCTCAACCCTCCCTGGGAACTCACAACACATGAACATTAAATACCCAAGATCATTGCATATCTGTAAGTTCTGCAGCAGGAAAGTCTCTGGACAATGCCATCTTACCTGGTCTGTAACTGAGCTATCTGCTACACTTCTGTGAAATGAAGGGACAGATGTGCATGGGCTGTCTCCCCGTGCAAGGCAGCAGAAGACCCTCTAGATGTGATAGATCCAGGCATAAATGTGGGGATAAGGATCACCATGTTTTTTCTGTTACGGAGAAAAATGACTAAATTCCTTGAAGATAATAACAATAATCATGATCATATATTTTATTCTATAGTGCTTTTCCATTTCTCAAGCATTTTTCACATCTGTGCTTTCATTGGCTCTCCACACCAAACTTAACCTTGGTCTAAATATTGTGATATTTTTCTCAATGATAACACGTCTCTCTCTTTTATTTGATCACCACGATTACAAAGGAAAATATGGTTATCCTCAGTTTATTAATAAAGAAACTGAGGGTTAGAGAGAGTGATTTTCTCAGGTTATAAAACAAGAATTTAAACCCAGGAGATCCTTTGCAAATTCCAGTGTTTATTCCTCCCCAATAATCTTCATTTGGTACATGGGGAAACCAAGGCCTTTCTCTGGAGGATCTCAGAGGAAACAGAGCACATGTGCCTAATAAGCAAAATGTCCCACCTGATGGATAGGAGTCAGAGTGTGAGGTGTGTGGTCATGGCCAATGAAACCTTGCCAAGCCTTTGTATGGACTGCAAATCCAGTTCATTTCCAAAAGCCAGGTTCCTAGAAAACGGGTTTCTGTTGACACTTTCCCTGCATGTTTTGTTATGCTTGTTTGTGTTGGCCTAGAGAACCAGCAGCCAGGGACAGCGGGATGACTTTGAGCCAAGGGGCGGTCTGTTCACACCCTGGGGACGGGAGTGTTCCACCAAGTTAGCTGCTGCTTGAAAGGACAGCTGCTGCGCAGTCTTGCTCACTCCCCATTTTGTTATCCCTGAGATAATAAATAAAGGCTCATTCTGTTGTGTCCAAAAGACCCTTTTCAGAAGACCTGCTCTTGCTGGAAGTCTCCTGAGTCCCCTTACTTGATTACAGTCAGATGCTGGGCATTTCAAATTAAATTAGAACAAATAATGAAAATGAAAGGAGAGTGGGAAGGAGGAGGAACAAACCAGCAAAAATTGTATTCATTTAAAGTAGCCAGTGAGAAAAATGGAGCCTGAGAAACTCAACCAATACTGGCAGAGATCAATGTTTGTCATCTAGTCTTAAGCTAAAAAGAGCCATAAGTGAGAATCTGTAGGGATGACAGTTCTAGGTCAGTTCTGTTTAACATATTCTGCTGCAGATACGGCCAGGTTAGGCAGGAAAATGTTCTAAATCTAGATCTGAAGTTCTATGGCTCTTGGACCATGATTCTATCTCTATTTGGTTAAATGATGGTATATGCAGGATATAAGGTTTAGCTCTTGGAAGGTGTGGAAAACACATCTCATTGCACCAATTTGTTTTCTCTACCAAATCCTGCCAACGTTGAAGTGTCATTTGAGCTCAAAATTATCCCAGAGATATGCTTAGAGACCCATTGCTGTGTGGATGAATGGGAGAGTAAGAAGTAAATTCTTGTAATACGTGGTCTTGATATGGTTCAATGTCAGCAAGACAAATTAAATGAAATTAATTTAAAATTAATTGAAATGATCATGGACCAAGATTACTGTGTGTCCACTCCCAAAAGTGATTTAAAACAGAATTCTTATTGTTCAGTTAAAAACAACTTGCAATCAACAAGCCTAACAATGCCCCCAGATCGTTTCAGCCTCCTGGAGATCCCTTTACCTTGGTTATGCTTTCATCACATCTGCCTGATACTCTGCTATCCCTATTTCAGTGACACTAAATATTGCTGGATCCTAGAAGAGCATTAAGATATTTGATAAGACAATCTAACTTCACCATCCAGATGCTGAAAAAATATTTACGTTTGATGTGTTTTTTCAATCCTATTAGCCAAAGTAATATATTGTACAATAAAATATATTGTTGTATTACAGTACTCTTATTGTGAAGAAACAATGAGCACACAGAAACGTAATTCATATTACATCATCTGTCAGTAAAGGAGGCCTCTTCAACAAACACAAACTCAATTTAGATAAAATAAGTTAATAGGTGCTAGAGGGTTAACTTCTCTTGTGACAAAAAGTCATCACATCACATATTAAAGGCCAGTATTAAAAAGGAAAGAGATTCAAGAGAGCACAAAGGATGATTATCTTTTGAGACCTTCCTGCATATAGCATTAAAAAAATATAATTTGGTCTCACGGTTGTGCCCTAACATCACTCCTCATATTAGTATCTATGGTGGCACAAGTAAAACTTTGAAGTCTCAAAATGAGCTAGTGCTGTTGAGTATTTCCTAAAAAATGTGACAACTCTTATATTTAAAATAAATAAATAAGCATTGAGGAGTGATCTGTGAAAATGTCTCTTAAGCCCATTATTTTTAGCTGAGCGCTGTTATGACTGTTTCCATGGCTAAACCATGAATATGTTTTCCGCACAAGCACGGTCAGCTAGTGGCCTTAATTAGCTTTCAAATGGAGAATGCTGCGGTTTACCACTTATTACACATCCACCACACCAAGTTACAATTTTGCCCTTCCACACCTCACTTAGTTGGGACACCTCAAGGAACCCACAATGCTGAATAACTGGTGATTTAAAAATATGTACCATGTGTGATGATCGGACTGAACACACAGGCTGTGAGGGGAGTTCACTAAAACCTGGCCAGATTTCATTTCCAGATGGAATGATACAATTTGTAAATTGAGGCAACAAGATAGGTCACCCAGAAAGAAAGAGATGAAGTGTAAGCTCTAGCTAACACACTGTCCTTATTCATAGGAATTCAACATACATTTATTAAGTGCTTGCATTGCATTCTGGATACTAAGTCTTCGTCTAGATTCCTCATGTCTAGGAAGGTGACTAAGTGGAATACAGGACCTGGTGAAGAAGAAGAGGACTGTCCCAGCATTCAAGATCTTTAAACAGTATGCCCCCTAGAGAAGGAAGAAAGTACAAAATTACTCATCAAGCTAATCTACTCTTAATACAACATACAAGTAGACTAACCTAACCAAGCTCATTTCACCAAGCATTTTATTCATGAGGGAGACGATGCAGTTTGAGATTCAACTGAGACAGAATTAGTTTTTCTGATTAGCTAGGTTGAGTGGTTAAGGTATGGTAATAATGATATCATTATTTCTTCTCTCCCCTTTCTCACACAACATTCAGAGACACATTCTCTCTCTCTCTCTCTGTCTCTCTCTCTCTCATACACACACACACACACACACACACACACACACACACACCCTCACATATCTGTTTGGATTTGGTTTGCGAATCTTCAACTGGTAGTGTCTGTGTATCAACTTGTATACTCCCAGGGGCAAAAAAAAAAAAAAGTGAATTCACCTCTTGTTGAAATTCCACTGTGTATAAAATGGTCTTGAAATTTGAAGGAAGAAAAAAAAATCCTCCTACAAAGAGAACATGTGAAAAGGCCAAGGGAGAGCATAACTGAAAAAAATATATAAAAATGCAAATTTTCCTAAACTTCAGCTTTGGATGGACTGAAGCATAAGTGAGAACTTCAACAAAGCAATAGAAAAAGATGACAGCTCAGAGTTTCAGAAATTTAAGACAGCAGCAGGATTAGACACTTTGGGTTGTCTTCGCACACATTTCTTATGGGAGTTAATTCCATTTGACATGCAAGACCAAAGCAAGATTACAGAGGCATAGCCCCATGGCGAGGTGTATGCTGTAGCTAAAAGCTGGGATTTGAATAATTGTGCAGGCTTACTCCAAGAATCAGGCAAGAACAGAATGAATGGATTATTACAAGGAACTTTGTACATTTTTAACTGCTGGACTTAATAAAATACCCTCTATGTGAGAATAGTGTTATGGTCGTCTGCAGTTACTCTAGCTGAAGTTTGTGGTAGGATCTATCAAAAATGAGAAAAAACAGAAGCTGTTTTTTAAAAAAGCAAGAAAGGAAAAAAGAAATTCGAAATGAATGACTGGGCTGGGTCATGCCCGTATGATTTATAGAGGAACAAAAAATTTGGAGAACGTGAGATCAACATATTCGAGCCCCCCCAAAGTTACAGGGAATTCATTTCCTGTGCAAAGAAGTTTGAGGAAAGTGGAGAGTAGAGTTCAGGGAAAGTGGGCCACAAAAAGGTGGATTTTTATTTCACGATTTCAGCTCGTTAAGGAGGTCATTTGTTACTGGAAAAAGTTACTAACCCACACATCATTTTATATATATGTATAAATGTGACTTCTTTCCTTGGACGCCATGGAAGTACTTGTCTGTAAAAGGCAGAAAGAGTATAACAGTTCCAAAGACTTCTCGCTGCTTAATTAACTTTCCAGTGAGAATTATTAAAATTCTTCATGTAATTCTTATTTAGTGCTCATTAAAGTGAAAGATACAAATGCTGGACAACGTAGGGTTCAGAGAAGCTTTAAGAAAGAAAAGTTAGTTTTGCAATAGCTGAGAATTATGAAAAGCTGTCATTAACGGTAGCCAAGTAGACCTTTCATTTTAAAAGTCACTGATTCAGATCTGAAATGATTAGATTTGATTTTCTCCCTTAATCTCATCTTCATGTCCTCCTTTGCTGAAAGCTCATTTCTCCTCGATTCCTTCTCAGCCCTAACCAGCCTAGTGGGGAGGGAAGTCCACCCAGAAGAGGAGGAAACTGCTCCGGGCCATGGCACTGGGGCAGTGCGCCCTCTGCTGGGAAGCCAACCTGCAGTCCAGCTTGGGAAAATCCCCCCAAAGAGCCTGCCCCTAGGAAAGCAAAAGAGATGTGCATTTCCAAAGGTGAAAACCCCTCATACAAGTGGCATCTCTTTCTCTGGTAAGTGGATATTAGAGGAGGGACCTGGGAGGGTGTATGCGAAGGCTACATTAAACCAGAACTCAAATGCAGCTCTCCTCAAAAAACATGTCTGACAACGCCAGCCTGCCATGTAAAATGGCATCAGGAATGATGAACACATTACAAATTTGTAGACCCTAAAATTAAACTCCACCTCATTTATTTCATACTTCAGCAGGGCTGAGGATGCCTGACAGTAAAGGTACAGACCTTTCTTGATAAGCCCCGTGGTTTCCTTGTTGGAGAAGGGATTGTGCTCTGTATAGATGCATTCAGTCTTCTTGAAGCCCAAACTCTGCTTGGTGGAGCCAGGAAAGAAGAGGCATGTTTCAGTGTTCTGCAGAAGAAAGTCAAGAATCCTAGCCCTGAGACAGAAGCAGGTGAATGTATTACCACAGGAAGACAAACAGCTAGTCTTTCCCCCCTTACCTCTGTACATCATTTAGATCTTTGCTAGTAAAAATGTGGTTCACAGAGCAGCCGCTTCAGCATCACCTGGGAGATGATAGAAAACCAGGAGACCAGAACCCACCCTAGACCAACTGCATCATAATCTACATTTTAACAAGATTCCAGTAATTCATAAGTATGTTAAACCTTGAGACGCACCAGTGTAAACACTAAAGAGCTAAAGCATAAACAAAACTAGAGTATGGAACTTTTCAAGTAGAAGGGGACCTAGCCACCACCTGACTCCTTTGATAGAGAAACCAAGGCCCTGAGGGGAATACAACTCCTCACATATCTACGAACATTATTTTATACAGGTCTCAATTTGTTTTGGTGTATAAGCTGGAACAGGGATATCACAGATTTTTGTAGCTATCCTCATCACATACTACAAAACCAACAGAATGTGGCACCAGCATTACAAGTGGCATAGGGCATAATTTCCCTGTGGGAGGAACCCTGTCTTCTAATCAGTTCTGTTCTACTGAAATGACTTGTCTACATTCTGCAGGAATTGACATAGAAATGAGATTCTGATATTCCTTCTATCCACATAATGATCGATGAAACACATGGGAAAAATAAATTGAATTATATTATAATCTCCCAGGGAAACATAATTAAGTTGTGAAGCATTCCCATGAAATCCTAAAAGCCCTATATCATCTAGGCAGTGACTTCTACTACATGATCAATAATTATATTAATTATAGATAATTATTTTGATAGGATGGTGTGACTTTGGGGCTCTACTTATTCTTGACCTGAAGCATTGATCCAATGGTGATGACTTGGTTGGAGCCAGAGCTGAACATAAATAACTCTTTTGGGGTTCCAAAAAGCTTTATGATACTTATGTTAACTTGTACTAATTTGTAAATCCTGGCCACCAATTTGATGTTTATTCACATAATCTAAAGGGTCATACTTGTGCAAGACTAACAGAATAGGAATTCTATTCTTAACTCTATAAGAAACAGAAGCAAACTACTCCAGCAAGTAATAGATAATATATAATACATAAAATCCAATATTCCTTGAACGTTCAAAATTCCAAGACATCCAATACATTCGTTGTGTGTACACAGGACTGCCAAGCACATCCATGGCAACTCTTAAGGCAGTGAGCTAAAAGAATCAGACCCAAAGTTAAAAATGCTCAGAAAGTTAGGGTGACCATGGGTCCTTATATATTTAATATCTTTCTTTGTAAACACTTAATTATGAAGGCCATCCCTGGAATGCGTTTCTCATAGTACACATTTTAAGCACAGGCAAAAACTGAGACTTCTACCTGACCCTCTTTCAACACTTTCCAGAGACAGCCTGAGTGGGTGTATATGTCTTCTCACCTGAATAGAAGTATCAATAAGAATCAACAGAAAATACAGAGATATTTAAAATAAAAGTAATAAAAATACCTAGGAATCCAACTTACAAGGGAGGTGAAGGACCTCTTCAAGGTGAACTATAAACCACTGCTCAATGAAATAAAAGAGGATACAAACAAATGGAAGAACATTCCATGCTCATGGGTAGGAAGAATAAATACTGTGAAAATGGCCATACTGCCCAAGGTAATTTATAGATTCAATGCCATCCCCATCAAGCTACCAATGACTTTCTTCACAGAATTGGAAAAAACTACTTTAAAGTTCATATGGAACCAAAAAAGAGCCCACATCACCAAGTCAATCCTAAGCTAAAAGAGCAAAGCCGCAGGCATCACACTACCTGACTTCAAATTATACTACAAGGCTACAGTAACCAAAACAGCATGGTACTGGTACCAAAACAGAGATATAGACCAATGGAACAGAACAGAGCCCTCAGAAATAATGCCGCATATCTACAACTATCTGATCTTTGACAAACCTGACAAAAACAAGCAATGGGGAAAGGATTCCCTATTTAATAAACGATGCTGGGAAAACTGGCTAGCCATATGTAGAAAGCTGAAACTGGATCCCTTCCTTACACCTTATACAAAAATTAATTCAAGATGGATTAACGACTTAAATGTTAGACCTAAAACCATAAAAATCCTACAAGAAAACCTAGGCAATACCATTCAGGACATAGGCATGGGCAAGGACTTCATGTCTAAAACACCAAAAGCAATGGCAACGAAAGCAAAAATTGATGAATGGGATCTAATTAAACTAAAGAGCTTTTGTACAGCAAAAGAAACTACCATCAGAGTGAACAGGCAACCTACAGAATGGGAGAAAATTTTCACAACCTACTCATCTGACAAAGGGCTAATATCCAGCATCTACAATGAACTCAAACAAATTTACAAGAAAAAAACAAACAACCCCATCAAAAAGTAGGTGAAGGATATGAATAGACACTTCTCAAAAGAACACATTTATGCAGCCAAAAAACACATGAAAAAATGCTCATCATCACTGGCCATCAGAGAAATGCAAATCAAAACCACAATGAGATACCATCTCACACCAGTTAGAATGGCCATCATTAAAAAGTCAGGAAACAACAGGTGCTGGAGAGGATGTAGAGAAATAGGAACATTTTTACACTGTTGGTGGGACTGTAAACTAGTTCAACATTTGTGGAAGTCAGTGTGGCGATTCCTCTGGGATCTAGAACTAGAAATACCATTTGACCCAGCCATCCCATTACTGGGTATATACCCAAAGGATTATAAATCATGCTGCTATAAAGATACATGCACAAGTATGTTTATTGCGGCACTATTCACAATAGCAAAGACTTGGAACCAACCCAAATGTCCAACAACGATAGACTGGATTAAGAAAATGTGGCACATATACACCATGGAATACTATGCAGCCATAAAAAATGATGAGTTCATGTCCTTTGTAGGGACATGGATGAAACTGGAAACCATCATTCTCAGCAAACTATCACAAGGAGAAAAAACCAAACACTGCATGTTCTCACTCATAGGTGAGAATTGAACAATGAGAACACATGGACACAGGAAGGGGAACATCCCACTCCGGGGACTGTTGTGGGGTGGGGGAAGGGGGGAGGGATAGCATTAGGAGATATACCTAATGTTAAATGACGAGTTAATGGGTGCAGCACACCCACATGGCACATGTATACATATGTAACAAACTTCCACATTGTGCACATGTACCCTAAAACTTAAAGTATAATAATAATAAAATTGAAAAAAAAATAAAAATAAAATAAAATAAAAGTAATAACTCAAGGAATCATATAGCAAATACACCAGATTTTTTTAAGATGACAACCATTATATACTAACTTTCCTGAATTCTCCACATAACTCAAGATAACTTGGGTTGTTTTAACATAAAGGGATAATATAGTTTAAAAAACCACAGAGTGACAGAAATAAAATCACTTATAAGTACACATTATTTTATCAACATTTCCTTAAAATATTTGTAAAATATCTTGCTCACATGCTGGTTACTATACGAGACATTGTAGATTTTTCTCTCAATGAGGCAGAGAAGTTCAACATTTAAGAGTCAAGACTTAAGAGCCAAGGCCACCTGCCACTTACCACTTAGATGGCTTGAACAATTTACTTACCCTTGCTCTGTGCCTCAGTTTCTGCATCTGTAAAACAGAGATAAAAATAGCGTATGCCTAATGAAGTTATTATAAGGATTTAGTAAATTAATAAGCATGAGGCCATTAGAACATGCATGAGAAGTACTAAGCACTCAATTTATAATGGCTATTATCATTATTGCCCTTATAATATGTGTAGGTTGGCTTATTTATGGTCATGCTGCAATTTATTCAAGAATAGTCTTCTTTAAAGTCACCATCCAGAGGATCTGAAAGCCAAGTTTTAGTCTCCAACTTAAGATATGCTTTCTTAAAAGCACATTTAAAAAAGAAAAAAGCATTCAGAGGACTTGAAAACATAAGCTTACTCGTTATACTTTGACACACACACACACACACACACACAAACACAGAATAGTAACACCTCACAGCCCATTGCCAGAAGTTCCCACACAGGGGATTTGCCATAAAGAAAGCTAAATGTGACCGAATATTCTAGTGAGAGATCTCACCATTCAGAGCAGAATAACCTGAGAACAAAATAAAGCAAAAGGCAGCCAGAGGTTCCTTTGTCTTTCCTCAGGTAAAATCAATTCCTTTATTATCCACAGTTGGGTACAGAATGGCAGATGAGCAGCATGGCTTCACCCAGCGATACCTCTCAGAGAGTGGACTGCATGGGTAATATCTCACACCCTGATTCACTCAGCGTTGTCAAGAGAGAAAGGGGGAGATCCATCTTAGGTAGGGAAATTCATTCCAAGGAACTATTAAGACATTAGAGAAGAAAAAAGGGAAGAAAAATCAGGCCAAATTCATCCAGAAACACAGATTCCAGCCTGCCCCTATCCTCAGACAGAGAGGTCAAGGTGATGGGTGATATTTCCAGGCCTGATATCTTTCTGTCTACTCTTTTGTAGGGGGATGGTTTAGCCATATTTCCTATGTGTGGGAAGGAAATGAACCATGCACATGATGCTTCACAGCAAAGTGAAACAGAAAAAGCTTCCCAAAGAAAGTAGGCAGACATGAATGTAGCATTGTGTAACCCAAGAAATAGACCAACAATGATTGAAAGCAAGAAAATGACTTGGTCTTTCTTAAAACTGCAACAATTAGGCAATTGAGCTAACTAATAGGTTCTGAGAAGATGTAAATAAGTTTTCTTTTTTTTTATTAACAAAAGAAATGAGGAGGCAAATTTCAGCCCAGATGAAAGAAGGTAAATGATTCCTCCCCAAAGGCAGAGCCAAGATTTCTCAAATGAGTTTCCTCCTAAAAGAGGCAGAAGTAAAATACATGAATCCAGATGACATAATGTGCTGTGGCCTAAATGTAGGCAGTGATAGTATCCTATTCTACAGAACAATCTATGGGTAATTGAATGCAAGACAAAGCAAAAATATAGAAAAGGGCACTCCGAAACAGAAACATAAAAATGCAGTGTGTGTAACAGTACTGAGAAGGGTACAGCTTTGTAGAACTGATTAATAAGGAGAGCAGTGAACAGAACAGAGTGGATTTGCAGAGATTAGGATGTAGCAAGCTTTGTCCAGAAGATTGTATAAAATTCTTATTGGCCTTGAATCTAAAATAAAGTTTAAAAAAAAAAAAAAAAGGCCAGGCGCGGTGGCTCATGCCTATGATCCCAGCACTTCGGGAGGCTGAGACAGGCAGATCATGATGTCAAGTGATGGAGACCATTCTGGCCAACATGGTGAAACCCTATCTCTACTAAACATACAAAAATTAGCTGGGCATGGTGGTGCGTGCCTGTAGTCCCAACTACTTGGGAGGCTGGGGCAGGAAAATCGTTGAACCTGGGAGGCGGATGTTGCAGTGAGCCAAGATCACGCCACTGCATTCCAGCCTGGAGACAGAGCGAGACTCCATCTCAAAAAAAAAAAGAAAAGAAAAAGAAAAAACCTACCTCCCATCAGGAAAGACCCCCTGTAAGCTTTTGGTATATCTTAGTCAAAAAACTTAGCTTTTCCCATGTGCTATTTAAAAAATAAAATTTACAATAATTGTAAATATTTGTAAAATTATAAATGACGTGCCATCAAATTTACTATAATGTGGAAATCATTCCCTCTGACATCTCTCCTGGAAGAGAGTAGGGGAAATGTGGTACTGTATTTTTGATATTAGAACATATTGGAGACCAAACTTTAATTTTTGTTTTTCATCCACAGCATCTGAGCTCTGAGAAAACTCAGAGCTTCATAAGGCCTAAAGGTCAGGTACCAAGGTGAACAAGAATGAGAGTCAGAAATATGAGACTGCCAGATGAGTGTCAAGAACTTGGGCATTTGTATTTCAACCTCTATGAACTTCACACCAGAGCTTGCTCTACTGTGAAGGGCAATATCACTTACTCCAGGTTCCAGACAACAGAAGATCATTTTTTTAAGGAATAAAGAAAAAAAAGGAGGCCGGGCATGGTGGCTCACATCTGTAATGCTGCCACTTTGGGAGTCCTAGGTGGGTGGATCACTTGAGGTCAGGAGTTCGAGAACAGCCTGGCCAACATGGTGAAACCCCGTCTCTACTAAAAATACAAAAATTAGCCAGGCGTGGTGGCGCATGCCTATAATCCCAGCTACTGGGGAGGCTAAGGCCCAAGAATTGCTTGAACCCAGGAGGCGGAGGTTGCAGTGAGCTGAGATTGCACCACTGCACTCTAGCCTGGGCAAGAGAGCAAGACTCTGTCTCAAAAAAGAAACAAGACTAAAAAAAAAAAAAAAAAGACAGAAAAAAAAGGCCAGCCTACAAATGCTCAGGAATCTAAAACCAAAAATAATATTTATAAAACACAGATGTACAGACAACAAATGATAATTGCCATGGCTTTAGGACCAGAAAGCACCTTTGGTGCATGAGCTTCTCTCCAATAATTATAAGACTTGGGATCGTCATTAAAGAGGCAATTAAATGTGTAGTCCTTCGAGGCCATAAGAGCTACTCAGCCAACAGCCAGTGGTCCCCTCCTTTGCTTTAATCTGAGAGTTCTGAAGATGCTTCTGTTATCAGTGCTGTAATTTGTTATGTGGGGAGTTTGGAGATCTTGATGTCAGGGAAGGTGTTTGTGTCTCTAGGTGGGCAAGACAGAAAAATAAAGAGAAAACTAGGTATTTTAGGAATGCAAATGCAACCAAAAATCAGGAAACCTTGGCCAACAACAGTTCTCAGACCTTTCACTTATCGCAAGAGGGAGAAGGGAAGACTTCCAAGTGTTAGACAATCCTAAATCAGGAAAAAGTAAAAGGCGTACTTCCGTGGCTGTGGAAGAAAGTTCTACCTACCTCAGGAAGCCTCAGTCCCGTCTGCTTCTTTCTTTCATTTTGACTTCCTTGGTCAGCTTTTCCCTGTGGTTTTAGGGAAATTTAAAAAAAAAAAGGTAAGAAAAAATACATATATACATGTATATATATATATATGCCCACATACACATGTATGCATGTTTATTATATTCCTTTCTATAAACAGAAATAAAGACAAAAGAAGAAAAGTCTAATTTGCAGTTCAGTTTTCCAGCCTCAAATCTGGCTCACCAATGAATCTTCTTATATACAAAGCTGACTGAAGGGAGGGGTGGGATTGAATAACAAATTTATGTGATACAATCACATCATTTACAATCACATAATGGACCATATCCCAATTTTCAAAAGGCATAAAGTATCCTCATTAATACGATAAGTGCAGCAGTCAAATCAGCACTGTGATTTTATCAGGGTTTTTGACTGTACATGAATTAGAATGTAAAATGCATACAGAATTTTTAATGGGAAGGCTTTAACATTCACTGAATGTATTTCTTACTGTCATTTGCATCACATTAAAGTGAAATTCTACATAAAAGGATAAAGAGAATATGTCCTAAATTACAGTTTTTCCATAGTTGTCATGTCCACACATAGAAAAATCTGATTCATAAGCTTGAACATGATCCTAAATCTGAAAAGGCTGCACCGCTTCCCTATTTGTTTGTAGGTTTTATGTGGCTGTCAGGGCTGGAGAGAGCTCAGTAAGGTCAGATTGTCAGGACAAAGCTACTAAAGATCATGGCAGGGCGGGGGAGCCTTGGAGGGAGGGTGATTGTATTCACTGTCTCTACTCTAGCACATTATTAAATACTGTGTCTGCATTTTCCTTCTGTATCAGACTACTAAAAAGTCACTCATATTCCTTAGAGGTATTCTGTTGCTCCTTTAGAAAGCTTCTATCTTTGGTTTAGTTAACTGCAGAGAGTTTATGAACATAGAGTGAATGTTTTATAAATCCAATTCTGTGTATTCCACCATGAACAAACATGTATGACATTGTTACGTACATGGGATATTTTGTAAACACTTGCTTCATATCGAACATGTGTATATGTACTTATAGGTTAAAATATGATCCATATGTCAGAAGTTAGTCCCAAAATAATGGCAATTGGGTTAAGTGTGCTTGGCAGCTTCTATACACTGAGGCAAAAAAAAAAAAAAAAGCAACCTGTCATTCCTCATTAACCCCTCATCACACAGAGAGAAGTCAATGATTGGTACATAGCAGTTAACACAGAATCTTTGGAATCTGAGAAAGAGCATTTTGCATCCTAGCAGAGGCCAACGTGTCACCTGCCAAGCTAATGAACTGGGAATAGAGCATGCCTACTACATATGTACTGACTACCTGCACACTGGCCAACACATCTGGCCCATGCACACGAATTTGTACCAAATGACATCACTCTATTATCATTTTAGAGTCTGAATAAGACACGATGCTGCCATACCACCAATAGAAAAACATGCATGGAACTTGGGGTGAAATAGTTCCAATTCATAATAAGACCTACTAATGTATTTTGTACCTAGAAAAATCATTTCATGTATGCATATGAAATGGGCCTATGTGAAATAAATGGATCTTGGCATGGTCAGTCTATCGATTATAATTATTTTATCTTTTATTGGTGGGGACAGGGGTGGGTAAGGCCAAGTCTTTCTCTGTCGCCCAGGCTGGAGTGCAATGGCCTGATCTCGGCCCACGACAACCTCTGCCTCCGAGGTTCAAGTAATTCTCCTGCCTCAGACCCCCGAATAGCTGGGACTACAGGCATATGCCACCACGCCTGGCTAATTTTGTATTTTTAGTAGATACGGGGTTTCACCATGTTGGCCAGGCTGTTCTTGATCACCTCAAGTGACCCACCTGCCTAGGGCTCCCAAAGTGCTAGCATTACAGATGTGAGCCACTGTGCCTGGCCTCCCAAAGTGCTGGGATTACAGGCATGAGCCACCATGCTCAACCTAATCATTTTATCTTTAATAATTTGTTTAATTACTTTATCTCTGACAAAGATCAAAGACTGCATATCCTAGTGTTCAGCATTCATGGCCAAATATTGCTGTTGATTCCTGTTCATCTTCCTTGAATATATGTAGCATATAGATATTAGATATATTAATAGATATATCATTGTCAGGAAAATGTACCCATTTCTTTCCATGTCTAGAAACAGTTTCAAAAACATTTATAATGACCACAGATTTTACCTGGGCCCTTTCTTCTCTCTCTCTCTTTCACCTCCTCCCTCCCTCCTTTCCCCTTTTCTGTCCCTCTGTCATTCTTTCTGTTGTTCTTTCATTTCTTTCCTTTCCCTCATATTCTTTATATTAAGATAGGAATTGGAATTTGGGCCTAAAAAAAAAAGATGTATTCAAGTTCTGATCCATTTTTAGCCATGATAAAATTGTTCTCTTTAATACCAAAAATACTTGTCAAATGACAAGAATTCTGTGGAGAAGACATTTATGGGTTGAGGGAAAAGTGACAGAAATTATCTGATAATAACATTACTCCATTTAATTTATTCTGTTTCAAAATTATGCATATTACCATTAGAGACTTCATAACATCCTTTTAGTGGGCAGTTCACCTGTTGAAATCTTGGCCCTTGCCCTTCACTGGCAGGAAGAGCTTTAACAAGCCCTTTATCCTAAATATTTAATTTATTGACTTATTATAAGTACAAAATAGAATGGTGTGCATCAAATATCTAGAGTAGTTCCTGGAACAATGTATACCACTCATACAAGTTAGATCTACCATGCAAGTTATTTCATGTTGTTTTTGTCAAAAGCAAAGAATGCTCACACCTTTTGTAAGAATCAAATTAGATGCTATGAAACCACATTTTTATCTGTGACTAGACTGTATGACTTCAAGTAAGTGAACAACATTTTCTCCTCCAATAAAATTAGGATACATATCTTTAATTTCCCTCCATTCCCTGTTGACTGCCTGGAGATGTTGCCAAAAGTCAGAAACTAAGGAAAACATATTAGGACAAAACGAGGCAATGTTCTTTACTTGTGATGAGGAATCAGCAAACAAAATTTATTTTAAAATCTCTATCATGTCATTTGTTGTTTTCATAATTTTATCAATAACATGGCTATAAGTTGATCATTTGAGCTGGTATTTCTTTTACTTAAAAAAAAAGTATAAGGTTATCTGGTTCTAACTTCCTAACTCACTGTTAGCATAAAACAAATACATTTTTATTTAATTTGTACACAGAAAGAAAAAGTTCCTTCTATAAAAATATGCATTTGTAGATCATGGAAAAATTGATTAATGTTTCCTCAAACTCCACATTTGTTTCATAATACCAGGTATGTCTAAAGCACTGCCTTCTTTCAGATAAAACCAGTAATCTATCTCCATGGAGTCAAATGTATGCCATGATTTTTTCTTGCCTTTTAAATGCATACTGTTTATTTTATAGGACCCTATTACCCATGCTTCATTGTTTTCACATTTTCTTCTCATGAACAATCCTAGTATTTTACAGTGTATGAATGTGTTAAGCTTATTGGCAAGTAATTTTGAAAGCTGCTTGAACTTTTTACTTTACATTCACTTTCCTTTCCTCCTGTCAGCCCATATGCAAGTACTACCTTAGTCTTCAAATAACCATACAGGTCAGATGGTTCACTAGGTTGTTACATTACAACCTTAAAGATTTTGTGTCTCAAAAAATTCTTGATTCAATTTAAATTATTTAGGCATAATAGCTCAACTTTTGCTACTCATTGTTTCATTTCTTGCTTCATTGGAAAGGAATTGCTAATTTGTAATGTTTCTATCTAAACCTGTCAAGTAAAATGTCCTTAATACTGTTTTTTATGCTTCTTTGAGGCTTCGTCTACAAAAAGACTGGAGCTGGGTCAATAATGCTGATAGCAGCAGCAGGCAGGAACATCGTAGGCAGATAGGGCAGGTCCCTGGTAAAATCCCACCTTCAAGCCAAGGACAGTTTAAAGCCTAGCCACAAGTCCCAAGTAAATCCATGGACCAGATTGAGAACCTCTCTTCCCATTTGGCGTGCTTTTCTCTGATTGATCCCCACCCTTCACCTATTTTTCATATACCTACCCTTCCCTAATTGGTGTTTTACACTGTCATGCCCACCTTTGAGTGGTGCCTTTGTTTCAGCATTTTTTGTATATTCACAAACTAGTCAGCATGCACTCCCTCATTCTGACCCCATAAAAGTCCCAGAACCAGTGATACTGAGAGAGGGACCACCTGACTTCAGGTGGGGGACCACCCTCACATCCTTTCTCTGCTGAGAGCTGTTTTATCATTCAATAAAACTTGTCTCTGCCCTCCTCACCCTTTGATTGTCAGCATAACCTCATTCTTCTTGGACACGAGACAAGAACTCGGGAAACACCAAACACGAGTATGAGCTGTAACACACGTGGGCTGGGGCATGCCCAAGCCAGCGGTGGGCTGAGCCAGTGTGCAAGCCAGGCACAGCCTGGTGGGCCAAGTGAGTGGCACACCTCCTGTGGCAGGCCTGGGGCTAAGTGAAGCCCGGGCAGGGTCATCACCAGCCAAAAGTCTCCGGCTGGCAAAGTGATCAAGAAAAATCCTGCATCAATACAACTAATTTAACTGAACTTAGATTTATATTTCCTTCTGATAATTCAATTGTTCATGTTCAACAATTTCCCGATAAAATTTATTTATGTAAGTAGCCAAAGTCATAGGCTTGATCTTGGCAGAAACAAAAACTTATAGGTTTCTGTTAAACAATTTTAAAAAGTTATAGAAAGGTGAAGAACCAAAACTATGCATGCCATTTATTCATGTATAGCTTAATTTCAGTAATGGCTTATATAACTTGTTGGTATGATGATAAATAATATTCTTCATATTCACACAATACTTTTATTTCTGACTATGCTTTTTTAAATCATCTAAACATACTCTAAAAAGACTCTGTATGTATCCACCTTTCTTTTCCAGATAATAGACGGGTTTTTTTCATTCTGTTATTCTACCAATCTATTAATCTTGATTAATTTCCGGTTTACTCTAATGTCTCAGTTGCCCACTGAGAAACTATTCTTCAATAAAATACTGTATATACCATACAGTGTATTATGACATTAT
Source organism: Nomascus leucogenys (assembly GCF_006542625.1). Lineage (NCBI taxonomy): Eukaryota > Metazoa > Chordata > Mammalia > Primates > Hylobatidae > Nomascus > Nomascus leucogenys. Next base: position 23,494,209 of record NC_044394.1, on the reverse strand, counting down.
GATTGTCTTTCTTCCTTTATGCATCTGATTTACTCTCTTCTTCCATCCTTTGATTTTTGACAGCCAATGTGTTATGATAGTAATCAGGCCCATTTATGATATGTTCAGCATGGACCAGAGAGTCAACACATTCAGGGATGTCCTCTGCAGATTTATGAGGAAAGGTAGATTTAGACTCACCTCTGCCAGAAGAGTTGACACAGAACTTTCTCTCTCACCCAATGCATTCCAGAGGAACTTTAGGATGCCCTGAAAAACAGAAGGCAGGGTGTCAGGCTGAACCCATTGCATTCATCAGATTCTTTTCTTTCTAAACAGCTAAAAATGAAATCAATGTTCTCAGATGCTTTAAACAAAAGGAATTTTCTAGGGCAGCATGTAAAATAATCTTTACAAATTTCACATTCTCTCCAAGTCTCACACCCCAGTCTACAGATGTTGAGATTTCCCTAAAGTATCAAAGTGCTAAAGGAAAGAACTTAAGCAAAAACTCAAGTTTTCCTATTGCGCCATATTTTCTTCTGTCTTTCTAGACTCTGCTGAAACCCAGCAGCAATAAGCTTTTATAGCCTTCTTATTCTGTCAATCAGTTCCCATTTCCAAATATGAAAAAGGCCAAGGAAGTTTGTCCTCTTTTGAATTCTCAGCTTCCCAGGTCATGAAAATGTCCTTCTCCTCATTGTAAGTAGATTTGTGTTCTACCCTATTCCATATCCAACAATCTATTTCATAGTTAAGGTACACCATAAGGTATAATACCTTGAATGTATTTATGTGAAAGTGTGGTATTTTCTTTCTTTTCCTCCCACAAGAGGATATGTAGAAGAGAACTGCTATCATTACTTATTTTTATTCCTTCTGCTTATATCCAAAGAATTTCCAAACTAATCTAGTTGAGGAATATATGTCCTTACAAGATTGCTATATCTTGTTCATTGCTACCTTCTTCATCCCAGTCAGTTCCTTCTTTATTCCCGGCACGAGTGCATTGACACTGACACATTGATGTTCTCCTTGTGAGAATTAGCCTATCACATTCATTTACATCCACTTAATTGCTGCTGCTATTGTTTAGTCTGTTAACTTCCAGCTAGGGTGCAATTCACGTGAACACTGGGGAAGCACAACCATTCGATTAGTTCTGCAAAGTAGATTAAAATCTTCTGGCTAATTGGAGATTATCCATACCGCTGCCTTCCTTCCAACTCTAGGTTGAACAAATGTTATGTCTTCAAGGGAGGGCTCTTAGTTGGAATACGGAAGCCTTGACTGGACCCAATAGCATTTTCTGAGCATGTTTGTGTATGGGACACTGTGCTAGGCACCATGCCAGCAATTATCACCAATCTGGTCTTTGCTTGCAACCTGCAACTAGTCTTTTGATTGGCAGCTTGCCTTCTTCATTTTCATAAGGAGCACATGCACACTGGAGAAACTCCAACTTGGTATATGGCTAAATCATTAGTATCCCAAATTGGTAAGAATTTCATTTTGAAACACAAGCACTAAGAAAAATCCTATAAAACAGTTTGTCTAGTTTGGGGGAAAATGATAATTATGAATATGATAGTCTTACTTGCATGATCCAAAGCATTATGCCATGTTGGACACAGCTAATTTATTCAGAACTTATCATTGATGTAATAGCAAGCATGCTTTGGTTACTAAGCTGTCGCATAGTTGTAGGCAACAAAGTCCCAAAGCTTTCTTTGGCAACATGTCACCATTCTGTGTACATTAAGCTGAGGTGCTTTAAGATGTTAAATTACGTTTTATCTAAGGAAGATGGAAAGCTCACATATCTACTCCAGGAATTCTAAGACATAACAGTAGGTCAAATTTCTTCATTTAATCTAAAATGCCTGTCCCAACTTGGTTTTAGCCTACCTCACTAGCACATTTTCTGACTGTCCCCTAAAATGCAGCTGAATAAAACTGGTAACTCTCGTTCAAATGCATTAGATTATGTTTATGGCCTGGTGTCCTTATGTTACTGTTCCAGCTATCTGGGGTTTGTGATAGGTGTGATGGACACATACAGGAAGAAGTACTTATGTTGACCTGGGAATCAACACAAGATGAGATCTATCTAAAAAATACACCAGATGTTTTCCATCAATAACATCATCTAATCCTCCCAACAGAATTTGGAAACAGTTGCCTAATACCCATTTACTGTTTGACCAAGTCTTAGAAAGTTTGAGTGACCTGTGCAAGATAACATAGTAAGTCACAAAGTATTGAATTGAAATCACTTCTATCTCTATATGACTCCACACTTACTTCTTTCCTACGATCTTATAGAGGTGTTCATTGGGAAGACATAAATCTTAAGCTACAAATTGAAGAAAAAGTAAGTGTTAACAAGGTAGAAAAGAAGAAGGTCAATATTTCTGGGGAGAAACCCTCCCTTCTCACCAAATGTTGATGGCGGGTATAACATCAAAGGTAACAAGATCACCAGGACTTAAATATAGGAGAAATAAGGAAAATAGTGTTAGAATTTTTGTTGTTGTTGAGACAGGATCTTGCTCTGTCACTCAGGCTGGGGTGCAGTGGCTCAATCACAGCTCACTACAGTCTCAACCTCCTGGGCTCAAGTGATTCTCCCACCTCAGCCTCCCGAGTAGCTGTGACCACAGGTGTGTACCACCACACCTGGATAATTTAGTCATAGAATTTGTTAAGACCATGTGATGTCTCTGAGAAGTATATCAAAAACAGTACCCACGGGACAGCCTGACAATTTTAAAGAGTTTGTGAAGAGGGTAAAGGATACACTGAGAGTAACTAGAGATCCAGAGATTTCCAGACTCAAGATACACATTGCTGCCCATCTCCTCTGAAGATACCAAGGAGGAAAGTATCAGGTTGCTTTTCATTACACTGTCTGTGAAGACTGCAGAAGTGGCAGTTACACAGTAGATCATAAAGTGGACACCTTAGGACAAAAGAATTTACCTGATTCATCACTGCTTTATCCCTCTGACTCCTGTTTTATATTTCCATTGTACGTGAGGGAGATAGGCAAGAGAGAGCAGGAAGAATCTACTTGGGATAAAGTCACAAAGTAATGATTACCCCCAACATTCGAAGGGCCTGGAGAAAGAATACAAAGGGAGGTCCACATAAATGTAGGTTGAAATATTTTCATTACAAATCAAGCTAGCAAACTGTTGACTAAAATAAGGTCTAGCCCTCTGTCTTGATTAATAGGCTGTAATAACAACCTGGAAGTCTAAGTTTCAACTTAGAATCTTTGGGATCCTAGAAGTTTGATGCTGGAACTGACAGAAGAGGAAAACCAAACCTCAGCCTCCCACCCACCTCTTGTTTTTCCCATCCCTCCACTATGAGGGTCCTCACATGTGCAGAAAAAAAAAAAAAAAAAAAAAAAAAAAAAAAAAAAAAAAAAAAAAAAAAAAAAAAAAAAAAAAAAAAAAAAAAAAGATCCTCACATGTGCAGATATATTTTTCCACATCTCCATGGTCAGTTGACACCAGGGTTCAGGGGAGCGGAGGCCATTGGTAAAGTCCATCCCTAAGAAGATGGACCTACACAGGCCCTACGGTGGGTTTGGGGCCACATAGGCAGGGAATTTGGGGATCTATTATGTTTAGAGCATGACCTACAAGGGGGCAAATGTCCAGGATTCAGGTAAGAAAGTCTGTTGGTTCTTTGGATACCCTACCCCTTAAGGAGGACTGAAAAAGCCCAGAAAAGAAAAGAAAAAAAAATGGGCCCAGAAAAGCACAGGGCTCAAGGCAAGGACAGCTTTTGCCTAACTGTAAAATGGTATTGCAAAGAGTAGCATAAAAAAAGTCTTTTTATAATCCATAGATCGTGTTTTGGCACAAAGCTCCTCTTTGGTGCTCTACTTGGCCCATAGCATTACACAGCCTCCTCAGGTGGCCCCATTCACATTGAGGCACATGGAAGCCTTGTGTTAGGCATGGTTAGGTTGCTAATAAGAGTCCCTGAAAAGGGACTAGGATTTTTAATGTTCATCTTTTACATTTTTGAGCAGCTAAAAGCTTTTTTTAAAACTCTCATTTAGTCCAGTATCTCCAAATAGATTCAAATTGCCATAAAGGAAAGGAAAAATTTTGAGACCCCCCTTCACCTGATTTCTCCATTGCCTGCACAAATACATACACACATGCGCACGCACAGACACAGAGTTTAACTAGCTATTCAATATTGTCCTAATTAAAAGTTGAATGCATCAGCAAATTGAACCCTAGAAGCTAGCTAGTTCTCTGCCTCAGTCTACTCACCTAGCTATAGAGCTCACTCCATCAGAAAACTCTCTCTGTTCAAAACAGAGAGCTTCCCTCTGCAAACTTACTCTACAAAGTGCATTAGGCTCCACATCACATCTACGCTCCTTCAGCCCTAGTGGATAGAATAAGTTGGATAGAATAAGTTTCTTTGAGAGGATCATTTCTGTTGACCGAACTTTAAGTTCTTTTCCCAGATCCCTGACATGATTTGACTGAATTTCTTGAAGCTTTTGTCTGTAAAGGTTGCAGAATGTCAATTCTCTAGTGATGGGATTTAGAAAAGGGAATGAAACCCAGAGACTTTATTCAGAGTGTGTGAGGAACCACCTTTATTACTAAGTATTTCATACAATGGTATTAAAGCTATTTGCCATGCTTTTTTTATCCAAGGGTTGGACACAATTTCTTATTGTGCAGATAGCTGCTCCTAAAATTAAACCAATAACAATCAGTAGCATGTTATTGAAAGTTTATGATGTTCCAGACACTTGGATTCGTACTTTTCATGAGTTCTCTTCTAACCTTCTACCAATCTTATGAAATGAGTATTATTATTACTGTTGCTGCTGTTATCGATGTCATTATGAAGACGAGAAAACTGAGGCTTGGCAAAGCTAAGTAACTTCTACAACATTTTATTGCTAATAAGTAGCAGAATCCTGAGTTAAAACCAGGCATTGTGATATTGTGACTTCAGAAGCCTTCTACTTAATGACACTAATGCCGATTTGCATTTGCAAAGCATATTTCTGGAAGACACAAGGACGGGGCAAATATTACTCTGCCTCTTAGTAATACCTTAACCTAAAAGGGAATTAAAAAATGAGAAAGTACCAAGGTGGAGTAATAGGGACTATATTTACCCTCCCACCTGAAGAAATAAAGGAAGAGAGAAAATATGAATGTATATATTCATATTCATATATTCAGATACATAAATACATGCGCATTATAATGAATACACACACATATACACACAGAGAGAGACCTACAGTTTTCAGACCACTGTCCAATTAAGTGACAGAAGAGAGTGATATCTTATAAGTGGCAAACAAGTCAGGTAAGCCCTAAGATTGTCCCACCTTATTTCCTTGAGAGAATTTTTGGGCTACAGTGCAGAGAGGAAGCCATTCTTCTCCTAGGCATTTACTCAAGAAATAAAAGTGCATGTCCATATAAAGATTTGTACATGATGTTCAGAGCAACAGTTATATCTGTAATACCTAAAAATTGGAAACAATTCAAATGGGTAAATAAAATGTGGTATATCCATACAATGGAATAGTGCTCAGTAATAAAAAGGAGTAACTATTGATATCTGCAACAAATGAATGAATCTGAAAATAATCATTCTGAGTAAGAGAAACAAATGAATACATACCATATGATTTCACATCATATAAAATTCTAGAAAATGCAAATGAATCTAAAGTGACATGAAGCAGCACAGTGGCTGCATGGGTGCAGTAAAGGATTGCAAAGAGACAGGGGAGTCTCTGTGGATAATGAATATGTTCATTTTCATCACTGTGGTCATGGTTTCACAGGTGCATAAATATGTAAAAATTTATCAAAGTGCATACTTTAAATATGGGTTGTTTATTATATGTCAATTATACCTCAATAAAGCCATTTAGAAAATAGAACAGTTTGAATTAACAAGATGAAAGGTTTCTATCTTATTTATTTTTAGCAAAGAATAGAAGCTGTATAAGAGCAGAGATATTGTTTATCTTTCTTATTTGGGGTCTCTAGTGACTAAAGTTAGGTGTACCGATTACTACTTCGGAGTAACTATCGCAAGATGTAGTGGCATAAAATGGCCACCGGTCATGTTCATGGATCCTGTACCTTAACATTACGGCAGAGTTGGGATGGCTTCTCTCTGCTCCATAACGTTTGAGGTCTTAACCAAATTGCTGGGTACTAGAAGCACTGGAGCTCCCTTATCACTTTGTGTGGTCTCTCCAGCAAGGAGGCTCCAAGGCAGCCAGACTTGTTACCCATCAGTACTGACTCCCAAGGGAGAAATCTAGGCGGAAGCTGTGTTACCGGTTTTGTAATCTACCCCCAGAAGTCACTAAGGGGCACTTCCACCACATTATTTTTGGTTGAGGCAGTTATAAAAATTTGCCCAGGTTTGCGGTGAAAGAATATAAACACCACTCTGAATGGAGGATTCTCAACATTTGTGCCAACATTTTAAGAACATGTGGGATAAAATATATACCAGCGCAGCCATCTTTGGAAAATTCAGTCTGCCGCACTGTGTCTATGTCACACACATGAAGACATGAACATGAGTTAGTCATTTCAACTTCATATGCAGTCTTACATGCCATAGAAAATGAAATCCATGCATTCATTACACAGATGCATAAGTGCATCTTTTTTACACAACGAGGTTTCAAGATAGAATGTTTTAACTTGTACCCTGAAGGAGCTCGTATTTATAGATAAATATATGAGAAAAGAGAAAGAAAATATAGAAAATGGCAACTTAGCCCAGAAGGTTTAAGTCTTAGGGAAGGTATTTAGTACTATCAGGGTTTTGAAAAGGCAGAGGCTACTACTGGCTGAAGAAACAGTAAATGCTGCCTGGGGTGTGGAGTATTAGAACTAAGATTGGGAAGTTTAGTAAGATTTCCACGGAAGATGCTGAGAGACAAGCACTGAAAGTAAGGAACAAGTTTGATTCAAGAAATTGACCAAACCTAGTATACTACCTAAAACTCCAAGGCCCTTTAGAACTACAGATTCTATACCCTACTTCTAGAGTATTTTAAGTTATTAAATTCCTCTCCCCCAGGACATTTTGATGATCAATCAGATTTTAAAACCACTGAGGTATAGGATATATGCAGATGGAAATAAAGATATCTGTAAGAAAGATTAGAACCAAATCACAGGGGACTTATATGAATCAAATGGTCTGCAATAGAATCTGATGATTATTTCACTTAATTAACTTATCACAGCACCACACTTTCTAGCTAAATGCTGCACATTTGTGGTAAGTCAGATTATAAATCAGTAAACAATAAATAACAGCAGAATTAAGTACTTGATGATACATAGACAAGCCTACAGTGTAACTTTAAATTATAATTTTTAAAACATGGAATTAAGAGTCAGGAGAAAGCTTAGCAGTACTTCAGTTTCTTTCCCTAAGATCACAACATTATTTAATTCTTCCCCAAAAGTGTATATGAAGTTCCTGATAGGCCCCTTCCTATTTTGCATGGAGGAGACTTCAGAAGTTCATTTCACAGGAATAGCTTCAGTGAAGAAACATTTTGTGATATGGAATGAAAGGTGCCTTATGCACACAAGATGTTATACCTATAATATTGCTGTCATATTATTTATAAACCATAGGCTTTTCGTATCACTTTTATGCACTGGTAGATTTTGGCAGTTCTGTGGTTCCTTTGATATATAATTTATTGTGTCAACTAATCTTGAAAAAAAATCCACAATAAATAGATAAATTGATGTTCATCCAGCAGAACTATACAGTACGAAATGTAAGTTCATTTGCAGAAAAGAAAAGCTATATAAGAAGCAGAATCATTGCTTATCAGTTTTGAATTGCTAAATTTGTTCCTTGCCAAAATTTCTAATTTCTAATTAGGACTGTAGGTACTATTTCTCTCTCCCCGCCCCCACCCCCGTGTGTGTGTGTGTGTGTGTGTGTGTGAGTGTGTGTGTGTGTGTTTCTCTCTCAGAATGGCATCTGTGAGTCTCTTTTAATAATGAATACGCCAAGGGGGCCCAGAGTTAAGTCTAGGCCTCAGAACTAGGAATATTTCCATCAAAGGTGGTTTGTTAATAATAAAGTAAGGAGGGAAAAAAGCTATTTGCTTCTTTTGTGGCTCTGACCCTCCCTTGGTCCTGCCAGGCCTGCCTGAGCATCAGCAGAGTTCAGTGGTAATTAAAGCAACAGTGTTGTGAAAAAAGTGTGAATTACTTTTACGGGAAGACTTGGATGTTGCTACTGACTGACAAAGCACAGTGGGGGACTCTGCTGGATATTAAAGAGTGATGGTAGTCCCTGTATTGTAAGGTGGCTTTTCAGCACAATGCAAAATTGTGACTTTTCACAAGTTGATATCTCTGGAACCATTCGAGTTATCAGCTTAAAATTTAGATATATATTTTTCCCCTTGGCAAGCTTGTGGAGCAAAACTATGTCACATTTCATGAAATGCGATATGGTGGTTGGAATTATGGAGAGCTAAAGTATATTTTCTTCCTTTTCTTCCCCTGGATTTTGACTCTATCATGGAATTATTTCAACCTTGAAGACTGCAGAAAATAGTGAGGAAAAAGCTATAAAGGGATCATATGTTCAACCCTCTCTTGGCAAGTTGTTTCAATGTCAACTATCTAGGCTTTCTGTTTCTGTCATTTTTTTAAAAAAGAAAGAAGTGCAGACCAGCACTCTGTTGACAATGCCAAGAAATGCCAACTCTGGGCTCTCAGCACTGGTGTATAAATACCCAGAAGGATGGTGGGTTCCTCCCACCACGCCCAGCCAGGAAAAGTTCTGATCTTACTCCTGTCACTGCCAATCTTGTTAAGCCAACTCCCACACAGGTGTGATATTAATGTGGATTCTGCTCCATATCCAGTGAGAAAAAATGTCCTTAACCAAATCCAATAAACCGAATTTGTGGATGTGAATCAAGAGGATAAAATAGCCCAATAAACTATTAATCACTTTTCATTTTGTAAGCTAACAGACACTATCAGTATTCCTGAATCAGTTTCACAGAGAACATGTGGAATTCTATGTAAAAACATCAAAAGACCAGGGAGGACTGCAACTGAAAAGTGATGGGAAATATCTATGTTAGATGAGCCTGTATTAGTGATATATTAACCACATAACCAATGAATAATATATCATGTAATATGCAAATGCTCTTTCATGTTTATCACTTTCTCCCTGAAGTAAATGGGTTGAGATAGTGAGTAAAATTCCTATACTTGGTATATTTTTGCTAACCCTATCCACATCTGACCACAGTGGGACCTTCCGTGGATCAATGGACACAGCAAAGCAGAAGGCAACAGAGTATGGTGAATAAGAGCTCACCCACACACTGTGCAACCCCAATTTCTCCACGTGCAAAAAGGTTGTAATAGGCATTCCCAACTTATTTTTAAAATTAAGTGAATTAAGATATTATAAATAGTATAGTGAAATGCCTGACATTTAGGAGTAATTAATAAAAGCTAATTGTTACTATGATAATCATCAAACTAGGTGTGATAATGATGCAAGGTGATCCAAGGAATCCACTTTGCTTTTAGATATACTGATTCTATGTGATTTGTCAAGCAGTGGGGTAATATTTTTTAAGTAGTATGAGGTCATAAAATGGCATTTAGGGGATGAGGCTGTGACATGCCAAACAATAGATGGTTTAAATAGACAACAATGATATAAACAGAATAACTGGGGTACTCAAAATGACATTCTTTCACCCCACTAGTGCAAAGTTTAATTAGTATGTAAATGGCATACTCATTTAAAATTGACATAATGCCACCTCTTTTCATGCCAAGCTGTCAGGGCCTATGAAACTGTAAAATTCCTGACACTAAACATTTGTTGTAAACTGATCCTTCCAAAAGTAACTTAACTAAAGCTGAAAAGGCAGGAAAGGTGATAATCACTTTTTTTTTAAGCCACTTCTTCATTCTTTCTTTCAGAGAAAAAGGCCCAAACTGCTTTTGGGGAGAGATTCACCATATTATATTGGGCTGAGGGCATATTCTGTAAAAAAAAAAAAAAATACATGAACCACCAACCCCAGAGTGATGAAAAGCAAAACGGGTGAGGAAAAAAATACCCTCAATTGACATAGCTATTTTCATCACATCAAATCAGCCATCTGTTCTTGACATAGTTTATTATCATTAGAAAGATTTTCTCAATTCAGACATGGTGATGAGGAAAGATGAAGAATTAACCAGATAAATAGCCAATTTGGAAAATTCAGGCTGAGACCCTTTTCCTCAATTTCCATCCCCTCCTTTCTCCGTGCTCCATCATCACACTCCAATTATTCCAAGAAAAGCTTCAATGACATGATTAGACATGTTTATGGTAGTGTTTTTCTCTCACTTGCATAGGCATAACAAACTAAACACACTAGGTATCAAATGACACAAAGGTGATCGACATTGTACAAAAAATAGTAATTTCCCATTGGTAAAAATGACTGCATAAACTCAGAATGACAAGTGGCTACAGTTAAGGGTGAGGGAATTAAATACTCCGAATTGAAGTATAAAAATGCTGATGTTTTCCTCCCAGAATTTATTCATTAGAAATCCATCAATTTACCTTGGGATAAGAGTGTTTAGAGAAGAAAATTTTCTTTGAAATCATCACGAAGTAATTCCAACAGCTCTGTGTGAGATAATCTGGAAGGAAAAAGTAAATGTTGGAAACCAATAATAAAAAGAAAATATTTAAATCCAATGCTTGATATCAACTTCATAAAGTGAAGTTGGAAATTCACAAAAGTTAAGCTCATACATTTAGGGGAAAAAGTTAAAAGAATACTTGACAAATATCAACACAACTATTTAAAAAATTACTCAAGCTGGTTGTTTTATTTACATAATGTCGAAAACAAGTGTGATTCTCCCTCAAATAGTTTAAAAATTCATGTTAGATTTATAAGAATCTAACAGATTTTGAATTATACTTGAAAAAATATCTTTTTGATTAAAAACCTAAAAACGTTAAGGGAAGTAACTATTAAATCATGCAGACTCCACAAAACAACTTTCACCCTAACCCCCAGGTTATTTTGTGTATATGTATCTGTCTTTGATAACATTCCTGTGGTCTCTTATTCTGATCTTTTATACCTAAATATCTGACTTACAACTAACTGTCAAAAAAGTAACTTTTTATAACTCTTCATTCCTCAACATCTCTTTTGAGTCATCATTGTTCTAGACCTTTTTTTGTTGATACACTTTTTTCTTAATTTCCTATGTCATAGGATCTTAATTATCTTCATAACTCTTAGTATGCTCTTGGTTTTCTTTGTTGCTCCAACAAAGCTAAATATGGACATAGTCATTCCACCACAGTATTCATCAATTCAGCAAATGTCTATTGAGACCCTACTGCAAACCAGGTGTCATTCTAGGTGCTGGGGGTACAGCAGAGAATCAGGCACACATGATCCTTGCCCTCATGGAGCTTAAGTTTCTAGACTAGGAGTCAACAAACTAAAGCCTCCAGGCCAAATCCAGCTGGTCACCTATTTTTGTAAATAGATTTTTCTTGGAACACAGCCATGCCAATTCATTTAAATATTGTCTACAGCTGCTTTGGGGATAAAATGGCATGGTTAATTAGTTGCAGCAGAGACCTTTCGAACACAAAGCCTGAAATGTTTGTTCTCTGGCTCTTTACAGAAAATGTTGGCTAATTCTGGTTGACTCTAGATCCATCTTCAACTGTGGCGGCTCTTCAATCTTTATCTTGGAGAGTACATTCTTGACTTCTCGTTGTTTCAATCACTTCTACAGAAATGATTTCATAACCTCTAGTCATAGTCACCATCTCTCTTTTGAACTTCAATCACATATTTCTAATTGCCTATTTAACATTTCCCTCCCATACACACACGCACTGGTGAGTAAAGCGCCATTATTTCAAGATAGCTAAGGCTGAATTTATCTTTTTCCCAAAGCCAACTGTGTTCTACCATCAATCTCCCAACCACTAGGACTTAAGATTCTGGAGTCTCTCATTTTCTTCTAATATCCAGGTTTAAAAAAGTTTAAAAACTTTAATATTCTTTATATTTACCAACTAATATTTGTTTCTACTGCCACTACCTAGGTTTGGACCTCAAAATCTTGTACTTCAGATATGGTAATCATCAATCTCCTTATAGTTAATCCCTTATGTCTCCAGTGATCTGTCAGTCAGTCTCCCTGAGACATCACCTTGTACATGTCATTAAAATCCTTAGTAGCTTCCCATTACGAAGATTAGGGATTCAATCTGTAGCTGGGGCTTTCTTTTGTGGGAATGCTACAAAATGACTTCAAAAGGCCCATAAATCCCATTAAACACACCAAGAATTCCCTGGAGGTTGAATAAATAAGTACCCTGAGAAGATGTATCACTATCTATTTTTCAAGTGTACACAGATGTTCTTCTGATAATTAATAAGTTCAGCCTGGGCAACATGGTGAAACCCCATCTCTACAAAAAAATATAAAAACTAGCCAGGTGTGGTGGCATGTACCCATAGTCCCAGCTACTCAGGTGGCTGAGATGGGAGGATCACTTGAGCCTGGGAGGTCGAGGCTGCAGTGAGCCAAGATCGCATCACTGCCCTCCAGCCTGGGTAACAGAGAGAGAACTTGTCTCAAAAACAAACAAACAAAAAAGCAAAAAACATAAAATACAAAGTTGCTTTTATAAGTTACTGATATGGTTTGGCTGTGTCCCTACACAAATCTCATCTTGAATTGTAGTTCCCATAATTCCCACGTGTTGCGGGAGGGACCTGGTAGAAGATAATTGAATCATGGGGTCAATTTCTCCCATACTGTGCTCATGGTAGTAAGTCTCACAAGATCTGATGGTTTTATAATGGGTTTCCCCTTTCGCTTGGCTCTCATTCTTTCTTGCCTGCTGCCATGTAAGACGTGACTTTTCTTGCCTCCTTGCCTTCTGCCATGATTGTGAGGCCTTCCCAGCCATGTGGAACTGTGAGTCCACTAAACTTCTTTTTCTTTACAAATTACTCAGTCTCAGGCATGTCTTTATCAGCAGCATGAGAACAGACTAATACAGTTACCAATTTCATTGTAACTTTTTTCTCATTCTCTATTTTAACAAGCAATTGATTTTAAAAGTGCAACTATTTTTTGTCTGTAGTTTGTATCAAATGGTCTTCCATTGGCCATTAAATGCCTACTCTACCATGAGGAAGGGTCTGTTAACAATTTATAAGGAAATTACGGGAGCCTAAAACCTCAGCATTTGGAGGGAAATGTAAAAGGCTTAAAAAATCTTTAAATCCAACTATGTCCTTTCCTCTCTCCTTGGATGAGAGCTATGGACTTGGAGGATTTAGTGAGGTACAGAAAGACCTTGGGAAAAGAGTTGGCTGTTTAAGCCTAACTCCGTTCTAGACTTCAAAGAAAAGGAACTTGAGGGTTCCTGGTGGTTTCTACACTGTCTGCCTCTGCTGGTTAGAGACCAGGAGCATATTAGGGTTCTGGACAGAAGCTTTAATAAACGATGTGCTTTTGGCATCCATGTCTTCAGTCATATTTCCTGGAAACCCAAAAGAGGTGGTGGAAAAGTGAACATAAATACAGACGCACAGCAGGGGAAGGAAATTACTAAAAACCATATCCACATTCTTGGCCTTGCAGTATCTGTGTCTTTCTGTTTAGTCCTTGTTCCTGGTTGTAGTTTTGTTTCTCCCACCATCTCCCTATGGACTATTTGATAAGTGATGGCAGTTCTCCTGTTTCCTGGCATATTATGTCATGGCTTCCCTGGAACCCAGTGCAGTGCCATCAACCAGCAAGCAGAAAGCAACTAAAAATTGTGTGTGTTGCCATTATCCAGTGGTTGCAGAATAATCATAAAGCTCTTATTTTTGCTCATGTGTTGAGTCATTTGTCATGGTGAATACTCAGGCCAATTTACGTATCTCAGAAACCTCTCTGACATCACAGAACTTAGAGGGAGGTAAACTGGGGGAGGGGAAAAACATGTGGCTACAGAATTGTCAACTAGTAGCTGATTAACTTTGAGCTAGGTAATTTCTCAGAATTTTAGTCCCCTCTGTGGTAACTTGGAATAATATCTACTACCTCATTGCAGTTATAATAACTAAAGGAAATAAAATACATAAGGATTTGGCATGGTACCTGATACATAGCTGGCAACTCAACAGTTGTTCTTAGAGGAGGGAAGAAGAGAAGGGGGTATGGATCTAAAATGATGCCTGTTATACATATTCCACCTGGTTTCGTATATGACTGAATTACATTTGGCCTGGGATTACATTCCAAGGATATCCGTAGTAGGGGAGGTTGCTCTGACACAGTCAAAGAGAATTATTGGGTCTGGGAGTGATTAACCCGGAGTGAATTAACATTTGTTGCACTCCTATTACATAGCCAATTTAGTGGGCATCTTATATATATTTTTATTTCATGCTCACATCTGTTCTGACACAAATGTTATTTTTTGTGTGTGTTTCTGACCATAAGAAGAATATGGCCAGAAAAGGTTTGAAACATTGCTTGCATCCACAGTTACTTAACAGCAGAGAGAAGACTTGAAACCAGTTCTAGGTGACTCTAGAGCTTTTCCACTCTTTCTCAATCACTAGGATGTCTCTTCTAATAATTTTTTATGTCTTGTCAAGTCACTCATCAATATTCATGAAGACCACTGCCCAACTAGTGTATTATTATCTTTTTCTTCATTCCAACAAATTTCATTTAACAAAAAAGGTAGCAAATGTTTACAAAAGTTAAGTCCACATATTTGGAATAATTCTTGGAATGTCTGAAAGAACAAGGACTATCCTAAGAATAAGTGTTGCACTTACTCTCAGACACTTTAGTAGTCACCTGACTACCTATCATGAATACAGGAGCTTGGCCCATCATGGGAGCCAGGACTGCTATGGCTGGCTTTGTGAGTTTGGCCTCATTCTTTGAGTCTGTCAGAAATATAACTTTGATTTCGAGAAAGTCCAATTTCTTCTCCTCACTTACTGTAGTAGAGAATTGGAAGAAACTGTTTACAGCCAGGACTTGCAGGGTGCAGCTCTCAAAAACTGGCTTATATATAAGTAAATATTAAGTAAAATAAGGATAAAATAATGACATTCTTCAAGTAACAGCTTTAGATTCTTGAAATTCTGTTTGCCTACAACTGTAAAAATCAGTTTCAGGTCATAGCTTTTCTTTTTTATGGTAAATGATGAATGACCATTTAAACATTGACCCATCTACTAACCAAGATATTAAAAAAGAATTAAAACTTACTGTGCTAAAAGGGAATTTGAAGACTAAAATCACCTGATTTTTCAACTCAGTGATTACATCATGGGGACATTCATTTGTCTTTACTTCAACTCGGGAATTGCATAAAATATATTTTCCCAACCAAGAAAATCCAGCCCTTTAGCTTCTGCACATTATATTTTTTCTGAATCCTGTAAATATGTTTTTCATCCAAGTTAGTATACCCTTTTAGACTTTGGAAACTGTGACGTCAAATCTAACCACCTGAATTAGTTTGTTCTCAAGTTGCTATGAAGAAATACCCAAGACCGGGTAATTTATAAAGCAAAGAGGTTTAATTGACTCACAATTCCTCATGGCTAGGGAGGCCTCGGGAAACTTACAATCATGGCAGATGGCACCTCTTCACAGGATAGCAGGAGACAGAATGAGTGCCCAGTGAAGGGGGAAGCCCCCTTATAAAACCATCGGATCTCACGAGAACTAACTCACTATCACAAGAACAGGATGGGGGAAACTGCCCCCATGCTTCAATTATCTCCACCTGGTCCCTCCCACAACACATGGGGATTACAGGAACTACAATTCAAGATGAGATTTGTGTGGGGACACAGCCAAACCATATCAGTACCTATTAAAAGCACCCACAAAAAGTAGGAATATTCTTCTTTGAGTATGTATTTTGCCAAAAGAACATATAAGAATTATATTTGCTTGCAAGGGCGAGGATGGGATGGGCATGAGAAAAGTCAAAGCAAAGAGGAAAGACATAACAGCACTCAGCAAGGAAAAAAAAAAAACTATTTTTCTAAGCATTTATTATCACTTTTATATTATTTTTCACTCTTTACAAAAATAGAAATATCCTGTGTTCAGTTTTTACTTAACTTCAACAACACTAGCAATACACTGCCTTACCACTAAAATGTTTAAAAGAGAGAGAAAAAAAGAGGGGAAATGAAGGAAGGAGAGAAAGCAAATAATTTTTCTGGCATCACAGGAAAAAGAGAACTTGACTTAAAATTTTTCACTGAGTACCGTTTGCTTATTTGCAATAAGTAATTCTTTTGAAAAAACATTTCTAAATTCAACCGAGCATTTTTCTTCCTTGGGTTCAAGTGCTATGAGATAGATATTTTAGTTTTAGAAAAGTGTTACTAGCCACCACCCCTCTCCTTTCCAGAGCAGCAAAAATTCTGCCAAATTCCTTATTTTCCCCCATTAGCCTATGGTCCTTAAATGAATTTCCAAAGAGTTAGGTAAATACTACTAGGTAATTAATGACAACTTTTACTCCCTGTTGACTTTTTTTATTTTTATTTTTGAGACAAGGTCTCACTTTCTCATCCAGGCTGGAGTGCAGTGGAGCGATCTTGGCTCACTGCAGCCTTGACCTCCCTAGGCTCAATGATCCTCCTACCTGAGCCTCCCATGTAGCTGGGACTACAGGCATGTGTTACCCCACCCAGCTCATTTTTTCTTTTTCTTTTTTTTTTTGTAGAGATGGGGTTTCACCACATTGTGCAGGCTGGTCTCGAACTTTTGGACTCAAGCAATCCTCCCACCTTGGTTTCTCAAAGTGCTGGTATTACAGGCATGAGCCATCACTCTTGGCTGATTTTATTTCTTAAATAGGAATACAAATCTACATCCCTATCTAGGTGTTAAGAGATGGTAGAGCTAAACCAAACATCACACCCGAAGAAAACTGATTTATCTTCGTTTTTAGATGCACGCATTTATCAGACTACAATCACCTGTTTTTATTTCTACAACAGCATGAATTCCAAAGGACAGCTAAACTGTTTGAAGAAAAGGCAATTAAAGGACCTAGGGAAACTCTCTCCAGTATGGATGGATTATCTTTTGGGTTTTTAGCTAACATTCTATCTAATACTGGGTGGAATTTACCTAATATCCACAGCTTCAAATCAAAGTTGAAAAATTCACTTGTTAGTCGCATTTACATAACTGCTATAAAAACTGGCCATTAGCTAGGTGTCATAAAACCATTCTCCTTTCTTATTGATAACTGGGGGAATAAATTACTTAAGCTTAGATCTCTCTCTCTCTCTACCTCTCTCTCTCTCTCTCACACACACACACACACACACACACACACTTTTGTGTTATATGATTCTTCTACTAAGAACAGTGAGTGTATCTGACTCTGATAATTAAGTGTACCACACATGGATCACATCTAAACTTCTGAGTAATCAGGATGAATAAAATACTTATCACCTGGACAGTACTGGATATCAATTATTCAGTGTAGACATGTTTCTTGAAATTCCACCTTCTAATAAGATGTAAAGAATTTGGCCTCTTTTACATTACATTTAAATGTATTTGGAAAACTCTAAATTAAACGAAGTAAAGCAAGTGTTTTTTTTCTACTGAGCTTCTCAGAGAAATGTATATATTTTGTGTAAATTCCTAATAGAAATAATATGTTAATTTATTTTTAAAAGCATGCAGAAAAGCACAGGAATCATGTTTAAAATTATGTAAATCCCACCACTCTAAACTAGCCGTCCTTAACTGTAATGGGACATCATTCTTATATGTTTATTTGCATATTATCATATTGAAATACATATTAGTTTCCTGTTGCTGCTGTAACAAATCACCACAAACTAAATGGCTTAAAATAACACAACAATATTATTTTACAGTTCTGTAGGATATAAATCCCAGGAGGCTAAAACCAAGATGTCCACTTCCTTCCTGGAAGCTTTAGGGGAGAAATTAGTACTTTCGGCTGCACACCTTCCTCAGTTTGTGGCCACTTTCCTGACCTTAAAGCCAGCGTGTGTAGTTCAGACCTTCTCAGGTTGCATCACTCTAACCATCTGCTTCCCTCTTCCATTTTTAAGGACTCTCGTGATTATAATGGGCCTGACCAGGCAGTCCAGAATATCTAACTTAAAGTTAGCTGATTAGCAGCAACTATAATTCTATTTGCAACCTTAATTCCCATTTGCCATGCATTATAACTTATTTATAGATTCTGGAGATGACGATGTGACACCTTTGGGGATGCATTAGTCTGTTTACAACAAAAGATACATATTTATATGTATATATACATATACATGTACACACACATATATAAAATCATTTTATTAAAATAAGATGCTAATCTACATGCTCTTTTAATTAAAAAACTACTAAATTAGTTGTATATGTTGGTGCAAAAGTCATTGCAGGTTTTGCCATTACTTTAATGACAAAACCTGCAATGACTTTTGCACCAATCTTTATAATTAAATTGTGTGGACAAACTGAAGAATTTTCTGAATACTAAATAAATATTTTTAATGTTGTATTACAATTTTAAAAATATATATCTAAGTCTAAAAATAAAATGTCATCAAAATAATAGGTGTTTGAAGTTATGTTTTTAGAATGAGATCCAAATTTAGAAAGGTTTGACTTCCCCTTAGAAATAGACAAAAAAAATTCCCACTGTCACTGTATTATTTTTACAGCATCAAGGAATATAGCACTTAAACTTAGCCTTCAAAACTGAATTTCCAATTTTAGCTGAGGATTGTATTTACCTAAACAGCACTTCCAATTATTTTTCCATTCTTGAGATATTTACTTTGGTTCTTCTCTTTGTTGCCCAGTACTCACTTTCATAAATTTCTTCATTTCAAGATGGGCTCATAGATCTACTTCCCAAGTTCTTGTGTGCTTAAGAATATCTAGTTTTAGTTTTTATACCTGGATTATGAGCATCTTGGGCCACGCTTTTATGACAGCAGGACTTTGTAGACATTGTTCTACAGTCTTCTGAAACTAAGTGTTGCTTGGTGAGATCTTAGGCTGGCCTCATTTTTTTTATGTAATAGTTTACTTGCTTTTATTGTGTGCAGAAATGACTAAAATAAAATCTTTTTTAAAAAATTACTAGAAGTTTAATATTTTAAACAGGCCAAATTTTTATCAGTTTTTTTTTTCCTGGAACATCATATCTTTAAACTTAATCAGTTCTTTTGCTTAATTTCAGGGAAATTTTCCACTTTTACATTGTGAAATTTTTCTGGATTCTTCTAGAAGTTTTCTACAGGATGCCCACTATAAATTATATTACATCATCTTTATTCCTGTATAGTACCTTATTTCTAATTGCTTTTATTGCTGTCTTTTCTTTCTGCATTTATTGTATCTTAAGACAGCTCTATGTCAGAAATTGTATACAGCTGTGTTTACAGGCCTGCAGGTTGAGTTTCTGGAAATGGGAGGGCTAAATTGAAGTGATTAATATAAGGGCATCATTGCATAGTATCTTTGAAGCTGTGTTCCCACATCAACACTGACAATCTAAATTATTTTCAGTTCTTAATAGTTTATAGAGCAATTTTATGTATATTATCTCATTTAACCTTCACCCAGTTCTGAGAAGTAGACAGGGAAATAGTATTCTCACTTTCTGATGTGTATAAGTGATCAGCTGAATCACTCTTTTATAATTAGAATATTAGATAATGTCAATATAAAACAAGTTGTTCTTAAACTAGTCCAATCTTTTACTCCCTTGCCCATCTTCATGATAAAGAAAAAACAACCTCTAATTTTCACTTCCACCCTTGCAACTAGAGTTAGCCAGGTGAACATCTTTCTGGCTGCAATGAAAAGAAATTCTGCTGCAGAGGTAGATTTGGGGAAAGTTTTTGCTTCTCTATTAAAAGCAATGAGCAATGCTGGCATCTCAGTCTCCTTCCTTCTTCCTCACCATGACATGTACACAATGTCAAGAGACGAGGCAGTAATTGTGGACTCATCAGGAAAAGGCCAAGAACAATTCAACTGATATTAGCTCCAACATGATTGAGTCATGGAACTAATGGCATCAGCTGCCTGCCTATCTCTGAGCTCCTTATTACATGAGAAAAAGAAATGTCTCTTTGTCTAAGTCATATAAATAGTATTTTATGTTACTTGCTGCAAAAGCATTCCTAATACTATCAACTGATAATAATGTCAATGCAAGGAGATGATGATCTAAGCTCCAAATCATTATACATCTATCTTAAATTTATATAATATAGAAATAGTCCAGGTGTGGTGACTGACACGTATAATCCCAGCACTTTGGGAGGATCTCTTGAGGCCAGGAGTTCAAGTTTAGCCGGAGCAACATAGCGAGACCCTGTGTCTGCAAAAAAATTACATTAAAAAAATGGGCTGGACGCAGTGGTTCACACCTGTAATCCCAGCACTTTGGGAAGCTGAGGCAGGCGGATCACCAGATCGAGACCATCCAGGCTAACATGGTGAAACCCCGTCTCTACTAAAAATACAAAAAATTAGCTGGGTGTGGCAGGGTGTGCCTGTAGTCCCAGCTACTCGAGAGGCTGAGGCAGGCGAATGGTGTGAACCCCGGAGGCGGAAGTTGCAGTGAGCCGAGATCGCACCACTGCACTGCAGCCTGGGGACAGAGCGAGACTCTGTCTCAAAAAAATAAATAAATAAATAAATAAAAATAGCTGAGCATGATGGCATGTGCCTGTAGTCCTAGCTTCTCAGAAGGCTGAAGAGGGACAGGGGGTCGAGCTTGCAGTGAGCTTTAATGATGACACTACACTCCAGCTGGGTTGACAGAGCGAGACCTTATCACTAAAAAAAAGAAAAAGAAAAAGAAATTGTTTAAATATAATAGCAATCCTTTTTTTCCCTGATAAATGGGAAGATTAAGTTCTTTCCTTCTTCCCACCATAGGGGACTAGGACGTCACCTAGGAAGAAAAAATATTTAGCATTTTAACTCATTGGGCAAGTATTCAAAATAAATTGTTCCAAGAAGCAAAGTTAATTTATGCCAGTTGAATAGAAAATAACATTAGTTTAATTCATTGTGTTTCCAAGTAACCTGGAAGAATAACAATGACTAAAAATTTTGTGTGTATGAATCTAAATATTTTTCCTGATTTGAAAGACTGTGCTAGACACTGAATGATTATTTTCATTTACATGGTATAAGCAATTTACTTTCTCATACATCTTAAAAGTCTACCTACACGAGATAAGAATTATGCTGTTTTATATTAAAATTGATATAATTTCATGAATCATTTTTATTGACTGATGATTTATAGACTATTCTCCTTCTGGAAAACCTCATTATTTTTTGAAGCCTCTACTAGTTTCCAAAAAAACTTCCAACTTAATATGTATCCTACCATGTCATGCCAATTTACAAGTTATGGGGCATCTGGGCAAATATTTTAATTGATTTTGAATTGTGCAGTTTGTCTCAGAACTACATAAACATTAAATAATTCAGAGACTAAATGAAACCTTATAATGCAGCACACCAAAGTTGTTTAGGCAAGTTTTTTCCCCAATAATCAGATAATTATACATAACTAGTCATCATTACTTGAAACAAATTATGTTCTGTCGAAGCATGAAAAAGGTTTCCTGGCATTATTTTGAGTTCAACTAATCTTACTGACAATAGGTGTCTGTCTGCAAAACCTGTTTATTGGTGTTATGGTTTGGTTACATAGCATTGTGTAGTTGCTGCTCTGTAGTAAGCCCCTCTTAATTATATCATTTTTCAAATAAATATTGTATCTTTTATTTTGAAAAATCACAGGTTCAGTAAACTTGGCAAATGTGTGTATATTTTGAATACAGAATGCTTTGTCCTTTATTCATTGTAGATTATCTGTAATAATACACTGCTCCATGAGACAGCAGACTAGTGAAGAAAAAAAGGCGAGCAGTTATTTGCTGTGCATTTAAGTGCTTAAACAGAGGAGTTACTCTGCTTTCAGACATTCTTGCTTGATGAATTCACTGGAGGCAAATGGTTTAGAGTGCTGTGTCATGCCAATCAAGGGCATTAGCATCATTTGTGCAGTGGGAAAGCTTGTGTTTCAAGGAGGAGGGATTCTTTGGCTCTGTCTACACAGATTAAGTAAAATGGAAAACTAAGGCATTTATCCAACTAATTCTGGCAAAAAGAAAAAAAAAGTGAGGTCAATTATTCAAAGCAGCTATAGATGGTAATGGAGTTCAGTGGATAAGTAGTACTCCACTGTCCTCCCATTTTCTGCAACTGAAATTGTTTTTATGTTTGTATTGAGTGGAAGAGCACACTAGGAATTCCCTTATGAAGCATCATTTAGTGAGTGGCCAAAATTAACGGCACAGCAAACTCTTCATTCCCTCATTGCTTAAAGGACTTATATATAGGCAGAATAATAATAAATCTCCTACTTCCACATAAGAGTGTACACCTAAAAGATTAACATCATTTGACCACTTAACTTTTTAAAAATGACACTCTGAATTTATAAGCTAAATTACTATGAGTTTGAGCATAAGTTATTAGACAATAGTATTATTGACTCTAATAAAACCAAGATATACTGTGTTCAAACCACAGGCACAATAGATTTTTTTTTTTTTAGTATTAGGAAGTTCCTACTTCCAAGTTTAAAATATTGTGATAATTGTTATAATTCTATACTTTGAAAAATTAAGCCATTATGTCAGAGGCATTTTAACCAGAGCAACTCCATCTCGAATAGGAGCTAGATAAAATATGGCTGAAACCTACTGGGCTGCATTCCCAGACAGTTAGGCATTCTAAGTTACAGGATGAGACAGGAGGTCAGCACAAGATACAGGTCATAAAGACCTTGTTGACAAAACAGTTGCAGTAAAGAACCCAGTCCAAACTCACCCAAACCAAGATGGCTACGAGAGTGACCTCTGGGCATCCTCACTGCCACACTCCCACCAGCACCATGACAGTTTACAGATGCCATGGCAATGTCAGGAAGTTACCCTATATGGTCCAAAAAGGGGAGGCATGAATATTCCATGCCTTGTTTTGCATATCATCAAGAAATAACCATAAATATGGGCAACCAGGAGCCCTCGGGGCTGCTCCTTTACTTTCTTAATAAACTTGCTTTCACTTTACTCTATGGACTTGCCCTGAATTCTTTCTTGCATGAGATACAACCCTCTCTTGGGGTCTGGATTTGGGCACCTTTCCGGTAACAATTATGCCACAAGAAAAACTGGGCAGATAAAATATAATAAATTTAAATAAATCTTCATAAGGGAATCTTATAGTAACTTTAATCATTCAACATACATTCATTAAACAGCTTTAGGTAAATATTTTTCTTTTATATCATCTTCTAAATGTTATAAAGCACTCTTATTGGGTAATTGCTTTCTTTCCCCAGCACCAGTCATTAAAGTCTGTTCTTTCCCTTCTAATTTTCATGCCAATAAATTAAGTTAGCCTCTATATGTAAACCTTATTTATTAATTCCTTCCTCTGGAAAAAAATTCCATGTCATTACTGCTAGATTTCAGTGTAATTTTTTTCTTCTGTTCCATTAAGCTATTTGTCTATCCCTATGGCAATATCACCTAACTTATTTTTAAGTTTATTATAAATTTTGATATCTGAAAAGGAAAGACCCCTCACTTCTTTTTTCTTTTTTAGGTGTATCTATCATTTTAGAATTAGCTTGCAAGTTAAAAAAGAAAGTAGGAATTTTAAGTAGAATAATTTGACTCATTCTAAGTATGTATTGTTTTGTTATAAATCACTCTACACTTAATGACATAAAAGAATCATTCTTATTTCTTATATTTCAAGTTCTGGGGGTTAACTGAGATCAATTAGGCAGTTCTTTCTTGAGGGTCTCTCATGTGGCTCTTGTCTAATGGTGTCCATTTGTTCATATATCTGGAAGTGAAAGCTGATGTTAGCTGGAACTTCAATTAGGGCTGTTGTTCAAAACTGCTCCACATATCCTATCCATGTGATTTCTCTACTTTCTCATGACAATGAGACCAGATTTCTGGAACAAATAAGAGTCCCAAGAGGACCAGGCAGAAGTCACATCAATAGTTATGATTTAGCCTTATTATCAAATATTATTGTTTCTACCATAGCTCATCAAATTCAAGGGGATGAACATAGACACACACACACCCCCAACTTTCTATGATAGGAACATCAGCAATACATTGTAGGAAGAGTATATGAGAAAAAGAAAATCTGGCTATGTCCATATTAGGAAAAAATCATCTGCCACAATTCTGTAAATCAATTTACGAAAAATTAACATCTTTATACCATTGAATTTTCCTATCCATGAACATGGTATAATTCTGTTTATTTAGATTTTCTTATTTTCTTTCAATAAAGCTTTGTTTTTCCACAAATAGCTTATGTACATTTTGTTATAATTATTACTAGGCACCTTATTTTTTTATGTCATGGTAAAGTTTATCTGTTTTAAAATGTGTTTTTCAACATTACTTATTTGTATATAGCAAATTACTAATTTCATGTGTTGATTTTGTATTCAACACATCTGCTTTACCATCTAATTTATTCTAATAAATTATATTGCTATTGAATTGAGTTTTCTCCATAGTCTCATCATCTGTGACTAGTAATTCCTTTTTTCTTTCTATTATACTTATTTAATTGGCACATAGAGTACCTATCATGTCTCAGACACTATTTTATTTTATTTTTTTTAGTGATTCCACTTTTATTTTTATTGGTGTATTTTCTGTTTGTTTGTTTTCTTCAACTTTTATTTTAACTTCCAGGGTACATGTGCAGGATGTGCTGGTTTGTTACATAGGTAAATGTGTGCCATGGTGTTTTGCTACACAGATCAACCCCTTACCAAGGTATTAAACGCAGCATCTGTTAGCTATTATTTCTGATGCTCTCCCTTTCCCCACACTCCCTGACAGGTTCCAGGGTGTGTTGTTTCCATCCCATGTCAGACACTATTTTGAGCACTTACAAATATTAACTAATTTAACATTAATAACCTCCCATCAGGTAGGTATTATTATTTCCATTATGGAAACTGAAGCACATATAGAATAAAATACTTAGCTACTAAGCTTGTTAAGCTTGTTCATTGCTTAATTTGTAAGCAATAGAGAAATGATTTAAATCCAGGCAGTCTGGTCCAACCCTTAAATGTTACATCATATAGCCTCTCCTATACCTTTTCTTTATTTTTCTTCCCTTACTGCACTAGCTAAGACACACAATATAATGTCAGACAGAATTGCTGATGCAGACACCCTTGTGATTTTTATGATGTTAAAGCCAACCCTTTCACCATACTACTGTAAAGTACTAGGTTTTGTAGGTTACTATTTATCAGATTAATACAATTTCTCTTTCTTTTTACTTTGCTAAGTGCTTTTCTTTTCTTATGTTTTCTTTCTTTAAAAAATATGAATGGTTGTTTAATTCACTGAAGGCTTTTACTTCCTCTATTAATATAATCATACCATCTTTTTTTCCCATTTATCTCTTAGGTTGGTAAACTGAATAATGTGATTTTCCTAATGTTTAATCAATGTTCCCGCTAAAAAGAATTCCACTTTTTTACACATTGCTAGATGTCAGTGTTCCAATATTTTGATTAGAAATTTTGAATTTTAGCTCAAAAATGAAATTTGCTTATACATTTTTTCATATTATGTTTAAAGTTGACTAAAATAGAATTTTAAAGTATTGACATTTTTCAAGTTATCTTTCTAAAAATTTCATTTGAATTTGACAGTGACAAGACAAAGTGGTCCATATGATACAAATTCTTGAATATACATTAATGTTTGGATCTTTGCTTTATAGCAAAATATTTTCAATTTTCACAAATATTCTCCATGTACTTGAAAATAAAAAATGTCATTTTGAAAAACCTAATGAAATAATGGATTTAGACAATGGTCATCATGGATGACACTATTAAGAGAAAGGTTGATGGAGAATTTATTTATTTTTTTTTTACTTTTTTTTTTTTCTTTTTTAAAGAGATGGTATCTCCCTATGTTGTCCTGGCTGGATTCAAACTCCTGAGTTCAAGTGATCCTCCTGCCTCAGCTGCCCAGGAAGCTAGGACTTCAAGTGCAACACCACACCCAGCTTGATGGAGAACTTAAGAGTGAAGGGATCAGGCAATGACCAAATGAATCAAATGATCAATCTTCGCATTACAAACAGAGGGACAATAAAGTGTGGTGTCATCTGGTTGTGATGTAATATTAAGTACTACCCCCAACCAAGCCTCCCAAATTGAAAGGGAATCTAATCAAGTTCAGGGTTAAATTCCATTTATAGAGAATACAGGAAACAGGCCGGGCGCGGTGGCTCACGCTTGTAATCCCAGCACTTTGGGAGGCCGAGGCGGGCGGATCACGAGGTCAGGAGATCGAGACCACGGTGAAACCCCGTCTCTACTAAAAATACAAAAAAATTAGCCGGGCGTGGTGGCGGGCGCCTGCCAGCTACTCGGAGAGGCTGAGGCAGGAGAATGGCGTGAACCCGGGAGGTGGAGCTTGCAGTGAGCCGAGATTGCGCCACTGCACTCCAGCCTGGGCGACAGAGCGAGACTCCGTCTCAAAAAAAAAAAAAAAAAAAAGAGAACAACGAGTTAATTAACACCACAATGAAGCAATCAGACAAATCGAGAATGTGAGACATTTTTTAGAACTGACTCAAGTTCTTCCACCAGTCAGTGGCCTGATGAAAAAAGGGAAGAAATAAAGAGGAAGGCAATTGTTTGGATCGTATTTCCAATAAACCAAGTGGAAAATACGTTTAAACAATCATGACCATTTTCACATGGTAAGAATTGGATTTTGGATAATACCAAGAAATCATTCATAATTTTATCAGGCATAATTTTGGTTTCAGTTACGTACAAACAAGGCTGTGTATTTTTAGAGATTCTTGCAGAACTATGTGATGATGATATACATTTGAGATTGAGCTTTAAATTTTGAAAAAGAAAAGAAAAATATGAATCTTGTTCTTCATATGTTCATTAGATCAAGCTTATAAATTGTCTTTTAATTTCATCTTTTTTTTTTTTTTTTTTTTTGAGACAGGGTCTCACTCTGTTGCCCAGGCTGCAGTGTAGTGACACAAACATGACTCACTGCAGCCTCTATATGCTGTGCTCAAGTAATCTTCCTATGTCAGCCGCCCAGGTAGCTGAGACTACAGGCGCGTACCACCATGACTGACTAATTTTTAAAAATTTTTTTGTAGAGGCAAAGTCTCTCTATGTTGCCCAGGCTGATCTTGAACTCCTGAGCTCAAGTGATCCTCCTGCCTCAGTCTCTCAAAGTGTTAGTATTACAGACATGAGCCACTACACCTGGTTCAATTCCAAATCTTACTGATTTATTTTTCTCAGTTAGCGATAGGCATTGTTAAAATGTTTCAATATGATAATAAATTTATTTATTCTTGTTTGTCTTCATTTTTGCCTTATCTATTTTAGAGGAAAAGATTTTGCTTTATGTGTTTTAGGAGACAAACATTTTAAAATTTTATATTTTCCATGTGAATTGAATCATTTATTATTACACAATTACCTTTTAAATCTGAGTAATCCTTTTTAGTTTAATGTCTAGTTTGTCTGTTAATCAAGCTGTACCAGCATCTTTTGTTTTTCTTTTCTGTTTTTGGAAAGTATTTGATGAGATACCTTTCCCTATCCTTTCATATTCAACCTATTTACATTTTTGTGTGTTATATATGTTTCTTTGTCATTCACTGGATTATTTAATCATTTACATTTCTTATAATTACTGATACATTTAGGTTTATTTCTACCCTATTTCAAGCTGAAATTTGTCCTACCTTTTCTATACTTGTTTTTGCTTTATTTTTTTTTCTTTTGAATTAACTGAATATGTTTTCTCATTCTGTTTTTTCTTTTTACTTAACACTTTCATTTCTCTTAGTGACTACTCTAGGAATCTTAACATGCAGGCTAATTTATGAAATTGTAAAGCTAGTCATTATCTTCACCCTCCTGAACAAATCAATGATGTTAGAACACTATAACTCTAATAATATTTTCCCTTTAAGCACTATTGCTTTATGTATTTTTATTTTATCTTACTTTTTTCTTTCATAAACATAAAAGTGGCAGTTATTGTTTTATATAGTCAATGTTTGTTTTGATTACAAACATATTTATTACTTTCTTTGATCATCATTCTTCCTTGCATCTCATACTTCTTAGATGAAAATGTCTTTATTTCCCCCTTATTCTTAAAAAATATTTGTGGAATGTTGAATTCTAGATTCAACAATTATTTTCTTTCTATATTCTGAAAATTTTACTCTATTCTCTTTGTCTTCTGTTGCCACTAATAAGTCAACTGTTATTTTAATCATCATGCTTAGATAATTTGTGTTTTCTGTCTGATTTTAAAACCATCTCTTTGTCTTTGGTGATATCCATTTTCATTATTGTATATTTAAATGTGGATGGTCAAATTTATCCTGCTTGGTTCTTTTTAATCTGAGGATGGATGTTGTTAATTAATATTTTTAAATTGTCAGCCATTTTATTTTCACATGCTGCTTACCTCTTCTCTTACGAAAACTCCAAGTACATACATGCCTTAGATTTTTTCACTCTATCCTCCATATCTGTTAATATCTCTACGATGTTTTCTATGTCTTTGTCTCTCTATACTGCATTTCAGATAATTTCTTCAGAAATATAATCCAGGTTATGAATTCTCTTTTTATCTATATCTAATCTGATCTGGAAGGTTGGTATTAAGTTTTTAATTTCAATTATTATAGTGTCTCTTCCATTGACCTCTTTGATTATTTTTATAGCTGCTTGGCCATTTTTATGGTGACTCCTCTTTTTAACTCATTTGTATCCCCTATTTTAATTCATTAGATATGCTAAACCTCTTATCCCATATACTTTTTAAATATGTTTCTAACGTAGGAGGTTTGTGGCTCACATTATTCTTGCTCATGTTTTTTACTGCTTTGTTTGTATGTTTTGTGATTGAACTTGAATTCGTATTCTTTAGTACTTTGTTTATGCAAATTTACTGAGGCTTAGATTGAAAAGAGGTTCTTTTAGATAGGATTTGCATTTGCTTCTGCTACGTGCCTGGAGAACCTATTGATTCAGCATCACTTTAATTAAATGCACGCTTTTAGTTTTATTTGAGCATACCCAAGTGCTGTGGACTCTATCTGCAAACCTAGCCAGTGAAGACTGGCTTGTAGTATGAATTTCCAGAGAAGAGTTTTTTCTTCTGGTCAAGGCTGGAGAAGAGCAATTTGTCTTGCTGATCCCTTAGGGGAAGGTGGCATTTCTATTTACGTTGAGAGGATGGCTGTTTGGGGTCCCAGATCTATGGAGAGGGTTACCTACGAGATGTCATCTCCTTCCCTTGTGGGTACTAGTCCTCCATCTCCTGTGACCTGTGAAGATGTGAAAAGAAAACTCAAGTTCTTCTTGGTTTGATGAGTGCCCTAAGAACAAAAATCATACTCACTGTTTTGCTTGGCTCTCTGGGTTTGTACTTTCACTTAGTTTTTGACCTCTGCAAACTCCTAACTTTCTTACCATATCATTGATATACTATGTATTTTTATATTAAACCAGTATTTTTAGTTGCTTTTCATAAGACAGATAATTTCTGTTAAACTGCTAGAAAAACAGTCTTAAGAATCCTATACCATCTCTGTCTGAGTGAATAAAAGAAATAACTGGAAGCAATATTTTAAAAGAGAGAATCATGTACCTGGGTTTGTGTTAATCACATTACTCACAACTGCCAGAATGCAATGCAGCCACAAGTGGTTTTAGTGGTCAGAGAAAGTAAGTGTAAATACCATAACATTTTCAGAAGGTTGATAGAAACTTGACATGTACCACATAAACCTAAAAGGAGACACTTCTATTCGCCAGGTAGTTCTAAGAGTGCTAGTCTGGAGAGCAGAAGTGGTGACTACAACTATGAGGTTGTTTAGTGGTCTCAGTGAAAAAAACTGAAGGTGGGAGGTTGATGTGGAGACTTAGTGGGCATGGCTCTGGATTGGCTGTCCAGAGGTCCAGCTTCTAAACTCACCTCTGCAATTAGTGGTTTGTGGGAAGCTGGGCAAGTTGCCTTTCCTCTCTGGGTTTAATTTTACTTATCTGTAAACTGACTATGCCGATAACACATCAGGCAAAAATCTGTGGCCTCTCAGCCCTCAATTATTCCTTTACAGTTCCTCTAAGGGCAGCACAGTTCTTCTGGTAATATGCTCCTGTCCCCTCGTGTTTAAAGGGTCATTACTTAGTGATTCTAAAATGTTTTATAAGATAGTAAGAGTCAGCTAACTCAGATTCTACTGGAACAATGGAAGAAAGAAGCCCAGATGACCCTATATAAGTGTTATTTATGAATGATGGGTACTCAAAAGATTTTTAAATGTAAGATATCATAAATCATATCTTTGTGACAAATTATTTTCATGCCTCAGACTCCAGGTTTTTTTTTTATTGTTGTTGTTCTATTATTTCATTATTAGCTGTATTGTAAAACTAATGAAATTCAAGTTTTAGGCTCCCTGATTTAAGCATCTTCCTTCCAAAGACCTTTTTCCTCTCATTTAAATAAACATTCACTTTTGTGTTTAATGTTTCAATTATAATTTTATATATTATTAAAAAACGGGTTCCCCACATTGTATATATTTCAGGGTCCACAAAACCTAAATCTGCCCACTCCAATACTTGATTGAATAAAAATTACATATTTCTTCCTCATTTGCTTTGATTTATCACTTTTCCAACTTTCATTAAACAACAAAAAAAAGACAAAACAAAGACAAGATACTATTGATTCAGGTGTATGTATAGAGAAACACGTTTCAACGCAGCTCTGGCCTATTAAAATCGGAGGGCAGTTTGATGGTTATGCAAAAGCTCATTCATGATTCGTTGCCTTCCAAAGCTCAAACTTTCACTCTTTTTTAAGCCTAGATCCCTGGAAAAAATAACGGGTCCCAGCAGTCATTGTAACGTTTTGAGACTGCAAGTTGTGATAGTGCTAGTAAAAAAACAAAATACACGTAATATTTTATTCTCCAATTTTGAGTGAACAATTCTACCAGCCTCACATAGTATCTTAGAGTTGCAAAAGCATTTATGAACAGTTGAATTTGGAAAAGGAAGATTTATTCAATTGCTTCATGTAGTTTGAGAACTAAGATAACATGAGCAATTGTTAACTTCAAAATATTCTATTCTGTTTGTATTGTTTTTACATTAAAATTATACTCTCATATATATACACATATTGACTATGGCTGGCCATTTCTAGGAATTTGGGTATTTTTGTCAAAGGAAAGCAGCCTATTTTAAGATTTTATTTTACATATTTTATTTTTATTTTGAGGGGAATCCAAATATCTACATCATGAACTTAAATTCCTATAGCTGCCAGAACTGACAGAGAATTAGCAAGGCAGAGCCAAGTTCACGCAAGACTGTCTACGGCGCTCTTATAGCTAAAGACAAACCAAAATATTGACTAGTTCTTCTCAAAACAGCATGTATAAGTTGTGGCTGAAATAAGCCTGATGTAAGAAAGAATACAGATGGCAGTATAATCATAGGCTGGGTCTACAAGATGCCAAACAACCCATTCAAAAGTGAAAAACTCAGTCGATCAGTTGGTGGTTTTGTCTACATGCCACCAAGCAACAGGCTTGACTGATTTCTTCACAAAATTGACTCGGCTTTTGATAATACTTGAACAGATGTTTTATCACTATGTATATTCAGTCTTAGTTGTCAAATCTATAACTCAAGTAAGTTCTCCTATGAATGATGAATTCCTTTCCTCCATCAAAACAACCTGAAAGTGTTAAAAAAAAGCTCATCTGCAGTTTTTAATTCATCTTAGAACCTAGTTCAATGCAAGTGTTTCACACAGTATAGCGTATTCCGGACAAGAAATAGAGTCTCCCAACTTACATGGCTCACTTTAATATTTTATTAATTCATTTGGTATCCTGGCTACTCAAATATTCATTGAAAAGTAACTAAAATCCATTTTACTTTCGTTTTTTTTTTTCTTTTTAGGCAACAAGTTCCTTGGTATATACAATCTATTTGCCATCAATGTATCAACTTACTACTAACATTTATGATTTCTTTTGACATTTTGTTCCAATACTTTTAAAAAAGGTCCTTTTCAGGACAGGCGTGGTGGCTCACGCCTGTAATCCCAGCACTTAGGGAGGCCAAGGTGGGCGGATCATGAGGTCAGGAGATTGAGACTATCCTGGCTAACACAGTGAAAACCAGTCTCTACTAAAAATGCAAAAGATTAGCCAGGCGTGGTGGCGTGTGCCTGTAGTCCCAGCTACTCGGGAGGCTGAGGCAGGAGAATCAGTTGAACCCAGGAGGCGGAGGTTGCAGTGAGCCGAGATCGTGCCACTGCACTCTAGCCTGGGCAACAGAACGAGACTTCATCTCAAAAAAAAAAAAAAAAAAAAAAAAAACAACAACTTTTCTGTGAAAGGTAAGTCACAAAATCTTTCAAATATGTCATAATTAAAAATGAAAGCAATCAAAAAAGATATTGCTTTAAAACAAGTTCTTTGTGAATAGAGATCTCATGCCTTTCGCCTCTATTGTGTCCTCAACAACTGATATGGTGTGGGCCTCAACAAATGTTTATTTAATGAATGATTAGATGGATTGTAGTATACTATTCTCCTAGCCACTGACAAATTGTGGCCTATTAAGAAGTGACGAGGGGAGTAAATACTCCAACTCACTCCCTTCCTGTCCTACAAATGTACTGCTCATGCTTCTGTTGCCTAAACCCAACTGGAAACCAGAAGGCACGGGAATGTGTTAAGAGCTCATAGGTAGGTGGAGAGTGGTGGCAAGTAGTTCTGGAGCTGCAAACAGTATCCACTATGTGCACACTGCTGTTGTCCATGCAGTCACTGGAGATAAGAAGCTAGATGTACATGATGATTCTTATAATTTTCACACACACACTAATTACATATATGCATATATACACATGTATGTTTATGTATATAATAGACAGGTGTTAGATAGATAGATCAAAATGCTCTCAAAACCTAAACATAGTTGATTTCTTCCCAAATCCCTTGAAAATGTTCTGCCAGATAATCTTTAAATTTCTTTCCAACTATATTATTTTTGATATGGATTAATGTGAATGCCTTGAGACACCATTTACCTTTAAAAGAAACCTAAAACTTCTATTTAATTTAAAAACTAAAATATGTTTTTTAAGAAGCTAGAAAATATAAAAAAAGGGTAGATGAGACACATACTCATTCATACACGATGCTTCTAGGAGCCAACAGATGTGTTTTTTTCCTAGTTCACAAGGCAGTCGTCGGGAAAGAAGATGGTTTTCTAGGTCTGTCTCTAATCACTTTCTTCTTTCTGATTTATGTCCATCTACCATTCACCATTCTTTATATGCTGTCAGTTTTCTTCTTTTCAAGCACAAAGAACAGGCAAGAGCATGAATGGGGAACAAGCAAAGGACTCCACTCTGGGAAAGTGGCTCTGAAAATGTTTACTGCATCGGCATTAATATCTTCCAAAGAAAAGAGCACTTGCCCATCTTTTGAGACCACAGCAGCAATTGCCTTTATTCGAAGTTACCTGTAACATGCTCTAGGGGACAATCTCTACGTGCTTAATAGACAGGTTTTTTTGCAATTTTAACAGTGGTCTGATAGGGAAACGTAACTTTTATCATTATAAATTTCTAGATTACATTATGTTTTCAGCTAAGCAGTGGATGGAGTCTGACTTAGCCCAAGGATCTCTTTCCAGTTTGTGGGGATGTCTTTTTTTTTTTTTAACCTTCACTTTAAAACCAGAAAGAGGAAAACTTTCTTAACTTACTCAAAGTATGTGCAAACTATTTCTTCAAAGCTCTGAATTTCCTGAGCCTGACTTTTAAATAAAACCCAGCAAAACAGGAGAAACTGAAAGGACTAGGGAAAGAAAAATCATAAAGCATTTATTTTCAGGTTGAATAAGAAATTCCCCACCACCCACACCCATAGTCCTTTCTTCTGAAGCATGAATGTTTGCTGTAACCATTAAAGAAGACAGATGCAAACCCTCTTTCCATAAGCGCTAAATTTTTTATACATTATGCTAATAATAAGCATAAGCTGCAAATATAGAGAAAACTCTTACAAATTTCCTGAAATCACTCATGTAAATACTATGCTGTAGCTAAAACTATGCTATATTAAAGGTCTTGAGGAAGAAAATGTGAGGTACCATTACAAGTATCTTATTTATCTAATTTTTTAAAACACATCAATTTTTAAAAAGAAGCTTTTAAAGCAGTGATCCTACAATATATCTCCTTTGCTCAATGTGATGAGAAGCCAACGGAGTTGTTTTAAAATCAAATGGGGGCAATTCTTTCTTTCACTTTTCCCAGGACTTTTACCCCACTAGAATAAATTGTCATTAGACACAGAATGTTTGTATTGATTAATTCAGGATGCCAACTACTATACGATTCACAGAAGGCAAAAGACATGCCAATGCTTTCATAACACAAAATGACACATTTTTGAGAACACTATGGCTCCCTCACAACAGCTAGGCAATTTTTTCAGAAACAAAACAAAACAAAACAAAACAAACAAACCAAAAAAGA
This sequence comes from Nomascus leucogenys, assembly GCF_006542625.1. Lineage (NCBI taxonomy): Eukaryota > Metazoa > Chordata > Mammalia > Primates > Hylobatidae > Nomascus > Nomascus leucogenys. Next base: position 23,459,353 of record NC_044394.1, on the reverse strand, counting down.
AAAAAAAACCTTTACACCTGAAGTCGAGCAAATGGACAACTTAAGGGAGCTGTAACGGACTCATTCATAGCTCTTCTTCTGTTAACATTAGGCTAGAATTTACTTAGTAGTTCTTTACTGTTTGAGGAACTTGGTGAAGATTTTGTTTCAACCAAGAATAAACTGAGGTACAAAAGATGTAAAATCTTGCCAAAAAAATAAAAACATCTCTCTTAGGTGTACCACGTATCATGAATATTTTGGCTATGTTGGGATACATAAACAAATGGAGAATTGAAGTAAGTAGTCTTAAAAGTCAAGAAAATAAAAAGCAAAATGTTTTAACATTCATTATTGGAATGTAGATGCTTTGTTTGATTTTGTTGGAACATTTGTTTTGCATTTTATTGGGCTCCTTTATTTGGATAATTGCCTTAATTCATCACTTTACATGTCCAGACAGATAATTAGTTAATAAGTTTATGTTAAGCACCTACTCTGTGTCAGATTTGGAATTATGAGTAAGGATCTCATTTAACTTCAAGATTTGCAAAGGTGTTAACCAATGACATTTCAACAGAAGGAGAGCAAGTATTACTAAAAAGATTGGACAGCCATAGCAATTATCAGGTTTTTTAAATTTTAAAAATAAAGCTCTTATCTCCTAGTGCAAATATCCTTATTCCAAACGCAAATGTATTGAAGAGGGTGGGTGAACAGGTCAGGTTGTGTCCACATGGAAACTTTGTGAACTATTTAAAACTGCAGGCATACTCCTGGAAAGCTGCTATGTCCTGAAGTGTCCACAGACTTCCAATGTAGACTCCTTGAGGAGTTTGTGAGGAGAGGATGCCTTATTGTAATCTCTCCACTGGGTAGTCTAACGTGGCACAAAGAGTATCGTGAGGTTCCTCCTCACCTTCTGAGACCTTGGGGAACCCTGTTGGCTTCTTTCTCGGCCTACAGAAGGAGTCAGCATGAAGGGAAGAAACCAGAAAGATATAGCAGAATACGACCGTTTCAGAAGAGACGCATGCTTGGCCCAGGATATTATTCAATTGGCCTTCCTCCAGGTAAGAGAAACGCTGTATGATGGAGAGCAAAGGATCATCAGCCTCTGGTCTCGAATGATGGGAATCACATCACATAAACAGAAATTGTCTTTAAACCTTAAAGTTTCTCCAACACTAGCCTATGTTTTCCTCGATTTTTACTACTTTGGAGATCATCTGTACTGAAGTGTAATAAAAAGGCAATTCAGGAGAACTAATTTAAAAGGGGGAAAAAGCAAAAGCAAAAAAAAAAAAAAAAAAAAAAAAAACAAACAAAAAAAACAGGCCTTGAGAGGGGACATGGCTCTCGGCATCAGGTCACTGAGTGTATTAATTATTTGTCCCCATTACCATGTTATGTCTTAATTACTCTGGTCTGGCTTCCTACCCGGGGTCACTATGTTACAGCTGGTTTTCTGCCCAACCCTAATTAATAAAGCCTCATTTAGTATCCAAGTTTATTGTAATAAACCTCTGCTGAGAGATACAGCAGAAATAAAGAGAAAAAAAAACCTAGAAATTATCAGAGTTGCTCTAACACTAACCTTGCGCGATAAAAGGCCTTAGTTCAGGCCTTCTCTGGGTTACCTTTAACTGGGAAAGGACTTCCATTTGATTTCATTTGAAATTTCTGGCATAATTAAGTACAGTGGTTAGATTCCACCCCAAGGCAGAAAAGGGACAACGGTTCGTAAACACTCCTGAATACATCATTTGGAATCTTTCAAACGAATTATTCATTTATGCTTTTTGCTTTCGAATTAATATTATTTTGCAAAACAAAAACAATGCTTTCAAATAGCAATATAAAAAAGTAATATACACTCATCAGTTTTCTTTTTCCTGTGGCACTACTTCTCTTAGTTTTTTGACACATCAAATAAAGACAAATTATGTGCTAACCTTTTCTAATTTATTACATATAATCTCAGCCAATAAAATTTTGCAAATTAAAAAAACCCACCATCAAAAAATCTCAACACTATTATGTGTGTCTCTGTCTCTGTCACTCTTTCTCTCTCTCACACACACACAGACATACACACACAAAACCAATTCTATTTATTAGAATTCACACAGCTCCTGAACAGATAGCTCATCTGCATTTTATCAGGTGTCTCTATAATTAAAGCTTATTGTAAAGTGAGATATTATTGGTATATTTTATTACTTGTCTATGAGAAGCTGAACAAAGTAAGAGGCATAAATGAATTCAGTTTTACAGTACTTTGTTTTAAACAAATGTCACTACCTACACACACATACCTAATTATCAGTTCTTACACATTCTGCCAAATATCAAAC